>NC_139353.1:8600125-9315125 GCF_055883805.1 Amblyomma maculatum | reverse complement strand
GAGCCAAATCAAAACTAAGGTTTCATCGTTCCACATAGTGAGCTAAATAGAGATGATGATGATGATTCGCTTTTCCGTGTTTTCGGTGGCGTTTTGCTGCTTCGCTGGGAGCATATGGGTTGAAGGTAAGAAATATATTGTTTTCGAGGTGTCGAGAACTAAAGCATCTTCAAAGTTACTTGTCGCGCAGGGTACAAGAACATAGAGACCAGTAAAAACTGGGCTGTGCGCAGTGCTCTTGCCGAGTATATTGATAATGTTAGTTATATTTATATGGATAAGTCACATTGTGGCCTTGCCAACGCTTCCGGTTTGTTCAGTTTTGTCACATTGGGTGCATTAGGAAGTTTTGAAATTACTGCGCTATGAAAATATTCCTTACATAACAGGCTACAAGTGCGAAAAGCACTCGACGTCTGCTGCACGACCGTTACATTCTATCTTCATTCCAATGCGCATATCAGCATCGCCATTTTCTTTTATAGTCGGATTTGGCATTTTAGAGCCCTTATTGAAGGACCTCTCTCCCAATTCACCCGAAGGATGTCTCATTTCAACAGACTGATGCCATGGAGTGGGGTGGCTAGTGAGTTGAAGCGGCATGCAGACAAGGCAACCGATACACCACCGCGAGCACTGTCTAACATTGTAAGCTTGGCTAAATACTCAAAGCACTCATCTCCCGGTGATTCGCAGCCTAATTTCTCCAAAGCTCTCCAAAGCCAATGACGCGAGTGCTAATTAATGAAAAAGAAATGGGCTCTCAAGACGAGGCGGACCTAGATATATAAATATGTATATTATAAATATGTATTGGACCAGTTTCAGAAATAATTCCTGCTATTTTTAAATGTCATTAAAAGAACATTTTGCTCCACAATAATGGTTCACATGGCTTAAGATTACATTTAATTCTTGGCAGTAGCTTTTAAGCTATAAGCATTGTTGAAGCGATACTTGGGTGAAAGAATTCTGGCGACTTCATAACCAATTAAGCTACAATTTTTGAGACCAACATTGAAGCGATACAGGCTTGTGCAGTAACTCTTTCAAAGAATTCGCAGTCTGTGCCTGCTTCTTAATAACCAATTTCTACGAAACATAACATTTTCAGCAACCTTCAAAATGCCAGGGGTCTTTAATGGGCAACTACTTGAGGAGATTTCGTGACAATCGGAGCTTGCGGCGTTGATTCTAACCACAGATTCCTCCCCCCCCCCCCCCCTATCAATTAGGGCTTCGTAACAATGTCATTAGTTCCACGTATGTGAAAGTAATTATTATTCAGTTTTTACTAGTGAGTCAAACTGCCGAAACGTATTCAAGGAATAGAGCAACATTTTCTAGAATGTTCACCATTGTGCATAAGTTATGAAAGATCGTAGAAAAAAACCCGGTTGTCTGCAAAAATTGTTTTGCTCTTTAAATAGGCTGAAGTTTATTTCGCTTCAGAAAGTGATTTCAGAAAAAAAACGCAATTGCATAGCCAACGCAATAACAACCGAAAAGATTATCCTTCTGCAGATTTTCTTAAAAATCTACCGTTGCTGGACCAGTTTATACTAAGCGGTTTAGGCCATCTGTCTCTTTTGTAGAGAAAATAACGTGACGTTGTCTGAAAAAAAAAAAAAAATTATTGCTTAGTGATCTATCCTATTGTGCTTATTTCCTCATTCTGCTGAGTGGTGAGCTGATGAGTGATATATATATATATATATATATATATATATATATATATATATATATATATATATATATATATATATATATATTTATTTATTTATTTATTTATTTATTTATTTATTTATACTGTAAGCCTTTTGACCAGCTCATAGAGAAGTGGGTAAAAAAGTCACAATTTTACAGATAGTTTACAATACATCCTAGAAGACAAATCTCACTGGCTTCGCGCTGAAGCTGCACTCGGAGTCATCAGTGTCTTGTGTTATATAATATTTTAGCAATAAGTGGGAAATATACTTTCAGAACGAGCAGTGCAGGCGCTATGCTTTGTCGGACAGTCAGCGTAGTAGTATTTTATCCTGGTCTTTAGTACCAAGTCGTAAAAGAATCACGTGAGCCAAACAACTGCATAATGTCAGAGTGGAGCGGAACGCTTGGTCAGTGGTTAAGGCGCTCAACTACTCTGCCCAAGGATGCGGGATCGAATCTCGGCCGCGGCGGCCTCTTTTCGACAGAAGCGAAAAGCAAGTAACACGTTTGCTGCGTGATGACAGTGCATATTAAATAACCACAGTTAGTCGAAATCTACTAAGCCCTCCACTACAGCGCATACCATATCCTGAAAAAATTTTGGACGCTGAACCCATAAAACAAAACGATCGAAGCTGCACATCGTATACTGGTGTACAGCGGAATAATTCGAAGTGTGCTCTGCTTCTCTGCATGGCGGTCGGCTTAGGAAGACACCCCGTAGGTAATAAATTTCACCTTAGTTCACACTTTGTAAGGTATAAACAGTTGCTACGCCTGGAATGGGTGTCGAGGAGTGCAGAGAAGGCGGCCAAACAACAATTATCAGCTGCACTGATGAAAAAAAAAAAAAAAAGAGTAAAGAGAAGGAAAAGCGGCGCCACGGGTCTGATGAAATTACAAACTTCTACAGAACAATTATTTCTGCTCCTTACGCTTGAAATAGTCGCATGTCCACACAGGTTTGAAGACGAAGAGGCACTGAAGGCCGCAGTTCTCAACAGGTTCAATTTCCGATTGGTGCACGTAGATGTGTATATAGAGATGAATAAGAGAACTAGTTAGCTTTACATAAGCGCCCAGAACTCAACGACGAATATACCAGATAAATAAAATCATGTTCTAAGAAAACAAAAACTAGTGCTTACAAAAATTATATCGATTTGGGACCAAAGAGCCTTCATTGCCGAATCTGCCTTGAAATTCATTCGTACGTCCTGCCTTAGGAGAACCCTAGGGCTACTTTGATGTCGCAGGTTATGTATTCATTAAGTCGTATGAATTATTATGAATGAAAAATTAGGGGAACACTTAAGCGGCGCC
Source organism: Amblyomma maculatum (assembly GCF_055883805.1). Classification (NCBI taxonomy): domain Eukaryota; kingdom Metazoa; phylum Arthropoda; class Arachnida; order Ixodida; family Ixodidae; genus Amblyomma; species Amblyomma maculatum. Next base: position 9,312,089 of record NC_139353.1, on the reverse strand, counting down.
GCTAAGGGCATGACGCATTTGCTGTTCTCATGAACAGGAACCATGTCTTTTCAGTTCTTATATTTAAATTTCTTAAACACCTTATTTTTAATTTTTTTATTTTTTGTAAATCGAGACTTAACATAAGCAAATAGTGGCTTTTCATTTTAAGCATTCTGACGTCTTTGTACCCCCTTTCGCGAAAGGTTCATTTAAAATTATTTCAATTATTTAATTCACAAGTACACACTAAAATTTCCTTCCTTAGCATCAACAAGAATTGGCTTTTCGTTTTGAGCATTTTGACACCTTTCAACCTGGCCCCTTTTCAATTTCTCTAATTAAACAATTTATAAATTAGGCATATTGGATTCTTTAACACATCATCTCTTATCATACATCAGCAATCATCCACAAATTACCAAGATACTCGCTTTTTAAGCAGCTGCCCGGCTATTTCCGACACGCAGTGCCCACTACTATCACTACTACTATTATCACTACTACTACTACTACTACTACTACTATCACTACTACTACTACTACTACTACTACTATCACTACTACTACTACTACTACTACTACTACTACTACTACTATCACTACTACTACTACTACTACTATCACTACTATCACTACTTCTACTACTACTATCACTACTGCTACTATCACTACTATCACTACTACTACTACTACTACTACTACTACTACTATCACTACTACTACTACTACTACTACTACTACTACTACTACTACTACTACTACTACTACTACTACTACTATCACTACTACTATCACTACTACTACTATCACTACTACTACTACTACTACTACTATCACTACTACTACTACTACTACTACTACTACTACTACTACTACTACTACTACTACTACTACTACTACTACTACTACTACTACTACTACTACTACTACTACTACTACTACTACTACTACTGCTACTGCTACTGCTACCTCGATGTAGGTGCTTTTCGACCGAACGAGCTGCTCAAGCTATCGCTTAATATGTGGCGATTCCGGTGATAGCCGGCCACTTTATGTTCCATTTCAAATAGTACTTGCACATCACGAATTCCGCTTTTGCAATCTGTCAAAGCGTGTTTACAGCTGTTCATATAGGAATGTTTACCCATTATTTTCATAAATCGCCAATAAGCAGTTTTCATTTTCCCCTCGGGTTTAGTTTTTGGAATTGTGCTACGAAACTTCAGTGCAGAAAACAAGCGGATGTTAAGCTTCACCGGCCCAATAACAGCTAAGAATACCTTCCGAAAGCAAGCTAAATGCTCTAGACCTATGTAATGACTGTTAGCCTTGCTATGGGGCGACGAAAGGCGTTAGCCACCTTCTACAAGAAAGATAAAGTTAAACATATATTGAAATGCGCTAACTGCAGCGCTTCGCCGAAAATCAGGAGAACACTAAACGAAGATCTAAATACACCTAATACAGGTTGAGGGATGGGTGAGATGTTGCTCTGTTCGTTTAGTAATTATCTGTCTCACATAACAAATGTTATCTGAAGAGGATACCTAAAGGTGTTCGGGATAGTAAGCGCCGCCTTCGGGGTTAAAATATGGTAGCTGCAATACTGTAAGTCTGGGGATTCCTTTGATGATTCTTGTTGCCCCTACACACACTTTGCTACTAGATTAATAACTAATCTTTTCATTTAGTCCTCTAGCTTGTGACACATAGCCTTTAACATAGTCATAAGTTACCATGCATGTTTAGTGTAAAACTATTTTACATAAATATAGACACTCACTTTAATCAAGCCGCAGGGATTTCGCTGCTTGGTTTATGTCCATTCTGTACCTTACTCGAGATCATAGGGTCTGGGATTTGATTCCCCTTACCTGCCAACTCACGGCCAATTTTCGCCAATATAGCCATGGTGCGCGCTCTGGTGAAGTCACACAGCACTATAATGTATCCCTGCACAGCAATGCCACCTACAAACGAGCACGTGCTAGGTAGATTGTCCCGATTTTCCATCCTGCTGAGCACTTTAGTGACGTCGCCGACTACCCCTGTGAAGGTGAACCGTAAATCTGTAGGGTTAATATTGACCTCCTGACCGGCACATGGCGAGTGCGATCCAAGAAGGCAGGCAAAAATGTTTATTTCTTTTTTCTTTTTTCTGCACGCTCGCAGTCATTCTAGAACCGGAAAAGGCAATAAAAGAACGCAAAACATCTCAGCCAGTAAGCTGATTTATTATTCAAGAACTTTGCATTTAGCGTTTAGTATCTCAGATAACCATGTGAGAGTAATCCTCTGAACCCTGACACTCGGTCCTCCACCAAGCGTGCAAAGAAAGTCTGAGAGCGATTTCTGACTTCCATGCATAACGCAGTCAGTTTATACGATGTTACCGTTTTCATGGGAGTGATGACAAGCATGCTGATAATTTCTTAGCATATGTATTGACGCTGAAGGTGCTAAAATTTCTTGCAGCGCTGCCAGTGAGTCCAGAAGATACGCCTTCCCCTGAACAAATTGGTGATCCGGAAAAGCCTGCCGAAGGTGCGTACAGCGTTTATTGCATATATTTTTCCCGGCTAAATAATCAAGAAGCAGAACAGCACAATTATTTCTTACGACGTATTTTAATAAGAGCGTTAGAAGGTGTCATATGCCTGGGGCTAAAGTTCGAAGTTTTCGACCAATTTCGACACATCGGGGTTTTATGCATGCAGAAGATGCGTGGAAATTGCACCACAAGAGTGTCTTTTAAGCATAGACGGGCCAAATGAGTTAGTAATCATGCGTCCAGGTGGTCGATGACAGCATTGTGTCTTACATAATATTCAAAGCCATATTTTGCATCTGACAAGAATGGAGCCAGGGATAACTACGGTTTTCAGGTACTTGAGATGCACATTTTTTCATGTGTGACTACGGAAACATACTACATTATTTAAGTGTAGAGTTGGGATCTTACATATTTCGCGTTTCTTAAGGCGATGAAGCTGTTAGAAGTTCTGCATACCGGCAGCCTGCCATACAGATATTTTGTTGCAAGCGATTCAATGGAAGAAATGAATTGTTACTGGTAATATACCTGATTGTGACAGGAACATAGCAGTACTGCTTCACCTCTTGTTGAAATAAATATTGATCGCAAATTCCTGGAAACACAAAGCACGTTTTGCATAAATGGGTGACAAAGTTGATTTCTTTGCACTTGTCTCTACGAACTCAAAGAGTAAAAGCTTCGAATTAGTTTTCGAATTAGTTCGAAAAGTCGCGTGTATTGCTCTAGCAGGTCATAGATGGCAGGACATGACTGGAAATTGGTCAGTCGCACGGTTTTGAGGCATCCCGCAACCGTATAGCATAACCAATTTCGCAGCAGTTGCCAAATTCGGCGTTTCATTTTCGATAGCAGAGTGACTGGAATCTAACTTTCCTTGAGCCTTGCAATCCAATTAAAAGTTGCTACCTCTATGTCACGTAACCACATTCGTACGTTCTGGTAAAGCGGGGTCTTATGCTTATGACGGGAAACCTTTCACCTAATGCGGTTATTTACTGCTGTATGATAAAGAGTATGTGTCAGATAAAAGATGCGCAAATTAAGGAACAAATGGCCAGGTAATTTGCAAATGAGCGGTAGTCGTTAGAGGTCGAGCCGTATATTTAAAGGCCGATATTGAGTGTCCCCTCCACCACTAATTTTGGCCTCTTTAATACTGATCTTGTTTACTTTTCAATCATTCAGCCTTCAATGGTATTTTAGGTTTACACTTTCTTACCACTTAATATTACCGTGCCCTTGTTAACTTTTGATCACAGTTCATTGCTCGGTGAAGCTGCTGGTGGGTTAAGGAAACAAATGACGAGCATAATTCTTCAGACGTGCCATTTATATTGAGTAAAGCGCTGTTTCTAATCAACTGCTTAAATTGTACGCCATAACATACCAAATTGCAGTGTTTCGCTTTCACTGTCATTGTTGTGCCGTGTATTAGAAAGTCTAAATAATCGCTTTGCGGCGGGATGTTGCATTTCAATAAATGCTTTTAGGTTTCTCTGTGTCCTGCACATCAATACGTCAGACTTGTGCGCGCTATCGTGGGTAGGAAACATACACAGAATAAGTGTTCGGGGATGTAACTACGACAATAATCCTTCGCATGTACCCCGTTTCTTATAGGACTTGAGCAAGGACTAGAAGGTCAAGGCGCTCTTGACGGACAGCCTGGGTATCCACAATGGCAATATGGTGAGTTCAGTCTGCTCTTGTTGAAAGAAACCTGCTCACATTTGAAGACTACAAGCCATGATTCAGAATAATGGAGCTGAACGCTCTTAAATTTAGACGTATGTGTAAGAAAAACTGATTCACTACCTCAACCAGCTGTCTACCACGAGCCCGAATCACTCAGAAGTGAGAACTATATCAAAACGCGGGCCTAGAAGTTTGTTTCCAGCTTTCCATTAAACGTTTCTATCTTAGCTTACATACACCTTTCCACTAAATATGAGCAGGTTATGAGCAACAGAAAACAAGTAAAAAACTGAAATACATTGCAAAGACAGTACCTCTCCTTCTGCACTGACGCGACAGGGATATTTTGCGCCTCTTCAGCTTCGTGTTTTGTTCTGATAAATAATCTGTTCACACTTTACTTTCTACAATGGTTATGCTTGGAATTAAAAAATAGTCAATGTCAAGAAGAGGTGTCCCATATTATGCTGACCAAGAGTCACGCTTACACACTAGCCGAATATCAGCGTCTAGTAATAAATTTATATTTATCTAGCGCTTGAGATTGAAACGTGTCGACTGATATCACATGCGCTATTTCTAACTAAGTTTCACAGTTCAGTGCACATTTCGACGAAAATATGTAAGCAATTCTAAATTACATACCGCGTGTTATTTCAAGTATACTTCTACCCAGATACGCTGGAGCAATGGTTAGCGAGCTCGGCTGAGGTACGATGAGGTATCGAATCCCGGCCGCGACGACCGCTTTTATTGCGAAAGGAATACTACTCTAGGTTTCGAGCCTTCAGCGTGGCGCGGCCGTATCCACGTGACGCTGTGACGTCACACCCCACGTGACACTAGGGTGAGAGCTGGGCTACCAACTCAAGCGGTCAGCGTAGCGGGGTCGCAGCCACGGCGCAGCGCGTGACGTCACACCCCACGTGACACAAAAGCAGTCGGCGTGGCGCGCTAGAGGCGTGGTGCTCACGTGATACGTCACGTCATGCACGTTCATATGGCTTGGTTAAAGCGGGGCCTTATACGTGGGCTGGCAGGAGCTGCCAACTTGTGTCTCTCGTTTTACATGGGACGGTTATGTCAGAATCAACCCGCTAGGGCCCTGGCATTCACATTACCCCTATAGGCCACTAAGGCACGTTCATGCGGGGTTGGTTAAAGAGGGGCTATATATGTGGGTGGAGGAAGAAGAAAAAGAAAAGAAGAACGCTTGGTCACCCGTAGCTAATGCTTTCGCTGAGTATTTGGTTCAGCAGCGTTGAACCCTTCTAATCTTTTGACGGAAGGAAGGAAGGAGAAACTTTATTTGCAATATATTATTAGGACGGTTTTTGAGGCGTCTTCAGAGGTGTCTCCTTGTTGCATCCCCAGGAGTCTTATCCGTCGACCTCGTCCAATTTTACCCAATGGTCGGTTGCCCTCAGTCCAGAGCTCCGCTGGCCACTGCCGCTCGTTGAGCTCACTGTACCAGACCTTGCTGGTCTTCGCAGCGGTCGTTGGGCAGCAGAGTCTCCCATTGCTCCGCTCTTGGATTTCGAATTGTGGGGACCACGTCTATGTTTTTACAGGCTCATGTGATGTGGTATAGTGTGGGTTTTTCGCCACACCACGGACATCTTGGAATATCTTGGAACGCTTGGACTATCGTCCATAAATGAGATGCAAACTGCACGACAATTTTTCAGTTTCGTCAAGTGCTTTGTTTCATGAAGTGCTTTGCTTGTTGGAAATTTAAAAGAAATGATCTAAAACCTTGTGTGCCTCCCTTTTCACAGTGCAACGCAGTAAGTAGCAGTGGTGCCATTTCACAGATGGCCCCATGGCATTTTGAAGATGCTTCACTGCACAGCTGTGAAGACCATGCAGTGAAGCATCTTGAAAACGCGGCGGTTCAATCTGCTCTCAGTGGCAGGCACACTTTCACTACTAGACTTGTCTAAGCTCATGCATTCGGCTGCGAAGTGCTGACTGCAGTACAGCGATCGAATGCCAGTTGCCACCTGTCGTCTGTGTAAACACTGCGCTATTGAGAAGGTCAAGCATCAGAATGGGCTTATAATTGGTGACCCCTTTCCTCACCGTAGTCGCAAATTAAAGTTTATGCAAAGTGATTTTTTTACATGATGTTTTTGCAGTCTTTCCCAAGTCTGAAAAACGGTTGTTGACTGTACTATTGTGTAGGCATGTGTGCATAGTGTTATTTCCAAACAGAATCAGATATGAACAGTGCCTCTGCTAACGAATAGAATATGAATTGCATGGCTCCTTCGTTTGAGTAAAATTAAATTAAATATTTGTGCTAACATTCATTGTCTTTTAAACAATTGTTCAAGACAAAACTATAGTGACAGTACGTTGAAGCCACTGCAGTATGTTCCTAATTTGTGGAGTTAAAGCTATAGAGTAAAATCTGTTCAATTTGACCTCCTTAGTTTGGATAATTCGAATTAGAAGCGCAGTCCCGGCTGATACTCATGTGAGTGCATGGTGTCATACCCTCATTAAAGGGCAACTCCGGTGTATTTTTTTAATTTGTGGTTTTGAGTTATTGATTGCAACACATTCCTCAGTGTGACCTGTGTCCTACACAAAATTCATTTTCAAAACTTCTACGTAGAGCCGTCTTTTAAAAGGAAAAACCAAACCGTAACCGAAACTGATTTCATGGCCACATGGGCATAGACAAAATTAAAGAGCGCTACAAGTATCTAAGAAACAATGTTCCAGTTGACGAATTGATGACATCACATGCATTTATTAAAAATCACTGGCATGCACGTTGAATGGCAGAAATGGAGGCTAGAAATCACAATGCAGTTCATTAAATGGCTAAGATATGACCTAATATAGGCCTCAGAGTTTGCTGTTCATGTGGGGAGCAGGCAATAACGTGAGTATAATGTGTGACATCACAAACACAGTGTTGCCCGCAAAAATAATCTGAATTGAGGACACAAAAATGGCATATTTTAAAATTGAGTTGTGCACAAATGAATTATCGCACCACTTCCAAGTTTGGTAGGATGTGTCAAGTTTTGTCAGAATACGCAAAGGTGGAAAACCCCTTGGGAGTTGCCCTCTAGTTCAGACATGAACGGGCTCGAACCATTTAGTTGAGACATGCGGGCTTACCGAGGTATTACTCATGAAACCGAGAACTGTTCAGGTAGACCTCCCAGAACCTTATTTGCATTGAATGGTGGTGCGTGCACACTCTCAGGTGTGTGCAGTATAGCATGCACAATGATGATAGGGAGTGCCTCGTTACCCAAATAGTTTCAAGTTTGCTTCTTTTAAATTCATACCATCCTGCCACCGTCATTGGGCACACACTTCAGCAAGTCACATCATTTCAGGCACTGCTTTTGCGTTACTAGTATTTAGTTTTATTTTGGGATGGCGTCATACTGTTCCAGATGTTTTTTCTTGCATCCACATGCTTCAAGTATGCCGAGCCATCACATTCAGAGTATGCCTAGCCGCATAGTTAGTGCAGTGAAGCGTTCTAAAAATGCAACAGGGCTATTCGCAAAAAGGCACCACTGCTACTACGTCACACTGTGAGAAGGGCTGACAGAGGAACTTGAACAATTTTGGAGCCGTTTTTTGACAGTCACGACAGCGTGTGCCAAGCAGTGCGCTTCCTTAAACTGCAAAAAAATCCTCATTGGTGCTTAGTTTTTATCTCAAATGTGCAGGCAGCCATGTTCCAGGCATTCATTAGATAAAAATTACTGCGATTCAAGCGATTTTCGGCTATCAAGTTCATTCAGTAGGTGTTAACTTCTGAATAATTCAAACACTTCCTGGTTCATTGAAGACCGAACTAATGACATTTAACTTTAGCCGTTAATGCACAACCTCCACTAAGGGGTCACAACTCGAATTCAGAATGGTAACGTCTTGAGCATAAAGTTGAACAGGTAAAACAATTGTTTTCTCTTTGACGACAAAATAATAAAGAGCCCCATCTGAGGACACGCCATGAGACTGGAAGCAACACATACGAGCCATGGCCTCTGAGATTGAGAATCAAGGAAAGGTGGCGAAGCTTGAATAAGCCTTGATGAGTCATCACCAGGAATGGGGGTGCCCGCACCCGTGCCCAAAAGGTAGACAGCTGTGGGAGGATACGCATGACCTATGGCTCATTTTGCACACGGACGCCGAGAGCCCAACGAGGGTGGGCTCTCGGGGTCATTAAGTATATAGCGGGTCATATAGATGAATTCTATAGTATTAATGAGAGGGTTGCAGGCATCGTAATTAGGCTTAATAAGCGGTATAAACTAAAGGTTGTACAGGCCTATGCACCTACATGTAGTTATGATGACCAGGCAGTTGAAAGCTGCTATGAAGATGTAGAATCGGCAGTGCGAAAAGTAAAGACGCAGTATACTGTACTAGTGGGCGACTTCAATGCCAAGGTAGGGAAAAAACAGGCAGGGGACAAGGCAGTAGGTGACTATGGCATTGGTTCTAGGAATAACAGGGGGGAGTTGCTAGTTGAGTTTGCAGAGCGCAATAACTTACGAATCATGAATACCTTCTTCAGCAAACGGAAGAACCGGAAATGGACATGGAAAAGTCCTAACGGAGAGACTAAAAATGAAATCGACTTCATAATGTGTTCAACCCCCGCCATTGTGCAGGATGTAGAGGTAATCGGGAAAGTGCGATGTAGTGACCACAGGATGGTGAGGTCCCGAATTAGCCTAAATCTGAAGGAACGCAATAGATTAGTAAGAAAGAAACCCATCAACGAATTAGCGGTGAGGGGGAGGGCAGAAGAGTTCAGGATCTCGCTACAGAATAGGTATTCAGCTCTAACTGAGGATGGCGACATTACCCTAGAGGCAAGGAACAATAACTTCAGAGATATCATTACTGAGTGCGCGGTAGAAGTAGGCGGTAGGATAGTTAGAGAGGATACCGGTAAGCTGTCTAAGGAGACGAAAGATTTGATTAAGAAACGCCAGAGTATGAAAGCTTCCAATCCAATAGACCAGATCGAATTAGCCGATATATCAAAGCTAATCAATAAGCGCAAGGTGGCCGATATAAGGAAGTATAACATGGAGAAAATTGAGCATGCTTTAAAGAACGGGGGAAGCCTTAAAGCGGTAAAGAAGAAATTGGGCATAGGCAAAAACCAGATGTATGCGATAAGGGACAAGGCGGGCAACGTCATCACTAATATGGACAAGATAGTCAAAGTAGCCGAGGAGTTCTATACAGATCTCTACAGTAGCCAAAGTAGTCAGGACCGTAATGAGATTGGCGGTAGGGAAAAACAGTCAGACGTTCCACCAGTGACGAAGGACGAAGTCAAGAAAGCACTAGAAACTATAAAAAGGGGGAAATCAGCTGGAGAGGATCAGATAACTACAGATTTACTGAAGGACGGGGGGGATATCGTGCTAGAAAAACTGGCCACCCTGTATATGCAGTGCCTGGTGTCATCGACGGTACCGGAACCACAGAAGAATGCATACATTATCCTCATTCTCAAGAAAGAGGTCTCTAAGGACCTTAAAAATTACAGACCAATCAGCTTACTGTCTGTTACGTAAAAGGTATTTACTAAGGTAATCGCTAATAGAATCAGGACAACCTTAGACTGCAATCAAGCAAAGGATAAAGCAGGGTTTCGGAAACAGTACTCTACTATCGATCATATCCATACCATCAATCAGGTGATAGAAAAATGCTCGGAATATAACCAGCCCCTATACATAGCATTCATTGATTACGAAAAAGCATTTGACTCAGTTCAAACCTCGGCGGTGATGCAGGCATTGCGAAATCAGGGGGTAGACGAGCCGTACTGAAAGTGCTGGAAGATATATATAGTGGCTGCACAGCAACCATAGTTCTGCATAATGAAAGCAACAAAATTCCCATAAAGAAAGGTGTTAGGCAAGGAGACACAATCTCCCCAGTACTATTCACAGCTTGTTTTCAGGAAGTATTCAGAGACTTGGAATGGGAGCAGTTAGGGATAAGTGTAGATGGAGAATACCTCAGTAATCTGCGATTTGCTGATGACATTGCCTTGCTAAGCAACCCGGGCGATGAACTGCAAATAATGATTGATGATCTAGACAGAAAAAGTAGAAAGGTAGGCTTGAAAATCAATATGCAGAAGACTAAGGTAATGTTCAACAGCCTCGGGAAGGAACAGCAGTTTACATTAGGTAGCGAATTACTGGAAGTAGTAGGCGAATATGTCTAATTAGGGCAGGTAGTAACCGCAGATCCGGACCATGAAAAGGAAATAACAAGAAGAATAAGACAGGTATGGAGCGCATTAAGCAGTCGCATATTATGACTAGCAGCTTACCGGTATCGCTCAAGAGGAAAGTATACAACAGTTGCATCTTGCCTGTACTCACCTATGGGGCTGAAACGTGGAGGCTAACCAAGAGAGTTCTACTTAAGTTGAGGACAACCCAGAGGGCTATGGAACGAAAAATGGTAGGGGTAACATTAAGAGATAGAAAGCGTGCAGAGTGGGTCAGAGAAATAACTCAAGTTACCGACATTCTAGTAGAAATTAAGAAGAAATGGACAGGGGCAGGACATGTAGTGCGAAGAGAGGATAACCGATGGTCGCTTAGGGTAACAAACTGGATTCCAAGGGAAGGAAAGCGTAGCAGGGGGCGGCAGAAAGTTAGGTGGGCGAATGAGATTAAGAAGTTCGCAGGGGTCAAGTGGATGCAGCTATCACAGAACCGGGTTAAGTGGAGAAATATGGGAGATGCCTTCGCCCTGCAGTGGGTATAATCAGGCTGATGATGATGATGATGATGATGATATGGTAGGGTGCATTTTGCTTAGTAAGCGTAGGTTTGGGTGACGCGAAACTCAAATCGTCGGTGCGCTGTGCGGTGTCCGTGCAACGTATGTCGAAATTTCAGGAGCCCTCCACTGCGGCGTCTCTACCATGCCGAAAAAGTGCCTCCCAACCGCCGTCTCCATCCCGACTTTCCCGCAGCCGCGCGCGCGCGACTGTGACCACGCAACGTCCAGGCTACGCCCCGTCCCGCGCCCTCAGGTATCCACACTTAGGAGTTACAAAGGAGAGTAACAAATGTCAACTTATTGCTGTCACAAGCAATGCAGAAAGAGAGACAGAGAAAACAATTTATTCTGTAAGAAAGAGGATGAGCGTGACACATGGTAAATGCAGGCATCTTCTTGGTTCACGTCCCTAGTCCGGGATGCCGCAAGATCCCACTGCCTCTCATGCCCGACGTGCGAGAGCAGCTTGTGCCTCCCGGAGGATAAGAGCTCAGGCAGCCGCATTCGCTGCTTGGTTGCTTGGGAATACATGGTGAGCCAGTACCCACGCGATGCGTCTAGGTTAGGGTTTGTACATCTGACGACGTAGTAGAGTATGAAATAGGCTAGAGGACATACTTCGCCTTTGACATAGCTCTCGCAAGCGAAACGCGAATCTGAAATGGAAATCTTGCATTGGGGTCTGCGACCGCGAGGACGACAGCGACTTTTTCAGCCCGGTGTACACTCCTGGCGCGAAAGGAGAGCCAATTCATTTGCAGGTTCTGGTGCACTACGGCGGCCGTGTAGTGGCCCAATGGAGTCAGACCTGCGACGTCAATGTATTACACGTCAGGTTAGGAACCATGTTTTCATTCAGCGCCCGAGCCCGCGCTGTTCTTCTGCATTCATGTGCATGTGAGGTCATGTTGTTTGGCACGGGTATGACCCTTAACTTGTACCGCCAGCTGCGGGTTACGCAGCGGTTCCTCCGCGACACAGGGTACACTTATGTGGCGGTGACTCACTGGACGATGGGCTGGCCCCGTCTGATTCCGACTTGAGTATTGACTTCCGAGAAAAGCCTCTCGCAACTCCAAGTAGGAGTTGAGCACCCCCAGGGCCATGAGGCGGGCTGTGGAGGTGGTAATCGGGAGCTCCAGAGCTCGTTTTTTCAAGACTGCTAACAATGACGTCCTACTGTGTTGTGTTAGCTACACTTAACTGAAGGCGAATACAGGATACGACTTGTGATATAAGCTTGAGCGAGACGGAGCGCATTGCGTCCGCACAACCCACCGCGACGGTTAGACATGATTTGTCGCATACAACCACCCTCTTTCCCGCATGCTTGATTTTGGCGATATTGACGCCGGCTTTGAGCCAGCGATGAATATGTAAGCCTAAGGCTGATATCGTCAACCATTCTGACAGGCCCTTTGAGGAGGGTTGTGCTCATTGAGGTGGGGTCGTTCTTGCATGCCCGAACATTTAGTAGTTCAGACTCGGCTGGGGCACAAGCGACCTGGCACGAGTTGGCGTAAGCCTTGACTATGGTCGCAGCTTGCTGGAGGTTGAGGTTGTCCTCCATCTCATGGACGCTGCCTTGGTAAGCCAGATTGCTACATCGTCCGCATACATTTCCTGGTGCAGCCTCCTCCAAACGCCACATGAGAGAAGGTAGCTCAATCGTTGCGATGGTGAAAAACAAAGGCGAAAACACAGCGCCCTAGGGAGTACCGTTGGTCTCTATGCGGTAAGGTCCGTCTTCCTGATCGTCGATCCAGAGCAGGGCCTGGCGTTGGGAGAGGAAGTACCGGACGTAACTAAACGCCTTTTCCCCGCTATTTGTGTACGGCTGAGATTAGATAGTATGCTGCAATGCTTTAAGTTATTGAACGCGCCTTAAGGTCGTGCCAGAACTGCGCGATCACTGCGTGTGGTCTTCCTAGAGAAGATGATGTCCTCGCGGAGTTGTAAGATTACGTCTTGGGCTGGCAGGTGCGAGCGGAACCCGTAATGTTGGGAGTTCGGAGGTTAAATAATCGAACAAAAAGTGATGCTCAAGAACATATGGTTATGGCAATAAGGATACATTACTTCTGTGTTGATTATTACAGGACCAGATTATTACCAGTCGCAATATTGGGCTCAGTACTATGATTCATATCCATATGCCCACCATGGTGAGTGCAAAACATGTCTATTTATATTTTCTAAGCATGTTCGCATGTTAGATTGATGTAAGACGCTTTGACGGGCTAGCTGGTACAATTGAAGTGACAGTAAAACTGCGCAAAGCTGGGAAGAAATGCACACGCAAGCACCAACAAAGCAGACTTCCAACCTAATTATTCACGATATAAGTGGCTTATTAGGACTTCGAACGTAACAAAGAAAACACTATCGCTGGAAAAGCTCGACGTAATGATAATAGCACATAACACGAGAATCAGAGTGGCTTTGAAACCCGAGCATAGTGTTCTAGAAACTCGATCTCTAGTATTCATAGCGATACCGATGGCGAACGGACGACGTCATCCCCATTGAATTTTGAGAATAAGGAAAGCTTCGAAGACTTCCCATTTAGTTTTGTTGATTCCCTTAGAGAGGTATTTGGTGTTTTCGAGATAAGAGGTGCAGCCGCAGCTTCTGTCATGCAGTGGTACATTGCACCTGTACCGATACGCATCGCTCTATGATGTCCTAGAGCCCGTTCATTCAAGTACCGACCTGCTTGCCCTACCTATACCCGCCCGCAAGGTAGAGGCATCTGATAGATAACCTCGAAGACACACCTGGTAGACATGGTCTGAAGGTTTATTCAGTTCAGTTCAGTTCAGTTCAGTTTATTATCGTAACTGTCCACCGTAGGGGCATTCCATTCTGCACGAGTTGACCTCGAATGTTTCCTTCCTTCTTTTGTCTTGACAGTAGGGGACACATGTTGTTCAGCCTAATCAACATCGAAAAAACAACACGTAGTTTATATCTATCCGCCAACTGGATGATAGGGGATGACAGTGATAATACGGCATGAGAGGAAAGTACAGTGCATAGACCGAACACTTCCATTTCTAATGCCATTTCATCATCGTCTTTCTCATATTATCAAGAAGGTGGCCTGAAGATATAGGGTACGGGTTGTTTTTTCATCGCTGATTCGTTTGTGTGCGCTCTCAAGAGAAATAAAGAGAAATGGAGCGCAGCATGTGAGAATAAACCATCAGGCACACTTCACCAAGTCTGCATCCGAGGTTATCAGATACCTGTATCTTGCAGGCGGGTACACGTCGGCCAAACCGGCCGGTGCTTCAAAGGGCGGGACCTTGAAATAATATATCGATGCGCACTAGTACAGGTAGCCATATACCACTGCATTGCGGAACCTGCAGTGGCGTCCCTTATCTGGACAAGGCCACATTCCTCTCTAAGGCGAGCGACTCAACTGCGAAGGAGGTCGTCTAAGCGTTCCTTATTGCCAAAAGGGGCCATCTAAGCCAATTCGCCATCGATATTCTTACTGAGACAAAAGATCGGGCTTCCAGATGGGAATATTTGGGCTTCAAAGCCACTTTGATTCACCTGCTATGTGTTTTCATTAGGATAACTATAAAGCAAGAACCGCTGTTGTCATCATGAAAGGCGATATATAAGCTCTATATAGGAGTGTTTAGTTCTTGAGGGCACTGCTGAGTGATCTCTTTCTTGTTTCACAGATCAATAATCGAAGCAGACCCACTGGTGCCCCACGCGATGATCTCATATACTGCCCATTATCGCGGCCTCAATTCTGAAGGTTTCAGAGGCTTGCGTGCAATGAATGTGGGCACATTAAAGTTACGCAAACGAATAGCTAATATTGAGCCTTTTCTGGTCTCAATGACAGAATGTCACACCTTCTAGAAATCAAGGATGTGTACACTTAGAGGACGCGTAGAGGACGGTTCCTTTTTTAGAGGATCTGACAAGAAAATTAAATACCTCTGTTTGTTCGTAACTAGCAACTGAATTAAGGCTTTAGGCGTAGCACTGAATTGCATTGAAGTTGATTTGCATCAATTCTAAAGCGGGCACGCTTCAATTTATACGTACACGTTTCCCATACTCTGCTATGTTTCATGAAGTACGTCTTACCTCAGGCAAATCGAAATATGTATAACATTGTTGACAAATACATTTAGCGCATCTCAAAACGGCGAACCGGTAAACTCAGCTAATATTTAATGGCACCCATCACTGTACTAAAAGGCTGATTAGCGGAGTTTGACTCAGTCGCAAGAAATTTAGTGCAACGAATAACTTGCTGGCAGATTGGGCCCAGTGCGTAATCCTGCTATAAAGAAAAAACAATTATCAGCTTCCTCCTTTGTTTTGTTTTTCCCCAGTTGCGCATAGGCTGCTTTTGGAAGCATATGCTGAGTGAAGCTTTATTTGTTAAATTTAGAATAGTCGCTTACCTCAGAAGAGTGCGAGAAGAGGAAGAATAAAACACCAAAACTCACTGCCCCATTTTTCTGTTCCGTTCTGCCCTGAGGCCTATTCTGCTGGTAGAAACGAAGCAAACTGAAGAATTACATGTCTTGCCTTCCGACTGCAGTATGATTTGAGAGTATTTCTTAAATAATGGGAACTGGAGGTATAAAGGTAAAAATTCTCTTACTACTATCCTATTACTGGGCTTAGAACAAGATGGTTCACCACAAGCGCTCTCCATATACCTTATTCCCTGGAACAAATTATTAGAAACATTTTACACCCTTCTTTTCTTACAGGGTATCCCCGTGGGTATCCCTATGGTCCTTACTATCGTGGCTATTATGCTGGTTAGTATCTATTCCGCTTGAAATTTAACAAATATATAAGGAACATTTGTTTAAGGAAAGAAAATCAGGTTGTATTTCTATTATTGTCTAATATTATTTTAAAAAGTTGTATTGTCTAGAAAAGCATGTTTATTATCTTTTGCTATGTGCTTGCAGCCTTTTCCTTGCGTGTTGTGAAGGAATGGAATTTTTAACAACGTTTCGGAAAAAATAAACTGTAGGAAAGGCAAGAGAAGAAACAAAAATAACAGACAGCCAAACAGCATTATAAAAATTATTCTAACAATGTAGAAGGAAAGGAAAAATTTATTGCTCTGCCAAAGCTAAGCACAGTGTTTCAATTCAGTTCTCACAAAAACAAAGGAGTATGAGTGCACGGGCACAACAGAAACTGTAATTCACTTTATCGAAAATATAAACTCCAGGCTGATCACAAGGTGAGAAAAGAGGCATGAAGTCACAGACTTAAATAAAATAGGCAATGTTTTTTTTTTTTTCCTGCTTAGACAAAACCGAAGTGGTTGCTTTGTTTTCTTATTTTTATGAATGAGAATAAAAATGAGAAAACTCGATGCACGGACTTGATTTCGTTTGACACTTCGCAATTTCGAAGAAGTTTAGTTTCTTCGTGGTGTGAGTTCCGTCATTTGTTTCTGAGAAAAAAAAAAAAAGATTTTTTACGACACTTATCCAAAAGGGAAGCTAACGAATAAAAAAAAAAGATAGTGAAAATAAATTTGTATAATCCTAGAAACGAAGCTCTCTTATCGTAAATATTTAAAATGGCATGCAGGAAAATAGTTATGCCAGTGAACTTAAAAACAAAGCACATATATACCACGTTTGATGCACATGGTTCGAGAAACTCGTTCTTTTTTTTTTTTTTTTTTTTTTAAGTTGGTAAGGTACTGGCATAAACATAATAACTAGAAAAAAAAATGCCCCCAACTCATCACAAACTAATTCGCTGATATCGTATTTACTGTAGCATGTTCTCTACAGAGAACGTTAGTAGCAGCTGACAATGTTCTATAAGATAATTATGCACAGTGAATCCAAATACAGGAATGCATTTCTCTTTCGGTTACATATGCCTTTTTCCTTGCTGGTAGTGTGCTTCTGTCCGCATTGCACAGTTCTGGATCAGCGTAAGGGTGGGTTCATGTGAAAGCGAGAATTTCATCTACTAGAGAGAGAGGCAGTCAGAGAGAGAAAGAGAGGGAAGCAATCAAGTGCTCGTTTCTTGAAACAGTGACCCATGGAGGACAAATATTACAAGGAAAACATTTCCGATGGCGCTACTAATGTTAAGAAGGGCTTAGGATTGAGCGAGTTGGAACAAGCCTTGCGATTGCGCTTAAACGTTTGTGTCGTTTTTTAATCCGGTATTTGTATATCCAAGCTGCGCAAGTATTTATCACGACTACTATGGCTTTTGGGACCCATTGGAGCGAAACGGTCAAAGCTTACAATTAATATCATTCTTCAATTGATAGGTTTAGTGAATAAAGTATACCATTCACTGAAATAAACATTTTATCTTGTACTGAACCCAGACAGAAACAAGCAGAAAAATATTTTAGCAGTGGGTGATCAAAGCACTGTATTAAAGGAGCGATAAAATTATGCCACTATCTTAAGTGCATATGGGAGTCCCGAGAAACAGAGCGATAAAATCACGGCACTAACTTAAGTGCATGTGAAAGTCCCGAGAAACATAAGGATGTTAGTTGTTAACATATTCAGTTTGCGCGCAATTACATACAGGCCCGCAAGCAAATTACGCATACAGTATATTGGGAGGGCGTTAATTATTTGTTTTTGTCGTGGTCTTCGAGGTAAGGAAGGGGGAAAAAACCGATGTGAAAACGCGGGCTTAGGATGCAGCTTCCGAAATCTCCATTACTAAAATTTAATAGGTATTACTCGTAAGGCATGTTCTTCAACCTGCTCCTGGTTACGAGAGCTGTCAAGAACATTCGGTAGAAGTGCTGCTTTCAGAGCGCTTTGATGCGGAATCCCCAGCTATTTATCACCTGCGTGTTTTAATATCCTTGAGGCTATTTAACAAAGTGTAAGTTTGCTAAGGGACGGGAATACTTTACTGTGTAATATATTGAGCTTAACCAATATAAATTGCCCTTCTTGAGTAGTCCAACATACGTAGCCAAAGTCTACATATTATCGTGATTCACGAGTGACGTCGTGCCGGGGTGGGGACAGGAACGAATAGATCGATCGGGGACGGAGTTGAGTTGAGAAAATGAAGAGGCTTTATCCAATTAAGTGCAACATGTGACAGTGAACAAAGAACTCAGAGAGCACGTCAGCAGCCTGAATCTTTTCCGACAGTCTGTCGACCACTCTTGTCTCCAAAACAACACACTCGTGTCTAAAATGCGTTCGCATCCCCCTCTTGACCTGCCCCGCCCACGCAGTCACTCGTCACTGCCAGGCAGCCGGCGGCAGAGATTCAGCTACGGGTCTCCAACGTCGCAGGCACGGGGGCCACAGGTTTCCAAAACCGGCTTGAAACCGATAGCAACAGGTCCGTGGGTCAGCCACGCATCTCGACCATGCGCACAACAGTGAAGCAATCCGCCGCTTCCCTCTCTCCCTCTTGCTGAGGTCGCCTTCCTCCGGTAGTTGTAAACGCAGGGGGTAAAAAGGAAGGGAGGGAGCAACGTCCATCCCAAGAAGCGGCGGTACAACACAGTCTGGTGAATCTTCGCTGGCCTGGCACAGTTATTAACAACTGTATTTGATAAATCTATCTGAGTGCTGGCGAAGAAAAAAGCGCAATATGTCAGCCTGTTAGCATGAGTTTTTGAGTGGAAGACTGCTGATGGTGGACAAAGTGGTATAAAAACACTTCATGGTTACCACATAAGAAATCTTCAATTTTATATCTACTGAGATGATCCGGAGGTTCTCCCAAGAACATTTGTAACATCTACTAATACGTTTTACAGCTTTCCCCCCCAGTGGAGAAGAACAAGAGGGCATCAACAGTGCAGGAGAGGAAAATGCTGAGGAGAGTAGAAACGACGAAAAAGAAAAAGTCAACGAGTGATTCTCCAAACTGAAAAATCCAAGTCATCATTGAAACTTGGTGAACCACGGTATAAAATAAACTTTTCACATCTTTTGACTGGTTTATTCAAAAATATGAAGTGACAAGTAACAAAAACTGTGCGCCTTGAATTATTCATCCTCGATAATGTCACTTATCAAAGCGTATCTAAAAGACAGAGGGAAAAGATAAGTCAGGAGAAGCCAAAGGTGACTGCGATTCAGTTATGTTGTTTCTGTGAAAGTTGAAAAAAAAAAAAAATATAGACAGCGGCAGTGTTGGAGGTGAGACAACGGAGGAAGTGAGAATGGAGACTGCGATTTTAGCAGAAGTGGGAAGAATGTCCGTAAGCTAAAACACCTACCAGCATTCGGTAAGGCCCATATCTTACCACTTGTTCTCACATGAGCTGTGCTGTCGTGAGGTTAGTGCACATAGCACTTCTGTTCCATGTTTAAGAAGCACGAGTTTTAATGCTCTAGGAATAGTGACTCAGTTCAGCTCAATAGTTAAGTCGTGTCTGACTCTTCGTGACTCTAAACACCGTATCACGCCAAACTATCCGGTCGTCCACTTCTTTCGAATATCGCACAGATTCCGCTGCAGTTCAGCTGCAGTACCTCGGAGATGCCATCTAACCACCGCGTTCGTTGTCTAACTCTTCTCCTGTGCACCTCAATATTTCCCAGAATCAAGGTCTTCTGCACTCTCTTCGCATGGGATGACCAAAGTAGTTGAGCTTTGACTTTAAAATTTGGCTTTCAAATGAGCAGTCAGGGTTTATACTGTCGCAAGTATCGACTGATTTGATATTTTAATAAACCAAGAAATACTCAAGTCTCCGTCAGCGCCACAATTCAAAAGCATCAAGTCTTCGTCGACCAGCCATCTTCACAGCTTTGTTCCTTACTCGTCGATAGAGGATAGTTATGGTTCCCTTTCCCAGCCCTGTAAGTTCCAGGATTTGATAGGACCAGATGCCATGATCTGTCTTCTTAATGTTCAGTTAAATACCAAACTTATCGCTCTCTTCTTTCACGTGCGTCAGAGCCTCTTGAGCTCCCCTTCGCTTTCTGTAATTAAAGTGGTACCATTCGCATATGTAAGATTGTTGATCCGTTTACCAGCAATTTTCACCTAGAGCTTAAGACTCATCCAGCCCGGTCTTCCTCATGATGCACTCAGCATACAGGTCACATAGGCAGGGCGACACTATGCAGCCTTGTCTCACTCTTTTCTCAATCGCTAACCAATCAGTAAGACCATGTTCGGTTCGGACGGTAGCCTCTTGCCCTTCATACAGGTTCCCCTGGAGACCGTTGAGGTGATTTAGAACTACAACCTCTTGGAGAGCTGGCAACAATCTGTTGTGATCTACGCAATCAAAGGCTTTTGCATAATCAATAATGCAGAAGTAGATAGGTCTATAGAATTCTTGCTTTTTTCATGATCTAGCGAAAGTTGTCAATCTGGTCTCTAGTTTCTCTTTCCTTGCGAAACTCAGCTTGCACGTCTGGTAGCTCCCGGTCCACGCAGTGCTGGGGCCTGGCTTGGAGCCTTTTCAGCCTTACATCGCTAGCATGTGAAATGAAGGCGATCGTGCGGTAGATGGGACAATATTTGGCTCTACTTTCCTTTAGAATAAGGACGAATGCTTACCTTCTCCACCTGTGGCCACTGCAGAGTTGTGCGAGTTTACCGACATAATGTAGGCAGAAATTCGTCATAATGTATGCAGAGCGTTATCGCCAAGGTTTTTGAGATACTCTGCTGGAATTACATCGACCCCGTTAGCTTTGTTCTTAGCAACGTTGGTTAAGGCCCATTCAACTTCATGCCTCAGGATACCCGGCTGGAAATCAGTGGTCACAACCTAAGTACGTTGGGTCTGCATAAACGGGTTCTTCTTGTTCAGTTCTGTTTTCTTTCCATCTCACTTCTTGCCATTTCTTATATATCTCTGAAGCGTCACTGAGGCCCCTGCCTTGTTTGTCCTTTATCACATCAAGCTATAATTGCGTTAAACGTAGCTCTTGTGTTCCTTAATTGCTTGTTGTCCTCAACATCTTTCCACTATATGTTTAGCAAAGCATTCTTATCTCTTCTTGCTATACTTTGAAAATAAGCATTTAGAATCATGTATATTCCTCTTTCACCTATAACTTTTACCATCATCCGTTCAACATCTACCTGCAACGCCTCTTCAGACAACCCCTTTGCCTTCTTGCATTTCTTTGCCTTTGGTATTTTCTCAACAAAAACCTCTCGTACATCTATTTCCTGGAAACGATTCCACACTTCCACAGCATATGCTGATAGAATTTGATCCAGATCATGACTGAATGCTCTTCTAGGTATCTGCGTTTTCTTCAGTCGAAGCAAAACAAAAATTTGGTAATAAGAAGCTGAAGATAGGTTTCACAATCAGCTCCAGGCCTTGTTTTTACTACATATATAGCGTTTCACCTCTGTCGGAAAAAAGATTAATTAGTCTGATTCCTGTACCATCATTTAGTGAAGTCAATGTGCACAGGAGCCTCTTGTGCTGTTGAAAAACAGTATTCGCTATGGCCAGGTTGTTGTCCCGACACAACTCTATTAGGCTCACCCAGCCCAAACGTGTCTGTAATCGCAGGTATTTCTTTACTGCCTACTTTAGCATTCCAGTTCACGGTGAGAAAAAGGACAGCTGATGATGGAGTGCGGTCTTGAAGGTGTTGCAGGTCAGCATAAAATCGCTCATTATGAGCTTCTTCAGCAGTATTGGTTGGTGCGCAGACTTGGATAACTGTTATCTTGAAAAGGTTACCTTGGCTTCGAAGTGAAAGCATTCAGTCGTTTAAGGGGTTGTGTCCTAGCGCTGCTTTGCCCACTCTTCTGTTTACATTGAGAGCGACCCGATTTCTTATCTGGGATTCGTGTCTCTCTGGGAGTTAAATTATCCTAATCCGGTCCACTTGAGCTTACTGACACCAAAGTATCAATGTTCAATCTGTCCATTTCACGTTTGACGATATCCAATTTACCTTGCACATAGATCTTACATTCCATGTTGCTATGTAATATACCTGCTTGCAACATCACACATTCCGGTCCCTGCCAGATATATCCACAGCTGATCATCCTTTTTGCTTTAGCTCAGCCGCTTCATTCGTCCTGGAACTGCTAGATATCAGCCTTTGTTCATCCCCAGTCGCATGTGGGACGCATTCTAATTGAGGGGGGGGGGGGGGGGCTCATTTTCCAGTGAGTGTCATACCATTCAAGCTTTTTGTCGTGACCTGTCTGCCTTGGAGGTTCCTACACAGCATAGCTCACGGCTTCCTTGAGTTTCGCAAGACCCTCCGCCTCGACCTACATCGGTAACTGCGTTATATTTAGCAGAGCAAGCTCGAAAATTGATAAGATTATTTTGAGGCAGCCGAAGTGGTTTATAGTTTCACGAAATAGAGAAGTAGAAAAGCGCATTAGCAAATAATAGTGAGAACTCGGAGCACGTACTGTGCGGGTATAACATATCTTAAAGGCCTTGAGTGCGACAAGTGTTAATTGAACGCTTTCTCTGCGGCAATTACATTTCTCTGAATTTTGAGATCCTGATATGTTACGCGTCATAGATGTGTGACAGCACATAAGTTCATTGGATAAACCATTGCATTCATGAATCCCACCATAAGAGCAGCAGATTTCTAAGTATGCTTACATTAAACCACTGATTTCATCCCTTCTATCACGTTGCATTGTAGGCACCATTCACAGGCAAACTTTTACTTTGGCGTTTTTTTTGTCCTTTAATAATTCGAATAATACTGTAAAGATATGAGCTTTCGCTTTTTCAGCCGTGCTAGGAAATCCTTCTTTCAATATACACTTCCTTTACAAGTCAGTCAAATGGAGCAAATTCGTTACAACAATTTGATCTTTTCCAATACAACCTTGAATGCTTAAAGCACTGCTCCTAGCTTATAAAGAACTTTTCCTATCTTAGCATGCAGTGCAAAGTTTGTGGCAGGGAACACAGTGTGGTCCGAATGCAGCTGCAAAATAGCTGGCGGACGTGAGATATGCAGATAAAGAAAGAGGTGTGTTTTCACATTTTTTAAACGTTATGGCTTATTGGCATTTAAATATAGTATGGATGAAAGCTAAACTAGTAGACGAGAATTTCTTTGAATTGAATGACATGAAAAAAAAAAAGAATTGGCAGTGGCTTAGCTCGGCTATGCCAGGATATACGTATCGAGAATTTTACTTTTCCCTGGCTAAGGTCGTTGTGGTCACTGTATGTTTAGCAATGAGACGCATTGGGTATACATATATTTAATTGTTCAAAACCGGCAAATCAGGAGGTAAGGGTGGATACCGATACCCATCGCTTACTCTGTAATGTGGATTTTTCTTTTTGACCAGAAAGTCCTTTTACGTTCCAAACACTCGCCAGTCTCGTCCGACCATTCTGTAAATGCCAAGCGCAGTCTCATACATTGAACCACTCACTAGTGCTCCACCGAGGTGGTGCAGTGGTTAAAATGCCTGACTGCTGTGTGGCGTGAAAGTCTCATTAACGTAATTCACAAGTGATGTGACCCAACTTGTCACAGCATGTCAACAATGTGAGAGCGCTTGACTGGACGTTCAAACGAGAACTTCGTGTTTTTTTCCAGGATACTCTGCCCGTTTCAAGGTAGCATGGCGATTTAAAAACGGTCACCTAGACGAGGTCGTACAATACTTTTGTGGGAGGGTCAGTCTTTCGGGCTTCTATAGGAATTCTGTGGCATTCGCAGCAGCTTCTTGTATTCCGCGAACCAGGTAGCAGCGAAGAAAGTATCATGCAACCAGTCGCAATAGGGCTTCACATGATGTGTCGAGCTTTCCGATTTTCAAACTTTGCATATCCTTCTGACGTGGCAAAAGGATAGTTTCAGATGTCCAAAAAGGACTCGAACTCGGGGTGGGTGGTGGGGGGTGTTGGGGGGGGGGGGCAATAACTTCTGTTTTAAGCAGGAAAGCAGGACTCGGGACAGCCTAGTGGTCGCAGTGATGATGGTTGCATACGAAATTGCAGCACCTTGCTTCGTTTGCACCCACAAAATGGCCCAGGGTAGAAGACATCTGCTGCAGTAGAATATTTTTGCAGGTTAGTGGGTTAATTGCAGATCTTTGCTGGCATGAAACTTCTTGGGTCTTGACGCCAGAGTGTTTTGACTCCTATTCTTGCATTATGTAACGATGAGACGTTTTCCGATAAATAAAACACATATACGATACCTTTGTAAACATTTAATATCTTATGCGACTAACACTGTTTACGGGTCTCGTTCCTAGCGTATATGGCATGTGCTTTCAGTGACAGATAAACAGTTGGAAGTCTACGTCTGTGGTGTCCTTTTTCATTCCTATGTCTCTTTCGCTGTCTTATTTGCCTAGCTCTACCTTTTATCTGCCATAAGCCACCTTTCCCGCAACAAATCTCTAATAGAGAAGTTTATGCCTACATACGCAGATGAAAGTGCGAGTCAAGGCATCAGTCAAGCTACTCATTGCCCTTAAGCATGATTTTCCTCAACGGGGAGTAGCTATGGTAGCCCCGAACTGAAACTGAAACCCCACCTTTTAGGAGCGGTTGCTTTCCGGCGAAATAACAAACGTCCGCCACTGCCGAGCACAAATGACAACGTCCCGGCCTCCATGCCACCATTCCGCATACACCCCATGTGACGACGAGACGAGGCTGCTTACTCAAAGCGTTCCCCAAGCAAACGACAATGGGATGACACAGCTGAGACCTCAGTACATGACGTAGTCTAATTTGCACAATGAGAACGATGTGTAATACTGGTACACGAGCAGTACTTTAAAGTTGACAAAGACAAGCGCTTGTCTTAGGATGGCCTTGTGTTTTGGCTCAGTTTTGCGCTGTTGCTTTATCCCTCAGATAATATGCATCATCTAGCCCAAGTGAACGTTATTTTAGACGGTCGCAAGGTCAGTGCCTTTGGTTCACATTGACACTAAATACTAAGGTCTGAAGCCACTCAGCTAAGGAGAGTAACCAGTTGGAATGGCTTAGAATGGCCGACTAATCCGCACCACTTGTGGTCCCCTTCGAGGTGATGCACCATAACAGCACGAGTAGGATGAAATAGGCCTCCTTATCCAGCCAGTTGCTTGCTTGTACAGCGAATTGTCTGCGGAATGTCATTTTTTGTACGGACAGGGTTACACGCTTCTTATATAACACGGTCATTGCTTCCCAAGTAACACTGCGTCTGATGCAGGCGCATATTGAAATAAAGTGATACAAGTAGAGAGGCATCCGGAGGTGGTGTTTCGCATCGCCCGCCGCCATTGAACTTTACTGCATGGTACGCTAGGACGCAACAGCGCTTTGAAAGCAGTGACCGTGTTACAGTTACAACGTAGATTTATGACCGACCTACAATCGAAGCACCTGAATCTGCGCAGATAAAACTACATCTTCTACGACTATCCTGAAGCACAAGGTTTCTTTAGTGCATATATTCCAGGTCAGGCTTCCCCTTCATCATACCGGAGACACTCAACAGAGAACGCGACGTCGCTATATGTGTCACCATTTATAAAATACACAAGCTGAGTGGTGATGACGAGCTTCACTGCAAAACACCGGCACCTCCCCAATTGCTTTTCACATCGAGCAAGGAGACAGCCAAAACGTCTTCGGACTTCCCGGTCAACCCGCGGAAAGTGCCCATAACCAAGGACGTCGGCGGAACGTTGGCATTCGACTAGCGATACCCTGGAGCAGACAAGACGAAATCCACATAATTTAAAAGCTGTAGAGGGGGCTTTTTGTCACCGTCAAAGCTGCATTAAACACGGCTAGCTTCCGCCAGCCGTACGAAAGAGCGCGTAACTCGCGGCGGAGGTTAAGACAAACAGCTTGGGAACGGCATGCGCAGCTCCTGCCGCCACGGAAGGAAGTTGACCGTCTTAAGTACCTGAATGGATAGCGGATGCAAACACCTAATGTGGCTGTCCCCTTCCGATCGCGTTCGAAGAAAGGCGCGAGTGGTGTAGCACGCGAGAAGGCGCCTTTAATCGCTACCGTGTCGACACTGCGTTCGGGCTCCCAATTTAGGAGGTTCCACAGAGTGGAAACCACCACTTGGTATAGTAGATCGAGCAGGTGAACGGACGGCTTTAATGAGTCTTCAAGGATGTCCGAGTTGATTAGGGCTGAAAATGCACTGGGAACGGGCATATTAAGGAGTTTCCATTAGATCGGTGTACTGTGAAAGGGTAGCGAACGTTGCCGGACAGAAATTATATTCATTCTATGGCGACGACAATTGGCCGCTTGAGGGCCTTACATGCCTAATCCTGAGAGAAACTCGTGCCAAAGAAACTGCGGAAAGGGTAAGTCGTTTTCTCTTCTCTCTGAGTGCAGAGAGAGTTTTCTGTTGGACTGGGAAGGCTGCCGGTCCGGGTCCACAACGTGGTGGGCTAACTAGGTCTCAATCGGCGCTTGGAAATGTATGTACTTCAAGGAAATTTGTTTTTTGTGTGTTTCGCACTTTAGTAAGAGGGTTGAGTACCTTTTAAATATTCTAAATAATAGAGGAGTGTCACGCGTTTTGAACAAATTATGTTGCATGTTTGAAGTGACTGAGAGTAGCAGGATGTGGGAATGGCTGATGGGCCGGTAAAACCGAACCTCGGAGCCCGAGAAATTGTTCTGGGCTAGGTTTAGATTCTCTGCATCTTAGGCTATGCCGAGGAAGAAATATTTTCATGTTAGCATGGTCTAACGCGCATCTCTCATGAAAATAGTCTGTATTCCCTAACTGTATAAAGCATTTAGTTCCTTCTGGTAACCATCGTATTCAAGTCATCACTATATCGTCTCTGACAGGGCACTTGTGGCACGAGCAACTTCCGCAGCACCTTCACCGTCCCTGAAGGCGCACGCCAGGTGGAAAGGCATCAAAAACCAAGTCAGAACGTCCGGATCTTTATTTACCGATTGCCCAGCAACAATTTATTACGAACACGGCTGACTACGCCACCAAAGGCCCTACCGTACATTACCGCGAAAATGCAATGAAATACGCAAACAAGTGGAAAAGTGAGCGATGAGGAACTATAGTTGGTATATGACATGATTACAAAACCTAAAACTGAGCAGGGGACAAGACACAGAAGAGAAGCAAACGGGACAAGCTCAGACTTTGGCAGCAGCGGCGAAGGCGCGAGGACGCAACATTCAACTTCTGCTCTCTGCAGTGTCCGAGGGATTCCCCGCGGTTGGGTCAACTGCTGCATCTTGGTGCTCGGAAACAGCCTCAACAAAAGCCGTTCGATACAGCCCACATTCCGACCAGGACTAGTCCGGCCTTTCTGCGGAAACATTCATGGACCCTGCTACCCAAACCTTGCACCAACAAAGCAAAGCACGGGCAACATTGATATCTACAAATATAGTGACATAGGCCGCCAGTTTCTTGAAGTATGGTTAATACACGCGGAGAAGAAAAAAAAATGAATGAATGAAAATGAAACCATCACCATATAATCATTGGTGTTCATCCATCACGAGCCATAAATGCACGGTTGTCAACAGGGGTAGTTTCCGCACTATATTCTGCAAGATCTACTTGTGGAGTCATCACCACTGCTTGTTCACCACATGAAATGTGCGTTAGACAAGGCTACAACCAGTACATGGACAGATGTCGACCGACCGGTTCCTGACATCGGTCTGCTGAACTTGTGGGCTGCTCGCCAACAAAACGAGCTGGAAGCTTCACGAGACTCTACATTCAGCTCAGGCACGTACAAGGATGAACCATATTACAGCTGGCTCACAAGCATGAACGGGATTAGCACGACGGCAGTGGCATACTTGGTACGAGCAGTTTATTACGAATTCATCAAACACATCTTTCTGCCGAACTTTCCGGGCAACGGAACAAGGTCGCCGTCGCCCGGACGCAGCGATTACCGCATTTTTCGCAGCTAACTTGTCTTCGGACTATTTTGCCAGAGAAGCGGCACGGACGTTTTGTCCAAAGTATGATGTGTTGCCTCCCTCAACTACCATTTCTAATATACGGATTCCAGCACACATAGACAGATTGCCAGCAGTAGACGACACTGACGGTACTGTCAGTCCTATCTCCATGCCTGAGGTGCTTGCGGCAATAGATGAGGCTAAACAGAAGACATCAAAAGGTCTGGATGCCATTACATATGAAGTGTCCAAGACCCTGAGTAACGCCGTACTCCCTCAACTTCTGGACACCATTAACAAAGTATGGGCTAGACGGCTGTGTACCAGGAAATCAGCTATTGCAATCCCAATTCCAAAACAAGGTAAAACATCAACGGACCTCGGCAACTTTCGGCCTATTTATCCAGCGTCAACACTGTGCAAGCTGACAGAAAAAATGTTAGCCATACAATTGCTCTCGTGGCTGGAGCACCAGCGTTTTTGCCACCCCACACAAATTGGCTTTCCCGTTCATCTATAGGCACTGAGATGGGTAGCTGTTTTGGCCTCGCAAGTTCTGTCGTCAACCCGCAGCCGTAATGTATGTACCATTTTCAAGATGGATCTCGAAAAGGCATATGATAACATTAGCCACAACTTAATCTTACCATGAGATCAATGAGTAAGCAATCACTTGGGGTTTACAACTAGTAAGGAAAGCTTTTAACCATAATAGCCAGGCATGATTCCTTTCCGACAAAACCTGATTCAGTGAGTGCTTTCATCACTTCTTATAGGTAGCGGTGTTATTTGAGTTTTTATTTCTAGCTCTGCTCAAAATATGTAACACCATCAGTATATCTCATGTAGTACTTTTTATCCTGCTCAACTTGGCGGCGCCGTGACAGGATGCGCAGGAAGCAGGTAAGGGGTATTTAGTCTTGTTCATCACTCGTGAATAGTCGTGAAAGTTACGCTCGGCATTGATGCCCTTTCTTCTATCAGACAACTTACCAAACTTTCAGAAAGGCTGTTAATTAAAATTACCTGTAGGTAGGCTTTGCAAAATCATAAGTTTTACCCTCCTGGTCTTCAGCCAATTTCTCGCGGCCGAGTATTCCTGTTGTCCTTCCTTTCGAATTCATACCAAGAGCCCTTATATATTACGTGTCAGTGGAGTCGTAATCAATCAAGTTTTTATTATACAATGAATCTTTTTATTTCGACACGTAAAAAAACCCAAACTTGCGTAGCAAACTAACAAGTGTTACACGACTGCATTCCACACTGTGTGTTCATTTTCCTACATAAATCTAGTGATGGCGATTACTGCTGCAGATCTGCAGCTTTTTGCCACTTTATTTTCTACAGGTGCGATGAGTTTAGCTGCGATCAAGACATTTATCTCAGTACATAACACAGCTGATCTCAGTCTACCAGGCCACTTTGGGCGTTGATAAAAGAAAAAAAATTAAATTCCAACTACATCGAGACTCTACAAAAACCTTTTCCGCCTGCTAGAACATTGTTTAATTATCAACAATACTGTGTATATTTGGTTGCTGCCAGTGTTGATAAAAACACTACTCTCACTGAATGTACAGGCTGAATTTTTTGCAAATCGATTAATAATTGTTTCCTTTAACTGCTATACATCGATGCACTGCAAGGCGGATATCACGTGCGTGAACGAGTAGATTGATTAAACGACTAATTACGCAGTTGAAGAGTCCAGTTATTTCTGTGCAACTTGAAGAAGGCTAGTTGGTCTGACATCTTCAAGTGGTGCAGCGCAGCGGCACGAAGCCTAGACGAGTGTTTGTCCCTTTCTCTCATCTAGACTTCGCGCCGTTGCACTGCACCACTTGAAGACTCCAGTTATTTATTTTTTAATTAAAGTGAAGATAATTTTTTAAACTGACAACATGTGCTTCGAAATATCGAAGATATAAAAAAGGGC
Organism: Amblyomma maculatum; assembly: GCF_055883805.1. NCBI lineage: Eukaryota > Metazoa > Arthropoda > Arachnida > Ixodida > Ixodidae > Amblyomma > Amblyomma maculatum. The sequence continues at coordinate 9,282,236 of NC_139353.1, read as the reverse complement.
ACTGAAAAGTTTGTTGACTTCTTCCACGTAAAGGTCAAGGCCTTCAATGTTCTTCAATGTGTTCAATTCAGTCCATAGTGCTAATAAAACAATGAATTCTGGATTGACGTTGAGACATCTGTCCTATTCCTCACCATGACCTGTTCGTCTCTGTTCTTCCACTTATTGAAGATGATGGTATGGTACGATTTTAAATCTTAGCCAACATAACTGTTTAAAGCTTCCTGGTGCTTCTTGAATTTTATTTGAGTGTCATGATTGTTACTTTCGAAGGAAAGTCATTTGTGCTGACTAGTGGCGCATGTATAAGTTCCTGCGGGGCACTGGTTCAGAGCAAGATATTTCTGTCTTCCATTAACCAAGTTTTTAGGAAAGGTTTAGATCATGGTTTCGAAAAAGATAAAGAACAAACGTGTTTAGGTATATCGATGAGTTTACTAGCCTTTTAAGGCGTAGAGAACATGTGACCTACCACGACTACGTGGTGCAAGTTTTATTCGTTTTCAAATAGAGTGGGATAAACTTCACGCATGAAGTACCGATGGACATCAGGTTGCAGTTTTCAGACCTTTAAATTTCTTTTTTGAAGGGCGTGCTTGTTTGCGCTACAAATCTCGTGCCCAGAAAGAGCGAATGCTGTATGAGTCAGCCCAAGGTGAAAAGGGCTGTCGCAAACATACGCATGAAACCGGCTATGAAAACGCATGTTTCCATACAGCCAAGTGAAAAGTCTAATCACAGGAGCTTGCGTACCTACAAACGTGCGGAGCTTTATTCGGCGATAATTTGAACCGCTTTTATTGAATACGGCACGGTTGTAAAGTGCCATTGAAAATGAGAAACAGAACCATTTGTAGCTCTAAGCACGACTATTTGCAGTAGCATTAGTTTTTGCTGTGACTGCCTCATCGCATGCTGTCCCAACTCGTGCTCCGTTTAGGACATCATGATGGAAAGTAGCGCGAAAAAGTACACGAAGGACGGAAGGAAGACACGGACAAGCGCTAACTCTCAACTGCAGGGTTTGTTGCTGAAGCACGCAATAAATACAGGTCACATGAAAAAAAAAAAAAAAACAGAAAAAAAAGGAGAAAGAGAAGAGAGAGAGAGAAGGAGCCTCCTAAATGGAAAGCTAGGTCATAACATAGGCAGTAACACACGTAACACGTGCCACTCATTGTTGGGGAGGGAAGAAAGAAAAGGGAAGATACACCTAAGTAGATAAGTAAAGTCAATGTAAAATAAAGGCTAAGAAATCAAATTCGCAATCTACCAAGCTAACCGAAGGCTCGCTGACACAAGTTTTGACATTTTTTAATATGATAAGCCTCCATAATTTTACGAACCAGCTTGTCACGATGTCTAAAAAGAACGGTGGTCATAGAACGTAACGAGAGACACTGCAGGGGAGAGCTGTGCATAATTGTCCCGCCACCTTGGCGGACGAAATTGCACACGGCATCACGGTTGGGAAATTATCTGTTAGGCTCTCATGCTACTTTTGAATTTAAGAAGCGATTGCAAAAAACTACTGTCTGCTGCAACAGGTACCTCCTTGCGTTGTCATGTCCTACCGCCCAACATTATCTGCTCATCCCTATTTTTCGCGACACCCGCGCGACTAATACCCACATATCTCAAGCCGTGCTTCATCCGACTGCATCCTGCAGTGCATCCAGTAACATTTTGACCTCTTCAATGTGTATGCTAAAGTTCGCATTTCATAGTTTTTTTTTACTAAAGTATGTTTGGAATATAATGCGGTATGTTCGAAATGCATTTTAAATATAATCTGCATTCAGGAATACCTTCTAAAATATATCAAACAATATTTTTTAAATTCTTTAGTCAATATTCAAAATATATCTTTAAGATATATTATAAATACTATATATGAATGTACACTCCGGTGTATATTTCGAACAGGTGAAAAGTACGTATGCGTTTTTAGCATGTTGATAGCTCATTAAGAAATGTACTTTTGTAAATAAAAATTAATTTTCTCAAGTACATTTCAAGTCTTGCTACTAGTTCATGATGTATTTTTGCAACCTCTCGAAAATGCTGGACCTGAAAGCACTCTTCGAGCATGCTTCGAATACTTGAAAAATATATATGTTTTAGTATGGTGAGATTGTGCTCAAAATGTACATTTGTAAATATGAAATTAGTTCGTGTGAAGTGCACTCCGAGTATTACTCCACACTTAAACTTATTTTTAATACGTGAGATTTTTTCTTCAGCTGTAATCAGTGTCGCAAGTAGCATGTAACTTTACTAACAGTTGCATACTACTTCAAACGAGTAATCGTGTGATAGCACTAAGAATACGGCGCTAAGAATCGTCGAGGAACAAATATTCAATACATAATTATCATAACTAGTGCCACACTGACATCTGCCAGGGACGAGGTCTTTTGCTAGATGATGACTATTGCCCCTGCTACTTGCAATAACGTTTCCAGACACACGCAACCAGGCGGAGATGTATCGCGCAATCGATGGGACTAGAAAAGGGCAGCAATGCTTGTAATGTCAAATTGCGTAAATTTTGCAAAGCTCGATAGCAAGGGGCTAGAATATGGAAACAAAGTTTGCTTATTGGGATGTTGGGGAATAATAGCCTTTTTTGTTTCTTGTTAGCCACCTCTTAAAATGATCCGTGTATTTCTGCTTTCTTAGAACATTGATGACTATGTGTCTAGTGCATTTTCAGTATATTTTGTTCTGTTTCGAAAAATGCATTCTATTTCTGGCGCATTTTAATAGTAATCAAAGCATGCCGGAAATATACTTTCGGCTAGCATGAAAAAAAGGTCATTAGTACATAAGTAATGCTTTAAAAGTACATTGTTAGTCTATTGTTGGAACGTTTTTCATTCCTGCGCAACAAGCCGAACCTTATAAAGTACATTTTTAATACGTTAGAAATACACTAAGTGGGCAAAAAATGTAGTTTTAAAATAGTTGAAGAAGTATGCAGTGGTGCACTCCTAGAATATTTAAAATGCATTTATTCCGCATTTTAAGCATAGCGGCCAAGTGATACGAAATTAATACGAAATAAATACGATATATTTCAAATGAAAGTTTGTCACATCATTTTTTTCTCTAAGGGTTGTCAACATGTGGTAAACGTCGTTTTAAAATTTGTGCATGTAAATATCTGACTTGCATTAAGCACGAAGGTTCAAATAAAAAGCAGGAAAGCTGCCAAAAATAAATTTATATTTAATACTTCTCAGGTGTTTCCAGCTTAGAGCATCTGTAAACTTGAAAATACTGCGGGTAAGCTGAGCCTCTCGGGTCATTTGAATCCTTGTCATTAAAGAAATGCTGGTTGTAGACTGTGATGGTTTTACCTTTAATGACTTTACAACAAACCATAGCAAACTTGCATCAACATCCAAGCTCCAAGTGCTATTAATTACGGAATGAGTGCCGGTGGGTGTAATATAAAAACCGACCAAACTCGTTCCAGCCAAATTCTTCCCAGGTAAATAAAAATTGGAAGGTAATGTAAGATGCATGTAAGTAAATTCCCAGTTGGAACATGCAGCTAGTTCAAACGATCGCAAAATGAAAGTGTTACATGTGTGCCAAGGTTTCAACTTTATACCTGACAGAAACGGCACTATTTGCATAAATGAGTGAGCAAGAGCAGGCTCATTCGGCAAATACGCGCAATGAACGCTATTCTGTCACGATCTCAAAAAATGAAGAACCATCTGTGCAAAATCTAGAGCGAGTAGCATGCACATACGCGCAGCGCTGCACGGCTCGCATGTCATCTATGTAAACACACATGTCCACAAAAAGTTCAGCAGCCATCCAAAGTCGCATGTGTAACAGGGCACGATCCATATTGTGTTCAGTTTGATCAATTAGCACGGCGCACTGACCAATAAAGCGCAGTGGTCAATTGTGACGAGTAAAAGAAGTGCGCAACTTCATTTCGCAAACAAGTATGAAAGCATCACTCAAAATTCATACTGACTTTAATACTTCACACAGAAGCACAATAAAGTGATGCAGCAAATGTTAAGAAAGTGACGATACGCATGCAGCTGTCCTTGCTTCCTCGAATATCGATAATCTATCCCTGGCTTCGCTCCTGTTCGTAAAGGTTACCAGGAAACTTGTAAAAACAAGATCTGCATGGCAATCTTTTGGGGCTGCTCAAAACATGTCAGTACGCGGCAATTCCGCTTTTATATCACCGAGGCCTTATGTGGAACAAAATATGCGAATGCTACTACAATTTTCATGCCCTACAACGTTCAGCTGCGCAGTAACGCAGACAGCGAGCCCCCGGAATCACCGTTTGTATTTTGTGGTGCCACCTAAGGACGGCGCAACCTCCGCGATGTTCGGGACGGAAACAATTTTTTTGTTTAATGCTCACGTTTATTTCAAAGAAATTTACTGTCCACACCACATTCTAGCGAAATGTCAACAATGCTTTGCAAGGCCTGAACGAGGAGATATGTCGGTGCTGCCTAGACGACTTCATAATTTTCGCTACCGACTTCTCTACGTTGCTAACTCGCCTTCACTAAATCTTGACCCGCCTCACCTAAGTTAAAATAAAATAAATTAAAATCTGAACACAAAACAAATTCTTAAAGCTTGCCAAATCAGTATCCGTCCCAGAGCCTTATGCAAATGAAAAAGTGCTGAGTTTCGTCGGATTTATTATTCTAATTTTATAAACTCATTTCCGAATTGCGCTACAACCGTTTCCTCGTTAACGCAACCTCATGTCCACTGCTCCTTGACATCGCGGTCTTTCCAAGTTGACACTTTTGATATTTGCATCACACCTCTTCTACCCTATTGTAGACCTAACGCCCAACTGAAGATAAAAGAAGGTTGATACCGGTGTCGTCACCGGTGCTGTCGTTGACGAACGGGAGCATTTATATCATCAAAATGACACCTATATGAGCTACACGCTCTTGAAGATTGACATCAGTTACTCTGTCATCGAAAAACAATCCTTCGTCCTTCTTTGACCGGTATCCAAATAGCCCACGTGCGTGTGGTCACCCATTTGACTTTATCGCAGATAATCACGTTTTGTGCTCTCAGCTGTACTAGAAGGGCCCACCGGGTTGCCTGGGCAGCAAAGACTGACGCATTCGACAGTATGGCATTCGCATCATTTACCACTCAGGTGCAAGCGTTCTGATGCTTACGACTTAGACTCTGCTACTCTAGTTCCGAGCTTTGAGGGTAACTCCAGTCAGACAAAGTTGGCGATCACAGTAAATTCCCTTGAATTTATTCTCTCGTTGATCTTCTGTCCTGCTTCATTTCCCTCCCTATGACACCCTTGCTCACTTCTTTGCCATGTCCGCCTTCACTTTCCAAGACGGCCCCAGCCCCGAAATTACTCCGTAGCCCTCCACACGGCTCATCTTTCTCTCTTTCCACTTTCACTCCCACCTTCCCGTACGGCGTAGTTGAGGTATCCACAGAAAAACAAGTGAGACAGTTACCGCACCTTTCCCTTCCTATAAATAAGTGAGTTTTTTTTTCCAAGACGGCCTTTTTTTTTTATCACCGCAATAGCATGCTCGATGGTCGGAAATGGCTCTTCGTTATTCATCGCCTTATCACGTTCTGGAGCATACTCGTCCTTCGACGGTCCTTGACACGACAACCTGCTCCTGGCAGGTCATGGCTGCTCATAAAAATTCTTGAAAAAACAATACGCCACTGCACTACCCGGCTACCACTGAACAGCTGTTTGTTTGATCATTTTCTCACTGTAGAAGTAATGTTAAGTGCATATTTTTCATTGATCTATTTTGTTATTGTGCACATCACTAAATATGTTTTTTAACACATCCTGTCTACTAGCCTAAGCACACGAGCGATTCGACGCTTATGATTCTTTGTGTGTTTGCTAATGAGATTTAACTTCCCAAAGCGGCTTAGGCTATGAGTGATGCCGCAGTGGAAGGCTCCGGAAATGTCGACCCCCAGAGATTCTTTAACTGGTACTGACAGCGCACAGGCGTCGCTTCGCCTCTATTGATAGTGACTGCCGTGGTCGGGACTCGATCTCGCATCCTTCAGCACAGGAGTCGAACGCCCAAACCAGTGTACCACCGCGGCACTGCCTACGCTTATGCGTGGTGGATATAAATTGCACATTACTTCGAATAAACTATCTGTTCTTACTAATCGCATTCCCAGTTGATAAAGGGCCAATTATAATTATTTGGCGCATAAAGATAACATGGAGGAAGGTAATAAAAAGGACGACTAATTTCCTGTCGCCCCTTTTTCTCCTTGGTAAGAAAATAAAATTTGATTTTATCAAATAATTGAAGCTACTCTTTTTTCGCTGTAAGCCTTAACAGTGTTTAAAGAAATGTCAAAAGTGTGGCTTACCAATAAATTTATTCGCATGAGAACTGTAAAAATATTTTTTTTTTTCTCGAACATGCCCGTCCTCAGCAACACGCCCGCTGTAATCTGGATATGGTAATGCTCGCATCTATCTCACAGCTCTGTGAAAATTATTCCAGAAAATGTCGCCATTTTTTAATATTTTTCCAAAAAGAGCTCGTGCCACTTCATCAAGAATATATATTTCCTTCAATATAAGAGATGTTAATTTTAGGATTCTTTGATTGCTCAAAAGCTCAGAAGAACTAGGGTCAAAAAAGCCTCATGCCACAATGGCCCAGTGGCCATGCTCTTTTACGAGTGTACTGTTTTGCTTAATTTACAAGCTTGGTTGACGGCAGCAGCAGCAGCGTTTTGCTATAGGAGAAATGCGAAAATGCTCAAGCCGTCACCCATTTGCGGTCCTGAGGAGAGCGCCGCCTATCCAAAGCCGCGCCGAAGTTTTTTGTTATTCCTTCCTCATATGCCAGCGGGTATACTCTTGGCGCTTTTATTGGAACTCCAAATTAAAAAGAGACTCTCGATTATTGTGAATAACATTTCACTAAACAGAACTGCATAACTCCCCAGCTTTCAAATTCACCGATCTGTAAGCAAAGTGTATCGGCTGATTCCACTGTGTCTATGTTCTCCATCCAATCTCCGGTTATTGTACCGACAAGCCACACCTGACTAAGGGGGATATTTTTAGTTTGCTGTTCGACGCCGTGCTTTGTATAAGAATCCCCCTGAACGCCAGATACGCGATACATTAGAATCTAGGGTATACAAGACCTAGGGTACACTATACATACAGATCCTACCTGTCCGACACGAATTGGGAACAGTGTTAGCGTCGACACATCCCCCGACCTCACACTATCTAGGCGCACCCTCAGTCCCCAGTGGAACAACACGGACATGAACTTCGGTAGCGATCACTACATAATCGCGCTTAAACTTGGGGGTGGCCCCGGCCCCAAACGTCGTGCAAAGCCGGCGATAGTGGAATGGGACAAATTTCGGGACAACAGGACAGGCGACAATGAAGGAAAAATAACCGACCTCGACACGTGGGTTGCACAACTAAAGTCCGACGTCAAGGCAGCAACTAAATATCTCGATGACGCTAACGCTCCGGATTTAGTGGATAGTCGTCTTCTTCACATGTGGGAGGCAAAGGAACGAATGGAAAGGAGACTTAAGGGGCAGCGGTGGAATCGTAACCTAAGGCGCAAGATAGCTCGGCATAATAAGGCCATTGAAGATTACGCTTTCAAGCTATGCGAGCAAAACTGGGGGGATCGATGCGAACACATGGAGAATAATATGAGCATGCCTAAGACCTGGGGACTTCTTCGTCACCTTCTGGACCCTGAGAGCTCGAAAGCTCAAGTAAGCACTAACCTCATGAAGATTAGACACTCCTTTCCAGGAGATGACGAGAAGTTCTTTCTACAATTGCAAGACTTGTATGTTAGCGATACAAGCAGGATGCCCCTTCCCGATTACTTAGGGGACGCCAATGATGAGCTTGATGCCCCTATTAGCACGGCAGAAGTAAGAGCAGAGATTTTTCGGCTTAGAACCAACACGGCACCGGGCCCAGATGGTATCACTAATAAAATGCTGCGAAACCTAGATGACCAATCGGTAGCCGCACTAACTCAGCTTATGCAGGAGTGCTGGGAGAAAGGGGAAATACCTCAGCAGTGGAAAACGGCTGACATTATTCTCATACCCAAGCCTGGTAAGCCACTTCGGATAGACAATCTACGGCCAATATCGCTAACATCATGCTTGGGAAAGCTACTAGAGCATGTTATCCTAACCAGGCTCACCAAATATATTGATAGACACGACCTTTTCCCGCGGGAAATGATAGGCTTCCGCTCTCATCTCTCGACTCAGGACCTCATGGTCCAGTTGGAACATGACATTATCCGGTCCAAGAGTAAAGATACTAGGCCATCCTTGGCCTCGATCTAAAGAAGGCATTTGATAATATCTCACACCAGGGAGTCATGGACGGCCTATCAGCATTGAATGTAGGGACAAAAACGTATAACTACATCAAAAACTTTTTGAGTGGGCGTAGTGCCCGCTTTAAATTTCGCGATAGCACATCGTCACTTTTCCCTCTGGGCAGTAGGGGTACTCCTCAGGGTTCGGTACTCTCGCCTCTTCTCTTCAACATAGCAATGGCAAAATTACCAGAACAACTACGACGTTACCCTCATTTAAATTTTAGTATTTATGCTGACGACATTACACTATGGATCAGCCGGGGTAGCGATGCCGTAATTGAACACACGCTACAAGAGGCGGTGGACACGATCGTGCGGTTTGTAGCAGAACGTGGACTTACATGCTCGCCGGAAAAATCAGAATTCTTAATTTACAATCCATGGTGCCTGCGGAAAGAGCGTAAAGTGGATATACAGATTTCGGTACAAGGACATCAAGTTCTCCAGGTATCACAGATCCGTATATTAGGTCTCCTTCTCCAAGATAACGGCTACAACGGAGAAACTATTAAAAAGCTTGAGCGGCATGTATCTCAAACAGTTAGCCTCATCCGCCGAGTTTCGAGTAAAGGCAGAGGACTAAAGGAAAAAAATCTTCTGCGCGTAATCCAGGCATTTATCATTAGTCGAATCAGCTATTCTACGCCATACTTACCCCTTAAGGCAGCAGAACGACAGAAATTAGAGAGCCTCATCCGCACAAGTATTAAAAGAGCCCTTGGACTCCCGCGCTGTACTTCCACCGCTAGCCTCCTGCAACTGGGCATCCATAACACATGGGATGAAATCGCGGAAGCGGTACGCACTTCACAGGTAGAACGGCTCCGCCTAACCGCCGCAGGCAGATCCATTCTAGAAAAACTGGGCATCGACACTTGGGGAGGCGCTCAGACAAAATCTGAAATAGACATGGCTGTACGGGACAGGCTATGGATACCTCCGCTGCCAAAAAACATGCATCCCGAACACCATACGGAGCGCCGGGAAAAAAGAGCTCAAATGCTCAGTAGGAAATTTAGCCGCTTGCCGCCGGAGGAAGTAGTCTTTGTAGATGCTGCCGGAGGGGCAAGCTCCTTTATGGTTGCAGCGGTATCGAATGGGTCGGGTAGACCGATCACCGCGGTCACCCTGAAAACTAGATCTCCTGAGGCAGCTGAGGAAGTGGCTGTAGCTCTAGCCTGCGCCCAGACAAAGGCGCGTTTCGTGATCTGCGACAGCAAAACTGCCATACGAAATTACAGTCGTGGGTTTATTGCTCCCTAGGCAATTCGAATATTACAGCAATCACCAATCTCGATAACTATACAGCTGATTTGGACTCCATCGCACACTGGCGTTCTCGGCAACGAATCCGCCCATGCCATGGCTCGAGGGCTCTACCACCGAGCCGGTGGCAGAGAGGGCGGACTTGGAGCGGGGACCATAGAGTGTGCCAAATCTTACACAGAAATTCTGCAGCATTATAGACTCAGTAGACGGGTGGCTGCTGCGCCAGCCCCTACCCTAAATTTCAGGCAGGCTGTCGCCTGGCGTCGCCTTCAGACTGGGACATTTCCGCACCCGCTCCTGGTGAGCAATATGCTCCCAGGAGAAAGATCTGAATTGTGTGCAAACTGTGACTCGAGAGGGACCCTCGAACACATCCTCTGGGACTGCCCCTTTTCTCCCGGGAGGGGTCTAAATCTGACGCCGCAACTCTGGGAGACCATGCTGCGCTGCTCGGACCCTGAGCTCCAGCTAGCCGCCATCCAGCTGGCCTGGGACGCCGCCGGCCAACAACGTCTGCCGGCCTGCGTCTGAGGCGGGGCACCCGCCATCCATCCCAAGCGACGGAGGGCCGGAGCCTCTTCATCCGCTGGAATCAATAAAAAGTTCTGCTCTCTCTCTCTTTATGGCGATAGAAATAAAATTCCACATCTAGCAATACAAAAGAAATATACAGACTTTGAAATAAAAGGCGCAAATCTTTGTTATTACAAAAGGTTGATATCCCACAGTTAATTTTCTATCTGCCTTTCTTTTTCTTTTACTAATTTATTGATTGATTTATACGAAGGGAAAAGGCGCGGTAACTGTCTCACTGGTTTTCTGTGGACACCTCAACTACGCCGTACGGGAAGGTGGGAGTGAAAGTGGAAAGAGAGAAAGATGAGCCGTGTGGAGGGCTACGGAGTAATTTCGACCATCTGAGAATCTTTAACGTGCGCTGACATCGCACAGCACACGGACGCCTCTTCGTTTCGCCTCCATCGAAACGCAGCCGCCGAGGTCGGGTTCGAACTTGGGTACTCCGGCACAGTAGGCGGGCGTCTTACCACTGCACCACCCCGGCGGGGCTTCTTTTACTAAGGAAGCTCATTGCCACTGATTGTTGTAGGCTGAACGCTGTTCCGCTGAATTTCTTACTGGGTTGAATCCTGACCGCCGGCGGCTGCGTTTCGATGTGTCGTGCGATACCAGCGCACGTTAAAGATCCCCAGGCGGTCGACATTACTGCGGATCCCTGCACCCTATGTCCCTCTTTCTCTCTTTCCACTTTCACTCCTAGCTCCCTTCTTTTCTTACGGTGCGGTTCAGGTGTCCATAGAAACAAGTGTGACAGATACCGGGCCTTTCCCTTCCTGTGAACTATTTATTGTTATTATTATTGTCCACCGAAATTACACTTGCGATGCTCCGCATTATGTTTCACAGAATAATTTTCACAAATTGTGAAAATAGCTTTTCCACACATCTCTCACGTCATCCTGTCGGAATTTATACAGCAGGTAACAGGTGCGCCACACGATGATATTTAGCTTGCTGCACGAGCGACGTGCTCTTTCACAGTAAAAGAAAATGCGTTGCATAGTTCTAAACATAATTATATAATAATAATAATTGGTTTACAGGAAGGGAAGGGCGCAGTATCTGTCACACTTGCTCTGTGGACACTTGAACCGCGCCGTAAGGGAAGGGATGAGGGTGGGAGTGAAAGTGGAAAGAGAGAAATGGGAGCCGTTGTGGAGGGCTACGGAGTAATTTCGACCACCTGGGGATCTTTAACGTGCGCTGATATCGCACAGCACACGGACGCCACTTCGTTTCGTCTCCATCGAAACGCAGCCGCCGTGGTCGGGTTCGACCCCGGGAACTCCGGACAGTGGTCGGGCGTCTTACCACCACCCCGGCGGGGCAAACATTAATTCTCAATTGCGAAATCAAAACGAGAAGATTAATATTCTTCTATAAATAGTCAAAAATTTATCTTTTTTTTTTTTTTACTATAAAAAGAACATCGGTATACACCCATTCCTGAGCCCCGCCGTGGTGGCGCAGTGATTAGGGCTCTCGAATGCTTTGTCCGGGGATGCGGGATCGAATCTCGACCGCGGAGGCAGCTTTTTGATGCGGACAAACAGCAAGGCGCTCGTGTGCTGTGGGATGTCAGTGCACGGTAAAGAACCCCAGCTGGTCGCATTTTTCGGAACCCTTCACTACGACTTCTCTCCTAGCCTCAGTCGCTTAGGGAAAGTTAAACCGCATAAACCAGCCAAGCCAAAAAAAACCTACCTTGAAAACAACATGTAATGGGTGGTGTTAAAACTTGAAACATCTGCATGATCGCGATCTCGTGCACGGTATAAAACTGGTCTATCTCTCGCGAGCACTGATAACACTTGCTCTGCACACAAAGGAAAATTTGTTTAGTTTAGAGTAGCTCACTGTCCCAGACCACACAGTATATTTAAGCGGTTGTGTGCTGCTTTCTATAATAAAAGTAAATTAATAGATCGATACAAACATCGAGTGCTCCATCCGCACTTTGAATTTCCGTTCCCAGAAGCAAGCATTTGCAGATGGGTGGATGAAAGTAGCTAAAAAAACCCTACGGAAGGTGAAAGAAACATGCCATCAGAGACGATAAGAATACCACAGCCGTAAAATACTGTGAGGCTCTTTCCCCAGAGAACGCAAGTCGGTCCTTTGCGGGGATTACGACGTTTATTTACAAGTTTCGTATGCGCCATTCTGAAAAGTGAAAAATGAAGCAATTAGTGGACTTCTGCGCTGTCCTTTCTAATTTGTCCGCCATGCCGTGGTAACAGTGTGGTACACTTTCATCCTGCATATCAGCCCTCTGAGTACCGAAATATGCATCAGCTGGGAAAAATCGCTAAGTACCTCCTTTGTCACACCACCAACTGCAACAGGAGCCTGCATCCACAGCAAGGCAAGAGCTTGAGTAGTATATTTTCAGTTATCTCCATCCTTCGCCAGCTAAATCCAATTCACACAGTCAAACTATCCAATATAATTCGACCATCTGAATGTCTGCCTTGGGTGCGCAATAAGCAATTATTTCTCGATTAAAAATCTCTCCAACATACGGGATTCTTCTACACAGTAGACTACTACGCTTTGTGTGGTAAAAGAGGCATCATCGGAAATGTCATTTTCTAACTTTTTCTAGCTAACATGATGGCTCTGTATTTATTGTGTTTCCATATGTGACTGGGCAAGCTACATAATTGCCTTGGCAGATATCTCCAGCAGTTTAAAGATTGTCAGTTTGCACTGAGTGCAGGCTTTATTTCAAAGCAACTACAGTATTGTTCGGTGCGGAAGATCCTGAAATATTCGCTATTTAGAACTACGAAAAGGCATTTGAAGATGCTCAGTATTTCGTTATGCGTGAATGTTGCGGTTTTTTTTGTTTTTTTTTTCCCGTTAGCTAAGTGCTTTGTTTTAACACGAAAGGCTTACACCACATAGGTTGTGAATGGTACGTAAGCGCATCATGACTTTTATTGCACACCAAATTAATAAGACCGCAAAGAAAATATACACCCACAAGTTCACTGCTTATCCTCAATAATACGACTACTCACGCAGAGAGAAGCAAAGTAGGAGGACCAGCTTGTAGCATGTTCATATTCGTTTTGTGCTAATGCTTAGGATTCATTTAAATAATAGCCTTTTTAGTTGCGCCACACTATCAGGAAGTAAACAAAAGTTTGTTTTGTTGAAAATGTGATCTTGAGAAATACATTTTGTTGTGACGGCATTAGTCAAGAACATTAGAATAATCAAATATACGAGATATGACCGAGGTTTTATCCCAGTGCAATCTGGCCTCTTCTTATTGATGACTGTAATGCAGGAGGTGTAGTGCTTACCTGCCTGTAAGTCTGCGACAATTCTGCGAGATATCACCGAATATATGGCTCTAATTGGCAAACAAGAACACCGCTTTTTACTCATACTAATTTTCAAGTATTCTTCGACAATATACGACCTGTACTGTAATGAAGAAATTGTTAAACTGTGGCGCATCCAATGTCTTTCGGCCAGGTTTATTTTTCCTATTACCAAGCAACTCCGTTTGTCACTGACATAATAAGTCACCTGAACAAGGAACCTCTTATTGTACGCCGTCAAGGACCTACGCTATTATTCCTTCATTTCTCTACAGCAACAATCCTGTTTTGTCACGTGATATGTATGTGTTTACTGACCGTTAAAAATATGGTAGGCTGAGCCACTTCAGAGTAGTATGCCCCTATTTCGTCATGAAAGAACTTTACCAGAATTAACATTTTCCTCTCAGAACACATCCGCGGAACTGTTTGACTCCATTTATTTTTGAATGCTCCATTCAGCATGTCTTTTGAGCTTTTATTGCAATAAATGCAATTTTTCCTGCTCCTGCTTGCAGTGCTGCTGCCTGCAGTATTTGTAAGTAAATACGTCAAAGCGTTTGTGAGCTTTTCCAACTGCGTTTCACTGCAATGAAATGTTTTTGGTCCAAGTAACATGACTGCCATGGACAGAACACAAAAATGAAATAAATTTCCTGACTTTTGAAAACTAAAAATTCGTTTTTGACGTAACAATAGCAGCAATATCTGCCACAATTCACTGAAAGTGAGGAAGGTAGGAGTGAAAAAAGAATCAAGGATGAGGGGCCGTAATGAAGAGCTTCGAATAATCTCGACCACCTTGGGATCTTTAACGTGCGCTAACATCTCACAATAAACGGGCTCCTTTTGAGTTTCGCCTCTACCAAGATGTGGCCAAAGCTGTGCGGTTTCAACCCAATTATTCCGACCTTTTATAAAAACAAGTAACCAAAACTATTCGGTAATCCATTTACGTGGCTTGCCAAATTCGGTTTTGAGAGTTCTTGAAATTCATAACGGAAGTAGGCTCCAAGAAAGATGCAAAAAACTGTTATTCTTCCCGGAAGACAGTTTACTTAAGCGCATTAGTAATTCTAAACCCATGGCTATTCGCATATGAACACGTAATGTAGCGTTTATTGGTGTTCCTACTTGCAAATAATATAGAATACTAATGAACACGCATTGAATATATTTCCAGACATTACGTCAAAAAATGCTCCATGTGCCATTAAAATTTCTCCAACTTGTGTTATTTTTTTTTCCCTTTTTGCTGCAAAGTTTGCATGCACAGTGGTTATTATCCAATATTAGCGTTAAGAAAAGGAGCTTGTTCACCATGGCGGTTTGCGTTTTTGCAACTGTATTTAATATTTAGTGAAAATCATAGATATACCTCTTATTATCTAATGAGGAGCATAATAGTTCGACCGGCTCCAACTTCGCTTAAATTTAGATGGACTTCGAAAGTATGTGACAACGGTGAAAAAAAAAAAAAAAAAAAGAACACTCTTGGTTAACGGACTATATATACCCTCGCCTAATATAAAGTGAGCACGGTGGCTCCCGTAAGCAAAGATGGCGGCGCGGTATTTTCCTGTTTTTCTTATCTCTCTGGGCTTCTTTTATGGCTTCGCTACGGCGAAAGAGAAAGGTGAGAATTTTTTACTTATTGCTTAGAATTTTCACAAGGGAATCGACGCTTGCCAGAATATTGCTCCAGGTAAAATTAATTCTTCCTTCCCAACGTTCCTGGTGTCGCATACCAAACATATGTTCCAGTGTTCAATTGTATTACGTGGACAGATGCACTTGGGATTATCAAGGTGTTTCGATTCCGGCATAGTACATCCTAAAAGAACATCTAATAAGTCTATGTCAGTAGCACCCTCCTATACAGACCACAATATATTGATCTTCATGGTTCCTTCAATGCAGACTACGAACTAGCATTTAAATATGCTCGGTGCACGGCCAGAAAAAATACATATGCTCCCTTTACAGTTTTTAAGTCCGACTGTAGAATATATTTTAGTGTTCACATTATGTAATGCCCTCTCTGCAAGAGCTCCCTGGCTATCATAATAGGAATCATAATTCATCTATCCTCCTTTTACGTTTTAATTTAAAGCATGCTGCATGGTATACAGTGTATCGTTTGTAGCCCATATAGGACATTTTAAATGTCTTTATCAGCTTTGCGCTTTTCCGTGTGGGAGCATCTTGCGCTAAGAGAAGAAAGCGAATGCTTTCAGGCATTGTTCTTCAATGCCAGTTTCGCAATATTTTGAAAGAAATGCTCAAGTGATTGACAAACGTCCCAATATACATCTCAAACATGATGTTATAACGGGTGAAAAAGGTAGCAAGACGTCATTGATTTTTTCGACGGTAGCGCTCATACAGATTTTATCTCTAGTCGCATTGCCATAAGTCGGTAGAGGATTAGTGATACTATGAAGATTCCTTCAAATTTCAATTCCGCTCACGGTAACAAAGCAATATGTTCAAGGTGAATATTATAATGCAACGGTGGAACGTCAGTATATAGAGTTGAACTTCTCTACATCGAAACCAGTGAGGCATGCGAAACATTTATCTGACACGAAATCGACCCTAAAACGTAGTCAAATTGGGCAGCATAGTCCGAAAATTTCATTTAGTTATACAAAAGCCGGTTAGCTTCCTATGACTGTTTCTTGCTGTGCGTGTCATTAGCGATTTAAACACATAGATATTAATTGCTTTGCAACGTCGTGGTCGTGGATACTAACTAAACTGCAGATGACAACAAAAGCGCAATGAATCAATCAACCAATAAATAATCATTCGCATGGAGATACACAATCGACCAACGAAAAAAAATAGCGACGATCCTTGTACTACAAGACACGAATTGATTGCTGAGTAATACATTTGTATGGTCCAGTCGGTGAGGCATAATGGAGTTGCAGCGCAAAGGCTGCATACGAAAACCGAATCGTACGTCAAGGTAACCAGCCCGATCGTCATCACCACTAAGCCATGGCGACTTTTTCTTCTGTGTGTTGCATAAATGATCTGAAATTTTTGTTTGTACGTGGAGAGTATTTTGGCAGATTTTGACCGCGCTATCACGTGACTCATGAAGGACGTAAGCGTTAAGTCCCATACACGAGTCTCGAAGGTATTTTTTTCTTCCCTCCTTGAGGGAGGCGCGCAGCTTAGTCAAAAGGCTCAATGCGCGGGAATGTAGAGTGAGCGCAGATTTTGTGAGCTCACTTTCTTAATGCGAAAGGATTACTTCGCTATGTTCACAGATTTCTGTCTGCAGATCACGTCCGCCGACCGCGTTCGCAGGCCACGTCCGCATGCCGCGTCAGCAAAATCATGTCCGCAGCAGTTGCGCGTAATTGAGAAGTGGTAGAGGTTAACGAGTGGTGCCAATCGATAGAGGCAGACGTATGTTGCGACCAAAAAAATATTTGGCCAATGCGTTAATTAGGTAATTAATTAGAGGCCAAATTGTAAAAGTGAAGGCGAAAATGGTCTCATTAGCCAATGACCTGGCGCTACATTTTAATGTATGAAATCTAATATAGGTAATAAAGGAGTCAATTGTGATGACGTCAAAGATGTGACGTCACGCAACCTGAAGTCGAACCAAATAAGGGCACAGGAAGAGATTGGCGCGAAATTTGAAAGTAACAAAGATTAAAGCAGTTATAAAGGCAGTCAACTAGGGTGACGTCAAGTATGTGACGTCAAAAAACAGAAGTAGAGCCGAAAAAGGGCATATGAAGGGATTGGCGTGAAATTTGAAAGTGCTGAATACTTAAATAGGTAAACAAGAAGTGAATTAATATGACGTCAAGGATGGGATGTCACGGTACCGGAAGTAGAGCCGAAAAGGGCATTGGAAGAGATTGGCGCGCAATTTGAAAGTACCCAAGACTAAAATAGGCAAACAAGAAGTGAATTAAGCAACTAGAAGCAACCAACAGAAGCATCAGTGCCTTAGCATTACTTCAATGCAGATTCTGCAGTGCTCTTTAATTTTTTGCTTTCATCATCTTTCGATGGTTTGGAGGGGATTGGCTGGAATGCGAACGGACGCAACGTTAGGGGTCTGATTTGCCGTAGCGGGCAGAAATTGCGCGTTTGCTTTTTTCATTGTAATATAAATGTGCAAGCGTACTAAACATATGCGGTGCTTCGACTACATTGGCCAACTGAAGTACTTCCGCGTGTAATCGGACGCCATGCGCGCTCCCACACACAGTTTTGTAGTGGCAAAAAAAAAAAAACAACAACAGTGAATTGAGAGCATCTGGAAAAATGTGCGTATACGTAAGGTGACGTTAGGAATTAAGCTATGAAAGTACGCAAGATGCTGCTTAGCTGATTGACAATTTTCCGTCATTATAGTTTTATACAGCTGAAGCAGCCTAAGGTACAAAAGCGGACAATTGAGTCCGGTGCTCTAACGCGCTGAGCACAGGAGGAGACAAATTTTTATAGCTCGTATAAGACAGGGAAACTATAGCACGAAACAGATATGCACGTACGATAATAAACGACTGCCTTTGTTTCGCCCTCTAATTTGCCTGTTTTAGGCATGTTGCACTATCTAGCCCAAAGATATGTTGAATCATATTTTGGCTTTCTCCACTTTCACGCCCTTCAGAGAAAAAATAATGCGCTAAAATGTATTTCCACATTGTATCTATGTCATATTATTTTGTCCCTATGCTTACAATTTAAATTGAATACAATATTAATATACCTACTACAAGTCAACACTATATGCTTCATCAAGTACCCTCAAAATACATTTTTTTACGCGCTTAGTTTATTTCAACATATTAAAAATGTATTTTATAAGTTTCGGATTGTTATGCAGGGATGCGAAATGTTACAAAATAGGCTCAGTGTACATTCAAGGCATCGCTAATGTACTCATGATCTTTTATTTCTTACTAGCAGAAAGTATAAATATATGCCAAAAGTATATACCTAGCATGCTTTGAATACACTCAAAATGCACCAGAAATATGATGCACTTTAAAAGAATATAAAAAAAGTGCACTAGAAATATACTCGTAAAAGCTGTAAGAAAAATAAAACTGAAACATTTTCAGAGCTCACTAAAAAGAAACAAAAACTGCCGTTATTGATTAATGTCCAGTAAGTGAATTTTGTATCCATTTTCATGCCCCTTTCTATTGAACTTTGCAAAGTTTACGCCATTTGACATTTCATGCATTTCAGGCGAAAGTCGATATTTAGCCTAGCTAGCTCCAGCCATTAAGCGTTAAATCATCCGTCTGTGTGCTGGCGTTTTTAAACTTGACGGCACATGTTGGGAACAATAGGCATCATGTGGGTATAGACGTCTTCCCTGGCGAATGTCAGTGAGGTGCTAGTTGTGAAAATTACGTATAAGGTATTTATTGCTTAAGCATTCTTAGCACCGCGGTCTGCCACGCGATCACCCGTTTAACGTAGCATACATCTGTTAGTCAAGTTCGATGCCACTTGGGACAGAGTTTAGAGCTGAAGGAATAGTATTGTAAAATTAGGTTTCAGTGTCGGGCAATACTCGGAGGGTACTTACACGAATTAATTTCATATTTACGAAAGTGCATTTTTATTAAGTTACCAATATGCTAAAAACATGTATTTTCATGTATTCGAAGTGTGCTCGAAGCGTACTTTCAGGTCCAGCCGTTTCGATGGATATTAAAAATACCTTTTTAATATTGAGCAAGACTTGAAATTTACTTGAAGCGAACTAATTTTATAATTACAAAAGTACATTTTGAACACGCTGCCAACATGCTAAAAGCACACATGTATTTTTCAAGTATTCGAAGACTGCTCGAAGCGTACTTTTATATGTATGGTATTTTTGACATTCCTCAAACATTTGTTCCGAATATTGACTAAGAAATTTACCAAACCTGTTTTTAATGTATTGTGAGCGCATTTCTGAATACAAATTACATTAAAAAAGTATTTTAAATATACCGCAGTATATTCCAAACGTACTACTTTTAGCTAAGGGGCAGGTCACCGCAGTCCACACTTCACTGTTGGGTAGAGGGGGAGGAGAGTGGAGAAGCATGCTTGCGTGCAGCCCTGTGCTTTGCTCGCAGAATGGCTACAGCACCCCACAATAGAGGCTTCTAGCGAGCGAAATTTCGGATATGCGTTCCACTTCCTTGGGAGCCCCCAAGCGGAGCTCGAGCGGAACGTAATGCCCTAAAAAGCTTGAGCGCAGCGCAGCGTCTACAATGCTCGACGGAGTATCGAAACGGAGTTACGTCACAATGAGTATTAATTAGGCTTGCTCCTAATATACATATATGTAATATTATTTATATTGTTTATTATTATGTACAGACGAACTTTTATACAGCAAAACTTGAGCTGTCGGCCCATCGCCTGGTTAAGGTTCGCGAGAGCGATTCCCCGCTTCAGCTTGACCGGAACGGCCTCGTCACGGCCAACTGCCGCAGAATTAAGGCAAATATCTTCTTTCGTAGTTAAACATTTGCACGGTTCTTCGCTTGCAGATGTGCATGCGCTGCCCTTGTGGTCGATGAAGCTGGTGCGCTAAGGTTAGCTTTAGAGGCCATAATGTTAAACTGGAGGCTTGGTCACGCTGCGCGGGGCGTTTTGATGGCAAGACAAGCGGGCGAGCGCGCAGCGCCCTGGCTATCTGAACCTGAAAACACCCGCTGGCTACCTGAGCGTTCAGCGCATGTAAGGAAACGTCCCCGCTCGTCCGCTCCGCTGGCCGAGAACCCGCTCTGCTAAATGTTCCTAATAATGCGAGCGCCCAAGACAGCTCGAAGACATCACTCGTTTGAACGCGCTGAGATGGAAACGTGCCGTCTGTGTTCCGCCAGCCCCAGTCTATATGTACCCAGCCCAGCAGCCCCCTCATTTCATTCTTTCCGCGCATAGGACATGAGAATTACATTGAATCCTTCCTGTCACTCTCTTCCAATAGAAGAAAAACAATACTGGCCGGAAACGTAAGACTGACGCAAACACTAGCGGGATTTAGTGTACCGTGATCCGCATTCCGTGACCGTGATCTTCTACCGCGTGCAGGCGATGAGCACGTGCGGATTGGTCTCGACGCGGCAGGTGTATGTGCCGACTTCATGCATGTAGCGATGTAGCGACGTCAAGGGGACCTGGGCATGCACAGTGGAAGGCACGATGGCGGATCGCGCTAAAATAAATCTCTCTCCTATGTAACTCTTGTGTCACACCATTGCACGCTCATGGCCTACAAACACAGCCTCCCGTCTGAACGCTCCAGAAAAGGGGAGGGGGTGGGGGTACGTGCACTGAGAACCAAGCACGAGATGTCGTTGCCAAAATGACTAAAACTGAAGGCTCTTGCTGGGCTAAAGCGAAGGTGGGTGAAGGTAGGACGTAGACGCAGACGAAGCGACAGAGAACAGGCCCAAAGGCGAAGCCTGCTCTCGGCGCGTACTTCATGTACGAAACTAAAAACTAGAACGCACGGGTCGACGGTAAGGACAACGCGCATGATGTGCGCGGTATTGGGGACAGCAGACGGAGAAGATTTAGCATATAATTATGGCTTGTCAGTGGCTCCTACCATGATACACTAGTGGATACCTTCCTGCAGCAGCTCGGTTTCGCTTTCGGACAATCGGAAGGAGGTGCCGCTGAAAAATAATGGACTGTAAAAAAGGGCTGTAGAGACAACTAAATGCCTCTTTGAGAAGTAGAAAAGACAATTAAGATAGATGGCGTTGGTGGCCTTGATTCCACTACGGGACAGACTCCGCCGTAGTCAGCACTTTGTAGGAATTTTATTGACCGCTCGTTAGAGAGGACAAAGCCTCAAACCAATCCAATTCATACCAAGAAGCCATCCTGGGTGTGTGATTCGGCTGATCAGTAGCAGCACATTTCGATTCCTGCGGAAGGTTTTAGTAAAACAATGAAGCGTGGTCCAGCACAGATAACTGGCTAATGCTTATTTTACTCTCAAAATATTTTCATCCCAGTTCCAATGAGCGCAAATTTTGTTTCAGAGGAAACGCTCATCCAAAGGGTTCAATTCGACGAGCAATTTCTATTATTTCTATTTCGAGCTGACGGGCAATTATAAATATTGCCGCAATGTTATCTTACTGGCGCCGCCATGGGGCGAGCTCGGGAGACTGGCACGCTCTCGTTTTCTTCGCTCTCGGTGCTCGCCCGCCAGTCGGTTCCGTGCCTGATCTTGCCGGTGCTTTTACTTAGTTCTAAGTAAACCTGCTGAACCAGTTTCACTGGCTTCTGTGACATTTTTGGTGGAGGTGCTGGGTAGATCCCATGTACGAAGAGCCTCTGGCTGCCCCCTACGCCCATCTACACACCGTTGACACGACACCTGTGCACAAGGCGAGCCGTCGCTTGAGAGGCTTAGCTCCCGAGTGTGGTCCTCTTGTTTCCCCACCGCGAACCACGATGACTACAGCGGCAATTCAGACCACACAGCTTCCCGTGAGTGCCCAGCCGCTGATCTGCCATACTCCACGTATGCCTACGCCGTTTCATGGCGACAAGTTCGAAGACGTTGAGGACTGGCTGACCAGCTACGACCGGGTCGCTGTGTTTAATGCGTGGGACGAGGAGCGAAAATTGCAGAATGTTTATTTCGCACTAGAAGACGCCGCCAAGATGTGGTTCGAAAACCATGAGGCTGCCATTTCCACCTGGCAGGATTTCCGGCGGCAGCTGCTCGCAACATTCGGCAACGATGCAAGAAAAGAGATAGCCGAACTCGCTCTACAGTCCCGAGCACAGCGGCCTAATGAAAGCGTCGCCATGTTTGTGGAAGAAATGACTCGCCTTTTCAACCGGGTGGATCCGTCCATGTCGGAGGTAAAGAAGGTGCGCTACCTTATGCAAGGCGTCAAGGAGCAGCTGTTCGTTGGCCTTGTACGTGACCCTTCATGTACTGTTGCTGATTTTACGAAAGAAGCAACAAGCATCGAGCGTGCCTTAAATCAGCGATTTGTACATTTTGATCGCTCTGCGAACATCGCTGCCGTAGACTTCCGCTTGCCAATGGCCGGAAACGACAGGGAAGCCCTTCGCGAACTTATCCGAAGCATCGTGCGCGAAGAGCTGCAAAAGCTGCCCTCTTTCGAACAACATCTACGTGTTGGGGCATCTCGGATATTGTACGCGAAGAGCTCCGCCAAGCAGTGCCATCAGTACCGTCACCCCAGCCGCCTGCGCCACAGATCATGACGTACAGCGACGTGTTGCGTACCCCTGCGCCTGAACCATTGGCACCCCGCAACCCTGCTCCTCCCGCTCGTCCTCCACCCCAATATCCAGTATCGACTGGTGTGCCTGAAGCTCGACCACCCGTTCGCAAAGCACACGCGTGGCGCACGCCGAACAATCTGCCTTTGTGCTTTCACTGCGGCGAAGCCGGTCACGTTCTGCGCCACTGTCCGTACCGTCGGATGGGCTTGCGCGGATTTTTCCCGGATGCCCCTCGGCCGCGCTATGGCGAACGACCTCGGGACATCGACCAATATCTCAGCGACCACGTCCAACCTGCGTCCCTCCAGCGACGGCAGTCCAGGTCACCACCGCTGAGACAGTTTTCAACCAGCCGCCGTTCTACCCTCAGGCAGTCCCCAAGTCCGCACCGGGAAAACTGAAGACGGCGACCCTCGGGGGTAGGGCCGCCGTCGATGGACATTACGTCCAACATCCTCCGCTCGCCGATTCGATCCCACAGGCCGACCTCCCACCCTTCGCTCCGACCAACAGTCCGACCACTTTTCGACGATCGCCGAAGCTTTTCTCCGACGCCTCCAATCGACGCACCGCACGACCAACGAGTCCGACGACCTCCCGACGATCACAGAAGCTTACCTTCGACGCCGTAATTCGACGCAACGAACGACCCGTCAGCCCGACGATCCCTGACACGCCGCACTTTGTCGACGGTGAGCTACATTCCGCCGAGATACCGATCGTCGTTGATAACCACAACACGACTGCCCTTGTAGATACCGGTGCTGATTTTTGCGTTATGAGTCATGACCTTGCTACCATTCTTTGAAAAGTCCTGACTCCTTGGCACGGAGCCCCGATAAGGACAGCCGGAGGGCATGTGGTAACGCCGCTCGGAGTGTGCACCGCTCGCGTCGAGATTGACCACGTAACTTTCTCGTGTTGCTTGTTGTGCTAGCAGAGTGCTCCAAGGACCTGATTCTCGGCCTTGATTTTCTTAGAGAAAACGACGCAATCATCGACCTCCGTAACTTCATTGTGACTTTTTCTACTCACCGCGCAGTTTCCGAGGAGTACAGACAGCACAGCGACGACTACACAGACAGGCCAGTTTTCCGAGTTTTCCACTGGACATACTGTTCAAACTGACGTGAATCCAGCTTTGTCTTTTACCCAGAAACGCCGCCTTCAAGCAATTCTGGACACTTACCGTGACTGCTTTGCCGTCACTTCCAAAGTGAAACAGACGTCAATAACCA
The DNA here is from genome assembly GCF_055883805.1 of Amblyomma maculatum. NCBI lineage: Eukaryota > Metazoa > Arthropoda > Arachnida > Ixodida > Ixodidae > Amblyomma > Amblyomma maculatum. Next base: position 9,258,119 of record NC_139353.1, on the reverse strand, counting down.
AACATCGAATTATAGTTGATCCCACCGAGCGCCCTATCCGCCAACACCCCTACCGAGTATCGCCGAAAGAACGAGAGGCTATTCGGGCGAAAGTTGATGAAATGCTCCGCGATGATGTGATCCAGCCGTCCACAAGTCCATGGGCCTCACCAGTTGTGCTGGTCGCTAAAAAGGACTGAGCACTCAGATTCTGCGTCGGCTACAGGAGGCTTAACAAAATTACGAAAAAGGACGTCTACCCATTGCCTCGAATCGATGACTCGTTCGACCGACTTCGCAACGTCCGATACTTTTCCTCGCTCGATCTACGAGGTGGGTACTGGCAGATCGAAGTCGATGAACGTGATCGAGAGAAAACGGCATTCATTACTCCTGACGGACTGTACGAATTTAAGGTGCTTCCCTTCGGTTCGTGCTCCGCTCCCGCAACCTTTCAAAGAATGATGGACACTGTCCCAGCCGGCCTGAAATGGCAGACGTGCCTCGTCTACTTTGACGACGTTGTCATTTTCTCTGCGACCTACGAAGAGCACCTCCAACGATTGACGGCCATGCTAAATGCCATCCGCGGGGCCGGACTCTCACTAAAACCAGAAAAATGCCACTTTGCATTCCAACAGCTCAAGTTCCTGGGTCACGTCGTGAGTGCTGAGGGAATTAGCCCTGATCCAGAGAAGACGGCTGCCGTAGCTGCTTTCTCGACCCCTCCTGATAAAAGTTCCGTGCGTCGGTTTTTGGGCCTCTGTGCATATTACAGGAGATTTGTGCACGCCTTCTCCCGAATAGCGGAACCATTGACTCGTCTAACAAAGGACGAGCAGCCTTTCATATGGGCCGACGAGCAGCAAAGGGCCTTCGAGGAGCTTCGCAAGCGCCTTCAAACAACGCCCGTACTTGGCCACTTCGACGAGGAGGCCGACACAGAATTGCATACCGACGCCAGTAACGTTGGCCTTGGTGCAGTTCTCGTTCAGTGGCAAGAAGGCGTTGAGCGGGGATTGCTTACGCCAGCCGCACCCTGTCTCGTTCCGAAGCGAATTATTCTACTACCGAAAAGGAGCGCTTTGCAGTTGCGTGGGCGGTAACAATATTTCGGCCGTATTTGTATGGTCGGCCGTTTAGAGTGGTCAGTGACCACCACTCACTCTGTTGGTTAGCGAACCTTAAAGGCCCACTGTCCACCCTCCGGTCGAAAATATTTTCTTCCCCGGTGAATGTGAGACTTCGCCCCTAGAACGCAAGGCCGCAAAATGTTTTTGAAAATAGTAACTAATAACGCAGTTACAGCCACCGCAATCCCCCGATTCTGTCATGCCTCTCTCCTTCCGTTCCCTCGTTTAGGTTTTTCACTCTCCTGCCCGAGGTCGTCTAGCCTCCGCAATACAAATTGCCCTTCCTCCTCCGCGTTTGGCGGGAGGTGGGGCGTGGCTCTCCGCGAGCGCGAAAAAAAACGGCCTAGGGAGCGCGCGCCGCTGGATTCAGTCTGGCCGTGGCGAGGGAAAAGCGCGCAGCGAGCGGTAGACACCCATCCTTCACCCGTCAGTCAGCGAGACGGACCAATGGACGTCGTTCGCAGTACGTACGTCATTATTGTGGCTCGTCGGGCCAGCGCAGGAAACGGGGAAGCTGGCTTCCCGGAGGAGAGCATGAGAGAGCTTTGAATTGTATTTTCCATGCTTTGCGGCGCGCGTGTCACTGTAGCATTTTGCACAGACTATCTCCGGTACCTGATCGAAACACTGGGCTCCTTTGCTTAAAAGGGCCTTCCCTGGACAGTGGCCCTTTAAAGATCCTTCAGGCAGGTTAGCCCGCTGGAGTCACCGCTTACAGGAGTTCGACGTCACTATTGTGTACAAGTCCGGCAAGAAACACAGTGACGCTGACTGCCTATCGCGAGACCCTATCCCGTGTTCTTCAAGTGAAACAGATGACTCCGTCTTTCTCGGCGCTCTCTCGACGCCAGATCTTGCTCAACAGCAGCGAGACGACACCGAACTGCGGCCCCTCATCGATTACCTCGAAGGAACCGCCTCATCGCCGCCTCGCCTTTTCACGCTTGGCCTGTCGTCGTTCTGCTTGCGTGACGGCGTCCTCTCAAGAAAAACTACGCTTGCAGAGACATTCAGTATCTGCTGGTTGTCCCAACGCCGCTCCGTACCACGTTTTGCAGGCATGCCACGACGAGCTTTCTGCCGGACATCTCGGTTTTTCGCGCACCTTGACACGAGTACGACAAAAGTACTACTGGCCCAAGCTTGCCGCTATGGTTCAGCGCTATGTTAGGACGTGCCGTGATTGCCAACGTCAGAAGATACCACCTGTCAAGCCGGCCGGCCTGCTGCAGCCTATTGTTCCTCAGCGAGTACCTTTTCACCAAGTTGGTATGGACTTGCTCGGGCCATTTCCTACGTAATCACTGGGCAACAGGTACATTATAGTCGCCACAGATTATCTAACCCGCTATTGTGAGACGAAAGCTCTTCCCAGCGGCACGTCTACTGATATTGCGAACTTTTTCATCTTTAATCTAGTCCTTCGTCACGGTGCCCCTGCGATCGTTTTAACTGACAGAGGCACGGCATTTACTTCAGCTCTAACCCAGGAAGTGATGCGGCTCAGTGGCACTTGTCATCGCAGAACAACAGCTTACCACCTTCAGACGAATGGCCTTACTGAGCGACTCAATAAGACAATCGCTGATATGCTTTCTATGTATGTCAACGAAGATCATAAGAACTGGGACCAGATACTGGCGTATGAAACATTTGCTTATAATACCGCAGTCCAGGAAACGACTCGCTTTACACCGTTTCGTTTGGTGTACGGTCGCGAAGCTGTCACCATGCTGGATGCAATGCTACTGCCAGATGTTGCTCACCCATCGATTGCCGGTGCCGACCAATTCGTCCAGCATGCCAAGGCCGCTCGCCAGCTGGCTAGACTGAGAGTCCGGACACAGCAAGTTAAAGATGCTCGACGGTATAACCTTCGTCACAGGGAGGTAATTTACAACCCTGGCGATCAGGTTTGGGTGTGGACACCTGTTCGCCAGCGGGGTCGCTCCGAGAAGCCTCTGCGCCGCTACTTCGGCCCGTACGAAGTACAACGCAAACTCAGCGACGTCACCTACGAAGTGACCCCGCAAGGAACTGTTCGCTCATCCCGACTTGGTTGGTTGGTTTGTGGGGTTTAACGTCCCAAAGCAACTCAGGCTATGAGAGACGCCGTAGTGGAGAACTCCGGAAATTTCGACCACCTGGGGTTCTTTAACGTGCACTGACATCGCACAGCACACGGGCGCCTTGCTTTTCGCCTCCATCGAAAAGCTGCCGCCGAGGCCGGGATTCGATCCCGCGTCCTTGGGAACAGTAGTCGAGCGCCGTAACCACTGCGCCACCCCGGCGGGGTCATCCCGACTTCAGAAGGCATCCTTAGCGCAAAAAAAAAAAGACACACGCACACGAGAGAAAAGGCGGGACACGGGGCAAGCGCTTCCCCCCCCCCCCCCCCCCCCCCTGACGGCAAGCACAATCGGAAGTCGTACATGTCGCCAGGATGAAGCCCTTCTACTCCCGCTAGGTCAAGCTACATGTGTTTTTTTTTCTTTGCTTCCTTGAACTACTTGATGTGAACGCGCATCCTCGCCGACTATGGTTATCCTCGACCTCGCCACTCGGCATCGGGACAATGCCTTTCCCACCGGGAGGGGCAATGCCGCAATGTTATCTTACTGGCGCCGCCATGTGGCGAGCTCGGGAGAGTGGCACGCGCTCGTTTTCTTCGCTCTCGGTGCTCGCTCGCCAGTCGGTTCCGTGCCTGATCTTGCCGGTGCTTTTACTTTTTTTTTTTTGCGAAGTTTATTGCCTCAGGGCATAAAAGGAATGTTATGATGGATGAAGGGTGTGGTCAAATAAATGAAAAAAGGTTGGCTGATGCAATGAAATCGAGGAGTGAACGATGATGCGGTCCCAGTGTCCAAACAGCATATGACTGCGGATTATGGGGGTAGAGGCCAGCTGCCACCAGGTGCCGGATCTGGGTTGGCTTCAACGCTGGACAATCCCACAGTAGGTGATGGATGTCAGCTTCTATATTTCTAGACTTGCAGATGGGGCACCCAGGGTGTGGATATAAATACCGAAATTGTGGCCACTTTCGGATCACTGCTGGTGTTAGGGCCACCTCAACTCTAATTATCCGAAGCGCCACTTCCTCTGCACGGGTTAGACCGCGGGGGAGGATTACCTTACACGGAGGTATAAGATCACGTGTACGGCGCCGAAGGTGCTCCTTTCTTGTTAAAAGCAATGTGGCATTGTCCAATTTTATGAGGTTTGGCGATGTCGAGGTTGAGTTGGAAAGGCGGGTCGCAGAATCCACTTGGCTTTGAGCACTTAAAAGGTCACGCGGGGTCCATTCAATACGAATTGGATTTGGTATGCGAGCCGCTAGACTGTGTATGTTCTGGCAGATTTCCGGGCTACTACTAACTCGTCTAAGTAGCTTTGTCACCTGGAGGGCATCTGTACGTATGATAATACGGGCCGTGGGAAGCATGGGAATGGCGGTCACAGAGCGAAGCGCCTCTTGCACTGCCAGCAGTTCCGCACAAAAAGAAGATGGAGGTTCCGGTAATTGAAATGTTGACGTCTTGTTCAATGAAGATTTGCTAGGACAGTAAACTGCTGTTATCACTTCACAGGCTTTTGATGCTTGCGTCGACGTAAATTATAATGGAACCATGTGGCAAGCGGGCGTCTTGTTCCATAATTCGGTCGCGAAGTGACGACGCTGTTTCCTGTGTTCTTGGTCGGCGTAAATCAGTTGGCTTGTTATCGCTCAGCTGTACAAAACGCCAAGGAGGAAGAACTGGCAGTGGCGGTGGTAGTAGTGAATGTGTCGAAGCATAAGCCTTCAGAGCGCACGTTGCGTGAGAGAGTGTGGCCGTAAGCTTGCGTGCATCACGTCGTTGCTGCACCAGTTCATCTGTTGTGTTTAGTTGTGCGTTTTCTTGGAGCACCACTATTGGTGTAATGCGAGGGAGGCAGGTGATAACCCTCATTGCCTCTCGATTTATAGCCTCAAGTCGATCCCATTGTGCCCTTGTCAAATGCTGAAATTGGGCTTGATAAACAAGGCGCGGTTGCACAACTGCCCGCACCAACTGTCTCGCAACATCTGAGCGAGCGCCGCCCATTTTTTGAGCAACGCGTCTAATCAGACCCAGTGTCTGTAACGCCTGTTTTTTACTTAGTTCTTATTCTTAGTTCTTATTCTTATTCTTTACTTAGTTCTAAGTAAACCTGCTGAACCAGTTTCACTGGCTTCTGTGACAATATTTTGTAGAAACGGCATTCATGGCAGCGGGTTTCGACAATAATTGTTTAGAAATAGGTTGCTGTGGGTAGAACAGAAAATGTGTCCATCAGAGGTTTCGTAACCTAGTATGCGTGTTTGCTTAGCCACTGAATAATTACCTAAATCACTCCGAAGTCACAGCAATGATGGTAGCCATGTCTGTTTATGTTGGACTTTGCAGATTCCGGTGCAAATGGTCTAGAACTGCCTGCGCCCATTGAGAGCAAGGCAGAATCCAATGATTTGCCTGGATCTGAGCCTTCAGGTGAGTGTAAAATATTCTTGGTTTCATTTGTTAAATCCAAAGACTGTAAGGAACGTATTGTTCGAAAGCATTCGAAGGTTTAGACATAGAAATGTGACTATAGATTGTTGAAAGAATTGAGACGAAGAGACAAACGACAGATGAGTATTAGAAAACCTTGTTAGAGCAGCAGCTCTACGAAACGCAAAAGTCTCTCGCCAAGGCTTGACTCATTTGACATTGATTGAACCTTGGGAAGCACTGCACAGCAGCATAGAGGTGCTAAGTTACTCTAAGGTAATCTGGTGTCCGTATCCAACACTTCACTATGTTGACCATTAATTATCATGGTGAATATGAGTCTTGACCCCTAACCACTGACCTTCGACTTTACTGCTACGACCAGCTACCGCTGGGTAAAATTTGTTGAGCCGTAAATTTCATCCTGGTAATATTAAAATTCCTCAGTCGAATATAGACAAAACACTTCCCACGCAACTTTCGCCTTTTCTTCATTTCGGCTTGAGATGTTGGTCTCGTGATGCTTGAAACGTGGCAGTATTACGGGGTTCTGTAATACAATTTAGGACAAAATTTTGTAATCCTGTATAATTTTATTGTACCCTGCGATATGCGTACGATGCTGGTGTTGCGAAATTCTCCTTTTCTATTTGCCGATGCAATGGAAAAATATTTATCAACAATGGAAAGCGGTTTGCAGCTTATTACCAGTTATATTTAAAAAAAAAAAAACGCTCTCTGTCCTTATAGTCTTGTTAATGTTTGTGCATATGGACCGCCCATGAATGTTGAAATCACCAAGTGGAGAGCGAACGTGATAAATCTGAGAGAAAATATAGAAGTTCACTGTGAGAGAAAGTATCAAAGCAGGCAAAAAATAAAGGATCGATTCCTGTGTATCTTCTAAATTAAAAGCTTTGCTGGGAAGTTTAATGCCTTCGCCATGAAATTACTTTGAGAAATTAATATATCATTAATGATCTCATAGAAATCAGCTGAAGGGCTCTCTTCAAAGCGTGTATCATGAAAGCAAGCCACTGTTGTAGCAAGCGACTATCATTGTTTAAAGAAGCGATGCTGAGGCAGAACTGCTTGAATTACAATCGGCAGTTTTGCGTGAATCAGACCTTTCCGCAGTCATCTTCTGTTAAAATCAAAACTGTACATCCAGAGGAATTGGGAATATAACGAATGTACAGTGTCTGGTTATGTATTTATGAGGGGAATATGTAAGTATAAACGTTTTCAGAAACGAGTATACGCGCTAGGAAGACTCATAAACTGGGCAAACCATGCTCTAGTGCTCGTCTTTTATATGGTTACCTGGGTTTCTGCTTGTCTCAGCAGAACTGCATGTTCGTGCTTCCTTTCCACTTTTGCAGCTTTGAGCAAAATGGTTCGTTCCTGACGACTGCCGTACACAGCGTCTCTCACCCATTTATGTGTTCCGTGATGTTGCACATATGTTCTACCCTCATATCGCCCCCAGTTGCTGTTGAATTTCGCGCTTCATATATGGATACACTCTTAGCCTGATAATGGTCTGATACAGTTAGATAAAACGTGACATTTGCTTTGTTTATGGCCCGCACAATTATTGATCTAAACACAAATGAAATTTATGCTTGCCTCTCTTGACAGTCTCATGTTCTCTACAGGACACCTAAAATATTCAAAAGGCGGCGTTTTTTGTAAGTAAAAAGGAAGGAAAGGGTGCTAACAAGCGTTGCTTAGTTCGCCACAATAATAACAATTTTGTTGTATAGCTGAGAAAGTGACCACCATCGTCATTAACATAGAGTTATTATATATTTATCTGCCGTACTCTATGGGAGGTTTAGGAATTCTTGTGCCCAACGTTTTTGCAGAGAATTATTTTAGCTGGAAGCGGCGCGTAAAAAGAGCGACATCAGGTAGTTTACAGTGCATACCGTAAATATAGCTTTTATTCTCTGCTAAATAAGGTTCCAGATTTTTTATTCTGATTCCGGATGTCCTGAAAGTTTGAAAAAGAAACGTTGCCTGCCAGCGCGAGAAAAACACGCGAACAAAGCTCTACTAGATGGCATCAAACAGTGGTACAGTTAATGGCGTTTTGGTCGCCTCAAGAACTTTCATCGCAAAATACAAAGGAAATAATGTAGCATCGTGGAAATACAGTGCAAAAACCTTTTCTTCAGAGTGAGCTGCACTTCTTAAGGTCCAGTGCGTTCTGGGATAATAAGTAAGCCAAGAAATGAAATAATGATTGCATAAAACAACTCCTGAGCGAGATTGGCAGGAGCGCGTCAAAACGGAAGGCCAACCCAGGTGCTTCTTTCGACACTTGCTGCCGTGAGCAGTTGGAAGAAAAAATTACAGTTCCAAAAACAAACAGCTATATACAGTGCCAAGTTTAGCACTTCCGCACTCAATACAGCACCTCATCAAAAAATGCCATCATCGCCGGGAAAACATTTTTCCGACCGTAACACCGTTCGAGGGACAAGTTCATTGCTTCTGCTCCGCCAGAGATCCGCTCTCTAAAATGTTCATGATCCTCCGTCGCCCCCTCCCGTGCGTCCCCTGACCGTTTGGTGTTCACTAGCTAGAGATCCAGCCGCTGACACTTATATACATGTATTTACATTGATTATATGTGAGAATGTGGTGATTGAAGACACACTATATGCAATCGGTCTCATCTCCTGAGAGTTAAGAACATTTTATTTATTTTTATTTATTTATTAGTACCTCAAAGGCCCACGAGAGGCATTACATATTTTCTTGCCGGCGCCCTACCGTAAAATTCCTGGTTGGCTGATAGGGTCATGACGTCACTATCACATTACCTCATGCGCGGATTTCGAACACCCATGAAAGCTCACCTGAAGCGGGACGTCAAGCACAAAAACGATTTAGGCATCATTTTTAGTGCAGATTAAAAGTTGCCCCATGTTTCAAATTATTCAGTTTTATGGTAAATTTATTTCACTTCAAGAAAAATGTCGTGACTTTGATAGGCCGGCGGGGTTCACACACATAGCCTTTAGTTTGCGAGCCAGAAATGCAACCAACTAGACCAAGAGCAGCTCCCCTTTTTCCACAGGACATTTCTTACAATGTAGCTACGTTCAATATTGCAGGCTTTGTACAGCGTATTAAAATAGGAATGTCAAACCAACATCATCCTCAACCGCCAATACTGCCACACTAAGGAATAATGTTATAGGAAACAGGCAGTGCAGGGTGCATCACTGAGAAGGAGTGCCATTCTTCTGTGATCTCAGACTAGGTCTTTACTCCTCTTGGATTAGCAATCATCTTACATAAGTGTGCTTGCGGGAGCAACAGATTCTCAATGTCTGTCGATCATGTATATTCTGCAGAAGCTGTCTAGGTTCAATTATAAATAATGTGTCTACGGAATCATCAAGAAATGGCAATGCAGAGGGACATTGTTGAAAGTGGTATCTCAGACGGAACCTTTTTTTTTAAGGCTTATGGGTTGCGCAGAAATTGTGTGTCCGCGCGAGGTGTCCACCCTTGGTAGCACTTGAACGAATGAACATAAAAGAATAATGCATATATAAGGTACAGGACTAAAAAAGGATCCCAGAAGTCAAGATCGGTGACTGTATACTCCGTTTCATACATCAGGTGCAACGCAGCGAAAGCTACCCAAGTAGTCCGCAAGAAAAAAAAATGGAGGCGTATCAATACACGCTCGTTTTGTGGTAGAGTGGTTCTTGCGGAAGCGGGCTGTATTCCGAGCATACAAGTTTGCAATAACTTGCTTCACGTGCTCAGACATCTTTGCAGTGCGGATCTTATAGAAAACATGCGCACCGAAGAACCATTTTCTCAAAAAGAAATGCGCAGCGCAGAGGGCACAGCCAGCGCCATCTAGTGGCACAGCTGGCAAGGTTGCGGGGCAGCGAAAACGCGACACGAACGCAAACGACATAAAAACATACCAATTCACCGAATCCGATTCTTTCTCCTTCAAAAAGGTGCTCTTCATGAAGTTGATGGCAAATGTAAGACGTATTAAGCTTGCAGACAAAATAACTATTATTTGCTCTCGTCAAGAGCAGGCACTATTTTTCATTGCGGATGCGGAGAGCGCAAACAAGAGCTGTAGCATTGACAGTGTTGCACTTGATGTATGAAACGGAGTATAGAGTAATTGGATAATTAATTACAGCCACAAATGTAAAATTTGCCTATATATAACGCCGGAACTTTGTATATTTGGGGGACGTGAACACAGCGGGAAAGTCGAAATATTACAAAGAACGTCAAAATTGGCTTTGAAACACCGGATTTGTGTCAAATTAGGTTAAGAACGCGCTATTTAGAAAGATTAATACTCAAGATTCCCGGAGGACCTATACTTTCAGTGCAAAAAAAAAAAAAACGAGAAATATTGGATGATTACATTACCCTGAAGGAGAGACGTCAAGGCAATGTCAAATCTCACAAAAGCAGTAAAAAGATCCCATATTTCTGCCGAATTTTCTAAAACTTTCTTATAAAGCGTTTAAAAAGTTTTGAGAAAGGAAAAAGGAAATAAATGGGGGAGAAAGCAAAGAAGGAAATGATCACAGTAAAAAGAAAAATGAGCGCAAATGAAAACAACGCAAACAGAAAGGGAGCGAATGAGTGCAAAAGAAAGAAAAGCCACACGTGGCAGACGTGTATAGAGTCACATAAGTGCTTTCGCCTTACCAAGCTTAAGACGTCTCTTATTGCCTCCAACCATTTTTTTAAATCTCATTTTCAAGTCACGCCAATTTACGGCTCGGGTGCAAGCCGGGATTGACATCAATATTGTGTCGCATTAAATTTAAAATGGCATATCCTACGACTATACGCTGGTTGGAATGTGTGCTGTTGTTACAAAGGCTCATGGATTCTAATCGCGTCATAACGTAAAGTCGGCCCATTTTATTTTTTTCTCAAATTCAATAGCAGTGAATTCTCTTCCAGACGATTCTACAGATTATGCTTCCAGTCCATATCCTTATGGTCCCAGCTATTATCCGGGGGCGTATTACGGATATTACGGTAAGTAGATGTCATCCTTATTCGATTTTGTTTAATTTAATTTTGAATTATTGGAAAGTTTTAATTAGTTGAAGTTCTCAAGGAGGCAAAGTGACATTTAGATTATCATCTTGCACATGTGCACTTCTGTATGGCGGAAGTAGTATTTCACTTTTGTGTAATATTATAAATCCAAATTAATGTAGCTGTCACATTTTCTTACTTTCGTAAGCTTCAAACAGGTACACCTGATTTTCAATGCTATATAACTGAAACTATTACAGCATATACCCTATAATTCTTCCATCTTAATAATCCAAGGTTCCTCCGCCATCAGGCTGCCTCATGCTAAGCAGGTACAAAAATGAACTAAAAAATACACGAACGCCTAAGCTCCACCGTTGAGTGTCTGGCAGGACAGCCTCAAGAGGTGCCGCCAGTGGTTCCTGTTGCGAAGTCGCCTTTATATACGACCCCCTCCCTCACCCCCTGACTACGACATGTAATTCGCTACGCGCTTTGCAACTACACTCTCCAATATTGTCTGTGTAATCTTGCACCTACCGATCAGGATACTGTCACGTGGTGGTAATAAGGCCAAAAGCAACAAACCAAGATATTGGAGTTTCACTGAAGTAAACTCCTTATTGGGCTGACTTGCTACGCCGCAAAATAATTATGAAACCCGGAGGTGGCGATAGCAGAAAGCCTGCTCGGTAGTTGTCGAACTACGAACGCCTGCAGCTCTCCGCAGAGCTGAATTAAAATTCTCCAAGGAAACTTCGAGGCAAACCCAGCAAAACTTGCTGGAACAACCTGGGACAGCGGGAGCAGACGCTAGTTCCTGTTCATTGGAATTTATTCTCGGAGCAATCTCGAGAAGGGAAACACGAACAGTTAAGCCGACAGATTACATTATCACTGGCATGTTCGGAAGCATAGCGTGAGTTCATGTTGGTGAGAACATACGAATTTCATAACTATAACATTTTAGAGGCGGATTCGTATATATAGCTTGGAGTTACGCTTACAAATAAATTAACATGATCCAAACAATATCAGAAACTTATTCTGCAGCGCTGCGATAATTGTGGTTTCTGAAGCGAAAGCTTAACGCTGTTTCTGCCAGTACTAAACAGCTTGCATGCAACAGTTGTGTTGGAACTAAACTTGCATAAGCAGCGGCTGTATGAGACCCGCATAATGAAAAAGATATACAACTCGAGCGCGTGCAAAGGAAAGTTGTGCAGTTTATTTCTGACAGATATAGAAGACTTGACTCACTTTCTATGCTAATGAATCAACATAGCCTACACACTCTGGAATCTAGAATGAAGGTTAGTTGCCTTATTTTGCTAAGGCATTTCCTAAAAGGCAAAATAAAAATGAAGATACCTGCATTCCTCAAAGCTCACTTTACGATGAAGGTTATAGACACACGCAGGAACACGCACTGGCACCGATTTTCGCCCGCACAAGCACATGTTTGCAAATAGCTTTTTCCTAAGTATTGTGACCAGATTGAATGGTCTATCTTGTAATATTTTTCTTCCCGGTAACGTTTCAAGAGAACTGGAACATCAGCTCCTTATTTAATGAGTTTCTCGTTTTGTATTATATCTGTCCCTCTTTGCTTGCTTCTGACTAGGAGATTTTTCTTTTTTTTTTCTCTCTGCTAATGTTATCTTCATATGCTTGTCGTTTCATGTCTTGAACACTGTTTATTGTACTCCTCCTGCTAGAACCATACATTGTCTGCAGTATTTTAAATGAAAAAAACATTCAGGGTATACGTGCGAGAACCCCACTGACTGGAATGGTAGAGCATTCGCCTCGCATTCGGGAGGCATCAGGTTCGATCCCTGGGGCCGCCAGGTACCTACCAGTTTTCAATAAGTACAAGCTTTCCCCGGCCTGGTGCTCAGTTCTTGGGGGTGAAAAGCGCGGAAAAAATGGCCATGGACCAAAAAAAAATAAAAAAAGGAAGGCCACATAATGAGCTTTTGCGCGCAAGGCGGAGTCATTGTTGTCCGATGGCAATACGGATCACTGTCCCATCCGCGCAACTATCGGAAACTGACGGGAAGCATTACCACCGTAAAGGGACACCACTCGGGATGATTATAGCTTCGAATATACGCTGTGTAAGGGGCTACAGTCGGACAAGTGGCGCCTGCGTGTGCGTGACCTAGTGAGACCCAGCGTATTCTGCTGTCGCCGTGTTAAACCGGAGCGCCATAGGTTCACGTTCTTCGGTGTGAGAGGGAAGGTTCGCCGTTGCACGTTCTACGCTCACCATTATGTGTAACGGCCACGGTGACAGTTCCACGTCGGTAGGTGCGAGACCAAAGAGGCTTAAGAGGACCTTCGAGAAGAGGGTAAAAAGAACAATCCCGGCACACGGTTGCACTTCCCTGCACCTTGCTTCGTAGTGAAGGAAAAAAACTCGTCGTAGGAGAGATTCACGAGAGGTTGACCACCTTCGACCCAGCAGACCTGGACAAAATCTGGCTCATCTGCCTGTTTGCCTGTTTCACCGAGCATGTATTTCAGCGCACAGCATGTCTTTGCTATGTGACTGTCCAGCGCTGAAGCCTGCGCGAATCCGGCACCTGGTTACAGTACGACTTCATTAGATCAGCCTTCCCTAGCGAAAAACCCGTATCAGTAACAATAACCTCATACAGGTTGCTCATACGAAACTGATACTAAACTCATACAACTCTCATATAATCTCATATACTTCTCAAAGATGAATGATATTTTTGTGAGATAATATGAGATTTGTACGAGCTCTGTATGAGTTTAGTATGTGAAATCTGTATGAGGTTATTGTGACTCATAGGTTTTTTTCACTGGGGTTGACTTCATTACATCCGCTTTCTTTTTTTTTTTCATTTAAGTGACCATACCCTTCATCCAGCATAACATATCCTTTCATGCCCTGAGGTAATAACCATCGCAATAAAAAAAAAAAAGCGTTTGTCCGCCCAGAATCAACAACTAATGCAGCGAAACATCTCAACCTCTGATGCGGGAGTAATCGTGCGAGTGGGCGTCAACAACTATAGGCTTGCCATCTGAACAGCGTTAGTCTTAATGATCCTGCCGCTGGCAATATTTGTGAAGCCGATATTTTCGATCACGCTTTCATATGCGAGGGTTCACGCAGAAAGCCACGGGTTATGGCATGGGTGATTTTGCCACACTAAAATTCACAATTACGACAAGCATGTAAAACATTTAATTATCGTTTGGAACACTAATCGAGGTAACGCATGCATGCATGCATGCGCTAGCAAGCAGTGGCGATATTTCACGACATGCCGCATGTTTAATTCTGAAAGGCTTTTTCGGAATATAAGGCATGCATCTTTGGTTCACCTTGTACCTTACGGTATCACGTTTCAGGGTCACCTGACCGGCCTAACCAATCTAAGCAGATGGGTCCTAACGGTAGGCCAAGAATAAAGCCTTCAAAATGCCAGTTTTTTCCCTCAAAGTAGAGTGTCTGAGAAAAATACTGCCAGCACAAAGGACTCATCTGGATGAATCAAAAGTGCAATGCGTTGAGGACTTCTCCGAATTGAGAAAGAAAAGTGAAGGATAGATGATTTTTGGATGATAACCGTATTACCAACTGCATATGTTTCGCATAGAGCAAGGCCCTCCCTGCCTTCAACTAACCTATGCACAAATAGAACGCTTACGTGGGGCGAGAAATTATAGGAATCTTTCGCGGTCATGAAACGTAAACTGATCTAAGCGAGACTTCTGCAGTTCCTCGAATTCCATAAACTGTTAATACACGTGATGGACCATACTAATTTGCCTGCAGGGGCAGTGTTATCCCACAAAATGCTGAAAAAATAGAATGCTTTGCTCTACATTAGGCGACACCTAGGAAGAGGGCCTGGCAGTTGTTTCGGCATTCTCCACTTTTGGTGGTTCTTGTAGAGACGCCACTTCCGCATTGTAACAGACTACCAACACCTTAATAAGCGTCTCCAAAAACGCTGGCGCCCTGAGCTGAGGACTTTCAAGGTGGAAGCTTCCCTTACCAGAGTATGATTTTGAAATCACTCACAGAGCAGGGAAAGGAAATTTTAATGCAGACAATTTGAAGAACAGGAAAGTCCGCCAGGTGGATATATTGCTATCAGTAGTAAAAGTGGATTGAATCATTTTGGAACCGCGCTGTAATACCAAGGAGCAGGACGTGTTCATATCTCTGGAGGCACGGAGTGATAACAGGTGGTCTCTTGTGGAGGATAGCGGTCTCCTCAAATTTTGATGGTATACGAGGAACTCTGAATAGCGTTCCAGCAAACAGCGATGGACATGCTGGGTCTCCCCTATCGGCTTTTACTGCGGGCTGCACACAGATATTGACAATGTTGTGAGATGTTGGCATACATTACAAGAAACAATTTCAGAAACAATAACCTTCTGCCTACAGAAGAATGACAGTAAATCATTACAGGCTCCCATCTGCAGTTCACCTTGGGGCACATATTTACATGTATCCAATGTGTTACTCGTTTAATGGCTCATACCTTCACTAGTGCCTGTACGATCTCACGCACATTACTATGCATACAATTTTAAGCGGCCGCATTGTCTGCTAGATAACCAAACATTAGCATAAAGCCCCACTTTAGTCGATCCGTATGAACAGGTCTGCGTAGCGTTGGGTAGCGTGTGTATTTCGGATCAAAAAGGTCCCCAGATCGGAGCTAATATTGCACCCGAAGTTGAAAACACCTACCAGAGTTGGTAGCTACTGCGAACACAATCATGCTGAGTGGTATCCTGAGGTCAAACCGATCGCCGACTAGTCAGCAGTGCCTAGCCATAACACCTGCCAACAATCATCTGCCAGTGGCACGCTTAGGTTTTATTGTTCTCAACGGAACAATAAGGTACGCAGCTACGCAGCATTTATTTCTGCATTTATTTCTGAATTAGCATATATCTCTAAATTCGGATATTAACGCAGTCGCGTTGAAAATCGGTATCGAAGTTTCCGTGTTGGGCGTAACGAGCAAAGGAAAAAAAAAAGCACGAGCATACCAGTAGCTTATGCTACTTGGAAAATCCCATGTCCGAGAATATGGCATCACGAGGCCACACGGCACGGTCGATATGATCGAATTAAACTGCCTAGCGAAGAGGAGATAAAAGGAGATGAAAGTCGAATCCGGGACCCTTGTATCTCGAACAAAAGATACCCCAGCAGACAGACGTACTTCATTCGATTGGAGCAGGCACATTCGTTCGGCTCCATAAAACAGGAATAATTTTTGTTCATTTCACGACTGTACGTCTACGGTTATACAAAGGCATAAATAAAAAAATCCGGTAAGAAGTAAGTAGCAAAGCGCGTATGTACGGAGGAGATTCGAAATGAAGCCGCTGTAGGTAGCACTTACAGCTGCGGCGTTATACCCTTCAAAGCCGAGCTTACGCGCCCTCCAATTTTTTTCCTTTCCTCTTTTTTCATTTTGTGTCCCGCTATAACGTGCCTGCTGTGGATCCACGCAAATCTCTTTCCAGAATTTTAGACTACGTAACTGCAGACTTTCCAAAAAATTTTTTACTAAGTATTACGAAACAATGATAAAAAATATTTTTACTATAGATGGCTATTGCTGTAATTTAGTACTTAGTACTGCAGTACTACTGAATGCTACTCAGTAAATCATGCTAAAATTGAACATTTTGAAGCGCTGATGATGCATGGTGCATATGAGAGTAAATGTAACTGATGGTATCTATTTAGAATAAAGAATAATGCGTCGTATTATTCTGCAGCATTGTACAAACTTCATTTCGCCGGTAGCTGTAAAGGTCTGTTAATCGGCTGCTTACAAACTACAATAAAATTCTCTGTCTCTTTCTGCTATTTACAGACGGATGGCCCAATATGCTTTATCTTGCCTACCTTTACGGTCTGTATGGTAAGTAAATTCTGTTCTCTTTCTTGTATTTTAGCGCCCAACCAAAATGATTCTTGTCATGAAGTATGTAAGGATTGGTTGAAGAAATTTATATATTCGAGTCATAACGACGCAGTGCCATTGGAGCAGGCGTAGTTGGCTTAGAAGCTCATCACTATCGTCGATATGCGGAATGCCGTAGGTTTGCCAGTAGGTGCTCTACAAATTTTTATAATGAGAGAAAGACTCGTTTTTGCAAAGCGTAACGTGCCAAAGCGACTCATGCAATTAAAACGCCGAATTGAATGGCTGCGGAAATTTCGACTACCTGTTGTTGTTTTTTTTTTCGTTTTTTTTTTTCTTTTTTTTTTTAAGCGTGCACTGAAACAGCGCACGGGCACTGACGCCTTCCCTTACATCTCTATCAATAAGCGGCCGCCGCGACCTGAGCAGGTTGGCTGCAACTATTGATGATATAGCAACACCAACAATTATTTATTGCTACTGACGTAAAGGAGTGTAATGATATTTTAAGTTATGTAGGCAATGCATATTTCTTGCCGGAATAGTCTGCATCAGAGAGTCTCTTTGTGTTTGGAAACGTACAAGTTACAACGATCAGGAGAGTAGTCTTAACTTGCAGCTGCTAACAAACGGGAACACATATTTATAAACTCGTTTTTAAAGCCCATGTTGCCGCATGTAGCAATGCTACCCTTCTTTCTGCGTCCACACGTTGTGATGCACGTATTGTTATGAGACAGCTGCGCAGTAAATATTTTATGAATTCTTCCCCACTGCGCCTTACTGAAGATTGTGCCACTATGTGTTATCTCAAGACGCCTATCATTGTAATGTAGTACAACACCAAATCTCAATGTTATCAGTGCGGAGCGATTATTTCGAATCGAACAGGAATTAGAGCTATCGGCCAAGAAAATACTTTAAACTCATGGTTATATTTAACCAATTACCCAGTCACGTTGCGCTGGCCACAAGAATGAATGCTGAATTTGAAGTAGTGGACGTAACTACTAAGGCTAAGAAAATTCTAAATATATTTCTTCCATTTACAGGTAGGTCCCATTTTTACAATGCTTTATATGGTGGAAACGGCGGTTACAATGGATACGGCCGACATGGTATGTAGAGACGACGCATATTCTCGGCTTTTCTCTGTGCATGCACCAAAAACGGTTTATGGCATGAATTTTCTCAAGCTGTCAGTACAAAAGAAAATAAAAAAATAAAGAGTCCCTAAGATGTCTCTTAAGACGAAAGTGGCAAAAGCCTACCCTTCCTCGCCTATCATTTGCCTCTCATCATTTGCCTCTTATCGGCGTTCGTTGCAATGCTACGTATAATTACAATTGGTTTACAGGAAAGGAAACGGCGCTGTGTCTGTCACAGTTTCTCCGGCAAGTGAGAGTTTGGACGGTACACCATCGCCCCTGTCTAGTGGCGTTCTTTGGCGCACGTTCAAGTGTGGGATTGCAGATTGCAGGAACGCTAGACAAGGAGAACACATCTCGCGGAATCTCGCACACAGATTAAACGCCTCCTAATAGTAGGTGCTGACAGATCTCACGCACAGATCTCGCGCACATATGTCGCGCACAACTCTCGGTAGCTCACATGTATAGCGGATACATATATAGAAACGGTTCGCTCATCATTACACGTTGTACGAAATTGCAGGAAGTGAAGAAATCACGTCTGCTGAAACAACTCATAATATACATGGACCACCAATCGGCCACTGTTGCTTATGTAGCATTGCTGTGAATCCATAAATAGAAACTCCACGACCTCAAACGACATTATGCGTTAAAAAGCGATATATTCAACATTTTCATAGAAAGCCTATCTTTACTAGATATATTGTGTTATTTGGCATATATATTATATAGCTACAATTTTACATATATTAAAGAACATTGTTTTCTTTTCTGACAAGAAGCATCGAGCTACGAATAATTTCATTCTCAGGAATATACCGCCTATCTTTTCCAGGTTTAGATGAAGGTTGCAAAACCACTTCTGCCTTCCCTCACTAGACACTGCTATCAGGGCACTATCGCCCGCAAAAAGACCTCTGGGTTATTTTGTTTTGCCGAGATCTTTGTCCGGCGACGTTCGTTCGAATGACCGGCTCTAGGCGATATTGCAACACTGCTCAAATTTACATATTCCTATTATGTCCATCTGCTAGGTTTTATTTTCCAGCAATTACTTGAGCAACGTTTACTCTACCTTCGGTGTCCGGCTGGGAAAAAATAAGACATGAATCGCCATCTGTGTTCACCTTAGTTTCCCTGTTTGCATTCCACAATGTTTAGGGGACTGAACATGCGTCCAACATCTGCATTTCCATAGTGTTATCAGCATGGAGAGATCAAACTCTACCATCTCGATGAATAGAGATTATTGGAAGCGACATTGTACTACTTCGCTTCATCTATGATTGTTGCTATGCTCCCATAGCTGTTCCGCCTAACGATATGGGGCTTCCTCCACTGCGATTTACTGCATGGTAGCGATTTTTTCCTTGTAGCCCTGATGAATTCTATAAGAGGAATCTACTAGGTTTAGTACTGATAGCGTTCATTTGCATTTGTAATATGCGGTAACCAGGTCCATGCCTTAGGGTCCTACATCCGCTCTTTCTCAAACTTCAATGAATACTTGACAGGTCCCAGTCTGCCGGTCAGCATACACTGCAAAAACAGGTTAAACAATTAGATTAAAATCACCACATAAATAAATTCAATACATATGGGGTGTGTCCTAATTTTCGCCTCCTTGGCATCTCAGTGACGTCATTGTCACTGCTCACAGCGAAGCTGTCTTGTAGAAATAAATATGATGCCAAAGAACTGACACTATTCTAAAGAAAAATTGTAGGACCTTGAAGAACCGTAAATCCAATCGCCAAGAGTAACTAAAAACCTCTAATAATGGCCCATTTTGGCATACAACATTTTACCCTGCTAAGCAGCTTGAAAAGGGGCTCAATTTAGCGGGAAGACTCTTAACCTAAAACGCTGGTTACGAGACAGTTGTGCAGTAAATGTTGAGTATATTCTCTCACATTCCACCTAATTGGCGGTAAGGCCATAATAAATTTCTTCATGGTAATGTAGGAGAACACTACATACCTGAATTTTATGAGTGCGGTAAAGTGATGCGATTGTGAGCAATCAAATAGTAATTTAAAATATAGGTCTAAAGGAAACACTAAACCATGGGTTTGATTTGACCCCCGATTACTGAACGTGCTGCGCTGGGAGCGACAATGAACGTTGAATAGGCAGCAGTGAGCTTTATATTTGCTACAAAAATTCTGAACATCTTTCTTGCTATTTACAGATTGGAGCAATAATTACAATGGTTCATATGATGCCTACAGCGATTACAATCAATATACTCAGTATGGTATGTAGAGACTGAGTTTATTCGCGGTATTTCTTTGTGCATACAACAAAAATAGTAATGTCGCGAGTTCTCACAAACTGTTCTTGTATGGAAATTAAAATCTCTGAATCATAATGAAGCATTAGTTTGCAGCACTAGAGTACCTGTGGTGGATTGCATGGCTCCGCACTCTAGCGAATGTATGTATGTGATCGGTTCGCTCACAACTAGCTGTAGCACGAAACTGCGGGGACTAGAAAAACCAAGTCCACTGCAAACAGTGATAATAGAGAAATAGCAAGCTACGTCTCTACTAGCAAATTAATAGGAAGAAAAATACATAGAAACTACGTATATTGTAACCTCAGCTTATGTATGCGACGAAACGCTCACTGATGCAACATGTTTCAAGTGCAATTCTACAGTTAGGGAAAATTAGAATCACAAAAGACGAAGCACACCTCACTGAAAACGTATAACTAAAAATTAACTGCGCCGAAAGAGAAAACACCGTGTGCAGCCATATTTTCTGAAACAATGGATGCCCGCTTTCAATTCCTGGCCTTCAACGCCATGCACGTGTCCACCTATGTCAGCAATATCAAACTTCGGTGAGAAAGACACGCCATTAGTGATCTAATAACGTATAATTAAAGTGCCAACCTTCCGATTGATTACTGCAGACCTAATTCATTACCGTAATTATCATTTTATGCATGTGGCTCTTTATTGGGCACCTTTACATGGATCTCGTATGAAGTCCGCCACTTACGCTAGTTTTGCTTGCTGATGAACGAGTATGTGAAGCTACTCTTAAGATAACGCTTTGAATACATTTTTATCATAGCAAAGCGTGTTTTCCGCAAAGCCAATTGTTTTGGTGAAGAGATACCTGTTCATGCCGAGATTCTTCCGAGAAGCACAGAATAAGTATCGCGCAGATGAAGATAGGTTCTCACGTTTGCGGAACTCCGTAGCTGATAGCGATGGGACAAATTCTCTAAAGATTACATTCTTTCTTTACGCTCCGATTTCGCTTGAAACCAAAATTTCAGAAACGGCCGGAAATGGCGAGCAGTGGGGCGTGATCTTTGTCATGCGTAAATATGTCGCTGCTGTGAAAATGAGCAATGCTTTTTCATTGACAAATAGGCCAGTATTTGCAATAAGGATTATTTTTCTGCCCTAAAGTGTTACGTCACGGCTACAAAAGCTACTCCAAAATGTTTTCGCTAATACCATCACTGCAAATAGCTTTTGTAAAAATGTCAAATAATTATGCGCTTATATTTCGATAATTTCATTAGTAACAAATATGTTAGTCACGTAGCTTCAAAGGTTGGTCGCGTACAAATTTTCATTTGGAGAATCTTTCGCAATGTACCTAGTGACAAAAAAGGTCTGCATGTTTTCAACGTATGCTGAGTTGCAGAATATGCAACGGTGGTTTTATATCCTGTTTGTGATGTTGTTAGCAGAAAAAATCGACAGGATACAAGCTTATGAACGGAATTCATTTGTAATGTGAAGCACAGTATTATGAAACATTTATGTCCATGATTTTAGCTTGATGTCGCTTTCACAACATTAACAACGTTCAAAGTCACTGAGGCCCGAATTGCCTGCAGCGTGTTTGCACTCGGTCTACATTACCCGTTTTAAACGATATTCTGAATGCAGCAATCCTAAAGCCTGTATAGTCACATACCTCAATTGCTTGCAGGGTTGTTTGGCTGTGCTTATAGGTATACCTCAGAACGCGCTTGCTTTTATATTTGCTTGCACAATGAAAATTAATACCTTCTTGAGTCACATCCACGGACTTAATGAAAACAAGAAGCAAGATTACCATTTTGCTGCTGACGCGTTTTAATGTCATGGCTGTCCTTTATTTGTCGTAAGTCTAATCGACATAATATTAACGGCATATATGTGCCCTATAGATGCGTCGTCCCGAAAACTATCTCAAACGTATACCGATTTCACTTAGCAACCGTAGTACACACCATTGACATAGTGGTCATAATGGGCATTTTTGTCCCCCTACTAACTTAATTTTCAATGCGCTTCTATTGAGGAATAAACACCAACCGCCAATCCCGAAGTATGTTATTATCACCCATTTACAACAAAGTTCACTTGCATTTGGTCTTTACTGTAGCTTCAATTTTTCTGCACTAATTCTAGCCTCATAACTGGAGCTCGAAGCGGTATATTAAAGAAAATTAGAAAAAATATTTCGTACAGTTTACAATGACTACTTTCCTTTCACTACGAGTTGTCATCTAGAAGCATATTTGTAAATCACTGCAGCACGAATTTGAGGGCAGCGATTATTTCTTCACGAACGGAATTTATAATCTACGCATTACGTGTATGGCTCGCTGTTTATCAGTTTGTGTGTAAACTGCAAAGGCTTTTGGGTTTAAAAAAAAAATTCATTTGCAGCTGTATAGCTGAAGCCTCGTTTGATACGACGTAGCCTATAATTACAGTAATATCAGGAAAAGTGTACAGTCACAGCATTACAAATAAAATAGACATCCTGTGAGAATTCGAGCAGAGTGCCCAATTCGCATGTTTCAGCAAATAATTTTCACTCCATGACAGCTGTCAAACTATTTGGGACATGAGAAATAAACTCAGCAAGTCCAAATTCTCCTTTTTTATTTGAAACCAACTCTTCTACAGTTGTGGTTTGAGAATACCGTGTAAAAAGATATCAGCGTTATTGTCGCGGTTTGTTTGTTCGATAAAGATCAATTCGTCGTCTGGGTCATGCAGCGTGAGCGAAAAAAACAAGGAAGTGAAACTAAGCTTAAAGCATTGCACTCCTGTAGAAATCTGTAGCCTGACGATCTTTTCTTACCATATTTTTTGTGTCTATAAAGAGTGGACAGCGCCGATACTTTACAATTTGAATGCCTTAGATTAATGGCGATATTGAATCAGCAGTAGTGAACTTTATTACTAAAGAAATTCTAAATATCTTTCGTGCTTTTTACAGATTGGTCCAGTGATTACAATGGTTCATATGATGGTTTCGGTGATTACAGTCAAAATGGTTCGTATGGTATGTAGAGACAGCTTATTCGCGGTATTTATTTGTGCATGCACCACAACTATTATATCGTAATTTCTTACAAACTGTTTCCTATTGTAGAAATTAAAATGCCCGAATCCTAATGAAACAGCATCTTTGCAGCTCTACAGTATTTGTAGCGGAATACATGGCTCAGCACTCTAGCGAATTTATGTACGCAATCTGTTCGCTCGCCCCTAGCTGTTGCACGAAATTGCTGGGAGCAAAAAAAAAAAAAGAAAGATCACGTCACTGCAAACAGTCGTAATAGAGGAATGGTAAGCTATTTTTACTGCCAGATAAATAGTAAGAACAATAGAGAGAAAGCTCAGTGCATTGTGCCTTTAGCTTATGTATGCGACAAACAGGAACACTGATGCAACGTGTTTCAAATGCCACAGTAAGGGAAGATGAAAATCACACAAGACGAAGCATACCTCACTGAAAACATGGAAATGAAATTTAACTGTGCACAAAGAAAAAACACCATGTGCAGCCATATTTTCTAAAACAATGGACACCAGCATTCAATTGCTGGCCTTCAAAGCAATGCATGTGTCCACGTATGACAGCATTATCAAAATTGGGTGAGGAAGTCAAGCCAGTAAAGGCACAATAACGTATACTCAAAGCGCTAAATCTTCCCACTGATTACGGCAGTCCCAATTATATACTGTCAATATTATTTATCATTAAAATTTAATCATGATTTATCCTAAGAATTCATATACTCATGAATAGCTTTTATCGAAAGCGAGTATTAAACTTATTTTGGGTCCTAATATTAAGCGCTAATTAGTCATTTCTTGATACTATAACATCAAAATGGATATCTTAAAAGCTTGGACGAGTATAATACAAATTCAGATGCTAAACCTCGCTAAATGTATATATAGGGGTAATTCAGATAACGTTCCCTAACTCATTTGAAGCATGGCTACGCACTGCAATTCTCTTCGGCTTCTCTTGCAGATTCTTGCTTAAGTACTTCCACCAATTTCCTCCTTCCTTGACTACAAATTACCCAGATATACTCATGCAGTATAGGTCATAACATTATATAACAAGATAACATAATATAACACGATATTGTAGCAGCCCTGGAGACGAAGTTAAATACGAGCGGAAGAAAAAAAGACAATGAAGTTGAGCTAAACTCTTTTGCCGGAGACTCAGTGGTTGAGCATCTAAGTTGCCTGCAGTTTACAGCAGTTCAGCGCCCCGCAATAAGTTCCTTCTGAAACATCTTGGTAAAGGTGCTGGGAGGTGCTGGGGGTAAAGTTCCCCAGACCCAGGAGAAGGATCCCTAACTTGAACCGCTCCGGAGTCGCCGGCTTGTTCCCTGCCGCCATCTGCGCCTACATAGCCTCTTGACGGTGTGAAATGAATATCCGTTGCCTTACAACTCATCCGGGCTCGTCCAACGACAACGCGGAAGAGCGGCTTACGCATTATAAGTGGGTGCGCCGTCATAATAAGTGGGACTCTTTCGCATGGCTAGCAGATGTGGTCTTTTCCCTTGCTTACACGGCCCTAATGTGGTACGACTAAAACAAGGACACATTCACACGGGACCGCTTTGTAGAAAAAAGCAAGAAGTGAGCTGAACGAGCGCTCTATCAGAGAGCTCAGCTTCCCGGCGAAATATGCAGAAAGTATATCGAAGAAGTTAAAAAGCTCTGTAAGCTTGTCTCTCCTTGCATGTCCGAAGATGACAAAGTTGGACACCTACCCAAAAGGCTCTATGAAATTAATTTTCTGTTAAAAAAAAATCAAGTATCGACACCAAGGCTAATGTCATTCAGCATTGCAGAAGGTTTAGGTGTATTAAATACGTCGCATGGGATCAAACTTCAGCCGTATCGCGGGTGTGACGTCGGTGGCCGCTATTGACGCTCCTGAGGCAACGGTCTGGCGTCCACGATTCGCCAGATCGTTCCTGAAGGAACCCGGTCGCTGGAGTTCGCTTGAGGCTCTTCAGCAAGAAGCTAAATAACTACATGTGTATTTGTTCGATAATATAAACCGTAACTAGCATTTTAACGGCATAGGTTCAAAGTCTGGTCGCACACAAAATTGTATTGGAATAACCTTCTGCAATCTGCCTTATGAAGTGATATATATATATATATATATTGTGAGCCTTCTGTGGACCTTCTTTCATTTGTACATACCATCCTCATCGTCCCGCGGCGCCAGCTCTGGCGCCGCGGGACGATGAGGATGGTATGTACAAATGAAAATATATTTCAGTACGGCAAATTGCAGAATTGGCATTGGCAGTGTAATATCCTTGTAATAAAAGACCTAACAGATAATATCAAGCGATAAAAAGTTATGCAGCACGATTTATCTAACTTTTATATGGTCATCATAGCAGTGTCAAAACGTTCAAAAGGATCAGGGTGGGATTCCCAACAGCTGCTTGGCATCTTTCCTTTGTTCCCTACATTTGCCTTTCTGAAGGGCGTTCTGATAAAAAGGTATGGGTGATCTTATTCTACGAGGACTAAAAAAAAAATTCAACTTTTATAATCATATATAACTGATACCATCGCTTGCTTTCATTTTACCTAGCTTCAAATATTAGTTTGTCTGTTTTGTTTATGCAAAGTTCGGCATTCACAAATTGCTTATAGAAAATCGGATCATTTACTTGAGGGTCGGTCGGCTTTGGCTCTATATTTTTTAGTGGGCTTGCCGTTAAATTCACTTACACACTGAATGCTAATACCCATTTTGGTCACATGTACGCACTGAAATAAAACATAAGATAAATATTGTTACGAGGTTTATTTACACAGACCTTAGCATACGCTGGAGATAAGCACACCAGAGCGGGTAGAATCAGCTTCCTCTTCGTCTTCTGCTTATCCCGCCAAGACTCCTCTACCTCCAGTACAGGACTGCGGGAAGTGCGTGACACTGCCCCCTTCGTAGACGATGCCCACCGGGCGATTCAAGGTTCGTCACGTTGATAGAAGGGCTTCATGCGGGCCACGTGGACTACTTGAGTCTTCTGAGAACGACGACCTTGGGTGGTCAGGCGAGGGACTACAAAGTTGACTTCGCTGAGGCGTTCCAGTACAACGAAAGGACCATTATAGCAGAGCAACAGTTTCTGGGACAAGCCGCGCTTACGCAGTGGCGTCCAAAGCTACACCAAATCACCAGGGGTATAATAACATCTTGATGACGCTTGTCGTAGCGTTGCTTGCAGCGTTTCTGGGAGGCAAGTGTGCGAAGTCTAGAGAGTCGACGAGGTTCTTCAGCCAAAGAGAGAGTATGCGCAAGTGAACTTTCAGCAGGGAGTGAGAAAGGTAAAAACGTGTCCAAAGTAGTTCGTGGAGGTCGTGCGTAAAGAAGAAATAACGGACTGTAGCCTGTCGTTTCGTGCCTAGCAGTGTTAAAGGCGTACGTTATAAACGGAAGGACTTCATCCCAGTTTTTGTGGCGGGAGTCGACATGCATTGCGAGCATATTGCTAAGCGTACGATTGGTGTGTTCGGTAAGGCCGTTTGTTTGTGGGTGGTAAGGAGTTGAATGACGAAAATGGGATAAGCAGAGGCGAAGAAGTTCCTCTACAACTTCTGCCGTAAACTGTCGCCTACGGTCGCGTATTAACACACGAGGAGGCCTATGTCGAAGAATGATAGACCGTAGGAGGAAAACCGAGACATCAGAAGCAGTGGCTGACGGTATGGCAGCAGTTTCACAGTACCGCGTAAAGAAATCTAGGCACACGATGACCCAGCGGTTTCCGTTGGAGGATCGGGGAAATGGTCCTAGAAGGTCATTTCCCGCCTGCTCGAATGGGATTCGTGGTGGCGTTATAGGCTGAAGATGGCCTGGCGGAGAGCAGGTTGGGTGCTTGAAACGCTGGCAGTGGAGGCAGCTGGCCACATAACGTTGAGCAGTCTGACGCGTCTTCGGCCAATAAAAACGTTCCTTAGTCCTGTGCAATGTCCTGGCGAAACCCAAGTGTCCAGCTGTGGCATCGTCGTGCATTATCCGAAGAACCTGACACCTAAGACGTGTAGGAACTACCAGAAGAAACCGTGCACCTACTGACGAGTAGTTCTTCCTGTGCAGTAGACCATCACGAATGCAGAATGAGGGCGGATGGTTCCGGGAACTTGTTGCATCGAAAAGCGGTGCCAACTCCTTGTCGTTCCGCTGCGCAATCATGAATTCACCAACATCGCGGACGCTTGGAGAGATAGCAGCTATATATTCGTCCAAGATCTCATTGTCGCAATCAGTAGTTTCAAGCGGCAACCTTGACAAGCAGTCAGAATCACCGTGCTTACGACCACTCTTAAAAGACATAGTAAAATTGAATTCTTGCAGGCGCAAAGCCCACCGCGCAAGGCGTCCACAGGGGTCACGAAGGTTTACAAGCCAACATAAGGAATGATGGTCCGTCACAATTTTAAATGCACATCCTTAAAGATATGACCTAAACCGTCGCACACCAAAAACAACAGCTAAGCATTCCTGTTCAGTTACTGTGTAATTACGCTCAGCCTTGCTCAAAGAACGGCTGGCATACGCAAGGACATGTTCATTGCCATTATGGCGCTGTACGAGCACAGCACCAACTCCAACTGCGCTGGCGTCAGTGTGTAGTTCTGTTGGAGCTGATGGGCAGAAGTGGCGTATACAGGCCCAGATGTCAAAATAAATTTTAACTGACGAAAGGCGGAGTCACAATCGGCAGTCCACTTGAAAGGTACATCTTTTTGCAGAAGACAAGTAAGGGGATATGCTAGGTCAGCAAACTCCGAAACAAAACGCCGGAAATAGGAGCAAAGCCCCAAAAAACTCCTGAGCTGTTTTAACGATTTCAGCGGTTTAAAACAAGTGACAGCTTCGATCTTTTTCGGATCAGGCCTAATTCTATTCTTGTCTATGAGATGTCCAAGTACCACAGTCTGGCGTTCTCCAAAACGACATTTCTTGGAACTGAGTACTAGACCAGCTTTCTCAATACACTCCAAGACAATCTCTACTCGACTACTGTGTTCACGAAATGTAGTCCCGAATATCACTACATCATCCATATAACATACAAATGTGCCACTTCAGTCCGCGCAAAACTGTATCCATGAATCTTTCGAACGTGGCTGGAGCGCTACATAATCCAAATGGCATCACATTAAATTCATACAGCCCATCTGGGGTGATGAATGCAGTCTTTTCTTTATCATCCGGGTGCATGGGGATCTGCCAATAGCCTATACTTCTAACATCTTTTTTGAAAATACCATAACAGTCCTCTTTGTGTCGTGGTCTGACCTATATATAAATATCTGCATATGTGCAACCAACAACAAAATCGTTCAGGGAAACCTTCCCCAAACGAACTGGTACTGGGGACATAGCTCAACCATAACACATACAACTACTATAATATCTACATATTGCGTGCTTCTTTGCCTAGACTAGCTGAAATTTTCTGTGTGATTTTAGTCGGAGAATAACACCAGCCACATGTGTAAAATTATTAGTCGTATTCTGTTTGCTACAAATATTACTTGCTTTCCCTTCACGCTGTCGCTTGTTGTTTTTTTCGTGCGGCAACGCTAGACTGCGAAATGAGACTTATGATCTTTAGATTAAAGAAAATTAGAAAACGAATATCTAGAATATATTAGGAGAAATATGTTTTTGTCACTACGAGATGTTATCTGGAAGCATATTTATGATCGCTGTGGCATGAAAGTGAACCAATGATAGCCGTCAAAAATGGCTGTGCGCCATAACAAACAAAAAAAAGACTTTTAATGCATGCTCAAGCAATGTATACGTAAGCAATCTTATACAAATATTTTCCGAATAATTACAAGGCACTGATGTTCACGGATGCAGCATTTTTTACCTGCGACAGCATATATAAAGCAGTGTAAATTGATAGAAAGCGGAATGATGCGGAGTCCAGCCGCTTGTCTTCATCAGCTTAATTTAAAATTGATTCATTTCATAGCTCGATTTTGATCAGCTGGTTAACCGCAAAAGCATTCGTGCTTAATGGAAATTTTTTTTGGCAGCGGCAGGCTGAAGCCGTGTTTTCCACAGCGCAGCTTATAATATCATATCACAGTAATATATGAAAAGTGTACATTCAAGGTATTAGATATAAGAGGAATTCTTGAGAGAACACGAACAGCATGCTGCCAAAATAGGTGCTTAGAGAAATAATTTTCCACCTCCATAACAGCCGTCAAAATGTCTTCATAGACGCCAGCTAGTGAATAGACTCAGCAGTGGAGCTACTGATTTTTAATTTAAAACCAACCCTTCTGCAGTTGTAGATTGAGAACACTAATGTAAACAAATCACCTTTATTATCACTATTTATTTCTTGGATAAAGGTCCAATTCGACATCCGACTCAAGAAACTCACTAAAAAAAAACGATAAAGAGGAAATAAATTGAAAATATTTACCTGTCGCGGTAAACTTTAACATGTTAATATGTGCTTACCACACTTTCTGTATGTTAATAAAGAGAGGACACTTCCTAAATCTCGGAGCTCGTATTCCTTAGATACAGGATGTGCTTTGATCTGAGGCTAAATAGTTATATCCAGGATGACGTTGTAGTTAGTTTCCTACTGTGCCGGGCTAAATTTACCATGTGCCTCAATCTTGAAAATAATATCGAAGTATGAAGATGTAACGCACAGTTTCTGAAGATCTTTTGTAATCGACTGTTCCGCAGCAAATTTTTAACAGAGTCTCCTACATAACACCTCACTCCACATTATGCCAAGATGCTTTCAGTCATAGCACTTGTCATAGTATTGTTGCAGAAACCCAAACCTCAATATTATAAGTGCGCAGAAACGGTGCGATTGCTGCGGATCGAATAGTAATTAGAGATATGCGTCACGAAAAGTACTAATTCCATAGTTTTATTCGATCGCAAACTACCCAACCACCCAGATCTGGCCCCGAGTATGAACTCTGAATTTGAGGAAGTAAAAGTCAGTGCTAAGAAAATTCTAAATATTTTCCTTCTTATCAACAGGTTTGCCAAATTATTACGGTGGTCCATATGGTGGAAACGGCTATTACTATGCATACGGTCCATTTGGTATGTAGTGACAGCGCTTATTCGCGGCATTTCTCTGTGCTTGTACAGAAACAGATAATGTCGTGATTTCCTAGAAACCGTTCTTAGAAGGGAATTTAAAATAACCAAAGCTGAGTGAAGCAGCAGCTTTATGGCTCTACAAGCCTTGTGGTGGACAAGAAGGCTTAAAAGAGTAGCCAATACATTTATAAAATCTATTATTTCCCCACTAGCTGTTGTATGATTTGCGTGGAGTTAAAAAGCACGTCTTCGTTAACCACACGCAGAAATACCCCAAATGCGCCTCTGTTACTGGGGGGAACAGGCGCATTCAGTCCTTCACTTATGTATGAGACCAACAGCTTTTTAATATAACTTGCTTGAAGAGCTATCTATGCAACAGTTAGGGAAGACGAAATTCACACAACTCGAAGTTTACCTGCCTCGCTGTGATGTACACAACCTGAAAAGTAAATTGTGTCGAAAAGCAATACACTATATGCAACCGTGATTTGCAAAAAATAAAAAATATACGCGCTAACATATAATTTTCTGTCCTTCCATGTACGCGTCTTTGTAAACCTGCAATATCATAAATGGGTAAGAGGGAAAGGAGAATAAAGACACAATAACATATAGCTAAAGCAGAACTCTTAAAACTGACTACGGTAATGCTATTTAATTATACTGTCAATAATATATGTGATTAAAGAGCGAACTATAGTTTATAGCATCAAGTCATATATCGTTGAAAGGTTATATCAAGAACGATTGCACTCGCTAATTTCAGGTCGTAATAAGTAAAGATAAATAATTATTTGAGATAATTGAACTTTCAAATCCGTGCAAACTTGAGGTAAGGTTTCTCTTACTTATTTCAACCGAGGCTGAACGCAGCTGCCAATTTTTTTTTTCGGTTTCTTTTGCAGATCCCTTGTTCAGGTATCTGCAGTGTCCTCCTCGTTTAATTAGTGTTATCCAAACCTAATCACGCAAAGCACAGTTTTGAGCTACAGCATGATATGAAAGACCATCCTACTGAGATATAAACCTCTACTATACGAAGCAGTACGAGCGTGACGGCGTATGTCACCTATGGGCTGCTTGTCTAACGCAGGAGCTAATCATCCGGGAAAGCTGGGTCAGATCTCCCCCTCCCATGTCAAAGGTGAAGCTGGATATGCAAGCGTGTGGAAAATTGTCCTTGTCATGTGTTTTAGTACCATCCCGCAGCCCGACAACCAGTCAGTGGATTCTCCTGTCACTGCTCAGCTACGATCAGATAACTGCCAGGAGCATGCTCGTGACTTTTCTCTCGTGACACCGGAAACACCGACAACAGATTTTCCGACTAGATAACCTTGAAGCCTGTGTTAAAAAATATATCAAAGCAAAAAGTTGAACCTGAACGAACATTATATCGAATCTTTCCGTCCGCCACATGGTGCCGCCCCCCCTCCCCCCCCCCCAACGTGCTGCCCCAAAATATCATGGGTGCACGCGGCAACAATGGTCTCTAACTTAAGGGGTCATAGGTGAAGTGAACGCGAGACGCGAATGGTCATACATTTTCTTTTTCAGCCCGTCAGTTTCTCATGCAGTCTCGAAGTGCGGGCTGACGACATTCCTAGAGCCAGGTCCCGTGGCGCAGTCTTCATCTCTGACAGTAACCAGCTCCAATTTGATACCACATTAGCAACCTGAGGTAATGCTGCACATTATAGTAGTGCTCTGTCGAGAAAGCAAAGTTTTGAACTGAGTCAGGTTTTAGTCGAGCACAGAGTGTTGCATATGTATGCTTCATCAGTACTCTGAAGTTAAATGACGTCGCTGTCAAAATACCAAGCCAAGAGCAGAGTTAGGAAGCCTCCTGCAAAAATCGTTTGCAAATGATGAGACTCGCGTGCTCTTCACACGTCAGCGATACTTCTCTATAGTACGTTACAAAATTTTTTATCACCTTTTTAAAGAACTCATATCAACAGTTAAGCTCATTGTCGGAACTCTCATCATGGTTCGACAGATTCCTATTCAGCTGCTTTAAATCGTATTCAATATAGCCATAGGTTTCTCCTTCAACTGAACGTTTAGAGCTCAACGAAACCCTAGGCTTGAGGTTAGAGAAATAGACACTGACCTTCCACATGTCAGGGACATGCATGCGATATTACTAGGCTGTGGGAGAAGAAAGGAGGATGCAAGTGTATCGATGTTTATGAAATGACTCCTACTACTTTCCAGAGGCATTTTTTTCAATTGTCTATGCTGCGAGCCCTCAAGCGATCGACGCCGATGCTGCTGGACAATGTTTGATGGCAAGGGGTGCAAGGGTCCCGCGTTAAATGCATCGTCTTGAGGGTTACATCATAGGCCGGAGATAAGCGGTGCAGTGCGGAAAACTCAAAAGTCCATTGTTTTGCAAGAAACTCCACTGCAACTAAACTCCAAAAAGTGCAGCTTTGATCACCGACAAATCAAAGTCCTTGATCACTTGGTTAATGCTGCCGGCGTTCAGCCTGACCCCGACAAGATTCGTGCCGTCAGAAATTTTCCCACTCCACGCTCATCCAGCGATGTTCGAAGCTTTATTGGCCCATATTCTTATTTCCGACAATTCGTTCCGAATTTCGCAGCCCTAGCTCGTCCTCTCACCAATCTCCTCAAGAAAGACGTTTCATTCTCTTGGGGGCCTGAACAAGTTGCAGCTTTCTCGGAACTTATTGCTGCTCTCACAACTCCACTCGTCTTGGTCCATTTCAACATTTCAACCCATCTGTTAATACTGAACTCTGCACCGACGCAAGTGGCCATGGCATTGGAGCTATACTTGCCTTGCGACAACGCGGTCGCACAAGGGTGATTGCGTATGCCATCCG
Source organism: Amblyomma maculatum (assembly GCF_055883805.1). NCBI lineage: Eukaryota > Metazoa > Arthropoda > Arachnida > Ixodida > Ixodidae > Amblyomma > Amblyomma maculatum. The sequence continues at coordinate 9,225,080 of NC_139353.1, read as the reverse complement.
CCTCCTATCTACGTCCGAACAAAATTACTCTATCACAGAGCTAGAGTGCCTGGCACTTGTTTGGGCTATTACAAAATTCTTCCCTTATTTGTTTGGCCGCCCTTTTACTGTTATAACAGACCATCATGCCTTGTGTTGGCTTTCCTCCCTCAAAGATCATACAGGCCGTTTGGCGCGCTGGGCGCTTCGATTACAAGAGTATTCATTTTCCGTCATGCAGAAGTCCGGCCGGCTTCCCCAATATGCAGACTGCTTGTGCCGTCATCCCGTCGACTCCCCTAGTCCTACCGACACTGACGATGACGGATGTGTCTTCTATGTGTCGGCCTTTCCTAACATTGCCGACGAACAACACTTACATCCTTTGCTCCATTCCATTATCCTCCGTCTGACCTGCAACCGCCCTGATCCATCTCTTGCCTTATATGTACTCCACGAGAACACCCTACACCGACGCAATATGCGACCAGACGGCGCAGACCTTTTGTTCGTCATTCCTCAACATCTGCGTTCCACCATCCTTGACCAGTTCCATGATGCTTCTACGGCTGGCCACCTGGGTGTCTCTCGCACATACGACAGCCTGCGCCGACGTTTCTACTGGCCGTGGCTCTACCGCTCCATCCAGCAATACATTGCCGCATGTGAATTGTGTCAGCGTCGAAAGAAGCCCACAATTTTGCCTTCAGGCCATTTGCAACCGATCCCCATAACCACTGACCCGTTTTCCCGTGTAGGTGTTGACCTTCTTGGCCCCTTTCCAGTTTACGCCTCAGGGAACAAATGGATCGCCGTCGCCACCGATTATGCTAAGCGGTATGCTATTACCCCAGCCATCCCGACCAGCTCCGCAACAGACATCGGTGACTTTCTCCTAGAAAACGTGATTCTACATCATGGAGCCCCTCGTGAACTACTTATTTACCGTGGCCGCTGCTTCCTGTCGCGAGTGATTGACGAAATTCTCCGTTCATGCTCCGTCCGCCACAAATTCACCACAGCTCATCACCCCCCGATCAATGACCTCACGGAACGTCTAAACCGTACCCTCACAGACATGTTGTCCATGTATGTGTCCGACGACCATCGGGATTGGGACGTTCATCTACCTTTTGTGACATTCGCCTACAATTCATCTGTCCATTCTACCGCTGGATACTCTCCATTTTATTTGTTATTTAGCCGACACCCGTTACTGCCCATCGACACTACTCGCCACTAGTACTGGTGGCGAGTACTGGTGGCGTCTGCCACTACTCGCGGCAGACGCCACCAGTACTTACGCCAGTGATGCCGTAGCCCGCGCTCATGATGCCCGCCGGATAGCTAGCTCATGCCAGGCTCTCTGCATCCCAAGACTCTCAAAAGTTCCTGTACGACAGTCGCCACCGTGGTGTTCACTACACTCCTGGGTCACTCGTCTTGCTGTGGCTCCCGTGCCGTCAAGTGGGCCAGTTTTGCGCCCCGTGACCGACGTCACATACGAAGTTGAATCTGTGCCTCCGAAATCCTCGTCCAGAGCGCCATCCTCTGAAATAGTGCATGTGTCCCGCCTGAAGCCCTATTATGCACGTTCTGTTTCACTAACGTAGAACGCACCGGGACTGTGCTTTTCTCTAGGGGGTTAGTGTTACTGAGCGGTATTCGCTGGTCGTGCTGAGGATAAAGAAGTGGGACAGACTCCCCGAAGAAGAAGACGCAGACGAGTGCTGAGATCTGTGCTGTGATCATCCTCAGTGGTGTGGACAGCTGTCGTACTGTGAATATTTCCCGTAACAATATTATGGAGCAAATATGGAAGGTGAGCTGCTAGTTGTATTGAAGACTGAGATTTAGAAGCTGTAGGGGAAAAAAATTAAAATTGATAATTATGACATTTTAGAATAAATGTTTTCGGTGGGGTGAGCATTCATTTAAAGGAATATTCGTAATTGCGTGGCGCGAAAAAGAAAAGAGGAACCGATAAGAGTAGAGAATGGCTATGTGTTAGAAAAAAAAATATTGTACACCCAGTCTTGCAATGCATAGGTAGAAACTCTTTCTTGCAGCTTTCTTCTGAACAGGATCAAAACACAAATGTACTCAGGTGCAGTAACCTTTTAAGAACCGCCGGCATTTTTAGTTAAAACGCGAACGCGTGGTCGTTTTCTTCCGATTATCAGTTCATCTGACCCGACTGGGCTTCGAAGTAGAGTGTCAGCACAAGCAAAGCACCATGTAATTGACCGACTGTATATATGCTGCTTTACATCGATGTGTAGGTCTGTCTGGCGCAGAAACGCTTCTAAGATAACGAACACCTCTTTGCGTGTGTAACTTATTAATGGAGCCATATTTTTATGCGGTGCAGCCTACAAAATCATAGTGCAGCAATGTTTGCAATTGTGTACAATGAAGGCGTTAGCCTGATGTGGGAAATGTTAACTTGGTAATATTTGCTTACCATATTTTCCGCACATTTATAAAGAGTGCAGACCACCGAAATTTTTGAACATGTATAGCTTTGATGGAGGAGCTGCTTTGATCTTTTGTGACTACTATAAAAGCTCTATTAGGATGACGTTATAGTTATCTAATTTTACCTTGCTGAATTGCGCGCGTCCCTCTGTTTTCAGTATACTATCTACATAATGAAGTGCAGTATGTATTTTTTCAAGGTTTGCAGATGTTATTGTTAAGAAACAGTTCTGCAGTATATTTCCCCATTCCACCTCACTGAAGATTCTGCCACGATAATGCCAAGGCACCTGCGTGTGGTACTACACCAAACCTCAACGGTATGAGTGCTCAGAAGCGGTGCGATTGTTCGAATCAAACAGCAGTTATCGATATACGTCAAGACCAGACACTAAATCCATGGTATTTACAGATAGCACATTAGTCAACTACGTTGCACTGGCCGCGGGAATGACCTCTGAATCTGCAGCAGAGAACGTTAGCACTTATATTAAATCTCTTCTCTGATGTTTACAGGTTGGCCCTATTATTATAGCAATTCATATTATGGAAATGGCAATTACAATGGATACGGTCAATACGGTAAGTAGAAAATGCGCTTGCTGTCGGGATATATCTGAGCAAGCAGCAGAAAGAATTACTTTCGTGAATTCTTATAAACTGTTCGTGCAAGAGAATACAAAATATCGTAAACTTATTTGAAGCACCAGTTTTAGCTCTACAGTCTTTCTGGTGGACAGGATGGCTAACCATTTTACCGGATTCATATATGGAATATGGTCGCTCGCCACTAGCTGTTGTACCATTTCCGGGGAGTGAAGAAAAAAACGTGTCTACTGTAACCACCGATAACACAAAAATAAAACCAATCGGCGGTTCCGATTCATGCAAACAGGTGTATGAGTCCTTAACCTATGTATCCGGCAAACACTTCAATGATGTAACAGGGTTCAGGAGCTATACCACCGTAAGGGAAGATGAAATTCACAAAATTCGAAGCATACCTGTCTTACTGTGGCATGCCTAACGTGAAAATGAGAAATCAACTGTACCGAAAAACAAAGCACCATGTGCAATCACGGTTTTCGAAACAATGGCCGGAAACATCCAGTTTGCTATAGCCTTCAAAGCAATGCACGAGTCCACCTATGTCGGCAATGCCAAGATCGGTTGTGGAAGACGTGACAGTAAAGACACAATAATACAGATTTAAAGCACATAACTTCCATCCAGTTTTATATTCTTAAAGCAGGGTACTTATAAAGCCCTCCGTCCATAAAAATAATACGCAAAAGTAACAAAAAGAAAACAAAATGCTCAATAGGAAGCGAGGAAGAAAAGAACATGGACACGTGTGCATTAAGAACCCTAGAGAGCGTGGATGTGTCCGTCTAAGAATTCAGTCTCGATGCTGTACCTTCTTCTTTCATGTTGAAGGCCCTTAATAATTTCATTTGTAAGGTCTGTGCTAAGATGGAGTGTGTCTTTTTTCGTCCTGTATTCGTCTCATAATTTTGAATTTGATGAATCTTTGAACTGGCTATTCCCGCTTCATGTCTTGCCTCGGTTCATTTAACGTCAGTAAAGCAAATGTCTTAACCTGATAAGCCACGAAAGCGAAACGAATTTTTTTTATGTCTTCGCAAGACGATATTCTGTGTGTCACCTTAGCTAGTCACTTCGCCTCCAAAGTGCTCCAGTCTTTTTGAATGACAAAAAAACCTGGTCCTGCCTACACAGTTCAGTGCTCTTCTGCTATGTGGGGCACAGTGATTTCAAGCAAGACAGTTGCTAAGCCTCCTGTCTTCTGGATTTCCCTAAACAGCAGAATGATGCAGAAGCATACGCATCTTAATACAGATCGCAAACATTAATGAGCGAAACTGAACATGCTTTCAACACGACCTAATCAGCGCGAACAGCTTTAGGCAGCTTCACCGCTAAGTACAAGAAGTGCGAATAAACTGGGAAGGGAAAATGTTTGGGCGTGTTGATTCATCGTCGACACAGAAAAGCGCTCAAAATCACAAAGGATGAGAAACACCAAAGCGGTAACTAATGTGGATTTTAATGCTATCGAGTTCTACTGCTAAGTTGCGTTAAGTCCGCGGGAATGGTTTCCTTTCTAGGCCATTATCATCGTTAATATTTTAAAGTCAAGACCTAGCGTGAAGAAACAATTTGAGAGTGGGTTTTTATAAGAATTATGTTTACTGAACAGGTTGACGGCCCAGTTTCTCTGGACATCCGGTTTCGGCTTTGGCGATGTCATCGTGGGCGTTCAAAGCTTAAACTTAGAGCCACTAGTCTCGGAGGTAGAAGTTATAACATGTGACATATCCGCGAACTGCAATTAGTCAGCAGGTTCTGGCAAGTCATGAACGTACATGTTATAATTGAGCTCGAACTGGCATCACTTTTCAGAGGCGATTCGAACTCACTAGGACCCTTGGATCGTGGCTTAGGCACGCTACTCATGGGTCATACACACTCATTTGCAAATTGGCGGCTCTGAGTGGCAATTATTATTACAATTATTCGCAGTTAGTGAGCAAAATCTGTGCAAAAGCTACTTAAGATTAGTAACGGTTGATAATGCGAAAGAGATATAGTTATCAAACGTCTGGACTACGGGTATTGTTTCTAACTACTCAGCATCTTCCTTAAAGTTACTAGTAAAACGCTAAGTAACGATCAACAACATTCCTACTTAGAGTTATTGATCAATTGGCTCTCGCCCTACCATCTGATCTGCTGACCGTCCTGGTTAGCTCAGTTGGTAGAGCGACTGCCCCGGAAAGGCGGTGGTCCCGGGCTCGATCCTCGGACCTGGACGAATTTTTCTTCAACTACAATGTTTCTGAGAAAGCTGAATAGCTTTCGTTTGTAGCCGTATGGCTGCGCTTGGGGGAATGTCAGTAATTACTCCGTACTGCTGAGTAAAGCTGGGTTGCACGAATAATGACAATTTAAAATGTTTTATCACTCATGACTACACCTGTCCCCTTATACACGCTGCGGTATCGTACACTGGCGTATTGACACCCTCCCAATATTGGGCCATCCGACATTATTACCTCGAATTGCTCCTAAATTCGTGCCCCATATCCCACCACTGCTAGTCCATTCAGCAGTGTCCGGCCCTGAAATATCCCAACTACCGCCTGCAAGGCGCGTGATAGTGAGGAGGACTGCGACTGGCGAAGGCCAAGTTGGCAGCAGCGACAAACACATAAAGCCTTCTTTGAACCAGAGAATAGGGATATGATTACGTGGCTTTAAGTAGTCCCTTCGCATTAAAACATCTGCTGTAGTGTTGAAGTAGAAATTCTCACTATGTACGCTCAGTGTGAGAAAAATAGCCTATCAATGTGGTTATACTGCTAATAATATAGGTGCCGGTGGCGATAATAGGCGTTGCCGAAAATGTTCTGTAAAGCAGTACTAAGCAGAATAAACGAAGAGCAAGGGTCGATGCGTTTCTATAAAAATGCGGTTCAATGAAGTTAGTCATTTCCGCCATTCGAATGCATCGCTCTGTCGTCTCGATTTCTGTCGCTTAACAAAAATGAAAATGTAATCTGCTGTTGCTAGAACCTATTTTTATATTTACCTTGCACTGGCACAGATTGCGAAGCAACACATGAACTTTGGGTCCATAGGAGCGGCATCGCTTCAGAGAGGGTTGATCAAATTCATGCAGTCGGACTTAGGTAGACGATCATTGCAATTACAAACATTTTCTCGACACAAACCCGCAAAATATTTCAAGTAATGCGTCAAGGTCATGATGGGCCTTTCTGTTATAGTAACAGATACTTTCACTGGTACAAAAATGCTTTAGTAGGCTTCACGGACAATAACCGCGCAAACAAGATCCCGTATTTAAGGTAATGCAACGATGCGTAATATTCGACGGCACCTGCGGTGTTATAAAAGGATAATTTTCTCCTTTGCAGATTACGCAAGTGAAGGAGAAGGGGACCAAGACAAGAAAAACAACAAAGACAAGAGCAATGTTCGCGAGGAAGACAAAGAAACCAACGATGGAGAGAAAGAATCGAGCAAAAAGGATTGAAGCTCCAAATAATGAATGTGCATTTCTAGAGTTGCCATGAAATGCCTGCTGAAAAAAAAATAAAAAACAGACACTATTTTACTCAACACTGAATCTCGCATTTTTTTAAAATAAATAATTTCCTGGCACTCATATGGAAACGTTTGGCTAATTATTTATTCAGTCATGTGGCTGGAAAAGTCACATTGAGTACGGGGTCACTTAACGAAGTTTTGTTTATATTCTGGTGAATTGGGGAAGGCGTCCTCTTAGGTTTGTGCTACCAAAAATGTTTTCTAGTTTTTTTGTCTAAAGGAACATTTAAGTGATAAAAACTATAGTGAAAGTTTAACTTGCTTTAAAGCCTGCGTTTGAGATTTCAACAACTACAACATTCTCAAACACATTGGTTTCCCATACTTTCAGGTATGTTATCCCAGACTTCAGAGAAAACACCCTCATGTTGCACCTGTCCACTCACCAGTTTGTAATGAGACTACTTACCGTCACAAAATATCTATCCTCTTTCATACGCTATAACTGACAAATATTAGCCGCCCTTTGATTCATCGCAGGGGCATCCTGCGCTCAGAAAAATATTTGGCCGCTTCTGGCATTGAAACCAAAAGCATGGTTACTAACATCTGCGCAGTATGGAGATACAGCCTGAACTCTGGGATAGCTTGACTGCATTTTAAGGTCATTTAATTATGACAACGCATTTTAACTGCTTGTGGCTAATCATCCAGCAAAGGTCATCGATGTCCTCATTCAATGCTAAGTTGTGACAAACTCTGCCAGAGACGTATTGCCGCTCGCGCGCCACTATTATCGCTGAATTCCATTGCAGGCCTGATATCCGTCTCCAACCAGCCACCACTGCTGGCCCTAAACAGGCAGTTCTTCCGGAGGGAACTTTCCCATAAACTATCTCTGACGCCCAAGAGTATACCAACAAAGGCTCTGCTCTGGAAAAACGTTATTATTTTAACTCCTCTCACTGTCCTTGGCCCACCTATGGAGGTCCTGCAGCCTTGGTGAAGGGAGCCGTGACGGGCAGTTCAAGTTGAAAATGTAGTCATTAAATGCGTTCATATGTAAAACGAACAATCTCGGAATGCAATACACTTTTTAGTTTAGCTTTTAAATTCTTTTATTCCACTAGAGCAGTGACTGTTTGTAGCACTGTTTTCCCATCGGCTATTATTTCCTCTTGGGCCTGGTAATACATGCTTTGATTTAAAGTGTGTGTGCATACAAGCAATAAATGCTATGCAATTAACATTTTTTTCAATTGGGCCATTTTTCTTAAAGTGACGTGAGCGGCACTTGAAAATATTCCTTATTCTCTGGTCGTCCTAGAAGAAGTAAGCAAGTGCTATTGCAAATAATAAGCGCTAAGTAGTACCCGCCTAAACCCCAAAGGATACTGCACTCGGGCGCACATCGTCAGGCATAATTTTCACTTCGCATTTTCCTTAAACATGTAGCGCGGCTACAGTTAGAAAGAAAGACGCAGAGCAAGACCTAGAGTTTTGCGCTTGTCCTGCTTTTACGGCAATGTTGACTGGTTAGTAGTTTCTGCGCTGTGTCCTTCCTCACATGAAAGGAAGACTTCGAAATGTTTGACTAAGACCGAACAAGAAAAACGTTATAAATGATGAGCGCAATTATAGCTTTTTGCACACGTTATAAGGCAGAGTACTTACGCTCGTATGTATTGTGCCGGTGAGAACGTATTCAGGAAGGCTTTACTTTTCGGATGAGGCATGAGTGGATGGCTGTAAGTGCGTGGGGCATGTGTGCATGGGTGTTCGGACGGACGGAAGGACGGAAAGAAAGAGAGAGAGAAAGGCAAGCAGAGAAAGACAGACAGGCAAAGATATGCCGGTTGGTCCACCTTCCGCGGCAGTTTACTACATTCATTACGAGGCTCAGTTTGTAATCGTTACTACATGAAAGAAATAAAAAAAAATAACCATTGAAGCCAGTATTGCGTCTGATATGAAAGATGCTATGGCTCGATATTTGGTTCATCAGCGTGGAATCTCTCTAGTTTTTCTCGGGCTGAGCGCTCCGTTTAATTCTATGCGCAAATATACATTCCTCTTCCTAACTGCTTGGTGTAAGGAAAAGGCCAGCTATTAACAATGGCGTGGTCGTTATTTCTGACAGCAACGGAGCGAAATAAGCACACGATACGCCGTATTAGCAATGGCAGTTCGATTTTGTTTTAAAGATAAGGCTACATTACTCCAGGTTGCGAAAAGTTCATCCGGTGGGACAAGCTCCCCAACGACCTTTACATTTGAACTCTGACCTTGACCTTTGACATAAAAGCTAAACAACAAGTGTAATCAAGCTAAACTGATCCCACTCTGTCTATAGTGCCACATGTGTATTGTAGAACTGGTGTGGCCTCTCGTTGGAAAACGAAGAGACCTAAGTGCGCTAATGATTGCTGCTCTTCTATTTTCACCTGTGACATTTGGTGGATGTTCTGGGTCCTTTTGTCCCCGACGAAAGCCAGCCACGTACTAAAGAAATCAGCGCGGCCATGCACCGCCCTTCGAACAAGCTGCCGCCTGCAATGCCTTCCGCCCGAATCGATTACGCACCTGAGTCCCCCCGCTGACAGAATGCCCGTGACAATAGCCACTCAAGCTACCGGCCTACCGGATGCTATAGGATCCCCGCTCGTCATCCGCTTTGCACGCATTCCAAGATCCTCCCACCCATGGCGACCCACTTGAAGGTGTTCAAGATTGGCTCGACCACTATGATTGCATCGCCGCCTACGACGACTGGACCGACACTGTTACGACCGTGCATCATCCGCACTTGCGCACTCTATTGTTCGCCTGTGGGCATGGATAAGTGCTGTGGATATGTGCTGTTGGTACAAGGGCGCTAAGTGAGCCTGTTTCCAGGAATCGTTTTGTGTAAGCCTGTTTTGCTTTGTGGACACCCTGCAAATGCCAAATTGACCCTGTCAAGAGAACGTCTAGAAAAACACAAAGAAATGTCCCCCTGCGGGAAATAGCCGGAAGTGCTTTGGTTCAATTGTTCACCCTTCCCGTCGAGAAGCCCTATCGTCCAGTGAGGAATGCCTACTGTCCAAAGGAGACGACAGAGTGACACGTCCGCTGACGTGCAGGACAAGAAAGGAGCATGACGCATACGGCCATTAAATGATTTCCCGGGAATGCAGGAAAGATTTGCAATTGTCGAAAAGGGACAATGCTGGGAGCAGTATGTGGCGCGCACGTGCTTGGGTTTCTGAGAAGGAAATCCACTTGCCGGAACCAGCCTATCGTTTCTTTGCTGAAGAATAGAAATGTACCTCCTCTCCTCGCCGTTCCCAAGCTTTTCCCGCCAACTAGTGATCACGCCCAACGAGTAAATGCCGGACCAGTCAGTGCCTCAGACCATCAGTGCAGTGATGTGTTCGATTGGATGCCGATATCTGAGGGGCGTGCCCTGGAACTGGTTGGTCAGCATCTTCAGAGGGGGGCTGGACATAGGGGGTTTTAAGGACATTGCAGAGCACGAAAAGACGCTCTGAGCCCTGGGTAAACGGCTCATCCAGAAGCTTCTCGCTATGAACTCTTAACGCTTGCCATTTTGCTGATGTACCCTTCTTTTTCATGCAAATAATCATGTAAATAAGTTTTCTCAAAGTGCCATTAAACCTGCTTGTATATATTTTACCAACTTCGAAGATTCAATCCTTCATCAACCCGGAGTCTCTGCACGCTACCAAGTGAAGGCCGGGTCGACTTAGCCCCAGCGTCACGACAACACCGTAACTGGCGGAACGTCTACTTTGCTTTTGAGGGCTCCGCCAAGGCATTGTACGAGAATAATGAGTCGGCTCTCACGACTTGGCAGGCGCTTAGTAGTCAGCTTCTGTGTGACTTTGGAAGCCTTGATCGGAAAGAAAGGGCTGAACAGGCTCTCCAGTGTAGAATCCAGTAGCCTAATGAAAGAGTCATGATATTCACTGAACACATGACCCCGCCAAATGTCGCGGGTGAAAATAGAAGAGCAGCAATAGCTGGTTAAGCAGCCTGCGCTCACCAGTGCACTTCGGTCTCTGTCTGCCCAGGAGGGGTCACAGTAGTTCCACAATACATGTGGGAATATGTTTAAACAGTTGACCTCCATAATTTATTTTTTAGTTATTCTAGCATGTCCAATGTGATAGCTTTAATGGGCCCATTCCTCAAAAATCGGTCGTCAGTGTCGGCGCTTTCAGTTAAAAATCACGGACATGGCACTGCCAGGCAGCAGCAGACACGGCAGGGCATAAATTCACCGCAACTTTGTGTAAAGTCAACTCACGTATCAACTCTGGCTTCTCGAATTAGATATAAGGCTGATAATACTTAACCCTCCAGTACAAGTAAATAAATATGTGTTATCCGATGAAAATTATTTCCATATATGAATGTGGACAGAAACGTAACCAGATCAACAACTCATTAGCGCTGTCGCGTTCTAATCTTAAAGCTCAAGTGTTAGGAGTCGGGATATATGTCAGGAATAATGCGAGCCACACGCGGGCGTTATAATTACTTAGCGTTTCTTTCAAAGAGAGCACGAAGTGCCGACTATATATCATGTATTATATATCATAAGTTACGGTATCGGGGTGGTCGGTTTCATTCCCAAAGTTGACTGGTAACCACAGTTTTTCCAATGGGCACGAGATTGTTCGAGCGCGCTGCTCGTATGTCGTGAGAGACAAAAATGTTTTGCAGTTTCTGGGAATTACTAATCGAAACAACTGGATTTTTAGGGAACATATCGAAGACTCTTTTCCCGTGTATACACTATGGAAAAGTGGTACTAGTAGGATAATAAAAATTTTTAGCCATATACTCTACTGACTGTGGAAAAAATACCTTTGCGGGATACCATTATAGTGAAAAAAATAATGAAAAACAAGGCTCTCCAATGTTATGTGCAGTTGTTTGTGTTTACAACGTTTACATCACAATGCCACAGCATAAAATTAGTACATCTGTTGTAATGCGTTTAAACAATTAGTCTTTCCTTCTCATTCGGCTTTCATTGCTTGTGCGAGGCTGAAAGCTCCGTGGATGCTGTGTATTTATTCTGCAAAGTTCCTTTGTTTGCAAGACTGTGATATGCATGTTTATTAAAACAGGTTTAGGATTGTTTTGTCGCAGAACACTCTTGTTGTTTTGACGTAAGGTATAGTTGTTTGGTATATACACAGGTTTGGGGTGCGACCTGATGCCGGTGAACACCTCCGGCAACGCACTCCCTCACCAGAACAGGAGTTGGCCACCCTGGTGCAGTAATTGGCCACAACCTCCTATGATAAGCTCCACTCAGTTGAAACCTCGGCGGTGATGCAGGCATTGCGAAATCAGGGGTTAGACGAGCCATACGTGAAAGTGCTGGAAGATATATATAGTGGCTGCACAGCAACCATAGTTCTGCATAAAGAAAGTAACAAAATTCCCATAAAGAAAGGTGTTAGGCAAGGAGACACAATCTCCCCAGTACTATTCACAGCTTGTTTAGAGGAAGTATTCAGAGACTTGGAATGGGAGCAGTTAGGGATAAGGGTAGATGGAGAATACCTCAGTAATCTGCGATTTGCTGATGGCATTGCCTTGCTAAGCAACTCGGGGGATGAACTGCAAATAATGATTGATGACCTAGACAGAAAACGTAGAAAGGTAGGCTTGAAAATCAATATGCAGAAGACTAAGGTAATGTTCAACAGCCTCGGGGAGGAACAGCAGTTTACATTAGGTAGCGAAATACTGGAAGTAGTAGGCGAATATGTCTACTTAGGACAGGTAGTAACCGCAGATCCGGACCATGAAAAGGAAATAACAAGAAGAATAAGATTGGGATGGAGCGCATTTGGCAAGCACTCGCAGATTATGACTAGCAGCTTACCGGTATCGCTCAAGAGGAAAGTATACAACAGTTGCATCTTGCCTGTACTCACCTATGGGGCTGAAACGTGGAGGCTAACCAAGAGAGTTCTACTTAAGCTGAGGACAACCCAGATGGCCATGGAACGAAAAATGGTAGGGGTAACATTAAGAGATAGAAAGCGTGCAGAGTGGGTCTGAGAAATAACTCAAGTTACCGACATTCTAGTGGAAATTAAGAAGAAGAAATGGACATGGGCAGGACATGTAGTGCGAAGAGAGGATAACCGATGGTCGCTGAGGGTAACAAACTGGATTTCAAGGGAAGGAAAGCGTAGCAGGGGGCGGCAGGAAGTTAGGCGGGCGGATGAGATTAAGAAGATCGCAGGGGTCAAGTGGATGCAGCTAGCACAGAACCGGGTTAAGTGGAGAAATATGGGAGAGGCCTTCGCCCTGCAGTGGGTATAATCAGGCTGCTGCTGCTGCTGATGATGATAGTTGTTTCTAATATTGTTACCCTCAATGGGTTCCTTATGTGTTGTACGACTTATTTTCCTTATTTAGTTTCACACAAATAAATATAGCATGGTTTTAAATGCAGTGCACAGCTGTCCACATGTCTGGTTTTTCTTTCATCACAATTTTCCCACTGGGAGTTGACTATCGGGCACGCTTCCCTGTAGGTTGTGTCTGAATCCTTATATTCTCTGCTCAAGCATGATGATGCCTCAAGCGTTATTCTTAGTCAAGTTTACTGCTTGCATGGGCAAAACTATCTGCCCCATTATGAAAATTTCAGTATGTACTCTAACTTTTGCTATTAGAATTGTCTCCTTTTATTAATTCACTTGCTGCAATTACTCATATTTCTCATGTCTGTTTTACAAATAATAAAAACATGAAAAGTAGCTGTGGTTTACTTTTTATCGCAAGCCTGTCATCAATTTTTCACATTCACTGCTATACTTGTTTTGAGTCGTCGTACGTTTCAGATGGCAATGTTTCGAATGCACACTATGCTTCCAGGCGCCGTGGTGGTTAGTTGAATAAATATTGACCGCGGCCTTTTTGCTTTGGTTAAAACAGTTATTTGTCTCTATAAGTTCTAAAAAGATGTTTTAATTATGAGGACGCTGCTTCTCGGCGAAGATTTACATTGCGAAAGAATGCAAGTGCACACAGTGTACAGATATAGAATTAGAACTTCAACGAAGCGTTAATGGTGCTAATGAGGCGACCTTTCTTTTCTGACTTGCCTCCAGTTTTTTTCAACAAGTTCGACTTTTCTATCAAATTCTAATCTCTCGCAATGTAATAAATAAACAATATCATGAGCTGCGCAAATAGCCTGTATATTGTCCATATTATCGATACCATCCACTAGTGAAAGCATTGCTCGTGGTCGCCAGAACTCGCGCGTCAACTACACATTTGCAAAATTCGCAGAGCAGCAGCTACCCAGCTGCTATAGTCATTGCTGGCCCAGGGAAGTTGGAACTTTTCACGCGCCGAGCGAGCAAAAGTTTCCTTCTACAACTGCTGCGCGAAAAAGCCTTCCCATACACATTCGCATAATTTAATGCAGTCAAAACTTAAAACTCTGATAATTTTGCGGCATTACGCGCGTGTTTGGGCAAACCGCGGCATGAGCCGTGCTTGAAATACACCACTCTGGATTTGCGGATGCTTTACGCCTTAAATGATGGTCCTTTTCACAATTTTTCTTGCGCAATTCTAACAAGATACCATTAAGGACAGAAGAATAAAACTTCGCTTCAGAAACATTTGCGCAGGGCTCAACAAAGTCTACGTTTTACCTCCGGCAGCGCGTCAGCCCTCGTATCCTTCGGGAGGTCCGTCATAGACGGCACCACCATCGAGGCCGCGCCGCGCGGGAGTGTGGAGCGGAGGAGAATGGAAGTGGGTGACGCTATACTCTCCTTAGAGGGGTTTTAACCTTACCTGGATGATTGCAGTAAATTCCAGAGGTCCACATAAATATTCTTACTTGGGAAGAGATGAAAGCCCTAAAATACTATTTGATGGCTTCGTCCCAACTTCGATTCGACCACAGAGACATAGGTTCCTTTGCTGGAATGTCACCGGCTGTGCGATGCACCATACGTGGCATACACGATTCTTCTCGGTAAAATGAGAGAAAGAAAATGGTTACACAGCATGAAAGAGCCCGCAACAAGGGTTAAAGAAGGGCCTTAGTTCACAAGTCGAGCCAACATTTCGAAAGGGGACTCGTCTTCGTTTGGGAAGCGCGATCATCACTGGCGGGGTCTAAACGTGATTTTGCTTACGAAGAAGAAAAGCCAGAGAGAGAGAGAGAAGAGACGGAGAGACGAGGAAAAAGAAACAGGACAAGAAGTGGAAGTATGTTTCCTTGGGTACAAATTTCTGAGCCTGAAATCAGAGATCTCGTGACTTGAAAAATAAAATACAAAGCGGCAGCAGCAGGAATAAATACAATGCGAGATAAATGATGAGTCAGCACCTAAAGCAATTTCGATGCTGACACGTGTTTCTTGAAAGGGGACAGGCATTCGAAACAGATCTGACAAAACAATACAGCTGCAGGAAATAGTTATCAAGAGCTTTCCAGATGCAGGGCAAAATAAAAAAAGAATAATGGCAAATATGAGCAAAATCATACCTCTAAGGAATCAAATTATCTCAAGAAAAGGATTCGAGGGGGAAACCTAAGTAAGAGGGGATCCATTTTTTTTTTGTGATGTTTGGCAATAAAGCCGTGGAATGACTTAGTTCATCAACTATTAAACTTGACAAGCGGCCATTGCACCTGGGTGAGATCACTGGTATGAAAAAATATAAGGCAGTTCCCTCACAGAGCCCACATACAACATCAGAGCTATTGAGAAGAAAAGTGAAATAGATTCAATTGAATATGTTCTATCTGCCTTTGATTTCAGTGTTCTAAAAAGAAATGTGTTCCGACCAAGCCTCCATCACCTTCGAACACCGCAGCACAGCACCTTATGAATTGTGAAATTGATTAAAATATGTAAAATAACGATGATATTTTGCGCTCATTTCAGAAGGTCGCTCAGGAAAACATATCAATAATGACGTCTTTGATCAAATACTTTGCCATCTAGGAGCTCCGAAAGCTCAGTGCAGGGTGGTGAAACTTTTTATTTTCGCTATGAGGATACCGGAAAATTGTAAACGAAATAATAGCAGTTCTCTATATTTAGGTGATAGCCGCCATAATGATTACATTTTGAGAAAGCTTGGATCTGTAAAAACGAAGCCATCCTTAATATTCAGACCGCTGTTGTCTCGTATTCAAACATTTTTTTTTCCGTTGCCGCGCACAATCTTTGCTAGTGAAGCTGGTAGCTTTTGCATCATCCGTTAACACAAACTCTCGGTAAAGCGTAATATGAATGATTCTACGTGCCTAACCACCATTAGGCATGCATTGAGCTTGAGAAAAAATTCTTCGTGCTTGGGTCCAAATTGTATTCAACATGGGTTTTAGATATCATTAGGTTTTACGTTCAGTGAAGGCTTCACATGCAATTGTATGAGTGGCAAGGAACTGATAAGTTCCTTGCCACTCATACAATCCTGTATCTAATATATTATGTTTAATTTGAAGAAACGAAAATACCTTCAGTACCATTTCTCCTCAGTGCGAACTGCTGCTTGCCACTAGGGAGACTATCTCCTTCCCCCTAGCGCCGCAACACGCCACTCATGCTACGCTATCCCTGGACATGTACAGTGGCAACAGGCATTCATGGGTTTTCCTAATGCAGGGCATAATAATTATCCATGGATCTTCATCCTCGTCACAAAATTCTTTTTCCGCACAATATATACTGATTCAACGCCAAAGACAAGAGGCAGACATGGCATCCATTCCTAATACCCATGGTCGTCGTCACCGTCGCGGAAGCCTTTCACGTTCATTTAGCACAGGTCGTCTCTTGATCCGGCGCGTACAATATTCGAACCAAAATAGTAGACGCCCAGCGCACCAATCCTTCGGTCCGCGTGAGCTGCACGAACACTGGGCACGATTTACACTGCAGCTCTGTTTGCAAATACGGTCATGCCTCTCCTAAGTCCTACACCTTGCATACTTCTCCTCGCACGCAGGATAACATTCATCAATAGCCATTCTCACGCAACATCAGCGCTACACTCTATAAGTGAAGGCAGCAGGCTAGAGCGAGCTATTACACCAATGTACACTAGATTCACACCGACTTTTTTTACTTCAAAGAGGCAGGGCCCATAATTAAAATAGGAGTCCTGACACACTTAAAACTTTTGTGGAGTATCCCAAAAACGCCTTAAGTGCATACACAGTAACAGGAAATACAGTAACAACACGAAAGTGGTATTAGATAATAGAGGTATATAAGGAAGACAAGCCCAACCTCAATACGTTTGTTCAAGTAGTCTCCTCCTGTTCTGGCTGCCTCTGTCTGAGTCAGTGTATTTGGGGTGGAGCCGAAAAGGAGGAAGGAACAAAAGTAGCTCCAAAGAACTGAGCTCATAAGTCAAACTGTCAGATGTTTTTGCAACGAAATAATATAAGCCAAATAATATTCAGAGGACGAAGGAATGCAAACTATGTTTAAGGATATAACAATTAAAAAGTGAAATTCTTTCTGCACGAACAAGTGATCTTTAGGAAAGCCTCTGCAAAGCTGGCCTGCCCCCCCCCTCCCCCCCCCCCCGATTGTCATGAAAACAAAATCAAATTTGATAACACCGGCTTACGTAAATTTGCTTCTGTTGTCTGTGTGTTTATCCTGGTTTGATAATATTGAGAACTCACTCATATAGGCTTCTGTTCTAAGGTAAAAGTAAAGAAGCTGGGAACAGACGGACGGAGGGGGAGGGCAAGCAGCTACAATGGGTGTCGAATGTACTGTTCATTTGTAACGAGTACCTATACGCCAGTAAGTGTAATCATTGCTGATTATACTTGGTACCTGGATTATGTTTTACGCGTTCTTCACAAGAATATATAAATAGTCGTTAAAATCAGAGCATGAAAACAAGATTTGTTAAGCTGAAAAACTTCTACGTGAACATAACAGCTTGAGGGGCAAGTTGACGCTGCATAATACCCAGAAATGTGGCGCAAAAAGATGATGATGAGAAGATTTACTTGGGCGTAGAAGAGGAGGAGTGGTGAAGAGGAAGTGTGTGTTCAGATCCATAATACATTTGGTAGTGTGCGCGTGTGTTGTGTCTCTTCGCATGTGATTGTGTTTGTAGCGCTACATTTCTGGGTATTAATTTCCAAATATCGGACACCACGGGCTCGGAAATAGCATTTATTCCGAAGTAATATATTATGTGTAACAATTCTGCCAATCTCTTTCGTCGTTCAGACTCCACAGTACACCATAATATGCAAACAAGAAATAAAGGTCACATGCTTGCTTAACGGTGCAGGGCAGGCGATAGTGGCGGCCATCAAAGCTGCTAGGGAGGTCATATCTATTGATAAGCTTGTGGAAGAAAAGTGCGAAAAGCGTCTGAACATTTAACAGCCAAAGGGCAAAGCCACCTAGAAACTTGAGAAACCACAACCTTTTATACAAAAGTATGTCCTTTCTATACTTCCTTTTTATGTTTTCTTTCAATAGAAAAGACAAAGGCTTTTTTTTTCACTACTACCCGCCAACTTATGTTTTAAGGCCTTTCTGTTGGCAAAGGAGATTGGACCAGGTTGCATACGCGAACAATGGCTGCTTTTAAACTTCCTATAGCTATACTGGTCACTGCAGGTTAAAAGCAGCCAGCATAATCTATGAATGATACTCTTCTCCTCGTATATATCCACGGATCAGTCATGATAATTAGCAGCAAATTCCTCCACATATGGCCGACTGCGGCACATTGCTCAGCCCCTCCTGAGTGTTTTGAGAAAAAAAATGAAATAAAATGTGCTAAAAATCACGGCGTAAATGTCTAAATTTTGTTTGGGCATTCTCGGCGAAGTGTGTCGAACAATACTATTTTTTATGCATTCATGTGCCATCTTTTTCCCAATTAATACATTGTGCGACTAATCAAGGACATCATTTACCCCTTTTGTCGACTCTGTATTGCTGCCCTTGCAAGTTGCTCCATGATTTTAATCATCTAAATTTCCCTGCGTGCATGCATGAAGGGCGCGCTTTATTATGCGCTCGCTGAAAAGTCTTAAAAAAAATGGAACACTTACGTGAGATAAAGGCCACATTTTAAAGTCTGGCGATAAATGAAAAGATGTCATCACGTGTTGAATCCTCCCTTCGCTGCGAAGCCTCATAATTCTTCATCTCTAAACGTGTGATGCATCACGCCACGTAATGAAGGTTGCGACGTGTCTCCTGATTATAGAAAGTCTTCTAATCGCACACATGTCATGTGGCAACGTTGTTTGGGCTCATAGCATCTACTTATTCATAAGGCGGGGTTTCAGCCATGCCGATGTCTTGGCTTAAGGTGGGCTTGTTTGGATAAAGAAACTTGTTAACGAGTTTACAATATGTAGCTTTGCGATAGGGCTGGACATACATGGAAACAAGAACGTACATTATTGTTAAAAAAAAAGGGAGGCGTGGCGCCTCAATAGAAAATTTCTGAATGACCAGGTAGAAATCTAGCACCCAACATTGCGCCCACATGAACTGCTAAAATCAGGGGGATGAAGGTGTTCCGCGATTTGCAAATTTTACATATCTTCATTTGTGACGACAACGTACAGTGCTCTTGCAACCACCGGTCTCAGTGATGGCGTATTGCTGTTGTAACGAAGTACGATACCACAGCTCTTCGCAGATCTTTTGCACTGAGCACACCGAAAAGGTAAAGTGATGATAGCTTGTGGCTCCTACATACATTACTGAAGCTCCGCCCCAGCAGCCCAACGGCACACAAGATCACAAGTGAATACCCTCGTAGCTCCTTGATAGCAACATCGACCACTAACTGGTAGCTGGCAACTCATTGCTGCGCTGAAACATACCATAACGTTTTCAGTAATAAAAGGAAGACAATCGTGGTTAATTTTTTATGTAAATGTTTCGAGGAAAAAACTTGGAGAGAATGTCATATGTTGCGATTTCAATAAAGAACTTGGCCATAGCGAAATTAAAAATCGCTTTCTAGCACCCTTTGATGCTTATAAATGAAACCCACCTCTAATTTTTATAGATTACCACGATTCTTCGTGCAGCCCAAAGAAATAGAGTTCAGATAAGAAGTGCGTGTTTGAACTCAGATTTATAATTTTTCCATCATAGTTTATATCACAAATATTTGTTTTTTCTTTTATATTAGTAAAGCCTAAATGTCCTTACCATAGATCTTGGAGCGATTGGTCTTCAATATACGTTTGCCTTCCTGAGTATACACTAAGCCTGAGAGAGAGGGTTATTCATTGGTGGTGGCTATGGCAGCAGCTGCTTTCATTTTACAAAGGAGGGAGGAAAAACGCCTTTGAATTAACGTTATTCTGGGCGTGAAAAGGAGGTCAATGGTAAACATGATGCCAACGTTTTTATTTAGGGATTTCTTAAAATGCCAGCTTTCTCATTGAAAAAAAGCAAGTAGCCCTCCCCCCCCCCCCCCCCCCCCCCCCCCCCCGCCCGCCTTCCTTATTCGCCTTAGTCATTTCGCACCATCGACACCTGCAGATGACTAAACGAAGTATGATAGGTGAGAGTAGACTACACTGAATAAATGGTTAGCAGCAGGTTGTTTGTAATATTTTTTTTTTCTGTTTATGCCATGAATGAGCTCTGCTATAAAGTGCGTGAAAAGGTCACACCGAATTAGTGGCAAAGCAATTCCTTTAGGATTTCTATTAATCATACACGAGTGCATTGCGCTTTCAGGACGTTACAAGTTTCTGTAAAAAGGTTCCAATAATCGGCGACAGCCCTTTCTGCTACCTCTGAAGAAGCTCCATACTTACTCATAGAAAATTTCGTGGAGCACATTAAGTGCCACAAATTGTGTGATCAAAACCTCATAATCTACAATTTTTATTTTCTTTTTGAAGCAGCTGTACCTCCTGGTTAGCATCTTGTCTTCGGCTACCTATTGACACAAACAGCAAGCTACTGGCTATGCACAAACGTCCTCTCTAACAGTTTCTTTGATTGTTTAAAATTGGCGTCCCACTTTGGCATTTTTGTCACAATTTTGGCACGTCCTTCTATGTTTATGTTTTTCTAGATATTTAGCGCCAAAAATATGCATTTCAGGAGCTTATGCCCGATATGAGTTTGGATGGGCGGTATTTATTCCCAACAATCTGAATACTCCACTATGTGGGGACCCTGTTGAGCCTGCATTGTAAAGTTAGCCTGGGGCAGGCGCTCCAAAGCTTACCTAGGCCCTTTGTGGGGAATAAGAGAGCAAGCCGGATTGGGCTTGTCGCTGTATATCCTGTAACCTACACGCATGTCGTATGGATGTCGCAGGGAGAAACTGAGCCAACGTTCCCACATCAAGCCGACATATATGCTTGGCAAGGTCAGTCGTTGGCCAAGTTGGTGACAATGCAATAAATGGGACAATAGAGAGAACATATAACGACAAACACGGCGCTGACTGACAACTTACTTCATGTATGTATGTATGTATGTATGTATGTATGTATGTATGTATGTATGTATGTATGTATGTATGTATGTATGTATGTATGTATGTATGTATGTATGTATGTATGTATGTATGTATGTATGTATGTATGTATGTATGTATGTATGTATGTATGTATGTATGTATGTATGTATGTATGTATGTATGTATGTATGTATGTATGTATGTATGTATGTATGTATGTATGTATGTATGTATGTATGTATGTATGTATGTATGTATGTATGTATGTATGTATGTATGTATGTATGTATGTATGTATGTATGTATGTATGTATGTATGTATGTATGTATGTATGTATGTATGTATGTATGTATGTATGTATGTATGCATGCATGTATGCATGCATGCATGCATGCATGCATGCATGCATGTATGTATGTATGTATGTATGTATGTATGTATGTATGTATGTATGTATGTATGTATGTATGTATGTATGTATGTATGTATGTATGTATGTATGTATGTATGTATGTATGTATGTATGTATAATTATTAGGGAGCCGGCAAACGACGGGTTGCAGCGTCGTGACGCTGGCCAAGCGTCTACCCGGGGTTAAGCCCTGCTCTGCACTGCCTCATTTGGCTCGTTTGTGGTGGGTTGTGAGGCTTGTGCTTTTCGAGCGCACCCCGGGCCTGCTTGACGGCCCGTAGTTGAATGTCCTTGTCTGTATCTGCACAGAACTTTGAAGTTCCGGCGGGTATGTCCTGGATGCAGCTTCGATCGGGAACCTGGCACAGTCCCACATGATGTGCCATTGGTCCGCCGGACCCACTTGACATACACTGCACATATCACTCGTGTAGATGTCTGGGTGGAGGACGTGTAGCACTGCCGGGGCTAGGAGTGACCCGGTTTGCATTTGCCTTAGGATGACCGCCTCCTCCCGACTAAGAGCCGGGTAGGCGGCGGCATTGTCCGCCGAGCTAGGCGGTAAAATTTAGTCATTTCCTCGTAACTGGTCATTCGGTCTTTTGTTTCGAACCACCACTCGGAACGGTCCCTCTCGGGGGCGCGGAAGGCAAGCGCTCGCGCCGCCGAATGGGCCGGCTCGTTGTGATTCGTTGTGATTGTGTCAGGAAGGGATGATCTATTCCCAGCCGCCATCATTTGAGAAGCGATATGTCGGCCAGACTGGCCAATGTCTTAACGATAGATTAAAATAGCATGTTTATAACGTTCTGCACGTTCCTATTACCGTAATGTAGGCAAGCACTGAAACAGAAGCGAGAAAGATGAAGAATATAACGATAGGAGTGCCTCCCAACTGTTGTACAATGAATGTTTAATAATAGGAAGTATGATCATTTATAATAATGGTCACCGTGTGCTAGTCTTCGTGAGTATGCGAGAACTGTCGGCGAGTTTGCCGGTTCGTTCTGTCATAGGGCGCTGATCACGCGAACGGTGGACGCTCGCGTGATACCAATAAAAATTCGGAAGGGTCTACAGGCATTCCTGCTACTGGAAACTACCAAAGGGAGTGTATTGATATTGCTTTCCTGAGCTTGGGCAATTTTCATCTTGTATTCAATCACCTGGCGCATGGTGCTACTTGCCAAAAAAAATGTGCTACAAGTTGGTAACCAAAAGCGCTTATTACAAATTTGCCCGTGATGTAAAATATTTGCCCCTCTTAACATGAGTATATTTTCCTTTCAAAACTCAAAAGTATTGTTACGGACGAGGAAAGAGGATAAAGCGGGCAGTGGTGCAGGCAGGAGCACTCGCGCTATAGGCCCGCAGCAATTCATTAAACATCATTTCACCGTCATAAAACATTTTTCCCTGTTCTCCGTTCTCTTGTTTTCATCAGCTTGCCACTCCGTAATATATGGTTTGAAGCGCTGGGTATGTCATCATCACCCTCACCTGGGCCGGAGCTTCGGCGCCCTGCGTCTTGTATCGTTGGTGGAAGGTTAGGAGGCATCGCATGCTCGTCGTTCTTCCACCCCGTCCTTCGCCCCGACCACAAGAAACAACAGAGAAGACTGACCCGAGATGCCACCTACACGATCACAAGACACAGTGAGAGAGCAGATGACCATGTGGCCCTACTAATCGATTTGCCGACCTGAGGTCCCAAAGACCGAAGTCACCGCCACACATGAACACATGACCCCTGCCCATGTCATTAGCTGCGTGCCTAGGCCTCGGTCATCGGTTCTTGGAGACCAGTGGTCCGAACGCATGTTGAGCCAGGCTTCATCGAGGATCATTCTTCTTCTTCTTCTCCCTCGGCGGCAAGCAGTTTTCTTCCTTCCTCTTCTTCTTCTTCAGCCGTCCAGTCACGCCATCGTCATGTCATGAAGTCTTCTTCTTCTTCTTCTTCCTTGATATTTGGCACATACCCACGAAGGGGGATTGGCCAGGGTTCAGTGTGGACTGCCAAATGTCCTACACAAACTGAATTAGTGTAATAAAGTAATTGACAACTAAACAAAAACAAAAGGTTTTAGATCACAAAAGTTATTGAATGAAAAAATATGATGCAAAAATTTGTAGTTTTGTAAATTTGGAATGCAATTAGCAGGGGAATCTGTCCGTAGCTGTTATGTAGCTATGTAAGTACTGACAGATTTGAGGCAACGCAAATCCTTTCGCACTCGCACCGAAGGAGAGTAGAAGCGGGACCGATAACGTAAATCCCAAGCGTGCAATTGGACTTTCTAAATGCACCCTCCTCTGATATGAAAACCTTCGGCAAGCGAGAAGGAAGTGATCGATATTTTCAATTTCACCGCAAGCCTCACAAAGGTTTGTGGGGATGATCCCGCATCTACATAAATAAAGATTTAAGCGAGGAATCCTGCATCTCAGAAGAGTCATCGTAACCTCACACTGCCGTGATTTACATGCTCGAACTTTCCATGAGTATGTGAGATGCTGGTATTCGGCTGTAGATAGCAAAGAACCATTGCATGTAGCGGCTAGGTATTGATATCGTTGGAAACGGGACATTCCAAAAATGGTGATATTAGGAATGGTACAAGAAACAGATGCATCAAGAGCTGATTTAGCCAGGAAATCTGCAGTTTCGTTATGAAAAATACCGCTGTGTCCGGGGACCCAGATGAAGCGTATTTCTTTCACCCACCCCGGTATGAAATACTTTAGTGAGCGGATCAACTGGGCATCCCGTGCTGACTCCAGTGACAACAAAACAGAAAGAGAGTCTGATAGAAAAATTATTTTTGATTGACTGCAGGGAACTTTTAGTAGCGCTAGCCCAATTGCCATAAACTCTGCTAGAAATATCGGTGTGTAATCCGGGACACGCACCGAAAAACTCCAGGAAAGAGACTCCGAAATAATTCCAATCGCAGCTTTGTGCGCAATCACAGACGCATCAGTGGCAATTACAGCGTGATCAGGGAACTTTTCAAGGTGTTCACATAGGAGACTGGATATTAAATTTGAGGGCAAGTGCTTCACATTAGATGGAAATATAGAATCATAATTTATATCCACAAAGGACGTTGAGCAACCAATAGGACATATAGAAGCAAGGTCCACACCAATGTTTGTTAAAATGCTCTGCGTATAAACAACCTGGGGCTTGCAGACTCTTGGCCACTGGTGAGTGAGAAAGAGGGCGGGGTTTGACACAAAAATAGGTATAGCCACACCGGGAGTAGTCTCAAATGATCGCAAGAATGATCTGACAGTTAGAAGGTGGAAACGGGAGTTAAGGTCCGGAATGCGGGCCTCCAAGTACAGAACAGTGGTAGAGACTGACTGTGGAAGCCCTAGGCAGAGGCGCAGCGCCCGTCTTTCTAAAAGCAGCAAAGGATGTAGCTTATATTTTGGACACCCAGAAAAAAGAATGCAGCCGAATTCCAGAATCGGTCTCACATAGGCTTTGTACAAAAGTAGAAGAGTATCTCGGCGCATACCAAATTTCCGGTTACTTATCCGTGTCAGTCTGCCAAGAGCACGTTCACCTTTCCGAACATTAGACTTGATGTGAAGCCTCCAATCCATACTAGCATCATACGTAATGCCTAAATACCGCACAGATTCCACTTGAGGTATGACATCTGAGCGGTAGTTTAACGAAACATATAAGGGGGTTACGGTTTTAAAAACTAGCACACTACTTTTGGACACATTTAAAACCAATTTAATTTTGTCAAACCAGACCTCAAGTGCATTTAGGTAAGCCTGTAGTGAACGATATAGGTCATGAATATCTTTTGCCGAGGCGAAGAATGCTATGTCATCTGCATATACATATACAGTGACATCAGGATGAACCGGAATATCGCACATTAATATATTAAAAAGGAGTGGGGAGAGCACAGAACCCTGAGGCACCCCTCTTGTCTGTGCATAGGTGTCTGAGGTTAATGTGCCATCAGTGCAAAAAAATTCTCGTCCTTTCAAAACTTCCCTGATCCACGCATAAATGTAGAACTGAGGACGTAATAATGACAACTTGTTTAGTAGAATGGAATGTTCAATGCTGTCATAGGCCTTAGCAATATCGAGCGTCACTAACGCTGATACCTCCTTGTTGTACATTGCAAGGCGAATCCTACTTTCTAAATCTACATGTGCAGACCATATTGAGCATCCATTGCGGAAGCCTATTTGGGAAGAACTCAAAGCATTAACCTCTGAGATATGCTTTGAGAGGCGGCCATGCACAATTCTTTCTATTAATTTTACTAGATTCGAAGTCAAAGCTTTCGGCCGAATGTTTTCAACATGAAATCCTTTACCAGGGTCTTTCAAGAGCAATATAATTTTCGCCACTTTCCAGACGTGAGGCAGCCATGCAGATTCTAATTATTCATTAACCAGATCCAGGAGATCCTGAGTGAAATCATTTGCTAAAATTTTGACCATACCTACCGTAACCCCGTCCCAACCTGGAGCCGAGTTTCTCATGGAAGAAATCACAGATAGTAGTTCTGACCTATCAACCTCAACATACTCTGAGCAGGAAATGGGAGCGTGCAAGGGAACTCTGCACTGCTCCTGGAAACGTAATGCTAGTCCTTGCGCAATTTGTTCTAACTCATCCTTTGCCTCCTGTGGGGACAACACTACTGAACTTAATGACTGTGAAAAGTGCGAGTTTCTATTTCGTTCCATGAGACGATACAAAGCCTTCCTGTGCTTCAGTTCAGTTCAGTTCAGGCGTTCAGTCGTGTCCGACTCTTCGTGACCCTATGGACCATGTCACGCCACGCTTTCCGGTCTCTCACTATCTTCTTAACATCGCATAGCTTCATCTGCAATGCCTCGAGAATGCCATCTAACCATCGCGTTCGCTGCCTACCCCTTCTCCGGCGACCCTCAACCTTTCCCAACATCAAATCTTTCTCCAGCGACTCCTCTCTTCTCATCAGATGACCAAAGTAGCTGAGCTTTAACTTTAGAATTTGACCCTCCAATGAGCAGTCAGGGTTTATGATCGACAATATCGACTGATTTGATCTTCTGGCAGTCCAAGGAACTCTTAAGAGTCTTCGCCAGCACCACAATTCAAACGCGTCAATTCTTCGGCGGTCAGCCTTTTTCACAGTCCAACTCTCGCATCCATACATCACAACTGGAAAGACCATAGCACGGGTTATACGGATCTTGGTTGGCAGACTAATGTCTCTGCTCTTTACTAGGCGGTCAAGGCTAACCATTGCTCTCTTTCCCAGAAGCAGGCGTCTCCTAATTTCATGGCTGCAGTCTCCTTCCGAGGTAATCTTGGCGCCCAAGAACAGAAAATCTGTCACAGCTTCCACTTCTTGTCCATTGATGCTCCAGGACTTGATAGGGCAAGACGCCATGATCTTCGTCTTTTTAATGTTCAGTTTAAGCCCAAACTTTTCACTCTCTTCTTGTACGCGCATCAGAAGTCTCTTGAGTTCCACTTCACTTTCTGCCATTAAAGTGGTATCATCCGCATATCTAAGGTTGTTGATACGTTTTCCAGCAATCTTCACTCCAGCTGAAGACTCGTCCAGATTGGCCTTCCTCATGATGCACTCTGCATATAGGTTAAATAGGCAGGGTGACAGTATGCAGCCTTGCCTCACCCCTTTCTCAATCGGAAACCAATCAGTAAGACCATGCCCAGTTCTGACTGTGGCCTCTTGCCCTTCATAAAGGTTCCTGAGGAGACAGATGAGGTGAATTGGAACTCCCATCTCTTGGAGAGCTTGCCACAATCTGCTGTGATCTACGCAGTCAAACGCTTTCGCATAATCAATAAAGCAGAAGTAAATGGGTTTCTGGAACTCTCTTGCTTTTTCCATGATCCAGCGAAGGTTGGCAATTTGGTCTCTAGTTCCTCTGCTCTTGCGAAACCCAGCTTGCACGTCCGGAAGCTCCCGATCCACATACTGCTGCAGCCTACCTTGGAGGATTTTTAACATCACCTTGCTAGCATGCGAAATAAGCGCGATCGTGCGGTAGTTGGAACAATCTTTGGCACTGCCTTTCTTTGGAATGGGGATGTAAACTGACCTCCTCCAATCCTGTGGCCACTGCAGGGTTGTCCAAATCTTTTGACATAATGTATGCAGTGTGTTAACAGCGTCGTGGTTGAGGTTTTGAAGCAACTCAGCTGGAATACCATCAATTCCGCTAGCTTTGTTCTTAGCAAGGCTGGCTAAGGCCCATTCAACTTCACTCTTCAGGATGTCCGGCTCGAGATCAGTGATGACAACCGTCTTATGTTGGGTTTGCACATCCGGATCCTTCTTGTACAGTTCTTCTGTGTATTCCTGCCACCTCTTCTTTATCTCTGAGGCTTCAGTGAGGTCCTTGCCTCGTTTGTCCTTTATCACGCCCAGCTTAGCACAGAAGCTTCCTTTGATATCTTTGATTGCCTTATACAGACAATCCTGTCCTGTGCTTAGGGTTTGACAAATAATTATTTAAATTTTCGTTGTACTCGTCCTTTGCCTGCGCTATGGCTCTTTTGAATTACGCCGAACAAAATTTGTAGTTTATCCAGTTTACTGGGCTCTGGTTATAAGAGAGGCTTTTCCATGCTGCTTTTCTACGGCGGAAGGCTTTCTCACACGCGTCATTCCACCATGGGGATGGCGACTTATTGTTTACTGTAGACCGCACAGTGAACTGGGAATCTACAGTAGCATTCGCGATTAAGGAAAATACCTTTTGTGCTTTGTCGGTCCTACATGAACAAAGGTTTGATTTGAGGGAGGAGCGTAGCGAAGCTGCATATTTGGCGTTGTTTACTAGTTTACGGTCCAAAGTTCTATCTCGTGTTGTGCTCATCATGATGGTAAATGTTATTGGAAAGTGGTCGCTAGACGTACCACTATCTACTGTGGACCATCCTCCTATACCTATACCACCTGCTGCCAGGGATAAATCGACGACAGATTGTGAATTTCCGCGCATGAAGGTTATAGCCCGAGAATTGCAGCAGCGCACAGCATTTGACGACATCCACGTCCATAACAGCTGTCCACATGCGTCGGAGTAGTTATCCCAAAGAGTATGGTGCGAGTTAAAATCACCTGCAATAACTACCCTATTAGAATTTGTAAGTAATCTGTCAAAATAGTCTGTGCTACGTACACCTGTGGGGCAGTAGACGTTAGCGACTGTGACAGGGCCACAATGCGGCAATGTGATATCTACAGCCAAAATCTCACACTCAGGATTCATTACTGTTTTGCCTATTTTTGCCCGGTGACATAATTTTGACGATATCAAAGTTAATAAACCACCGCCCCTACCGTTTACACGATCGGCGCGGAAAACATGATATTTCTTTAAGGTAAATGACTTTGCGGGGGAGAGCCAAGTTTCTTGCAAAAGCACTATGTCTGGTTTATGTGTTGAAAGGAGAAGATATAAATCTGGAAGTGAAGATATAATAGAGCGACAATTCCACTGCAGAACTTGTACACCTGCCATGATTACTTATCTAAAATGGAGGCCGCAATAGCCTCTTTTAACACATCGGTTTGCTGTGAAACTTTCAGTTCAGTTCAGGCGTTCAGTCGTGTCCGACTCTTCGTGACCCTATGGACCATGTCACGCCACGCTTTCCGGTCTCTCACTATCTTCTTAACATCACATAGCTTCATCTGCAATGCCTCGAGAATGCCATCTAACCATCGCGTTCGCTGCCTACCCCTTCTCCGGCGACCCTCAACCTTTCCCAACATCAAATCTTTCTCCAGCGACTCCTCTCTTCTCATCAGATGACCAAAGTAGCTGAGCTTTAACTTTAGAATTTGACCCTCCAATGAGCAGTCAGGGTTTATGGTCGACAATATCGACTGATTTGATCGTCTGGCAGTCCAAGGAACTCTTAAGAGTCTTCGCCAGCACCACAATTCAAACGCGTCGATTCTTCGGCGGTCAGCCTTTTTCACAGTCCAACTCTCGCATCCATACATTACAACTGGAAAGACCATAGCACGGGTTATACGGATCTTGGTTGGCAGACTAATGTCTCTGCTCTTTACTAGGCGGTCAAGGCTAACCATTGCTCTCTTTCCCAGAAGCAGGCGTCTCCTAATTTCATGGCTGCAGTCTCCTTCCGAGGTAATCTTGGCGCCCAAGAACAGAAAATCTGTCACAGCTTCCACTTCTTGTCCATTGATGCTCCAGGACTTGATAGGGCAAGACGCCATGATCTTCGTCTTTTTAATGTTCAGTTTAAGCCCAAACTTCTCACTCTCTTCTTGTACGCGCATCAGAAGTCTCTTGAGATCCACTTCACTTTCTGCCATTAAAGTGGTATCATCCGCATATCTAAGGTTGTTGATGCGTTTTCCAGCGATCTTCACTCCAGCTGAAGACTCGTCCAGACCGGCCTTCCTCATGATGCACTCTGCATATAGGTTAAATAGGCAGGGCGACAGTATGCAGCCTTGCCTCACCCCTTTCTCAATCGGAAACCAATCAGTAAGACCATGCCCAGTTCTGACTGTGGCCTCTTGCCCTTCATAAAGGTTCCTGAGGAGACAGATGAGGTGAATTGGAACTCCCATCTCTTGGAGAGCTTGCCACAATCTGCTGTGATCTACGCAGTCAAACGCTTTCGCATAATCAATAAAGCAGAGGTAAATGGGTTTCTGGAACTCTCTTGCTTTTTCCATGATCCAGCGAAGGTTGGCAATTTGGTCTCTAGTTCCTCTGCTTTTGCGAAACCCAGCTTGCACGTCCGGAAGCTCCCGATCCACATACTGCTGCAGCCTACCTTGCAGGATTTTTAACATCACCTTGCTAGCATGCGAAATAAGCGCGATCGTGCGGTAGTTGGAACAATCTTTGGCACTGCCTTTCTTTGGAATGGGGATGTAAACTGACCTCCTCCAATCCTGTGGCCACTGCAGGGTTGTTCAAATCTTTTGACATAATGTATGCAGTGTGTTAACAGCGTCGTGGTTGAGGTTTTGAAGCAACTCAGCTGGAATACCATCAATTCCGCTAGCTTTGTTCTTAGCAAGGCTGGCTAAGGCCCATTCAACTTCACTCTTCAGGATGCCCGGCTCGAGATCAGTAATCACAACCGTCCTATGTTGGGTTTGCACATCCGGGTCCTTCTTGTACAGTTCTTCTGTGTATTCCTGCCACCTCTTCTTTATCTCTGAGGCTTCAGTGAGGTCCTTGCCTCGTTTGTCCTTTATCACGCCCAGCTTAGCACAGAAGCTTCCTTTGATATCTTTGATTGTCTTATACAGAGCTCTTGTGTTCCTTAATTGGCTGTTGTCCTCAACTGCTTGACACTGTATGTTCAAGAAGGCATTCTTATCTCTCCTTGCTATTTTCTGAAAATCCGCATTGAGAACCTTGTATCTTTCTCTTTCCCCCTTACCTTTTGCCATCCTCCTTTCCTCAGCTATTTGCAAAGCCTCTTCAGATAACCAGTTTGCTTTTTTGCATTTCTTTTGCTTTGGAACTACCTTAGTAGCAACTTCTTGTATTATATCACGAACATCAGTCCACATCTCTTCGGGCTCTTTGTCTTCTAGATCTAATTCTTGAAATCGATTGCTCACTTCCACAGCATATTCTAATGGAATCTGATCCAGATCATACCTGAAAGGCCTTCTAGTTTTCTGCGTTTTCCTCAATCTAAGCTTAATTTTGGCAACAAGAAGCTGATGATCGGTGCCACAATCGGCCCCAGGCCTTGTTTTTACTGCTTGTATAGCGCTTCTCCATCTCTGCCGGCAAATAATATAATCGATCTGATTCCTGTACAGACCGTCCGGTGAAATCCATGTGTACAGGCGCCTCTTGTGCTGTTGAAAATGAGTATTCGCTATTGTCAGGTTGTTTTCTTGACAGAACTCTACTAGCCTCTGCCCAGCTTCATTTTGCTCACCAAGACCGAACTTGCCTGTAATTCCGGATATTTCTTCACTCCCGACCTTAGCATTCCAGTCTCCTATGAGAAAAACGACGTCTGATGATGGGGTGCGGTCTAAAAGGCATTGTAGGTCCGCATAAAATCTCTCAACGTCAGCTTCTTCAGCAGCAGTGGTCGGTGCATAGACTTGGATAACTGTTATGTTGAAAGGGTGACCTTGGATCCGAAGTGAAATCATTCGGTCGTTTTTGGGGTTGTACCCTAGCACTGCTTTGCCCATTCTTCTGTTTACTATGAGAGCGACCCCATTCCTTCTCTTGGATTCGTGCCCACAATAAAAGACATAATGGTCGCCGGAGTTAAATTCTCCCATTCCGGTCCACTTGAGCTCGCTGATACCCAAGATATCAATGTTCAATCTGTCCATTTCTCGCTTGACGATATCCAGTTTACCTTGCGTCATAGATCTTACATTCCATGTTGCTATGTGATATATCTCCTTGCAACATCGGACTTTCCGGTCGCTTCCCGACACATCCACAACTGAGCGTCCTTTTGGCTTTAGCCCAGCCGCTTCATTCGTCGTGGAGCTACTAGGAATCGCCCTTTGTTCATCCCCAGTAACATGTGGGACGCCTTCCAACCTGGGGGGCTCATTTTCCGGCGCCATATCGATAATGGTATTGTGACTGGCCATAGGGTTTTCTTGGCAGGAAATACTGGAGTGGGTTGCCATTACCTTCTCCAGTGAATCACATTTTGTCAGAACTCTCTGCCGTGACCTGTCTATCTTGGGTGGCCCTACACAGCAGAGCTCACGACTTCATCGAGTTTCGCAAGCCCCTCCGCCACGACAAGGCAGTGATCCATGAAGGGGTGTGAAACTTTGGAAGGTCCTTTTTTAGTTTTGGTCTGAGAAATGGAGGACTTAGAGGGTGAGCTAGAAGCACGGCGCTTTTGAGTAGGGCATGCCATTTCAACATCATTAGAGCAAAAACTTTTGCGAGAAATGCCTACAGGGACACTGTCGATTGGGTGCACTTGAGCCAGCACTAGAGGAGAATCTGCATTTGAACTTTCAGTACAGGTTTGAGATGAAATAGATGCTTGAGTCAGCACAGGTTGAGGTGGGCAAAGTGACTGGCTACCAACAATACTAGACAAAGCTTCAGTAAAGCTGGTAAGCATACGGTCAACCACGACAGAAAGGGCTTTTTCAACCGTTTTCACAATTGCGGTAGACAACGTGGTCTCAAAGTCTGGAGTAGAAGGGCGCACACAGTTGGCATAAGTGTGCCTTTTCCGATCAAGAAGGGCATAAGCATCTGCTCGAGAGCAACGATTCTCTTGAATTAATTCTAGTAACGCTTGTTCCTGAGATCGTTTCTCACAACTGGGGTCATCAGCCGAGTGCTCGTTACTGCACAGACAACAGCTAGGTCTTGCAGCGGTACAGCTATTAGAAGAGTGTCCTTCCCCACACAGCCTGCATCTTGTCGCAGACTTACACGCTCGTCCACTGTGTCCAAATCGCCAACAGTTGGTACATTGAAGGGGGCGAGGACGTAGCGGGTCAATGCGATAAATAATTGGCCATATTTTTAACTCAGATGGACACATGAGACCGGCAAAGGTTGTTATAACTGACTCTGTAGCAACACGCACCCCGGCCACTATGCGAGAGCAGCGATACACTGAAAGAACACCAGCTCCTGCGTCCTGAAATTCCTCCAAAATTTCTTGAGCAGTAGATGCAGGATCCACTCCACGCACAATACCCTTAGTGCAAGCCAGCTGTTCAGGAATAAAAGCTTTTACAGGAATCGATGTAAAAGAACTGCAGCGTAGCAGATCTGACACACAATTAATGTTTGCAGATTTGCAAACTATATATCCTCTTCTCCCGAAAGGTCGCACCTCAGAGATATCAAGGTAGTGATCCGTCAGAGTTTTGAGTTGCTGCTGAATAGCTTTCGGATTTTTCATTTTCAGCATTCCATCGCCTATCGGTATGAGTGCGACAGGAATCACATCGACGCCATTTTTTGCAAATGATTCCAGAGGCAAGCTTTCATTCGGCAGGCTGGCGAACCAATCTGCCGAGCCCCCTCCCGGGGTGGTGAAAGACATGCCTGTGCGCAAGGCAATGACACCTTTACATTACCAAATCCTATAAAGCTAGCCTGAACCCTGATCAAAACCCCCCTGAACGTGGAAAGGCCTCACCACGAAGAAGCTCAGGCACCGAACACCTTGAGGACTCCCAAGACAGGCAGATCAGAACTCCTCGTCCACGATCGGGATGATCGCTCGGTGGCCCCGGGTGATGTTACGGACGAGGAAAGAGGATAAAACGGGCAGTGGAGCGGGCAGGAGCGCTCGCACTATAGGCCCGCAGCCATTCATTAACATCTCACGGTCATAGAACATCTTCTCCTTGTTCTCCCGTTTTCATTGGCTTGCCGCTCCGTAACAATATTTTACTGCTGGTTCCTCCACACTGCTTAAAGATAAAAAGAGCCACATTCATTTTTCTGTGGCATAAAATGCCCTCTGGATCCCATTTACAAACACAGCCCTCTTGCCCCCAAAGTGGCTGGAACATACATTTCATTATAACTGTCCTGATACCAAAAGAAGAAAGGGATTTTCGCCATTTGCCTCTGTACGTATGCAGAACGAGACTACCTCCCTTATGAAAAACAACATTATTTCAATTAACTTCTCCCTGCAAATGGCGTTTTAAAAGCACCTATCATCAAGATTTCAAAAAATATGAGAAAAAAATTGCATGACAATTATTTATTTTCTTTTGCTCAACATTGTTTACGGCTCTCTCTCCCATGCTTTTTTTAAATTTCAAATACAGGGATTCTTGGTGAGTTGGCCAACGATTTCGCTACTGAATTATTTATTGAGTCAAAATATTCCGCGTGCCATATTAGCTAATTAGGAGCATTTATTTTTAGGAGCTCATCTGATGTCTGGTTTCGGGGAAAGTAGCAAAATGCGCATCTAGCCAAAATGTATATAAAATGCCCAATTTGCTTGCTATATATATATGACAGCTCTATTGAACTGACCACAGTGGCAGAAATTCTGCTGGCCCCCATAAGCAGAGATGGGAAAGTTAATCTGTGCTGCCTGTTTCCTTTGCTTTTAATTTCTGGTTGGCTTGGACGCCGCAGGTGAACAGTTTTTCTCACGTTCATTTGTTTCGCCACGGAATGTGCTTTTCACGTGTTTTTTGTTTTTTGCGAATATGAGAATTTGATGCAACATTTGTCTATATATCGAGGAAGAAGGATAGTAGGACACATTGTTTGTACCGAGCCTATCTTGATCAATGCTAAATAGTTCGAAGACGATTCTATTTTTGCTGGCACTATACCGGGTGTTCCAGCTACTTTATTCCGCCTTGATGATTGGACAACCTGCCGCGTATTTCCATGGAGGAAACGTAATTTTAAGCGAGATACTTTTTATTCACGTGTGCACTGTAGAGCAGACGACAGACGGCGATGCGTAAATATTGATTGTGAATGCGTTTCCCACGTTAGCGAAAACGTAGGAAGTGCATCTCGAGGTAAGTCTGCTATGTAATTTGAGTGAGGGGTTAAATAACAAAATTCTTGAAGTAGGTCAGGAAAACCAGTTGCATACAACTGCCACACAATTTTCGTTTTGCAATTACTTAATTAGCTAATTAGTTTTATATAATTTACTAAATATTGCCTTTAGACCATAAACTTGAATTCGAAAGTTTTAGAGCCCCTTCAGAAACCGGCCCCCAATCCACTAATTGTGATAAAGAAAGTATCGTGGGTATCCTTTTTGCCCGGTTCAAAAGAAAGAAGGATAAATAAAAATAAAACTATGGGGGTGCTTCTCTAGCCTAAAGTGAACTAGGCGAAAGCCTTTGCCGCGCCACTTCGACTGCTAATTACTGCCAATTAGTTGCTGTTGGCGCTTCCTTTCTGTCTCGCTTGCTTTTGTCCAAGGCGAAGCATTGCACCGTCGCGAAAACTTTGGTTTCACATCTTTCGCCTTAGTCCCAGGAAAAGCCTGGAGCCGCCATTGATGCAATCGTTCATTGATCTTCCACGATTTGGTGTTGGGGAAATCCGCGTTCCTGCGCTTATTCGAACCGCTTGGTGCGGAATCACTGGGCCACTTAGTCCCCTCATTCACTCCGACTCACTTACTCGACTGTAACGACACGTCTGGCGAAGAAGCGCCGTCGCAGTGCGTACTCGCTCCGCCTGTCGTTGCAGGTGACGTCACTGGTGCTATGTACAGCTGTACATGCGCTTCGGCGCCGCCACCTGTCGCCGAGGAGCGAGGATGGTGTGCGCCGTTTGCCTAGCAACCTGCTGTTGTCGTTCATCTCTACCAGGGTGGCAACTGGGGTGTTATTAGATACTTTTGTGGTGTCTTCGGCTGACGGCACTCGTGGAGCACTGTTGTAGTGCCTGACAAACCAACACCGCCACGATCGCAACATTTCGCAGCATGCGCCGGCGTCTCTAGTTAGTACTAGCTCTATACTCCATTTGTAGGAACGTAGGATAGGCTCCGAGACAGTTAAGAGTCTCGGAGGCTATGCAAGAGGCTCAGAAAACTTCACGAGTGCCGTCAGCCGAAGACACCATTAGTTTACCGCTGTCTGACTGAGTGATTCTTAAATTTAGGGGGGTGGACGCGTTCTAGGGGGGGGGGGGGATTGAAGAGTGGGGTGGTTTGCCCCCCTATTGCCTCATCATGAGAGGGACACTGTTGCTTACCGCGGCCGTCTACCACGCGCCGTCAGTACAGCACGCGATGATTGGTCCCTGCATGCGGAGTCTGGCGGAATTTGACAAGAACGTGGCGCCATCTTTCAGCCTCCGAGTTATCTACGTATGCGCACTGACGCTCGCGTGTTAGCGGTAGGCGGAAACGTTGAGCGGTAGCGCTAAACTAAAAGTATATTATCAACAGCGTTCTTCTTCTTCTTCTAGCCTTTGGATGTAAAGGACGTACGGTCACAGTGAGTAAGAGCGCTTAAAGGCTTTCGCCTTAAGACCACGTGACTAGCGCATTCGCGTTCCACGATTTTGGTGCTCTCAGTCGTGGGAAATCAGCTGCGGCCGTGACTCGTCGGTCCCGCAGCAGCGGCAGACTGACATGTGGGCGATCGCTGGAGCGAGCTCGCCGCGCTCGCTGCTACTTGCGCAGTCACGTGCGCTGGCTGGCTGACATAGGCGAAGATATCATCACAGACATATCAGCCTGCCATGGTTTCTTCGGAACGTTGGGCTCAAATTAATGATACTAGGGGCCAGTGCCGGTTTCGTCTTCTCTCGAGCACCCTGCAGGCTTGCGCATTCGATGGCCGTCTCAGTAAACCTACATTATTTCTCACAACTGCTTGTCGGTGAAGTGTTGGCAATAATGTTCGAGAGTGCAGTTAAATGTCAGGCGAAACTGAAGCTGAACTACACCGCACCTCCACCAAGATGTCACGGGGGTAGTTCAGTTTGAGGGTTCAGAGAGCGGAGACGAGAGACAAGGCTTTCACAGAATAGG
This sequence comes from Amblyomma maculatum, assembly GCF_055883805.1. Classification (NCBI taxonomy): domain Eukaryota; kingdom Metazoa; phylum Arthropoda; class Arachnida; order Ixodida; family Ixodidae; genus Amblyomma; species Amblyomma maculatum. The sequence continues at coordinate 9,188,114 of NC_139353.1, read as the reverse complement.
CCTTTCCTGCAGGCACCAGCTGACACTGCTCGAACGTCGTCGTCTTCGCCCAAAACTACTCAGATTCTTCCTTTTCCTTCTTATGCGCATATCAGCGTATGCATCGCCTAACGTAACAGTATGTTACTGGTGAGATAAATCGGTTCTGCAAGATGGGTTGCTGCCATGAACATATTTACTCAGAACATTTACAGTGGATGAAGAAACGTTTGTCAAACCATGCGCAATGTTCAAAATTGGGCCAGGCTTTGCAATTGCCTACATTCCACCCCTATTTATGTCACCGGCTTCTAAATATCCAAGTAGATAGAGCCCTGTTTCTTGTGGGACATACTAAAAATTAATCATTTATAAGCTGCAATAAAAGAGTAACACGGCATTTGCAACTCCTGCCATGTCGACATAAACTCAACATATGAGCTGCCCATAACGTCAAAGTGGCCCTGGATTAGTGTTCTACTTTCAGACCACTTTAGCGTCCATTCATGATAGCAGCTCAAATTTACATTAAAGCGTAGAAGGTTGTGCAAACCGATTTGGAACTTTAAATGTGTTTCAAGCTTAACGGAGACACCTATCTACAAATGTCATTAGAGGATGTTAATAGTTTAGCAGACAGCCTTATCATTTTCAAGCAACCCTACTCGCTACCTTCAGTTTTGTGCAATAAACTGTTGCCTGCTTTCAGAATATCTACTACACATGTAATTAAATGGAAATCTGCAGCATGTGCGAATTTATGTCTAATTTCCTTAAAATGCATGGTTCACATTATATGGAACCTGTAAAACTGGATAAATAATTTATGTTTACCAATTTCACGTCAGGTTAGAGGAGTTCCGGTCGCTTTGCCCTATATTTCCTGTATTTGCATGTCACTCTATTAAATAGAGAACATAGCAGTAATGCCTGGGCATTTGATTATCTCGCGCGCTACACGGAAGTCGCGTATTGGCTACTAGGTGTGGATTCGTTTTTTTAGAGCGCAGCAGTTTGGCGCCAGTTCTTGCGTTTCGCGTCGTCGTTGGCGTCGACGCCGGTGGTGCTGTTCCTGTAACCAGCTCCGCAGCTGGGGCAGCGCGCGCTGGTTACAACCCCCTCCCCCTCCCGCTTCCTCCGTGTTGTTGTTGTGGCTGTAGGAAGAAGGAAAAGAAAATGCACGGGCCTGCTACTGCCTCTGTAGCTGAGCCACCTCCGCTGCCTCGTGCAGACAGAAGAGAAAATAGAGAAGAAAGAAAAGGAAGAGGGAAAGAAAGACGCGCGACGTCACAACAGCCGTCGTCCACCACCGAAGCGGTGGCGGGTGCAATGACGGCCTACAATAGATAAAAATTCGGTGGCAGGCCAGCCCCCGCCGCAAGCGGCGGTGACCTACCTGCCCCAGCCCCATCAGGGGAGTGCCTCCGTGGCGGCGACAACACGTGTTATCGGAATGTTGCATGCGCAGCCCCCCCCCCCCCCCTCTCATCCTGCGTGGCGGCGAGGGAGCTCGCTCTCTGGTTGCCGAAACGCCGGCTCGCTATCAACGGATCACGGTGCGTGCATCCCAAGCCGAAACGCAGAGTCACGTTCTTTTCACTCGCTAGCGGCGTCAGCGGCATCAGTCAGTCGCTGCTATCTGTTCATCGCGCAACGTTCCTATGGGCCCACGCGCTGCCTCCCGCAACCTCCCAATAACTTAATTGCTCTCCTCATTTCTCCGGCCATAAAGTTTTTTTCATGAAAGCCAAAAGCTGTTAGTGGAGTGTCTCTTGAAGGAACACGTGTGAAATGTTAAAAAACGTTGACTGTAATTGTACATACATGTCTTGCTCAAAATATTTGTCTCAATCTATCGAAGAGGTGAAACAGCTGATGAGCTGCGCTCAAATTTTGAATTAGGAAGTAACGTAATCATCGGTATTTTTTTTTTTCGTTGACAGCAATAAGAAGAAAGCAAGGCGCAAAGTTCATGGCGGTGAATATACAAGAGATGACTTCTTTTTCATCCGAAGAACTCAACCGAAAACCTAATTGTGAATTCCACTGTGATCATCGCGCCCTTACTACATAGAGCATATGTATGTTGAATTACAAAACGAAACGACCTAAGGTGGTAATGCGCTCCTGACCGTATTGCAACTCGCATCCAACGAGATTCCCACCACAGGCAGCTATCGTATGAGAAAGGAAGCTAAACACTCGAAATGTGGTTAAGTGTATTGAATAGATCGTCAAAAGGTCCTTGATAATAACTGTTTAGTAAGAGCAGCCGTGTGTCCAGCAGGAGCCAAGTGACTACTGAAATTTCCAGACTCCACTACATGTGCATTTATTTCTCGATTGCGGCTGCACAAAACATAGGCCGATTTGTCCGTACGTAAACGGATCAGTGAATAAGATTTTATCAACTTTTCCAGAAGCCGAAAAGAAGCATTGGATCCGTAAACGTCATTTTCGCCCGAGCAATGTGTACAGTGATCTAAATTACTTGGATTGATCATACTTCCCGGGTGAGTGAAGATTTTTCTTAGTTTTCAGCGTTCTATTTCAACAAAGAATCCTATTTTATTTGCAATTCTTTAAAACAATACAGGTCATCTAGAACCCGCGATGGTAAAGACACAGATAAAGGGATGAACCCTAGAAAGCTTTTTTTTTTTTTTTTGCTTCCAAGCGGTATCTGGAGAAAGCACTCCTCAGGTAACCATGGTCACATCTTCACATATAGTTGAAGCGTGCCTTGAAGTTAATGATGACGTCAACAGTAGTCTGGCGTGCCTTGAAATCAATTATGGCGTCAGCATTGGTGTAGTACGCGTGCATCTGAATATGTGTGGCTATGATACCATCACATGGTGACGTCACCGACCGTGACGCCATGACCGGAGCACATCCGGTCATCTCTAATAACCGAAAGTGGCGTCATAATGACGTCACATTAGGTCATGATGTCACGACTGGTTATGACGTCAGCAGGCGAGTCGCGAGCCGTCCACCTGGCAACTGAGGCCACGAATTAATGTATATTCGCCAGTCCTTAGTCACAGAGGTTCCAGTCCCCGTTCCTCAGGTCTGCGTGCCAGGAGCGGGGAGTGGGGGGCCTCCTAAATCGGTGGAAAATAAAGTTTTAATCAATCAGTGAATCAATAGCGCTTATACGAAGCTGACACCACCGGGATTTTGATCCAGGTGTGCGTGCGGTGTCTTTCATTCGGCGCTTCCTCGAACCCTGCACCACACAGCATAGAGAAGCCGACGCAGTACAGCATACATCAGCGGCGTTTCAAATTGGTTTACAGGCAAGAAAGGTGCAGTATCTGTCAAAAAATCTCCGCGGATCACCTTACCCGAGCCGTAAAGACAAGGAGGAAGGTGGGAGTGAAAAAATAGAGAAAGAGGTGCTGCAGTAGGTGGCTTAGGACCACCGCGCAACATATTCTTTCGCCGCATGGTATTTTAGTGGTCCAAAGTGCACCCTAGAATTTTTAATATACTAATCCCGTCAAGAAAAGTCAGTTTTATCTGCCGTCTTCTATAAGTCCTTAGAATGCATGCAAACAGTTAAGAAGTGTTGATTTAAAATTATGCGAAATCCAACAAAATGCAAATGACGCGTTGGCAAATTATACTGAAGAAACTGAAGCTAGTTTTTTCGGGAAAGCTTTATAAGGAAGGGATACGTATCACCTGGAAAGATCGGCCAAAAATATCGCCTGAAATATAAATGTAGGACTGCGCTTTAGCTTGCCCTTAAGAGGAGATGGGATAGTGCGTTTGATTACTCCCTGTAATTCTTCGCTCTTTTTAACGTTTTCTCATTTAAACTATTTCAGTTTTAAATTATTAATATTGCCACATCCTTACACATTCCTAAAACATATGCTTAAGTTAAACGAGCAAGAGCACGTTCACTAGATGCCACTCTAACACGCTTGGTAGCAACGGCCGTACTATGTGCGTTCTTAGTCCACCTGTATCAAAAAAACATCGATTGCATAGGATATAAGGAAATTAGCGAAAACTTTTACTCAGCAGACAACGATAGCGACGGGATCATTAGCATCCTTTTTAGTAACGAACGACGTGCCGCTGCTAATATGAACAATAAAAGGTTAGTGAAAGCAGCTTGAACAGATTTTGTAAATTCCTTCCTACTTACGAAAGGACAGATCCAGACAGCCAGTTACAGGACTGGATGTTTTCCTGCTATCCGGATGTAAAAAATGAATTTTAAATCCTTGCAACGCATGGAATAAGATAGGTTTGCGGCCTTTATGGGGTAGGGCAGAAGTAAATATCATGTGCTTATGTATCAAACATCCATTATTTTTGCCAGGTAACGCTTACTGCCAAAGAGTCGTTGATATTCTTGAGTCAGGGAGTGTTCATCAAAAGTGTAGTCAAAATGTGAGGGAGAAGGAGGAGGAATGGCAGGAAGGTTAACGGGCAAAAGAATCCGGTTTATTACCCTGCACTGGGGGGAAAGGAATGAACGAATATACGGATATAAGGAGGACGAGAAAAGGGAGAGTTAAAAGGAAAAAAAAAAAACTGCATGGCCGATATACGCACTGTAAACTCATAGTATGTCGTGCATGCCCGAATCTCTTAGAGAAGGGAGGTATGTCTAGCAGGCCTTCACAGCGAATAAGCGGTGCTGCCATTGTCCGGGAATTTCTCCTCTGTCAGGGGGCGTGGATCTAGTTTCTCTAGTGCGCGGCTTAGGAATAGACTTCCGGCTCTGCCTTCAGAGTACTCACAAATATTGTGACATGGTTTTGTCCCCACCACATATGAGAGCTGGTTTATCAGCCGTATACCGATAACAGAATAATAATGGTTGGGGGCGGCAACACCAATGCACAACCGACAAAGCAAACTTTCTTAACGTCTTGGTAATTCGGGTGGAAATCGGATCTTCAAGCAAGGGTTCAGGTAGAAGAGACTTCGGTTAGACAAGTGGCCGGAATTCTTTGACTCAATCCTAATCTCCGGCTTCAATGTTTGAAGCCTTCTCACTGTGTCTGCTCTGGAAGAGGGATGGACACACAAAAACACTCCTGGTGGACTGTCAGTGCTGCCTCGTCCGCCCTATGATTGCATCTCATGTAGAAGTGTCCAGGAACCCAATGAAAAATAATGTGCCCTTTAATAGCGGCGGAATGATGTAGCTCATGGATTTCCTCTAACAGTTGCGCGTGGGAGAAAAGACGAAAAGCATTTTGTAAAGTCTAGGCCGACACATTCGTGCCAGTGAAAATAAACCATTGCTTAGGACTTTCATAATGAATGTAAACAATGGGCGCACGAAGAGAGGTAAGTTCTGCACTAATCGATGATCTTGTGTAGAGTCTTAGCTCCTAGTATAGTGTTCGTTGCTGGTATAACCACGGAGCCCGAAAAACTGTTGGGGTTCCCTGAGCCGTCGTTGTATACGTGCAGCCGGTGTCTATGCTTATAGAGAAGTGATCTGTTGCAATCCAGGCAGCCAGCCTTCGGCCTTCTCCTTGATGCTTTGTGTGAAAAGGAAATCAAGAGGGAGGGGAAGTCCATATAATGGAGGGAACTGTAGAGAAGATGTATAAACTGAAATGAGAGAAAATCACGGTGACTTTTGTGATCGTTGCCAATGAGCTACGCGGTCTTGAAGTTCGAATACGGGTAAGGTGGTTGGAGGGAATTTGAGAAAGGTGACTGAATAATATTCATTCTCAGAGCGTCAACTGTCAAATGGGTAGTCAGATTCATCTGAGCGGAGCGCTGCTGCGGCTGTAGACGCCCGTTTTAGTAACCCTTGACATTTCCGGAGAAATTCAGCTTGAATGGTTTGTAGATATTGCATGTTTGATTTGCTTACGTTCTCAAGTACCGACGAAATGCCATAAACAACGCGTTGTAGAGTTGAATCCTGGGCCGCTCTGGCGCTTCCCACGAATTTTGTCCGATTAAAGAGATGATGTAAGCAATGGCTGACAGCCTCTTTATTATGTACGAAACGTCGAGTCGACGACAAACCACGATAGATAGCTGCTCCAAGGAATCGATGGCTTTTTGTGAAGTGTATTTGTGCCATTTTTACATACAACATAACGCGACATGTTCTTGCATGTAAAGCAATTAATGGTACACTGCTCCGCACAAATCTTCAAGGCTTGGGGGCGGCGGTGGGAAGCAAGAACCCTTGCCGCCTTTTTTAACCTCATTGGAATTTGTGCCTTCGTAACGCCTGATGTCCTGATGCAGTTGTCGGCATAAATTGAGTATTGAACCAACGGGAGAACTGGGTCGTAAGGCCAACCAACAAGATTAAAGAGCTTTGGGCTGAGCGGGACTTCAAGGGGACTTGCGGGACTTCAAGGGACATGGAAGTTGTAGATATTTCCCTGTACTCAATCTGCATTAATAGCTATCTCTTGAACAGATATCTGCGTTAGCAGTAGAACACATGAGCACCAAGTTTTGCACACTCCAGAGGGATGAAAATAGATTATTGAGTGACGTTGTGATATGCCCCTTTGACATCCAGAAAGAACGCTGGGGTCCATTGGGTTCTCAAGTCATTATGCCATGTCGAGCAGGCTGTCATAGATGAACGTCCACGTCGGAATCCGGGCATTTTTACTTGAATAGTTGGTAGTACTTGAAGTACCGCTCTTTTCCTTGGAGCTGTCTTCTTCCGCTCGTTCTACCATGAATCCTCAATTTTTTTAAGCATCATTTTTTCAATGAGTTTGCCAACGCAGCTAGCCATTACAATTTGCCGATATGATGAAATGTCAAGAGATGAATTTCCCAGTTTTTAGTTGCGGAATGAGACGACCAGATTTCCACTCGACCCGAACTATGCCCGCAGACTACGAATTGCTCTAGTGCCCCAAAACTTCACGTAAAGCCTCTTGACCGAGGTTGGCAAGTTCAGTGCATGCTACACCTTCTGACCCCTGTGACGATGACCACCTTTTAGCAAATACCACGGCCTGTAACTATTGAACGAAAAACAGACCATTCATTAGTGAATCTAAAGGCAGGAATTTCGCGAGAAGACGGTAGCGAGGATGGGCGTTTAGGCCCTGCAGCTCAAGCGCAGAAGTCTTTGGCAACCATAACCTCGCTACATCCTTTGTGACGTGCGAGTGAATTATATGGCTTAAGCTGCTGAGTTGCTCTCAGGCCATGCACCATATTACACATAGAAGAGACATCTGGGCTAGTTAATTGGTACGGTGACATGATGAAAAAACAGCGCTACAGACGTAGACGGAGGTGAAGAACAAACAGGACGAATCTTGACCTCCGTCTACGTCTGTAGCGCTGTTTTTTCATCATATTCCACATGCGTGGCACACGATTTCAAAGCTTCAGCGATTCACAGAATATCGTCCAACTGTCTGCCTGCAATATATAAATTCTGAGCTGGATTTTGTTCTGCGTATGCCTTGCATGTTTGAGGTCGAGGAGCTAATTCGAGTGCGGGTACCATCGCTCCCCTCTTCGCTGAATTGATTGCAGGCGCTGTCACTTCGCATTGAAAACAGCGAACATTACAAGCCAAGAGAAAGCTCGCGTTTTCCATACCGGATTTGATGTGTTCCAGAACACCTGGAAAAAACGATTCTCTGCATGCTTCCTCGCGACTGCGAAAAATAAAATGCAGCTGGGAAATGAGAACAGTCACTGCAGCCATTTTGAGCAGCACCTACAGTTAGCGTGCGGCGTATCTTGATCCACCCACCGTTTAGAAGGTAGAATATGTGCCCTTTAGAAACATTTGTGTTGACGAAGCTATCAGCGCCCTGGCTTAGACCACCATTTCATTCAAGGAATACAATGCTGAGTCTGTGTATATTTTCTCCTGTGCGAGTGAAAGTGCTGCAGTGGAGGGCAAGTGCAGAAAAATGGCGTAGTTCCAGCAAGAACTCGATTGGCCAAATTGTTTTCGCCATCAAAAAATAATAATCTGATCATTTTTAAGAAATAATGGTATTTGGATGGAACTGTACAACTTAACGCGCTTGGCAGTTTTAATACGGCCGCCTCACTATGCAGCTGACAGCTAAATATGGCTCAAAAAACAATTATTTTCTCAAATTTAGATTTTAGTTGCGCACATGCCTCACATTGTTTCATCTCTGATATATTATGTGCCTCGTTTCCTTCTGGACAAGTTTCTGTATCTTCTTCAGTAATTTACATTTAAACGAAAATAACAAAATTTTAAACAATTTTTCATTCTAAGGTTTGCCATGTGGCATAAAATGGGGCTGTTTTTAAATTAAAGAAAGTCGTGTAGATTTTTCTCCAGGAAACAGGAGCAAGGCCCTTTTCTTAACGTTGTCCATTAACCACAAGTGCAAGTCATACTCCCTTGTAGGCGACAGTCCTACTTGTTGTAGTTATCTTATTCTTAATGGCTGCATTCCTAGGCATGCCCATAAAAGGTGGCGAAGATCCACCTCGGCAACCGCTCTTGGACATGAATGTATCTTCTTGAGAGCCCAGTCGGCAGGTCATCGACTGGTTGTTATATCCAAGCGCATTGGATATAAATTGTTCCCGCACGTCCACGTGTTAGAAGGTCACCGCTGGAGAGCAAGCTGTGGTTTATTTGATAATGCGACAACGATCCGGGCGTGTTGACCACGGATCCTTATCTTCTCAACATGGAGAGGCATGTCTTCGAAAAGCTAATTAAAGTTAAGCGCTTTTGTCGGCAAACGGAACGGGAATCCTTTCATCCCCACCCCTCTTCCGTACAATGAACCAGGACTGCGGGGCCAACCGGAGCAACTGCATGCTGTCGTGTTGTGACCGCGCAGTTGGAGATGGCTTTATTGGCAGTTCTTAGGGAAGCGACTGTAAATTCAAACATGCTGCTTCTGTCACTCGATGGTCACTAAGGCGTACTGGCTTGTACCAGGGTGTGACTCTCACGGGTTGCAATTTCACGGCGGGGAGATCGGTGCCCTATCGTCTGGCAAGCGTCGTTGAAGCAAGACTTACAGCTTGCGGCTGGAACCTTTTGAACAATGAACCAGGACGGCGGGACGAACTGGAGCACCTGCACGCCGTCGTATCGTGATTGCACTGCTGGAGATTGCTGCCTTAATTTCTCTTAGAGAGGCGGCGCGGTGAATTCAAAGAAGCTGCGGCACGTGTCGCTCGTTGTTCATTAGGGAGCACTGGCTTAAGCCAGGGTTTGTGCTGCTTGAGATGTGTGCCACATCGCCTGGCCGATGTCAGGGAAGCAATATTTACGACTTGTGGCTGAAACCAGCGAGGGTATCGCCACTTTATATAGGACAACGGGGGCGGCCTAGCTCTTCTGCAGCAGACTGCAGTGTTCCCAGCTCAAATGCGATTAGTTGCGTGGGTGTGTGCGCTCGCATTTGTGTGTGATATGCTGATAGAACAGCTAGACGGCATCAAAGAAGCTGGACGGAGCTAAAAGAAGCGGCTGAGCTTCATTGGACCGTTGGCAAGCGGCGAATTCCACAGCTATAGCGATCTTGGACTGAACATGAGATTTAAGCCGCCTACTAGGGCTGCTTTAGTGTGGCTCGCTTGTGTTCTCAGTTGATTAAGAACTATCTAGCTGTCTTTAAAGTGCTCTCAAATTTGCGCATAGGTTGTAAATATGTAAAATAAATCTCCAGTTTACTCTTCCCTTAACAATTCCTGCCTTCGCCTGCTTTCCTCATCGCCTTGCGATGAAATCTTAGGCTTCGGTCTTCAGTTCATATCACGGGGTTAGGGCCACCCCTGCCCTAATCCTTGTAAGAGACGCCTCCTCCATTCTCATTAGATTATGAGGGAGGGGGTAAGTGCATAGGGGAATAAGGGCAGATGCACTTTTCGTTGCAAACAAATGCCAAGATCGGGACAGCGAAGCGGAGAACAAATGGGAGGCTTCAGGGTGAGGAACTCGTCTTAGGGGCTTGATGTGAGGGTGTCTGTTTTTTTATGATCAATGTTCATATAGTTCAATTACAGGCGAGCACGACTGGTTCGTCATGTACTCCCTATGTGCGAATAACTCTGCATGTGTTTGGCTGGTAGTTGCAGTCTTTCCACCCCTTTGAATGACAGATGCGTATGTACAAGCTATACATTCCGGGACTTATATCAACCACTGCACGTTTTGTTGGCTGTTCTTTCTGATGGAGCTTAGTAGCCTTATTAGTAGTCATTGCCGTGTAGACCCAGGGAGGGAGGTCCATCCCATCATTTTCGCCGTCTGTGCTGCCCCCTCATTTCACACATCTAAACAACAGCAACATGTTTTCTCTTTAAAGTTCTCGTTTCTCACTGTGGAATAATTTCCGTCCGAGAGTTCAACTGAACATATCCCTGAAATATAGGGTTGGGTTTAATTCTTGGCAAACTCGTGATTGTGCGCATTAGGTTTCTATTCATTGTTTTAAGCTCCGCCCACTATCGCTTCGTCACTCTATGAACCTGAGCTTGGTACACTACCCTATGTTGAGGTACTGAAAGTACAAGACGTCCAGCTATATCTGTTGGGCCCCTCCTCCTCTTGAAAAGATTCATTTGATCAAATATAGCTTAGTCTCTGCTGCCTTTTTGGTACTATGTGCGACTTATATATGTATAACCCAAGCACCCTCATCTCGTCCACTTCCTGTAATGTGTGGTTACCAATCTTCAAAGGGAAGGTATTATGTCGCAAATTCTTTCTTCCGTTTCTGTTTCCCACATGAATGTTGAGGGACTTTTGAGACGACATTTCCTGGCCTGCTTCTCGTACGTACCCGTCCAAAGCGTAAAGCCTCATGTAAACAGAGTTTCTGCGTCTGTAGAGGTTTCATTGCGAAAGAAATACTACGTCAGGTTTCGGCCCGTCGCGTAGTCCGTGCCCGCAGTCACGAATGACGTTGAACAGCCGCGAAGAAGACGACGACGAAGAAGAAGGCGACGAAGAAGAAGCAGAAGACGAAGGCTCTGTCACCCTATGGTGGCACCGTAGTCACCCGCAGTTAATACATTCGCTCCATATTCGGTTCAGCAGCACTGAACCCGTATCATTTTTAGTTTATATTTTGACGTCCTCAGCACAAATCAGGAACTCTATATTTGGCATTTCATCTAGTTTCCAAAAGAATGGTATCAAGGCAATATAAAAAAGTAAAGGAGCTAAGACTGATCCTTTTGTAACTCCACTATTTGTTTTGTAATTACCAACTTATTCTCCACTGAGACTAATAGACAATGTGCGGTATTGAAGCAAGTTATATACAACTTTTGTAACCTGTAGAAGAACTTCTAAATCCTTCATGTCCTCAATTATCTTAGAGTGTGAAACGTTGTCATATGCCTCTTTCACGTCTGTAGCCACCGCCATGCGCAGAAGGTAGCTATGGGGTGACACCTGTAGAGCCTCTTCAGTCAGTACGGTCATTCCTGATTAAACACAATTTACTATATAAAAACACAATGTGTTTTATTGGCATGAGAAAAAGTTTCATAGTTATAATTAAAAACGGTTATTTTTATGCTTTTTTTATGTGACTAGCTTTTGCTACCGCCTGCAGAGTTAATATGGGCGACTGAAAAATAAATTATCCCAAAGCAAGTATCGATAATGTTCGTCAGAGTGGCAGAATAGGCGACAGTTTTTTTTTTTTGTAAAGAAATCGAAAATTGTCGAGCGCAAACCGAAAAGGAGTTTACAAGGGTTCAACGGGGCTGAACCAAAAGGCCACATATAAAGCCCCGCTTTAGCCAACCGATATGAACGTGCCTTAGTGGCCTTTAGGGGTAACGTGAATGCCAGAGTCCTAGCAGGCTGATTCTGACATAACCGTCCCATGTGAAACGAGAGACCCAAGTTGGCAGCTCCTGCCAGCTTGGGGTCGTCTACGGGGATCGTCTAAAGGTCAAAGGTCAAACGTGGTTGCCGCCGGGACCATGCTGACGGCTTGAAAGTGCGAGCAGTGTTGCTTTCCCAATAAAAAACTCTTCTTTCAAACTGCTCAAGCGCTAATCCTACTGTAAATGGCTCTATCGGACATCGCATTCACACATTGTAGAGCCCATACACATTATATCGCTAAATAAAAGGACTTGAGCTTTTACTGCCCTTTTGACTGCATGGCTACGCACATCCATAACCGTAAGGCGACGTAAGGCAGCCGATCCCTGTAAGGCAAAGTAATTTAAAGCTCAGTTATCAAAATGAGCAGCTATGTTCTAAACATGAGATTAAAAAGTGTACTAGAAGAGTTGTTTTCATAAGAGCAGCTAGACGATAAGAATGAAATTCACGACCGTTGAAATTGTCACACTTATGTACACATGTGTACGTTTTTCGTCTGCAAACTTACTGGAATCACGCATACTTCGGCAAAAATAAAGGATGCCCTAGATGGAGTTCTTATCTCTATGTCAAATTTTACAGATAACAGCTGGTATGGCCCTTATAATCCTTACCCTTTGGGACCACTCTGCTGTCCATGTTATCTACATAGACCGTATGGGCCGTACTACTATGGTGAGTAAAAAAAAATAATTTTATTATTATTATTATTATTATTATTATTATTGTTTTACTTTCACAATCACAACACTAAATGTTGATATTGCCTGGAAATATATAACAGTAAGCACTGTCTATGAACAGCACAGGTAAAGACGCAGGCAGATAGGTGAGCCATAGAAATGTTTCTCCACAGTGGTATCTCGAAAAAGCACACCTGACGAGCGCGTGACCGCTTCTTCTCTTCGATTTGAAGTGGAGATCGTGTGAAGCATTGGTATACTAGTACCAATATTAATGCATATTATATTGTAAGGCAGCAGCACTTGCAGAAACGTCTGTTCTGTTTCAGAACCAGCTGGCACACAGCGCGCGACGCTCCGAGCTGCAGTCAGCGATGATGATGATGATGAATCTATACAGATGAAAGAGGTGAAAGTTCACACACTGCGCTCACACAAATCCCCCCGACAAGAGAGCGGCCAAGCTGGTCGCTGATTACAGGGATGATGGACGACGGGCATAAGGCTTCATGCGCGAGACGTGGACGATCTCTTCGGAGCGACGACGTAGATCTGGGACGGTGTGCGAGGGAATAACGCGATAGTTCACCGGAGACGTTTGTTGGAGTACTGTATAAGGGCCAATGTAACGATGGAGGAACTTCTCACACAGACCAGGAATGCGGACTGGCGTCCACGGGAGAACTTCATCACCGGGGTAAAAGGAGGGAGTTCGATGGCATTGATCATACAGGGCTTTGCGTTCTTGTTGGGCATCTTCAGTGTTCAAACGGGCAAGTTGGCGACACTGGGCCATACGAGTGGCAAACTTTTCGCCCAGAGATTCTGACGTAGAGGAGGGAGCAGAGAATAAAGTAGTGTCGAATACTGTCGATGGTTGACGGCCATAAACTAAAAAATAACGGCTATAACCAGTAGTCCGCTGAACAGCGGAATTGTAGGAGTAGGTGACGAAAGGTAAAACGTTGTCCCAGTTCGGTGATCAGGAGCGATATACATGGATATCATGTCGGACAAAGTGCGATGAAACCGCTCGATGAGTCCGTTGGTGTGAGGGTGGCAGCTAGAAGAAGTCTTATGGACGGTGTTGTCTGCGCTCAGTACTTCCTCAAGGACTTGAGAAAGAAGTGTCTTTCCACGGTCGCTAATGAGAATACGGGGAGCTCCGTGACGCAAAATTATCGCACGCAGGAAAAAATCGGCGACTTCAGAGGCGGCACCGGAGCGAAGAGGGGCGGTTTCAGCGTACCGCGTTAGATAGTCGATGGCAGTGACAACAAAACGGTTGCCGCCTGACGTCAAAGGGAGAGGACCAAACAAGTCAATGGCGACCGTTTCAAAAGGCACAGATGAACCAGGTAGAGGTTGCAGTAGGCCAGCAGGAGGAAATGTTGAACGCTTGCAATGCTGGCAAGACGGACAAGATGAAATGTATTTGGCGACGCTGGCAGAAAGCCCAGCCCAGAAGTAGCGGCTCTTGATATGGTCGTAAGTTTTAAAGTGGCCTTAATGTCCAGCAGTGGGGTCGTCGTGGTAAACCTCCATAATTTTAAAACGAAGGGAGCGAGGTGCAACGGGCACCCAGCGTTGACCCGTAGGGTGATAAACGTCGCGGTAAAGTGTTCCATGATAAAATCGGAACAGACGAAGCTGACGGCGCAAGCGACTGTTTGGGACAACTGATTCTCCACGGAGGCGAGCGATGATTGTGCGGCAGTAAGAGTCAGTCAGCTGCAGGGACGAGAAATCAGCATTGATCTCGAGTGGAGCTATAGCAATGGGTGCAACATTCAGGTGGCCAGCAGAAGGCTGACTCAGATGGCAGGAGGGAGAGGAGGCCGTAGGTGGGGCCGCGTCAGTAGGCATCAATGGGCAGCGAGAGAGGGCGTCAGCGTCGAGGTGTTTTCGCCCAGATTTATAGGTGATGGTGAAGAAGTAGTACCCAGCGACCCAGTCGACCCGATAAGTTCTTCAGCGATGACTGCCAACCGAGTGCGTGATGGTCCGTTACAATGGTGAAGTGTCGGCAATACAATAAGGTCAAATTTTTTTAATCGACCAAACAACGGCGAGGCACTCTTGCTCGGTAATAGTATAGTTACGCTCAGCTGCAGTAAGCGTACGACTGGCGTATGCGACGACTTGCTTTTCAGACACTGCCTTGCGTTGCAAGAGAACCGAGCCAATACCGTGACCACTGGCGTCTGTGTGAAGCATGGTGGGCGCGTCAGCGTCAAAATGGCGAAGCACAGGAGTGTAAGTGAGTGCCTGCTTGAGAGCTTTGAAGGCGTCTTCGCATTCAGTGGACCAGGTGTAAAGCACTTGGGAATTCACGAGCTTGTGTAACGGGGCCGCAATTGTTGCAAAGTTCCGAATAAAACGGCAGAAGTAGGAGGCTAAGCCAAGGAAGCTGCGAAGATCTTTCTGGCGTTGGGGCTGAGGAAAATTAACGACAGCCGCAATATTTTCGGGATCAGGCTGGATTCCTGCCTTACTGACGACATGGCCGAGTACTTTGATGGTCTTACTGGCAATGTGGCATTTCTTGGTATTCAGCTGAAGCCCCGCCTGGGCAAGGAACGTGAGGACTTCAGTGAGACGCTGCAAGTGCTGAGCGAAGTTCGACAAGAAGACAATGATGTTGTCGAGATAACATAGGCATGTTTTCTATTTCATGCCGCGAAGCACGGTATCAATCATGCACTCAAAGGTGGCCGACGAATTACGGAGTCCGAAAGGCATCACGTTAAATTCGTAGAGACCGTCGGGAGTAGAAAAGGCAGTCTTGTCCTTATCTACATCGTGCATAGGAATTTGCTAGTACCCCGAGAAAAGGTCGAGACTGGAGAAATACTCAGCGCCTTGGAGACAGTCTAATGCGTCATCAATACGAGGCAAATGGTAAACATCCTTGCGCGCGATCTTGTTAAGTGCCCGGTAATCCACGCAGAAGCGGACTGAGTCATCTTTTGTTTCGAACGAAAACCACAGGTGAGGACCAAGAGCTCGTGGATGGCCAGAGGACATTTCGAGCAAGCATGTCAACAACTTGCTCCTCAATGCCTTTGCGTTCTGCTGCCGAAACACGATACGGCCGTCGTCGAACAATAGCAGTGCCGTCCGTCTCTATGCGATGAGAGGTGACGGAGGTCTTCCCAAACGCTGAGGCGCACACATCAAAATATTCTCGGTGCCGCAAGAGGACGTCTAGCATAGCTGTGGACTGCTCGGATGTAAGGTCAGGGCGGATGGCGGCTGCGAGCGCAGAGGATGTCGGAAATGGAGGCTTGGCAGCAAGCGGTGGTGCACTAGAAAGTGTGTTGAGGCTAACGGTATCGCCGTCAAATATAAATCCAACTGTGGCGCCTCTGGGCAGTAAGAACGGCTGGAGAGTTGTATTCAGGACCGCAACCACCGCGCAACCACGGGTGAAGGAGGTGAGGCACGAGGCAAGAGCTAGGCCGTCGGAGATCCACCGAGGAGCGGGCGTAACGAAGGCCTCGCCATCGAGAGGGTAGTCCAATGCCACGATGATCAGCTGCTCGCGTCCAGTGGGCAAAACTAAATCAAATGCTGCGAACACGTGTGGTGGTGAACAATCAGAAGTCGGTAATATATCGGGGTCCTCAAGATGAATAAGGCGCTCACGGCAAGAGATGAGGGCGGACGCCGACGAGAAGAAATCCTACCGCAAGATCATGAGATGAACGCACGTGGGGAGCACAATAAATTCAATATGATGCCGCTGGTTATCGATGAGAACACGTGCTGTGCATTGGCCGGTGGGTTTCATAAGAGTTCCATTGGCTCCATGAAGTGGCGGACCGATGTATGGCGTTAGAACGTTGCCCAGATGAGAACCCAGAGAGAAATGCATGATGGAATAAGCGGCGCCGGTGTCGATTAGGGCCTCAACGTATAATCCTTCAACAATCACTACTAACATATTCGACGGTCGCCCAGGAGGAATTGTAGATTTCGAACTCAAAGCACCTTTCCCTCCAAACACTGCTTCGGTTAGTTTTCCGCTCTAGGTTCGAATGGTTGCGAGGTAGGACGAAGCGGTGACGTGCGGCGAAAATGCGAAGGGGATCGGCGTCGGGAAGGACGCGAGGGCCGTGAAACATCGGTGTAATCCGCAGGAGAGGAAGAACGCCGGTAAACGTCTCAGTAGGGCAGTGTAGAATCATCAGGCTGGCGCACGCGGGCACGTTCAACGGGAGCATAACCCCGTTGCTCGTCTTGCTGGCGGCGGCGACAAACACGGGCAATGTGGCCACGTATCCCACAATAGTAGCACACAGGGCGGGAGGGGCGCCAGGCTGGAACAGGACGGTGTACTGTAGGATATGGTGCCATGGCAGCGACGTGACCGCACACGGTGCCGAACAAGTCGGGGAAGGTGGGGCGGGTTGGCGTCAAGTAATCTTGGCATAGGTTGGCAAGAGAGGTTGGGAGGTGATGGGAGGCGGCGAGGGAGGTTGGGAGGCAATGGGAGGTGGAGCTGGTGCCACAGTGCTGTTGAAATTCGTCAGTTCATCTTTGATAATGCTGCGCAAATTCACGGTCGCTGGCGGAAGAGTTGGAGATACAGCAGAGGGATTGGTGAGGCCGTAGAGCTCCTTTCGGATCATGGTGCGTATTAGGGACCGCAAATTTCCATCTATGAAGGAGCCGCCATCACTGGGGTCTCGCAAGAATCGCATGTGTTTTCTTCGTACGTTTCTCACATATGTGGTCTCTAAGATAGCTGATATGCGGCAGCCAAGACTTATTCCTAGAGAATGACTCTCATTAATCAGGAAGTGGTGATTTGTGTCTTGTTGTTTTTATACGCACCACGCATAGATGAATCCGGAAAAATGCTGATGAATCACCAAGATGCTTTCCCAGACAGCATTAAAATCTAATTCTAAATAACAATTTTATGTGTTCTTCCTTCAATAGTTTCTTTGAGAGCCAGAGGTATGGGCGTATTTGCGGAGTCCCGCCATAATAGATAAGTAGGCGCACCAAACATTAGTTTATTTATTTATTTACCAACATCGCCAAGCAGCTTTAAATTGGAGGAGAGTATACAGAAAGGAAAAAGCAATAAGCGCTGTCTCAGCCACAGAAACAAATCAACATGGCGGTAAAAAGGAAACGCAAAGCAAAACAGATAAACAATCTCACAGCACCACAAAACTGAAATGGTTGTTAAAACACAGAAAAGAAAGCATCATTATACATAATCCCGTAATAATAACCTGCGTATGCCCTGAAAAATGGGTGCCTATAGCATGTTCTCCATAAACAATTCTTCGTCAATTTTCTTTCTCTATGTTTTTGTACTTAAGAAGAATTTACCAGTAGCGTCAAAGTTGAAACTATATCTCAAGTGTCAAACAGGAAATCACCAGCAAAAATGCCGATGTTTTTGTTTATATGAAAAGAATCAAACGCAGTCAGCGCTCAGAAGGCAGATATAACAGTAGAAAGAAATCTAATCCATTACACTAGTCTTTTTTTTTTAATAATTCCATTTTAAGTTGGATTCGATATCATAGGCATGCGGTTGTAGAACACAATGAGCATAGGATCAGTGTCAGAGAATTATGATCTGTAGATATGAGTGAAGTCATATAAATATTTAAATATAATGTTGTTTTTCCCGCGAGTAAAATACGAACAAGGGAAATTCGGCGCCTGTTTCCACGCGGTGTAGTAACTACTTGCAGCTGTCGAGGCAGCTGACACGATGATTATGCAGGTACATCAAGTTTCTCTGCCAAATGCTTCCTGTTGTAGAGGACGTTGATGCCAACATTTTAGTGGACATGATATATTCACCAATCAAATGATCAGCAAGAGCCCAACTGCTCTTAATTTGAACATCAACATAAACGGAGGTTTTTTTTTCTGTATGTGCTGCGCTTCACGGGCGCCCATTACAGCAATGCCGTACTGTTAAATGTACCTCATTATCATGTCTACAATTATTCGATATTACGGATGGGAACATTAGTACAGTAATTACAACTATCAATTTAAGATGAATGGCTAAATGCACCGAAATAATCAATACAACTTAACGCAAGGTCAATCTGCGTACAGCGTGGGTTGAAACTTAGTCTGATGAAATAAAGTTAAACACCTGCGCTAACAGACTTTTCCTTGTTCTGCACTGCTGCTTACAGGCTGGCCCAATCTTCTATATCGTGCTTCATCCGATGGTGACTATCCTGGCTTTCCCGACGGTGCGTAGATACTTTCTTACACGAGGCTTTTATGGCATGCGCAAGAAAGAAAATAAGTCAAGAATTTTAGTTTTGCTTAAATCTTTTTGCAGAGGATTTCGAACATTCCAAACACAATTACGTAGTGGTTACCCAGCGTAATTCTTTTGTTTTCTGACTTACCGAATCCGAAAGTGAGCGGAAATCCTTGTTCCACAAACCATTTTTGGATTGATTGCTTGGTTCAACTTATACACAAATGATTTCTTTCCGATTCCTCAAAATAGGGCTAGAAATGACGCTCGAACTCAAACGTTGGGTGTAAATCTGAGGAATATTGTAAAAATATGTGCGCTTGATAATCCACGTTTACACGATTTAGTCGATGGTCTACTCAAGGATAGAAATTATTGTCTTCATAAAATACTGCTGAACTTTATCTTCAACGCGCTTCAAACTGGTCAGGTTTCTTGCACATATATTTCCAGTGTTCCATACCAAATTATTATGATTGAATGATACCATTACGCACCCGTTGCGGCCTACTGCAGAGTCTGAAACCCCAAGAGCATTTTTCGCAATTCAGTTAATTGCCTGCAACCTCCTCTACCTTGTTTAGCAAGTCGCCACGGGGGTGGGGGAGGGAGGAGGGGGCCATCTTTATCTATTCTCATGCTATGCTTGCCTCTGAGCTTATAAGAACAGCCAAGGTGTCTCTGATACTCGTAACTCTGTCTCCGGGAATGCAACTTCACAGTTCCTTAATATCTGAACACTGAACATCGTGCAGTGAAGATCATAACATAGGCAACGCTTCTCTAGCGCTCTTTACTACATTATCTGAATTGAGGGCACTGGTAATGCTTACTTCGCTAGTGTTATACAAGTTATTCTAGGAAAGCGGCCCTTAGGCAAAAACATCTGTGGCCAGATATTATGGATGAAGTTAATCTAAAAACGCAACAACACTAGCCAAATATGAAATCTTACCGGCCTAAAAACATTTTGAGAAACATTTTTGAAGTATTAACTCATCATTTCAGTGCACTAGTATAACCATAGCCAAATTTAACGCTCATCGCAAATTTTTGCAACCAATAATTATTGATTACTTTCTGATGAGGTGTCAAAAGATTCATCGCGTGGCAAAACAAAAAACCCACACGCTTAAATTCAAACTACACAGCAACAAATTATTACTTTAAGTCTCAAGCAACCTAATAATTCAAATGGCGAAAAAAAAAAACAAATATTACGGGCCATATTATTGACTAGGGTTGCCTCGACTCCATACTAATTGAAATTACAGCCATGGTTTAATTGAAAGTATTTAGACCTAATTTTGTATAGAAGACTACCGGCAAAATCTTAAAATGTAACCAGACGTAGTCATCCTCGACACAGATATTGCTATGAAAACTGTGGTTTTCACTTGTGGTTTTACACCAACACGTGGTTTTCAAGGGCTTGCTGGTTGCTTTTGATTCATGCGTTCGTCTGCATTGTTTCGTTGTGTAAGTATCGAGTTTCTAAGACCTTGTTTTTATATCTGGGGAGAACTCAGCCTACTCGTAATTCCACCAAAGTGCTAGTCTGGCAAAGTATTACACTTGTATCTGCCACGTGAAATTACACTTTCTTATTGAAGAATGATTTTCTATTTTACGACTTGGGGGGGGGGGGGGGGGGGGGGGGAGAGAGACTTCAGTGTTCGAATTTTTGCTGTGCTCTATTCGTAGTACGTTTCTCATTTAACCGCAGTTCACTGCATACAAACATCAATGTGTACGTGATTCTTCTAAAATTTGCATTTTCGGGCTTTCAAGCGCAGATTAAATGAGACGTGCTTTATGATTGTTTTCCATTGTCCGGCTATACTATATACGTCCCACGAAACAGGTACAGTTAATTGCAAGCTGGTAAGAGAACGTTGGCACGGGTTACTTTGGAAACATTTAGCGGCGTGGAATCCACAGCCCAGGGCGCTTAGTGACGTTAGCAGGCGATTGTGAGAGAAATCATGATTACATCTGCGAGGGGAGAACGGCATGATATTACATAGAATGTAGGGTAAATTGGATGCGAGAAATTGCATGTTTCAAAATGCTGTTGAAGGCACACGAGCATCTGAGATGCCAGCGCAATATAAGACGTCGTGTATATTCTGGATAACATTTTGTACTCCAAATCAGGCTTCTCACTTAGAAACTGTTCGCTTTAAAATATACTAGCAGCACGTGAACCAAAGAGAATCAATTACTGTTCCAAGAACAATTCCTTCCACATTAGGTCCGTATAGTGAAATTTCCTTGGGTAATAAGCTCGCTGCGCTTGAAAACTATGTTTTTCTGGATCGGAAACATTAAAACGGAAAATGTGGAAGCATACGCTTGATATTCTGTCTTTCTAAGGAGGCTCAATTCTGCTTGAATGGAATGCATTGCCCTAATGGTCTATAATAACGTCATCGGGAGCATAAACTCTTTTTCATAAAGGAATATTTCAGCAAGAGTCAATCAGTTCTCTACTACAGGATCGACAAGCTAGTGTTTGTTCTCACTATCTATTCTCCGTTTTCTCTGAGACGCACTTTGCAGACGATTATGCTTTCTACGATGTTTACGGCAGAACTCTCCGTAAAAAGTTACTTATTTAGACTTTGGCGTCCTCGTCGACATTGTGAGAGAAACATTATGAGCATGCCCATGAAAGGCGGTAATCGGCAGATGACATGACCAGACATTGATTGGTGATGTGAGAGCACTTGACATGGCCGAAAAGGCAAGAGCTCAAAGAGCTCTGTAGTGATTTGAGGTTAATATTGGCGTCTAACCTCCTCGTGACGTTCTGATCTAGAGTTATGCACATGAATCATACCATGGCGGTCCAGTGGTACCTATGAATTAAAACAGGTATTAGTGTTAGCGTGCTGCTGTCGTTGCGCAGAGAAGCCATCGTCGTACCCGGTTAAAAAGAGGAAGGTTTCAAGGGCGCGTCAAGTTCCTTCTGGAGCAGACATTTGAGTGGCGCCGTCATGCGCCTCAGCAGCCACACGGACTACAGCGTGATACGCATTCACCAACATAAATGGCGTATTTACGTTCGATTGCATCATAGTCAAGCTGCACGGGAAGGTGGAGCCGAAGAGATGCCGGAAAAACGATAGGCGCTTTGTATTCAGTTTATATGACATACGTGATGTTGGTTAGTAGATTGGTTGTGGTTGATAGTATGATTGGTTGACTGATTAATTAGTGAGTAGTGTTAAGTGACCAGTGAATGTAACCAGCGTGATGTGGACAAAGACTCATTTGTGTGTCGCTGAATTTGCGGATAGATGCGGCTGGTACTGAGACAACGTTGTCTGACATTATGCCAGATAAGTGTAATAGTGCGAAGGCTTCATTTGAAGCTGTACCTTGTCATGATGGTGTTGCTGGACCACCGGGGAAGGTTTGTAGGACGGATGCCGAGAAGGCGAAAAAGAACGGTCGGTATAATGCCGCTAGATGTTTGAAACGAAGGCGGCCGGGGTGCCGAGGTACAAACACTAGAGGAAGCCGAGCTGGAAAGTCAGCAAACTGGCGGCGACCATAAGGGCAGGGCTGAAGCTGAGTTGGTCCTCAAAGCCAAATACACATTGATGCAACATAAACCTGGGTCAGTAATAGACAATGAAGGCTGTGTGGGAAAAGTAGCACCAGAGTAGCAACGAATGAGGTAATCAGAGCGGAGGCTATCGCATCTACTGTTAGGCGAAGCTTAAGCGTCGTCCTTCTTTTTTATATATTTAGAGCGGCATTTCGCATAGTGTGTTAGCTAAGCGCTGTATGGTAATGAGCATTCGTTAGATAATAGACGCACAAATATGGAGAAGAATAATATTGTGTGTAACACTGCGCCCGCAGGCGAACGATGTTTCCGCAGGGGCAGCCGCAAACAGGAGTCAATAATGTTGTCACGTCGTACCCTTAGGTTTGCAGTGTATGCTTGCTTTGATTTTTTCTTTTTACTTTTGCTGAAGTTCACCCCAGGCTTGCCACTTTGCATTCGCAGTTGAGTCCCAGAAATTGTGTAGCATATTTCTTTTCCGGGATAAATCCTGTCCATCCAAGAACAAAGAACTTCTATTCGCCGCCTTGATATTCAAGCGTTGTGTATATAGACACCTTTCCTCTTTTGTCTGAAGTTGTGATAACGCAAGTCATTTTAAACTCAAAACTTTAAATACCAGAAATGATCTTGAGGTGACGCCCCAGAAAGAGCCTGGCACTCGTGTGCCTTGCCCGATGTATGATCCCTATAAGTATCGTTGGTTGAGTATTTTTTTGTGCATCAGCCTGTAAGGTTAAGAGATTTGATACATGTTCTCTACTGATATTTCTCTGGCGAAGATATTGCAAAATA
This sequence comes from Amblyomma maculatum, assembly GCF_055883805.1. Classification (NCBI taxonomy): domain Eukaryota; kingdom Metazoa; phylum Arthropoda; class Arachnida; order Ixodida; family Ixodidae; genus Amblyomma; species Amblyomma maculatum. The sequence continues at coordinate 9,164,991 of NC_139353.1, read as the reverse complement.
TTTTATTCCCTGCACTTCCTTAGCTTGAGCGCGAGCAACTGAAGTAGCAGCATCCCCATTAAATTCAGAATCATTGGTCGAAGCCATACCACTTATTTTTCACTCTTCATATGAGCGAGACGGCGACAGAAAGAAGGTTCTTAATCTGAAGAACGCTTCCATGTTATTTTTTCCTCCGTATTTTATTCACATTAGAGTTTTGTGGGTAGAAAGGCGAAAACAAATTATTTTTGAAAATATAGCTGTCGTCAATTCAGAAGTGGTGCACACGTTCTGGTTAATTTTATACGCAGAACGCAACCAAGCGCTCCAGCAAACGCTAATGCATAGCAAAGATATCATTCTGTGCTAGCCTTTAAAGCTACCCAATTATGAATAAAATTACATGTTTCCTTCCTTCAATATCTTTTCTTGGGGCCATAGTTAAGGAATCTTTGCAGAACCTCGCAAAAATCAATAAAATGCTCCTTTCCTGTTTTAGTCGCGTGTTTTGATTCGGGAACTATCACGTAAAACGGCCGCTTGCCTGGAAGGGCATGTGTGATTCTTCGCCAATTTCTGTTCCTCATTCTATATTGATAGGCTGAAAAGATTGTGGGCTATACCGTCACAGTTTAGACCATGTCATGTCAGAAACAGAATAGTGCGAGCAAGATAAGGGATGCACCATTTTAATTATACCCAGTACTTACGCCAGTCAGCTTTCAGAGTCCCTACAGGATGAGTGGAAAAAAAATATTTTCTATTAAGAACTTTTCTTTAGTGACTAGCGCGACCTGAAGCAGAATTCCACATCTTAGCCATCTGGCTGTAGAACACGATGAACATGAAGAATGGCCGTGAAAATTAACTGCTGGGCGTGGAATATCACTTCACCATTTATCTGCAATATATTTTTTCGGCATGAATAGGAATAACGTAAAGTGTAGTAACCACTTTCAACTACGGAGGCCGCTGAAACCTTAAATATTGGAAATAAATCATATTTCGTTGAACAGTGTGCCTGCTTCTAAGGACTAATGTAGATACTTTTTATTAAGGCGAACCCCTTAGGTGGCTATGTTTGAGGGGTTCGTCCCCAGAAGTATGTCGATACGTTTATATCGCACTGAAATGTAAGAAAAACAAATGCTTGTGCGCGATAGGGGACGAAAAAAGCTTCCAAAATTCAAATTTGATGCATATGGGATAAGTAGATAATCAATTGAAGCCAATTAAGTGAATTCGCCCCTTCATGGATCACTGGCTTGTCGTGGCGGAGGGGTTTTCGATACTCGATGAAGTCGTGAGCTCTGCTGTGTAGGGCCACCCAAGATAGACAGGTCACGGCAGAGAGTTCTGACAAAGTGTGGTTCACTAGAGAAGGTAGTGGCAACCCACTCCAGTATTTCCTGCCAAGAAACCCCTATGGCTAGTCACAATAGCATTAATAAAAGGGCGCCGGAAGATGAGCCCCCCAGGTTGGAAGCCGTCCAACATGTTACTGGGGATGAACAAAGGGCGATTCCTAGTAGCTCCAGGACGAATGAAGCGGCTGGGCTAAAGCCAAAAGGACGCTCAGTTGTGGATGTGTCGGGAAGCGACCGGAAAGTCCGATGTTGCAAGGAGATATATCACATTGCAACATGGAATGTAAGATCAGTGACGCAAGGTAAACTCAATGTCGTCAAGCGAGAAATGGACAGATTGAACATTGATATCTGGGGTATAAGCGAGCTGAAGTGGAGCGGAATGTGAGAATTTATTTTCGGCGACCATTATGTCTCTTATTGTGGGCGCAAATCCAGGAGAAGGAATGGGGTCGCTCTCATAGTAAACAAAAGAATGGGCAAAGCAGTGCTAGGGTACACGACCGAATGATTTCACTTCGGATCCAAGATCAACCTTTCCACATAACAGTTATCCAAGTCTATATACTGAAGAAGCTGACGTTGAGAGATTTTATGCTGACCTGCAATGCCTTGACCGCACTCCATCATCAGACGTCCTTTTTCTCTTAGAAGAGTGGAATGCTAAGGAGGGGAGAGAAGAAATATCCGGAATTACAGGCAAGTTCGGTCTTGGTGAGAAAAATGAAGCTGGGCAGAGGCTAGTAGAGTTTTATTAAGAAAACAACCTGACCATAGCGAATACTCATTTTCTACAGCACAAGAGACGCCTGTACACATGGACTTCACCGGACGGTCTGTACGGGAATCAGATTAATTATATGCTTTGCCGGCAGAGACGAAGAAGCGCTATACAAGCAGTAAAAACAAGGCCTGGGGCCGATTGTGGCACCGATCATCAGCTTCTTGTTGCCAAATTTAAGCTTCGATTGAGGAAAACGCAGAAAACCAACAGGCCTTTCAGGTATGACCTGGATCAAATTCCATCAGAATATGCTGTGGAAGTGAGGAATCGATTTCAAGAATTAGATCTAGAAGACAGAGATCCTGAAGAGATGTGGGCTGATGTTCGTAATATAATACAAGATATAATACAAGACTTTGCTACTAGTAGTTCCAAAGCAAAAGAAATGCAAGAAAGCCATCTGGTTGTCTGAAGAGTCTTTGCAAATAGCTGAGGGAAGGAGAATGGCAAAAGTTATTGGGAAAAGAGACATATACTAAGTTCTCAATGCGGATTTTCAGAAAATAGCAAGGAGAGATAAGAATGCCTTCCTGAACATACAGTGCCAAGCAGTTGAGGACAACAGCCAATTGAGGAACACAAGAGCTCTGTATAAAACAATCAAAGATATCAAATAAAGCTTCTGTGCTAAGCTGGGCGTGATAAAGGACAAACGAGGCAGGTACCTCACTGAAGCCTCAGAGATAAAGAAGAGGTGGCAGGAATACACAGAAGAACAGTACAAGGACGCGGATGTGCAAACCCAACATAAGACGGTTGTTATTACTGATCCTGAGCCGGGCATCCTGAAGAGTGAAGTTGAATTGGCCTTAGCCAGCCTTGCTAAGAACAAAGCTAGCGGAATTGATGGCATTCCAGCTGAGTTGCTTCAAGACCTCAACCATGACGCTGTTAACGTTCTGCATACATTATGTCAGAAGATTTGGAAAACCCTGCAGTGGCCACAGGATTGGAGGAGGTCAGTTTATATCCGCATTCCAAAGAAAGGCAGTGCCAAAGATTGTTCCAACTACCGCACGATCGCGCTTATTTCGCATGCTAGCAAGGTGATGTTGAAAATCAGTTTGTGAATCGGGAGCTTCCGGACGTGCAAGCTAGGTTTCGCAAGGGCAGAGGAACTAGAGACCAAGTTGCCAACCTTCGCTGGATCATGGAAAAAGCAAGAGAGTTCCAGAAACCCATCTACTTCTGCTTTATTGATTATGCGAAAGCGTTTGACTGCGTAGATCACAGCAGATTGTGGCAAGCTCTACAAGAGATGGGAGTTCCGATTCACCTCATCTGTCTCCTCAGAAACCTGTATGAAGGACAAGAGGCCATAGTCAGAACTGGGCATGGTCTGACTGATTGGTTTCCGATTGAGAAAGGAGTGAGGCAAGGCTGCACACTATCGCCCTGCCTATTTAACCTATATGCAGAGTGCGTCATGAGGAAGGCCGGTCTGGACGAGTCTTCAGCTGGAGTGAGGATTGCTGACAACTTATCAACAACCTTAGATATGCGGATGATACCACTTTAATGGCAGAAAGTGAAGTGGAACTCAAGAGACTTCTGATGCGCGTACACGAAGAGAGTGAGAAGTTTGGGCTTAAACTGAACATTAGAAAAACAAAGATCATGGCATCTTGCCCTATCAAGTCCTGGAGCATCAATGGACAAGAAGTGGAAGCTGTGACAGATTTTCTCTTCTCGGGCTCCAAGATTACCTCGGAAGGAGACTGCAGCCATGAAATTAGGAGACGCCTGCTTCTGGGAAAGAGAGCAATGGTTAGTCTTGACCGCCTAGTAAAGAGCAGAGACATTAGTCTGCCAACCAAGATCCGTATAACTCGTGCTATGGTCTTTCCAGCTGTGATGTATGGATGCGAGAGTTGGACTGTAAAGAAGGCTGACCGCCGAAGAATTGACGCGTTTGAATCGTGGTGCTGGCGGAGACCCTTGAGGGTTCCTTTGACTGCCAGATGAAATCAGTCGATATCGTCGACCATAACCCCTGACTGCTCATTGGAGGATCAAATTCTAAAGTTAAAGCTCAGCTAATTTGGTCATCTGATAAGAAGAGATGAGTCGCTGGAGAAAGAGTTGATGTTGGGGAAGGTTCAGGGTCACCGGAGAAGGGGTAGGCAGCTAACGCGGTGATTAGATGGCATCTTCGAGGCGCTGCAGATGAAGTTATGTGATGTTAGGAAGATAGTGAGAGATCGGAAAGCGTAACGTGATATGGTCCATAGGGTCACGAAGAGTCGGACACGACTGAACGACTGATCTGAACTGAAGTGAATTCGATGCTGAATGAGCCAACAGCAGTATTGGTGCCGTCCAAAGTGGTGAAGTGATACCTGACTTTCGTTCACTTCACCTATTATCAACGCGTGACATCATATGAGAGGGCGGCAGCGCGATGGGAAAGAGTGGCGGCGTGTCGGAAGAGGGTGGCGCGTTGGAAAAATAAAATTCCGACAGCTCTGCAGAATCTGCACTGGAGAAATGCGTAGGGCGGAGCTTTGCTGCGCTGTCCGCAAGATGTGCCAGCGAGATTCCGGGATTGACAGACACTGCGCCTTTGATTTTTAAACCAATTATAGAACGCCGGTGACCTTTGATGCGTTCAAAGGAACGCTAGTTGTGTTCGACAAGGGACGCGCGATGTACCGTGTACTGCTGCATAACTCAGGCTTTCAAATTTCTTCACTGCAGATTGTGCAGTGCTCTTGGAATTTTTTTTTCAATCAAACAATGTGCGAGACTTGTACTGATCCTTCTTGCCCATACATATCATGACGGAAAAGAGAGAGAGAACTTTATTGTCGGAAGTAAAGTTACTGGGTCTTCTTAGTGAAACAGCCGAGTGTCCGTGACCTGGTGGCTTGTGGCGACTTCTGCAGCACAGTTTATGGCGCCGAATTGTACATCGAGGTTCACCTTGGGAAGAAATTCTTTTCAAAAGGTTGTTCCCGTATATACTGCGTCCTCTCTCACATTCAACTGTTACACACTCCTGTATATATGTCTGCGTTGTTGTGGTATGGTGAGTTCAAATCTAGAGTAACTACGATTATATTTTATTAATTAAAACTAAATGCATTGTATTGATCAATGATATATTCAATTCAAGCACAAATTATATGTTGCATTATTTCAGACTGAATATGCAAGAGTGAACAGCAGTGCCAAAACACCACCTTGCTCTGTTCTGCTTTACAGATTGGACCTATGATCAATATGCCACTGTGCCCAATGGTGATCTTATTCGCCCTGAAGACAGTGAGTAGAGACTTTCTAATACGCGGCTTTTATGGTGTGCCTAAGAACGGAAATAGTTTAAGACATTTATTAGCACGTACGTTTTGGTAGCAGAGAAATTAATGCATTAGTAACACAGCACCACGGCGGCTATATTGCATCATTATTTGGTTTCTTGCTTCAACAAATTTGCAGGTGTGCGAAGACCGCTGCCTTACGAAAAATTTGTGAGTTTGGTTTGCTGTGCAACCTAAGCACGAATATTTGGTGAGGCAACGGGTCAAAAGGTATCCTTCCTGTTGCTCAAAATATTGGGTGAACAAACGGCCTACCCGAAACGTTGGCGCAACTCTTAAGAAGAATACATGCCTTTTCAAATGCATATATTAAGAATTTAGCCTAGGGAGTACGCAAGGCCTGAAATATCTGTGATCGTGGCATAGTTCGCCTGTGCCGAACTTTCGACGCTCTCAAAATCCAGACAGTTTTCTAGTGCATACCCTTCTGCAGTTCTGTGCAAAATTCCATCACTAGAAAGACATCTTTAACCACCGTTGTAGCCTGATGCCAAGTTTGGAATCATCATCATCATCAGCCTGATTATACCCAATGCAGGGCGAAGGCCTCTCCTATATTTCTCCACTTCACCCGGTTCTGTGCTAGCTGCATCCACTTGACCCCTGCGAACTTCTTAATTTCATCCGCCCACCTAACTTTCTGCCGCCCCCTGCTACGCTTTCCTTCCCTCGGAATCCAGTTTGTTACCCTCAGCGACCGGTCGGTTATCCTCTCTTCGCACTACATATCCTGCCCATGTCCATTTCTTCTTCTTAATTTCTACTAGAATGTCGGTAACTTGAGTTATTTCTCTGACCCACTCTGCACGCTTTCTATCTCTTAATGTTACCCCTACCAATTTTCGTTCCATAGCCCTCTGGGTGGTCCTCAACTTAAGTAGAACTCTCTTGGTTAGCCTCCACGTTTCAGCCCCATAGGTGAGTACAGGCAAGATGCAACTGTTACATACTTTCCTCTTGAGCGATACCGGTAAGCTGCTAGTCATAATCTGCGAGTGCTTGCCAAATGCGCTCCATCGGAATCTTATTCTTGTTGTTATTTCCTTTTCATGGTCCGAATCTGCGGTTACTACCTGTCCTAAGTAGACATATTCGCCTACTACTTCCAGTATTTTGCTACCTAATGCAAACTGCTGTTCCTTCTCGAGGCTGTTGAACATTACCTTAGTCTTCTGAATATTGATTTTCAATCCTACCTTCTACTTTTTTCTGTCTAGGCCATCAATCAATTTTTGCAGTTCATCCCCCGAGTTGCTTAGCAAGGCAATGTCATCAGCAAATCGCTGATTACTGAGGTATTCTCCATCTACCCTTATCCCTAACTGCTCCCATCCCAAGTCTCTGAATACTTCCTCTAAACAAGCTGTGAATAGTACTGGGGAGAATGTGTCTCCATGCCTAACACCTTTCTTTATGGGAATTTTGTTACTTTCTTTATGCAGAACTATGGTTGCTGTGCAGCTATATCTTATATATATATCTTCCAGCACTTTCACGTACGGCTCGTCTACCCCCTGATTTCGCAATGCCTGCATCACCGCCGAGGTTTAACTGAGTCAAATGTTTTTTCGTAATCAATTAATGCTATGTATAAGGGCTGGTTATATTCCGAGCATTTTTCTATCACCTGATTGATGGTATGGATATGATCGATAGTAGAGTACCGTTTCCGAAACGCTGCTTGATCCTTTGCTTGATTGCAGTCTAAGGTAGTCCTGATTCTATTAGCGATTACCTTAGTAAATACCTTATACGTAACAGACAGTAAGCCGATTCGTCTGTATTTATTAAGGTCCTTAGAGTCCCCTCTCTTATGAATGAGGATAATGTTTGCATTCTTCCATGGTTCCGGTACCGACGATGACACCAGGCACTGCGTATACAGGGTGGCCAGTTTTTCTAGCACGATATCCCCCCCGTCCTTCAGCAAATCTGTAGTTATCTGATCCTCTCCAGCTGATTTCCCCCTTTTCATAGTTTCTAGTGCTTTCTTGACCTCGTCCTTCGTCACTGGTGGAACGTCTGACTGTTTTTCCCTACCGCCAATCTCATTACGGTCCTGACTGCGTTGGCTACTGTAGAGATCTGTATAGAACTCCTCGGCTACTTTGACTATCTTGTCCATATTAGTGATGACGTTGCCCGCCTTGTCCCTTATCGCATACATCTGGTTTTTGCCTATGCCCAATTTCTTCTTTACCGCTTTAAGGCTTCCCCCGTTCTTTACAGCAAGCTCAATTTTCTCCATGTTATACTTCCTTATATCGGCCACCTTGCGCTTATTGATTAGCTTTGATATCTCGGCCAATTCGATCTGGTCTGTTGGATTGGAAGCTTTCATACTCTGGCGTTTCTTAATCAAATCTTTCGTCTCCTTAGACAGCTTACCGGTATCCTCTCTAACTATCGTACCGCCTACTTCCACCACGCACTCAGTAATGATATCTTTGAAATTGTTGTTCCTGGCCTCTAGGGTAATGTCGCCATCCTCAGTTAAATCTGAATACCTATTCAGTAGCGAGATCCTGAACTCTTCTGCCCTCCCCCTCACCGCTAATTCGTTGATGGGTTTCTTTCTTACTAATCGGTTGCGTTGCTTCTTCAGATTTAGGCCAATTCGGGACCTCACCATCCTGTGGTCACTGCATCGCACTTTCCCGATTACCTCTACATCCTGCACAATGGCGGGGGTTGAACACATTATGAAGGCGATTTCATTTTTAGTCTCTCCATTAGGACTTTTCCATGTCCATTTCCGGTTCTTCCGTTTGCTGAAGAAGGTATTCATGATCCATAGGTTATTGCGCTCTGCAAACTCAACTTTTAACTCCCCCCTGCTATTCCTAGAACCAATGCTATAGTCACCTACTGCCTTGTATCCTGCCTGTTTTTTACCCACCTTGGCATTGAAGTAGCCCATTAGTACAGTATACTGCGTCTTTACTTTTCGCATTGCCGATTCTACATCTTCATAGAAGCTTTCAACGGCCTGGTCATCATAACTACATGTAGGTGCATAGGCCTGTAAAACCTTCAGCTTATACCGCTTATTACGATGCCTGCCACCCTCTCATTAATACTATAGAATTCGTCTATGTTACCCGCTATATACTTATTAACAAGGAAACCTACTCCTAGTTGTCGCCTCTCTGGTAAACCTCGATAACACAGTACATGCCCATCCTTCAGTACAGTATATGCCTCATTCGGCCTCCTAACCTCACTAAGCATTTCATGCCCTCTAGTTCCTATAACAGCACTACTAAACTAGCTTCCCTAGCTAGGGTTCTAGCATTAAACGTTGCCAGGGTCAGTTTCCAATGGCGGCCTGTCCAGCGCAGCCAGGCTTTCTTAGCATCCCCTGCTGCGTCACAGGTCTGACCGCCGCCGTGGTCAGTTGTTCCGCAGCCGCTGGTGACTGTGGGCCAGGGTTTTATGAAGCTTATCATAGGAGGTTGTGGCCAATTACTGCACCAGGGCGGCCAACTCCTGTTCTGGTGAGGGAGTGTGTTGCCGGAGGTGTTCACCGGCATCAGGTCGCACCCCAAACCTGTTTATGCAATTCCATCGACACGCGGATTTTTTTTTTTTTTTTTTTCATCCGGTGGAGAATTGCGCGGCACCGGGATTTGAACCCCGGTCCTCTTGTCTTGCATGCGAGGCGGATGTTCTATCGCTACGCCACCGCTGCACTACTCATTATTTATTACCTGCAGTTTTTCTTCTGTATTCATGTATTTGTAACCTTTGTATCGCGATCATTTGTATTGCCATTATTAGCTAGCAGATATTCTGTGTATGACATTGTTTATTACCTGCCAACTGTTTTTCTTCTATATTCATGTATTTGCAACCTTTGTATCGCCATGTTTGCGTTCAATTATAGGCCCATCCTGTAAAACTCCCAATGGGGATTGGCAGTATCTTAAATAAACAAAAATGCAAAATACCCTCGTTTAGTTTTGATTTCGGTTCCTTGCGTCCCGTCCCCACCCTGCTATTTAGTAGCCAATCTTACAAACGCCTCTTGCTATCATCTAGCGCCAATTCATTCAGAAAGAAGAAAAGACAGAAGACCACAACCTGGTCATCACAGTTCGGAATAACTGAGAAGTTTTTGTATTTCTATTGGTTGACTACAATATTATTATTTTCGTAGTGAACGAAACGCGGATATCACGAAGACGAGAAAGAGAACGACGAAGTGCCGCTGCGCTGCTCGAGCTCGCTGGTTTGTGCCTAGACGGACTATGTTCTTGTGCTGTTCGCCGTGAAGCTTACAGAGGGCTATATTCCCTGTTGAACCCTCAGTAAAACCCCTTTCACTTTATTTAGTAGGTACGCCATTGGGGTCATCCTTCGGCAGTGAAGAGATCCGTCCTAAAACAGGTCGCTGATTGTGTAAGCAGTGTGTTCACAGGAACCGAGTCACACTAATTCGAAGTCGGGGGACGAGTTTTGTACACCCAACGGACACGGAGCTTGCGCACACGATTATACATTGGGCGAGATGTCTTTTGCAGCAATTTGTAGAAGCTATCTGATGCTCGCAATAAAGAATAAAACACATGTACTAAATACTAACTATTGATTTTCGCTCGGTAACTAGCAAGTAAAACTTCCGCATCCTTTGATTAGCACGCTGTCTTAGCGGGCTCTCACAAATACGTTCTCATCTATTTTAGCTTATTCTACGTTTTTAGGTTAAAAGAACTGATGGCTTAGAACCACAGTTAAGACCATATATAATCCCGACAAACAGAAAGCACTATCAAAATTGGCAGATTTTTCTTTTTTAAATCAAATCAGCCCTTACTCCAGTCTGCTCTGTAACGTTTAAGAGAAAAGTAGAGCGAAATCTTTTGTGCTACAGCTTGTTCTTTAATGACTAAAGTGCTCTCAAGTTGTATTCAACAGCAATACCGCTGTCGAATATATGGACGCAGTAAAAGAAAGTTTGGATGCAATAATTGCTGGAAGGGGGGTAACGTGAAATCGGCAATTCGATGTGATATTGCTTCCAGTGGGGATAAATAAAAACATGGAACTATCAATAATATGCAGCGCCGTCCAACAAGATCTGGGCACTTGGCAGCGAATCTCCCGCTGAACATCCCATGTTGATATATTGCTTAATGCAGGAACCACATCCCCATTCGCTCCTCGACTTCATTAGATCTGCCTATTTTCTCAAGAACTCCCTTTATCCCTTAAGCCCATAAACAAGGTTGTTAAACATATTCAACGCCTGCGTCCACACATTGCAGTAAACAGTGTAGGATCATCCTATCGCGCCCAGTTATAAATAATAAAAGAAATGCGAAGCTTTTGATGGATGCTTTTTATTTGCTAATGAAACGATGTAGACAGCCCAACTAGATATAATTCTCCACACTGAATGTGACCGAAATTTGTAACCCTAATTGCTGCGTCATGGTGCTCATAATAGTATTGCCGTACTGTATGAGTTCTCGATACTATACCTGCACCGATCCACTCTCAAGTTCGAATATAAAGCAATTAGACATATTTGTTAAGATAAACATTTAATATCTCACAAGCACAATTCACGCCACGTTAACACAGTCATTCTGCGGGAATGATCAGAAGTTACAAAGAGTTTTATTTTTTTCTTTGCTAGAAATTGCTTCTTACCCTGTGTTACATTTCCAGGTCAGTACCGTGGTCCCTCTGATGTCTCAAAAACCCGAGAGTGGAAACTTCTTTTATACGCTGCTTTATGGCATTCACATAATGAATATTGGTCAAAACGTTTATTTGGCTGTAATTGTCCGTGGCCGTGTTTTTAAAAATTCGCAGCGCCGTGGTAGAGCGACTACAAGAATTATTTATTTTGTTTCCTGGTCAACCGAAGTCTCAGATGGGCAGCCACCATTGTATCACCAATGGGGTTTCCACTTCACTGGTGATGAATGTCTCGAGGGAATACAAAAACTAGGTCATGGAACCCTCGACTGTGGAGCAGCAGCATCTGTTTGCCGGTGCTACTGATGTAGTAAACACATGCGCGTCCACCTTCTTGTAAGCGAATCATAGTTACGTAAAACAGCGTGCATTGACCGTTCCAATATTCATGCAATTCATGTAATCTTTTCCCGCTATTCATGCGATATCACTAACCCGAATCTTTTTATAACGCGTCCGCAGTGCAATTATTTACATTGGAGAAAAATTTAGGTCAGATGTGCAGCGTTACTTGTGTTATATTGACATCGACTCCAACTACTTGGCCGCATGCAGTGTTCTATATGTAGACAGTGAAGAACCCACTTCGGGCAGACTGCTTCTTCAAAGTGACGACTCTTAGAGCATTATAGATAGTTTATTCGTTTATTCTTGCCGTTTTTGTTTGAGTAGTGGCGGTTATAGCATAGTGGGAAAAGCCTAATAGCCGTGCTTAACTCGAATGTTTTACAAAATAATTAATCTCTTTTTTTTTCCCAACGCATCTTAAAGAAAAAGAGCACCACGTAAAAATAATAATGCAGCCACTATGCACGTGAAAGCTAAAAGTGGATAGAGCTGAGTAGCAATGATAATGCCGTTATGTACCTTAACTTTTTTTCGTACTACTGTCCATGTTACGCTCATGCGTGTCGAATATGATTCATGGAGGGGTTTTGCTGCTAAGGATATAAAGCGGACGTTTCGATGGTTCACGTTCTACAACTGTTTTCTGCGGCACTCTGCTAAGAAGTATAAAAGAAAAAGTCCAAAGAATGAGCACGTTTTGAAGCAATTTCATTATCGCGACTATACTTTCGTCTTTGATCCATTGCATTTTCTCTTCTTTGCTCCTATTGGGAGACAGATTACAGTGCAGTATCTGCAACTAATATTTTCACTGTTTACAAGCACCTTACCGCATAAATGAACGTCCTGCTAAAAGAACGCACACGATTTGAAGATATGTGACAATGTTATTAAATATTTTCAAACAGACCGAAAAGGTGTAATATGTTTTTCTTGCTTCCCAACGTTTTTACGAAAATCATACCCCTTAGTTGAAAAGTTTGCAAATCTCCTGACGAGACTTTCACGTATGAAAAATACGGCAACACTCACATGAGAAACTTGAGTGTGAATTTAACAGGCATAAGTAGTGGCCGATCACTTCTGTGAACTGCGACGAGCCAATAACTATACAGAACGGAAGTTCTTCTATAATAGGGAAATTGTTGGCTTTACAGAGAAATCCGAAGGCGATGAGAACAAGAAAAAGAAGGAAAAGAAAGAAAAGGCAATAAAGGAGGAAAGGAAGGAAAGAAAAAAAAGAAAAGAAAAGAAGGAAAAGAAGAAAAAATCTAAACAAGAGTGAAGATGCTGGAAGTGAATGGGGATTACCCAATTCGGGAGCACCAGCCGCATTTGTAAAATAAATGGTTTCCTTCAAAAAGGGTCATGTTGTACGGTTATACTTTATTATAATCTTGTGTTCAGTGTTAGTCAAAATATAAGCCAATTGATAGCTTACTTCTCTCCCACTCGGTGTTTGTTCAGGTGATTTCAGGAGGTGGGTTGCGTGAGCTTCTGCAAAAAATACTTTACCAACATTTTCATTCCTTTTTTTTTGCTAAAGTTATTTCAACCAGCAATGGCAACTAAAACCAGTACTTTGGTTTCTTACTATCATCTACCTTGTCACTTTTGCAACGAACGAAATATCGCTGTATCCACCTTAACTGCCAGAACCGCATTCCTAAAGCGGGAATTGAAATGCGGCAGGTTGGCTCGAGTCGTTCGAAAAGTTACTGCTATGAACACAGGTATCAATCGAAATTAAGGTGGAGTCAAGAACGCTAACTATCGCCATTAAGGGGGCCGTAAATGCAGTGGCGAACAACACGAGCCGTGGTATCTGCCCTCCACTGCAAATAAACCCGTTGAGTGACTGCTTAAGGCGCCACAGGGGTTCAGGTGACGGAGCAATCTACTCCTTCCCGAATGCACTCACGCCTTCCTACCGGGAATAAAAATACTATTTGTCATTGGCAATGTGCCTTACTGTGCATGATAACAAACATGCTGAATTGGCTACTTTTTTATAGGCGACGCATGAAAACAATTTCGAGATCACTGTGGAATCAGAAATAACGCCTAGGAGTTGCTAATGCACGCGTTGCATCACGTTTACTCTCATTATCATTATCAACTAAATGCACCGTCATCATCATTGCTATGGCATCATTGTCATTATCACTAATCATCGAGTCATTGTCATAGCTACTATCATCCTCATGGTAGACAAGGAGAATTTTGATGTGCGTTGCACGATGGCATTTAGGCACGCAGAATAAAATGTACAATCTGTCAGGGGGTACCATAATCGAAAGCGTAACACTTCTGAGGAATGTTCTCCGAGTCGGCCAGAGAGAGAGAAAACTTTATTTCAAAAAGAAAAGGAAACGAGAAAGGAAAAAAGAAAAAAAAAGGGGGGGGGGGGGGCAGTGAGTGGAGTCTTCATTTCAAGACCCCAGTGGCCTGGGCTGCCGCTCTTGCCTGAGTTACCAGCCTACGCTGGGTCTCTGGATCATAGCATTGCAGAGTGGCCTCCCACTGCGCCTCCGAATGGTGTATGTTTATGTGTGGAGGTTTGGGGCCTGTGCATCCCCATGTGACGTGGTAGGCGGTGGGCTGGTTGTTGCACCAAGGGCATATGTCTGTGTAGTGTTCTGGGAACATTATGTTGTATTGATGTAGGTTGGGGTAAGTGTTGGTTTGGAGCTGTCTCCATTCCCGCATTTCTTGTGCATTTAGACCCTTGGGTGGAGGGGGATAAATTCTACGTTTTCCCTGTAGGTACTTAAGTCGCGCGCCGTAAGTCACTAGGACAGGAATGCTGGTTGTGAGATCGGGATTGGTGGCCGCTCGGTTTGTGTGACCTCGAGCTAGCCTATCCGCGACCTCGTTACCTTCCAATCCAGAGTGCCCCGGAACCCAAGTGATCTGATGCTTGAGCTGTGAGGCTGTAGCCAATGGGTTAGTTGTGAAGCGAGCTAATGTTTTAGGTATTCTGCCTGCAGGAAGGAGCCGACACGCCGCTTGTGCGTGCAGCTCTCGATTGGTCGCGCCTCCGTAGGTAATGGCCAGCACGATCGCCGCCACTTCCGCTTCTGTGATAGTACAGTGCGGGATGGACATGCTGGAGACTTCTGTGTATGAAGAGCCCACCACCACGGCTGCTGCTGCGTTCGATGTATGCTCGTATAGAGCGGCATCCACAAAGACAGTTTTCTAACTGCGTTCCACTGCACGTTTAAGATAATTCACTCGGGCATGTCTTCTGCCTTCGTTGTGGACTGGAGACATGTTCTTTGGGAGCGGGGACACATATACTCTTGCCCGGTACGGAACAGGTGTGTTAGTCGTTGACTGTATAGCTTGTACGCCCGAAGGATAGCCAACGCGCTCGAGAATGAGCCGGCCAGTCTCAGTTGACAGAAGGCGTTCCCTTTGGGACAGGAGGGCAGCCTCTTGAATTTCTTCAAATGTGCTGTGCAGTCCAAGAGCTTCCAATTTGACGTTGGAGGTATATGGTGGGAGGCCTAACGCGTTCCTGTAAGCTGCACGTATCATTGCGTTTACTTTGTTCAGATCTCTTCGGAGCAGGGTGAGGTGAGGTAGTCCATAGGACAGGAGACTGATGACCAGCGCCTGCACCAGACGGATCGTGTCTTCTTCCCGCAGGCCTTTTCTGTTTCTGGCCACCTGGCGGATCATTTTAGAGATCTGCTGTGTTGTATTCTTGAGGAGGTAGAGCACGTGGTCTACTTTTTTATCGCTTTGGAGCCAGAGACCCAGGATTCGTATGAGTGGCACTTCCCGGATTGGGACCCCATGCAGGAGGATGCTAAGATTGCCTGGTGATGTATAGTGGTACCCACGTATGCCGATTACTTCAGATTTATCTGGGGAGCATTGGAGCCCGCATCGAAAGGCCTCTGTTTCCACGCAGGTTGCGGCAGCTTGAAGTGTTTCTTCTTTCTGGCCTAGAGAGCCGGTGGTTGTCCAGATCGTAATGTCATCAGCATACAGGGTGTATCCAATGTTCGGAACCTGTTGCAGAGCCCTTGCGATTTTAATCATGGCGATGTTGAAGAAGAGCGGGGAGATGACCGATCCCTGTGGCGTGCCCTTGTTCGGCATGTCTTGAAGATCCGATCTCATGTCACCCATTCCTATCGTTACCGTTCGGTTGGACAAAAATTTTTTGACGTATCGGAAGGTGCGTTCGCCGCAGTTTAGTTTATTGAGCTCGGATAGGATTGCCTCGTGAGACACGTTATCAAACGCGCATTTAGATCTAACGCTATAATGAGGTGCTCGTCTCCTCTCGGAATGTTAGAAAGTACCTCCTCCTTGAGGAGAAGAAAAGCGTCTTGAGTGGACAGGCCCAATCTGAAGCCGATCATGGAGGGATGGAAGAGGCCGTTATCTTCTATGTAGTGTTGAAGTCGCGTCTGGATGACTCGCTCGTAGAGCTTGCCCAGGCACGAGGTGAGTGATATGGGTCGTAGCGTTTCGACCGCCGGCTTCTTGCCCGGTTTTGTAATTACGATTATCTCCGAGCGCTTCCACTCAGAGGGAATTTCATTCTTCTCCCACAGCGAGTCACTCAAATACTTTGTGAGGTCGCTGATTTGTGCCTTGCTGAAGTTGCGGATCATGGCGTTGCTGATCTTGTCCGTTCCCGCCGCCGTGTTGCTGGTGCATGATCGAACTGCAGCATACACCTCGGCTTCAGAAATAGGAGCATCGAGTGCCGGATTTTTCTCGCCCTGGTAGGTCAAAGAGCAAGGAGGAGCTGGGCTGGTGCCGATATATTTGTCCTTAAGAGCTTGAAGCAGCGTGGCGTCGTCCCCTGGAAAAAGGTGAGCAATACACTTCAGGGTCCGTGTAGATGCGGATTTTGATTTAGAGGGGTCAATGAGGTTCCGCAGGATTGTCCAAGTACGGGACGTTCCCAGCGTTCCTCTCAATGACTCGCAAAATTGTTGCCAATTTTGTTGTGCTAGGTTGGTGGCATATGTCCGGGCTTCCTCCGTGAGCTGCGCAATCCGCAGACGGAGAAGTCTATTTAGGCGCTGTCTTTTCCATCGCCTCACAAGGCGGCTGCGCTTCTGCCATAGCTTGAGAAGATGGCGATATACCTCAGGGGCTTCCAGTGTGCGTTGTATTATTTCGGTGGCTTGCTTGTGTGCTTGTCTGATGTCTTCGCTCCAGTCTTGTATGGACTGAATTGGACCTGATGGGACGTATGCGTTGGGGAATTTGGGCCAATCGATGATGTGGGCAGCGCCTAGATCCCTCCGGATTTTGGTAGATGATATGGATACGCTTAGTATGCAGTGGTAACTTTCCAGGGTTTCTTCTAGGGTCGTCCATGTAGCCTCAGCAACGTTCTTGATCAGAGTGAGGTCCGGGCAGGAGTCATGGGAGACGCTGTTGCCTTCGCTTGTCGGATATAGAGGGTCGGTGAGGAGTTCCAAGCCGATGGCTTCTATTGCTCGCGCAACTGTCAATCCTCTGTCAGGACTGGTAACCCCAGTCCCGGTGGGGCGCGTTGAAGTCCCCGACCACGACAAGCTGATTTGCTTGCGCCAGGTGGGTGGCTTCGGAAAGGAGGTTGGTGAAGTCGGCCTTTGCGGGTCGTGGCGGCTTGTACATGTTGATAACGAATGTACTCTTTCGGCCTCGTTTGTTAGGCACTATTTCTATCGCTAAGTGTTCAACGTCCGGTTCGGATAAGGAGTGCTCGATTACAGTAATGACGTTTGCGACGAGGATTGCAACCGACGGCATGTGGGGTTGGCGGACCGTGTAGTAGCCGTCTAGCGTCGGAGACCTGTCGGCTCCTACCTCTTGCAAACAGATAATGTCAGGTCTGATGAGGGTGGTGCAGAGATATTGTTTCAGGAAACCCCGTTTTCGTCTGATGCCCCTACAGTTCCACTGCCAAATTTCTATGTGTTCGATGTTTGTGCTACGGTGTGGGGTGCCAACGGGCAAGGAACGCGAGGCCACCTGAATGCTAGGGCCCATACTGAGTTCGAGCGCGGATTTTGTCCAAACGTTCGTGCAAAATAGAGCACGACTCATGTCCAACATGATGACTCGACGGGCGACCGGCGGCAGCACAGGGGGCACACTTAATGTTGGGGTCCCGGACGGAGCGAGGGCAAGCCGCCAAAGCATGACTCCGCACAACGGGTACAACACGCCTTCGAAGGGTCATTCTTGAGCTCGCACTTCTTCAAAGCGTGGCCATACTGCGCACAAAAAGCGCACAGGGGAACGTGCAGGTCCTCACGGACCTCGACGGAAGTCCAACCGATACACGACGCGCCGCACAGGGGCTGGCAAAAGCGAATGGGTCAGTTTCAATAACATGAACAAACTGTCCGGAGCGCTGCGCAGAAGAGAGCCTGACCTTACAGGAAGAAGGGTCCAGATGAAGAGCGTGGTTCCGATGATTGAGTGCCGCAATGACCTCCTCTGACGTTATATCGGGGTCAACCCCAGTCAGTCGTACATGCGGGTTCCGCTGCTTGGGAATTCGGACGTTCGCGGAGTTCCGCGTTGCCTCGATCCGTGAGATTGTGGACTTTAGACGGTCGAGGTCCTCAGTGTCCCTGGAGGTAACCGTCAGGGCGCGATGAGAGGCCCTGAGAGTAACAGCTCCGATTCCCTCAGCTTCTGGATCGATGTTCGCTTTGAGTAGTGCCGCCACCTCGCTGCCAACGTTGTCCAAGGGTGCAACAGAAGTTAGGAACATCTGGTGCAGCTGAGGATCCGGGCAGGAGTCTCCAGGCTGAGGAATCCTGTACGGATGAGAGGTCGCAGCAGGAGCTGCAATGGCAGCGCCTCCCTGTTAATGAGATTCTGAAACGCCGCTCAACGTGGCAGCATACGTCCGAGGGACCTGGGGTTGCCACCTCACGTCGCAGAGGTCCGCCGCAGTAGTGGTGTCCTGGGTAGTCCCGCAAGCAAGCCGCATTCGGAGGACACCCAGCTCATGCTCTCGCGCCGCCAAAGAGGTCCGGAGCGTTTCTGAATGGTTCAGCTCAGCGACCGCACACGCAAAGAAGTGCGCAGTGTGTCGGTACAGGGCACAGACCAGAAGCAAAAGGACTGCCCTGGTTCCGGGACCAATCTTGTTATCTTTATCCAGAATTGCCGCAACAATCTGCTCATGGGCCCTCATGGCGTCCGTGTCTGTGCCAAGCTCCAAGCGGTTAGGCTGCGGCGACTCCGAGTCGCAGTTGTCCGCGGCGGCAGGCACAAGAGCCCCGAATGCTCAGAGATGTCGGGTTCCAAATGGAGTCTGGCTGAGGTGGAGGCAGGGTGGGACTTACGAAGCGTACCAGGAGTTGCAAGGTCGTCGGGGTGGTACAAAGTCTGGTCCGCGGTGGTGTTATGAGCCGCCCGACATGAGGACACGTCGCACAGAGACGATGGGCTGCCTGGATTAGCCTCGTCGGCCATGGCCAAACAGGCAGCCGGTAGGCCTAACCAGCCAGCAGCCAGAGGCCAGAACGGGGAAAAAAGCGATGCGAGGGCACGGCCCGCCAGGAAAGAGGCCACTCGGAGATTCTCCCAGGTCTTACCGGGCTCCTCCGAGTAACATGGGTACCTAAGACACACGGAAATTAATATAAAAGCGAAGTAGCAAGGATTACAGAGCAACCTCAGCGGATGGATGTGGTCGACGGATTGATCAACATGAAAAAGGTTTCATATATCGTTTTAGCCAAAGGTAGGCTAGCGATGTTTATGCCTGTGTGTATTTGTTGACCGGCAATAAAGAAAAAAATGTCCCCGGTGTAGCACAGTTGGTTAAAGCGCTCGGCTGGAGATCCAGGAGATGGAGACTCGGTTCCCGGTTGAGAGAGTATTTATTTTTTATTTTTGAAGAGACAGGGTAGATACTATTTCTCCCATTCATTTCAGCCTATGTTTGTTACCCTTTTTTTCATGGTCTGCTGGGTTTATCAAATTAACCTTGGACTCATTGTAAACAGAAATCTGAGGTAGAGATACTGAACCAGGATTACAGTTTTCTGAACGTTGAAGTTTTATTGCGAAATCAATACTACGCCAGGTATAGCCGCTCGTTTTTGTGGGCCGTATCCGTCCGGGGTCCCTCAGCCTGCCATGACGTTTGAATTCACGTTACCCCTATGCCACGGGCAGGAGCTGCCACTCGGGTTGCTCCTTTGATACGGCAGGGTGATATCAGAATCAGCCTGCCAGAACCGTTTGCTATCTCGTTACCCTTACGACACGCAGGCACGTTAGGGAATAATGTAGCAGACAAAAGAAGTTACCGCCGTTGTTTTCACAATTCAACTAGAGTTAACCAGAGCTAAACCACGACTTATTTGTTTTTTTTTACTAAGGCTACCAAATTTAAAATCCAAAATTCGGACTAAATTGCATTTAAATAGAAATTCTCTTCATCAATGTTGATATTCTGGCTCAGTAGACTCTCTGTAGTGTTCACTATTCAGAAATGTGGCGCAACAAACACAAACACAAGAGAAGAGAGACAACACACGCGCACACTACCGACTGTAATAACGATCTGAAAACACTTTCTCTTCACCACTCCTCTTCTTCTACACTCAAGCACATCTTATCATTTTCCTCTTCTTTGCCAAAGGGATATTGGCACTTTCTTCCTCGCAGAACATAAACATTGTCCAAGCATGGCAGTCACTAATTTTACACTGTCTTGTTTCTCCACACCTCTGCTTTGCCCAGAAACTCATACCACGCTGGACAGTCACAAAGATCACCCCATAGTCACATAGCCACACACTAATAACCACCACCACACATGTACATTAGGACATGTTCAAGCACGGCAGTGGACAATGTTTATGTTCTGCGAGGAAAAAAGTGCCAATATTCCTTTGGCAAAGAAGAGGAAGATGAGAAGATGTGCTTGAGTGTAGAAGAAGAGGAGTAGTGAAGAGGAAGTGCTTTCAGATCGTTATTACAGTTGGTAGTGTGCGCGTGTGTTGTGTCTCTTCTCTTGTGTTTGTGTTTGTTGCGCCACATTTCTGAATAGTATGCAGCACCAACTAGCCCCTCAAGCCGTTATTTTGAGGTAGTGTTTACTCAATAGCTCTAAATTTGTATCCACCCAGCTCCAATAGTTTCAGAAAAAAAGGGTCATTTGCAGCAAAATATCATGTTTTGAGATAATTTTCTTTGAAGCTGAATAGAGAGCTTTGTTAGAATATAGCACTCTAGAAATGCATGCTGACGAATGTTTTTAGTAGCCACAACCTGTTAGTCGCTTCCATTACCAATACTTCTTTTTCTGTACTAGCTGCCTTGACCTCCAGACCTCCTTAGTGACCGCAGTCATGCAGCCTTCTGCGTGAAGTATAGTTGTTAGCCTGCTTCGCATAACCACTCTACTGTGAACTGTTCTAGAGAAATTCCGAACGACTTCAAATTTCAGCTCGAGTCATTTTGCTCGACGTTTGCCGTTTGGATGTCTCGAATCGGTGCGCTTCGAACCACATTACACATTGCTGGGGGAACGTGCAAGCAACTGCTTGTCGTGCAGCGTCTTCAACCAGATGCGTCCTCACCGCATGCTTTAGACGAACAGCTTTCGACGACGGCACACGAGAAAAGTTTATTGCCAATCAGGCCATTGCCATGGTCACAAACATTTGCCTTTATGGTCTCCATGCGTCCCGCCGAGCGTGAAAGCTTCGATGCAAACGCTCGCGGTGACCACGGCGTCCGCCGTTAGATTGCGTTGCGGAGATTTGTTGTCATTGCTGATTGACTTATGCAGTCCCCGTGGAAGCGTTGTCTTCTAAATCCCTTCTTTACCTTATTCATTGGATGACCACTAAATATCCAGCTTTTAAACAGAAAATGTTGGTTTCCAGCGAAAACACGCCGAAGCACGAGCAAAAACCGCTAGTCGCGACTAATCTTGCTGCGTCTGAATATTCGATTGGCTAAGAAAAATGTACTAGCAAGCTTTCCACCTTTGTCAGATGAGTGGCAATCATCCCGCTAAACGTAAAAAAAATTACGCGCTGAAACAAAATATAGTCACCTTATCAGAGGTACAGATCTCAACCAGGTGTAAATGGGGACATGGCTGGTTGCCGCCTAGGTTTCCAAAAATGTCGATTTAGGATTAAATATATTGCCTGTGCGTAAATGAAAGGCTGGGCAAAGTAAAGGCTAGAATAGAATTCGTAAAGAATAGAATAGGGGTTTTAAGTTACACAAAATAAAAAAACGAAATTTTTTCTCACATTTTGCCTACCCTGTTTCTTTAACTATCTTCCTCACGGTAGACAAGGAGTATTATGATGTGAGTTCCACAATGCCGGTAGTAACGCAGTTAATTAAAGCCCTCAGCTGGGGATTGAAGGGATGAATGTTCGATTCCCGGTGGAGACAGGATTCTTATTTTTCTGATGACGCACGTCTTTCGATCACAGCTATCGACAGGCAAATAGCGCCCATATTCCAGTTTTTTTTAGAGCGTATACCTCTACGGCTACCATTCTCCAAGCTACTGTGCATGCGCCAGATTCATCTGCGCTTCCCCACAGCAAAAAACATTGCCTCGACTGGGTTTCGAATCTGCGCCAGACCGACAATATCTTCCCGTGTGAGCCTCGGAGCCCGCCAGCAGCCTACACCAAAGACGAAGCCACTGGCCATTTAAAAGAATGAATTCCCGTGAAATTTGCCAACTCATATTTTCTTCTTTATGTAAACGTGTAATTTTCCTGTAAACAATGCCGCACTACGCGTTTTCGTTCAGAACATCTCGCCATCTTGCTGCCGCAGCGAAGCAATGTTCTGGTTGATGATACCTGCGACGACTTCATGTAGCGGAGGCGAATCATTCACTCCTTCTAGCTGAAGGCATCTGCGCTGCTCTGAATTTACTGCCGCTTCACAATGACCGGGCTGCACTCCTTGTCACTAGTTCTTTCAATGAGCACCGACACAATGTTTCTAGTAACTGCCGTCGCTTTCGCCGACGCTGTTGAGCACGATCCTGTCTGTTTTGCACCTGCGACAGTAGAAACTGAAGAACCATCTCTTGACAACATCGACATTAGCTGCCACTTATCCAAGGAAAAACGGTGGGCTGTAGAGCAACTGTTTCTGGACTTCAAGCACTGATTTGCTTCTTCGAAGGTTCGTCAAACATCTATCACGTAACATCGCATCATTGCTAATGACGACGCTCGCTCTATAAGACAGCAGCCTTATCATGTGTATGCCGAAGAACGGGAAGTGATCCAGACGCAAGTTCAGGAGATGCTTGATGATGGTGCTCTGCAGCCTTCCCAAAGTCTGGTCTTCACCTGTAGTCCTTGTCAAGTAGAAGGACAGCACACTCCGATTTTTGTCGACTATCGGAAACTGAACGATATGACAAAAAAGACGTATACTCATTGTCGCGCATCGAAGACTCACTGTACAGATTGCGACGTGCAAAGTACTTTTCATCTATTGATTTGAAAAGCGGCTATTAGTAAATCGAAGTGGACAAAAGATACCGCCAAAAAAAAAACGCCTTTGTTACCCTGCATTGCATATACAAATTTAAAGTGCTTCCTTTTGGCTTATGCTCTGCCCCACCACATTCTAACGAATTATGGACACCGTCCTCATGGGCCCGAAGTAACGGAGTTGTCTTGTGTACCTGGATGACGTCGTCGTTTATTTAGAAACCTTTGAATAATGCCTTCGAGCTTTTGTAGAAGCCCTCCGTTCGGCTTACCTCACGCTCAAACCCCAACAATGCCACATCGGCTATGCTGAACTCAAGTTTCTGGGTCATGAAAGCGCTGAAAAGGTGCAACCGAACCCCGATAAGACTGTCACGTGGCGAAGTCTCCCGTTTCAACCAATAAGGAAGCTTTTCAGCGCTTTCAAAGTCTCTGTGCGTACCGTCGCTGGTTCATTGCTGACTTTTCTCAGATTGCGGAGCCGCTGACGAGCCTCACAAGAAAGGACACCTACTTTGTGTAGAATCCTGAGCAGCAGACATCTTTCTGTTCGTTTCGCGAATGCCTTCAAACCTCACCTGTTCGGGTGCACTTCGACGAAGAGGCTGACACCGAGGCACACATCGACGCCAGTGCTGGTCTTGGCGCGGTCCTCATCCAATATCAGGATGGGATTGAAAGAATAATAGCTTATACCAGCCACACTCTCTCTCGTGACGAAACGAATTACTCCACGTTGGAAAAGAAATATCTTGCGGACATGTGGGCCACTATGCAGTTTCTAACCTTTTTTTAAGGCCGACCATTTAAAGACTTCACTCGTGATAACAGCATACTCTGGAAAATTCATTAAAAGTCTTTTCGGTCTCTTCATAAAAGCAGCTTGAAAACATGCAGGGATTAGTTATCTATTGTTTAGCATATGAAACAAAAACGCCAAAATATCCTAAATTATTTTCTTCCTTCACTTGACCAAAAGCAAACAGACAGTCAGTCATCAATCAACAAATCAATCAATCAATCGATCAATCAATCAATCTTTCAATCTTTCTGTTTCATTTTGTACACGCAAACTGGGGAGGTGAAAAAAAAGCAACGAATTAAACACTGCTTGACGTGCCTAACCACCCCTATAAGTCAGCAGTAGGCACAAGGCAAAAACAACCACTGGTAACAAAAAAAAAAGTGAATACAAGTGCATTTACAGAACAATGCAGACTGAAATTTACCTCATGACTGGCAGCAATATTAAGCGCAAAAAGACTGTGATGCTATAACACAGCGTGCCACAGTACATTCAAATACTTGTCATCACCGTAGCATAGACTGCTGAATAAAGCTTTTTCGAACGGCAGACAAAGACATAATATGCTCTTGGTCACTGAATGAGGTATTTAGGATCTTTGGCACAATAAAGCTCGACATACAAACCCATAGTTTGTCCTGCACATTGGTAATGCAAACCTACTCTGCAGTCTGATACCATGTCACGTGGTGGTGGTGACAAGGTAGATGAGAAGGTCGATGACAAGAAATTAGGTGTCTGGGAGTGCAGAACATAAACATGATTGGGCTGACTTGCGCCTGCAAAAAAACTAAGCAACTCGGCGGCGACGATAGCAGCAAGTGTTCTCCTCGATCATCGAACACATCGAGCCCCGTTTCACCGGTCAGTGCTTGATTTAAAGGCGGTGAAGAAAGATCGAGATAAAACCGCAAACGATTACTAGCATACCCTGGAACTTTGTAGAAACACAGGCGAGTGGCTGCAGTCTTTCGAAATACATCTCGAAGCATCTTCTGTAACAAAGTAAATGATAAAGCTGCGTCTTCAGACAAGGCGCATGAACAAAATTACATAATCGATCCGCGCGGTACACTCATGGTGATAAGGCCGCATGCCAGCGGCTGTGGAAAAGGAACAAATAAAGATTTGAATGGTTCGTGTCACTACTCCCGCCTTGAACAGGCATCGCCTCGGCGCTTACAAAATAAACAGAGAAAAGTAAACAAAGTACGAGAAATATAAAATACCTGGGATCTTTAGGGCGCGTAATAAGGCTTTTGAGCGCCCAACATGGACGATTTTTGGGCGTGCCCGGCGCCACTGAGATGTGGTGGTGCCGTCGGGGATGACTACGTAGTCAAGCTGTCCGATGCGTCGAAGGGCCCAGGATGGGGGAAGTACCGCCGCAAGAGCTGGTCACTCAGTCCGCGGCGGCACACGAAAAAATTCGCTCCACTCGCAGTGTCGTTGCGGCGCCAGTCACAACAGTCATGTCACTGCTGGCGACGCCTGCGATTTCTGTCGGTGCGGCGCAAGCGACACCGGCATATTATACCAATAATAAATGTAGAACTCGCGTGAAAATAAATATTGTATCTACTTTATGTCATTTTATTAAAATATAAAGGAAATTATACAAAATATATATTTTTATGTTTTACTTTTTGTACGCAACTGCGTACAATAGTTGCGCTCTGGCTAAGCGTCTGCTAGCCAGAGCCTCGTTTAACGCGCTTTGCGACGTTTCCCGCCCGTAATGGAATATACGAGCAACACAAGCTTGCTCCTCGAGTTTCTCTGTCTTCTAAAAAAAAAGAAGTTGCTCCTAAAAGAAGAAATCATGGAGCCAATGAGGAGTACGGCCAAGCGGACACTTTGCTTCAACCAGCGAATGATTTTAGTCGTCGGCACCTTCTGATATTGGAGCAGTGTTTTCTGCTAAAGAAGAGACACACCCTAACGAATGTTCCTACTCCGAGGCAGAGGTGTACGAGGCCGATCTGGCTCAACAGAAAGCAGGAATCGGAGTTTTACACGGTGGTGAGTTCATGCTACACAAATCATTTTCTGGTGTTCGTCGTTTACTTGTATTCTCATAATGTAGTTAATTCGTTGTCTGCAGATGCAGTTTCTTACGTCAGGGGACCCAGCCTACTTGAGGGAATATTACAGTATGACTCCTGAAAAGTTCGAGGGGCTGCAATCACTTCTGGAAGAGCCTCTCACGAAACTGCATGTCGTGCGGGAGCCGATCCCTTCTCGAGCGAGACTTGCGATCATGCTCAGGTACCATTTGCGGACATATAACGGAATGTTTGCCGCATATCGTGCTTTTTCTTGAAGGATTTATTTCTTCATTATATCACAGAAAAGATAAATTTCACGATAATGGCGGTATCTGGATCCTTACAAAATTTCTATATATCTAGCCATGGAGCTTATTGCTGCAACGTACACATGAACATTTCCATAGTCGAGGGAGGTACATTGTTCTCAAAGCACGCATTTCTTTTTATTATTTTTTTTTCAGAACAGACGCAATGATTGAGAGGGACTTAATGCTGTATGGAATGACGTTTCAAACCACTGCTATGGTTCGATGTTGTTTTTTGTTTTTTTTTTTTTTTCATTATTCATTTAGAGGACTAGAAAAATGCATTTTGTTCTTATCCTAACCTCTATCTTTCATTTTACCCAGTAAAGCAAATGAGTGGCCGCACTACCGTTAAAGCGCAGCAAGAAGTATCACAATTAACGTTGAAATTATTATTTTTTTAGGTACTTGGCATCTGGTATGTTTATGCAAGATGTTGCTAATGATTTTCGAGTTGGAATTTAAACTGTGGCCAAAATAGTACAGTCAACATGCCGAATCCTCTGGACAACATTGCAACCTCTGTACCTCAAGGTATTTATTCTATTCACCCATCTATTTATGCACAAATAAAGCTAGCTTTTTGTTTGCTTTCTCTGTGTGTCAGTGAGATATTCTATCAGCTAATGTACTGTACCGTAACAAAGTATTCCTCCATAGAGTACTGGATAAGATGTTTATTTGCCACAAGAGAGCAGAAAAGACAAAAGAGAGATAATTGTGAGTCAGTTGTGCAGCCGGTCAGACAAGCATGTTATACGTTTATTTAATAATCTCGTAGCATGATGTTTGTGTTGCTCCTCGTATAAACTGGCATATAATGTACCACTAATATTAGTCCAACAGTACTTTTGCAGCTTGCATACAAACATACATTATATTGCTACAGGAATGTATAGTACATTGGAATGTTTCCATTCTGTGTATATAGGTTGCGACGACTGAAAAATGGAAAGAGGTTGCCCAAGGTTTTGAGGAAAGGTGCAACTTTCCGAACTGCATTGGAGCAGTGGACAGGAAGCATGTCCAAATTCAGGCTCGCCACACTCTGGCAGCCTTTACTACAACTATAAGGTATAAAGTTCTCAGTTCCGGTGCATTAAGTAAAGATTTTACTGTATCGTTACATTGTTTTTCAGGGCACATACTCCCTTGTATTGATGGCTGTGGCGGACAGCAACTTGAAGTTTGTTATGATAGATGTGGGTGCATATGGCCGCCATAGTGATAGAGGCACTCTAAGTGTGTCACGGTTTGGCCAGTACCTAGAGAAAGGCCTTCTTAGGCTCCCTAGCCCTTCACACCTGCCAGGCACCGATACACCAGCACCTCATGTTTTTGTGGGAGACGAGGCCTTCCAGCTTCGGCTGGATTTCCTTCGCCCTTACTCTGGCAAAGGCCAGAGTGATGAAAATAGGATTTTTAATTATCGGCTGAACAAAGCAAGGTGAAAGCATGCTCAGCACCATTATGTTAAAACATTATTGTCCTCGCAAGCATCTAAGTCTTATTGGGGTTACTTTTCAGGAGGTGCGTGGATAATAAATTTGGGATTCGCGCATCTAGATTCAGAATTTTGAACAGGACAATAAATCTGCTGCCGCATAACGCAGATTATGTTGTGATGGCATGTTGTGTTCTGCACAACTTCTTGCGGGATGATGTCATTTACATGTCTGCCACTTGCGGCGACGAGCCGAGCACTGCAAGAGAGGGACAGGGCATGGTACTCCTCCAACCACCAGTCGGACACAACCACAGCCGATCAGCTGCTGAAACTAGGGACTTATTCTGCACATACTTTTCTAGTGCTTCAGGTTCAGTGCCATGGCAGCGAGCTTCTGCAGGTCTGCGGCAATATTGTGCGCAGACTCCCAGGCCCAACCTAAACTATGTCAGGTATAGCTGTGCGCAATCTCGTACAACGCTTTGCAATCCTATTGTGAAGCTGCATATTCAGTTACATCAACGCGACTCAAGGGCTGATAAGAGCCCTTGGTTGCACATCAGGAGGCGGCGGATCTGACTGGTCAAATATTACGGGCTGTATGGAATGAAATATTATTCGTGCTTTTGCGGGATCAGCCCACACTCTGAGAGGAAATATGGCACAGATATGGCCTTTTTTTATTATGTTTACTACTGAAGCATAATGCTTAACACTGATTTCCTAGAATCAGGTATTGTAGTTCACGCGCATCCTTAAAACCGGTAAAAAAAAATGACGGAGGTTTAACCCTGCCTAAACTTGGTTATAACGGCAGAAAGCAGACACCGCGATGCCTCAGAGGTTAAGATGCTTGGCTACACAATACTAATAAACTGATTCGAATCCGATTGGTTTCAATTATCTCAGCTTCGGTCGCTTTTTTAGCGTGAAAGCATTCAGACTTGACAAATCACCACCGAAACGACTAAGTTGTAGTATGACCTTGCAACACCTTGATGACCATTCACCGACATCCGTTGAATTGGGGAATTAAGATAAGGACGAGGAGGAGCTTACTAAAAAAAATCCTTAATCCCACTCAGAGGCTCAAACAGAAGACGAGGTAGGGCCGCGTGGAGAGCTCAAAGTCATTCGCTGACACCCGGCCCGGATAGTAGAGCTTCTGCTCTAAAAACCATATGTACTAAGACTGATAGTATTATCATCAGCAGCAGCATCATCAGCCTGACTATACCCACTGCAGGGCGAAGACCTCTCCCATATTTCTCCAATTAACCCGGTTCTGTGCTAGCTGCATCCACTTGACCCCTGCGAACTTCTTAACCTCATCCGCCCACCTAACTTTCTGCCGCCCTCTGCTACACTTTCGTTCCTTTGGAGTCCAGCTTGCTACTCTAAGCGACCATCGGTTATCCTCTCTTCGCACTACATGTTCCGCTCATGCCCATTTCTTCTTGATTTCTACGAGAATGTGTTACGAGAATGTAACACGTGTTATTTCTCTGACACACTCTGTATGCTTCCTATCCCTTATCTCTCTTTCTCTAGCACGAGTTTAGGCTCCTGACCGTACATCGTCAAAAGTCAACAACAATATTATTCATTGTTAAAACAGAGCTTCTAGGCAGCTGGAACATATACTCTGCCACAAATGTAAAGTTTCTCTTCATTTGTTCTATTGTACCAAAAAATAAATTCAGATTAAAAGGGCACGAAATACTGCACTTAGTGCTCTTAAATGTGTTAAAGGAAGGTTATTTTCACGACCTCAATGTAGTACAACGCAGCTGCTGCTTTCAATATTTATGTATTTATCAGTGTAAATTACATAGCAAAACCTTTTCAAACCAGCGTACAACCAGCCCAGAAAAGCGGATTTTAGTATCTCGGACGCGTCTCCGGCTTTAAAGTGAAGCCGCAGTCACGACGAAGTTTTTATTTTTTTATTGCGCCAGGTGGTCGTTTACGGCTGGTAAAAAATCACTTTAAGCCCGCGCTAGTTTGATGTAAAAACGTAGCTAGCCGTTCTTCGAGAAGATCTACAAATTTTGCTTTGACACTTTTTCTTTAAAGCCAATAGTTAACAAAATAGGTAATTAGTCGTTACCAATTCATTAACTTTGGTGAACGAAAAAGATACTGAAGGTTAACATAGGTGACTCTGAACAGCTCTGAACTGGTTGCAGTGGGCTGGGGCACAGCGCATGTTTTAAAACCTTGGTTACATTTACCTGGAACATGCAATAAACTGCTGTTGCCCGAAATCATTTGTGCCTAATACGGTGTGTCTTTTTTCACACCCAAAAATTCTGTAGTAGCAGCACACAGTCGTATGGAAAGCGAAGGCATTAAATGTATACGAAATGTAAAACTGCTCGTTCGATTGGCGAATGAGCTATCAGGCACCGAGGAAAGATCGGTATAGTTATGCAAGCGGGAACAAATGATAACGGCAGGCTGACATTTTAAATTATTGGGCACTGATTACACGTGCTGTGGAATCAACGTGATCGTGTCTTCTATAAAAAAATTCGTATAATACACACATTTTCCCTGAGAAATATGGACCAGCCCTTTACCTTTCTTGGATTTCCGCTTGTCTGAAATGGACGAGGAGGCACGTGAGTACACCATACGTGCAGGGGAGGGCCATTAGGTCGCAAAGAGCTTCGACGGCTCTCTCTTCCACGTACCTGAACCAAAACTTAATCGAATTCACATTCTTGGCCTTGTCCTTTAGACCTGTTAAGTACCTCGCCTTAGCCTTTTGAAACTTACTGATATCCTTCGTTGTGCGTGTGCAGCTGATAACGTGCAATTGGGAAGCACGGATTCCCTTCTCATTTTCAGATGCCAATAACAGTCAAAGCGAGCTGCAATTTATTTGTTAGTTCGTGTCGAGAAATAGTACAATCAATGTACCGGGGTATTTTGTAAATTCTCGCGTGACTGTTGAGTCACCGAATAAACTATGGCATCCGTTTGAGACACGGCAAAGCGCGAAGTTTCCAACAGTCTGCCCTCCTTTATTTGCCACTGACATATAACACAAGTGTTAGGACATTGTTTCTATACTCTGGTTCGCAAGCTATATGACAAGTAAGGGCAATCTGTATCACTCAGGACTGCACGTATTGCACATTTGGGCTCCGACTCTGCACTCTTTTACAATTGGGCTCCGACTCTGTACTCTTGTCACCAACGGTGTCACACTAAAGTAGGAGCATATTTGTGTAGAGCACGAAATCCTGATTTTCCGGATCGCTCTTACCATTCGTACCTCTAAAAACAGTTCGAAGTAACGAAGTGTAACATTAGTGTGTCAGAACAAAAAAAAAAATGAAGTTATCATTCTCTTCCATTGTTTTGATCTTTTGTATATTTCGCATTTCTGATTTAATTGTGAAGCTGCCTTTCATATAAAGCCATGACGATGGACATTCATTCTGTATCAATAAATGCACTGTCGGGGCTGCTTATGCCCAGTTGTGACTGACAGACCGGAGTTCTCAGAGGCCTTTTGTCCCCAGGTGTGTACTGTGCGTATTAGAAAAAACAACCCACAAGACGTTGTTCTTTCTGGAGCTTCTAGGGTGTATATTGCTCTAACGCGAGCTTCTAACCACCTTTCGCGGGTAGAGGAGGGCTTTAATTAAGCAAGGGTTCATAATGTAGTGTTACAAGATTGGTACATATACATTGTGGCATCCAGGTTATGTTAACTTGTGCTTAGGGGTTTTAAACATTTTCTTGCATGAAGCAACCCCGATGGTAGTCATTTAATCCTTTGTGTTAAAATTCTGCTTCAAGAAAATCCTTTCTGGTGCATTATATACGCTTCGTACGCAATATTCCTCTATCGCAGGATGAAACTTGTTCGTAGCGATAGCATTTACGTCCTATTAGAAAAGAAGGTTGACAGTATGAAAGGCTGCATGTTTTCTTTCATTCTCATTTATTCAAATCATTGAATATCTCGTCGCAAATCATCAAAATCAAAGGAAAATATACTTACGATAGTTGTCTTTGGTAGTACGTTGTTTCAGCTGCGACGTTTGTTAACTCTACTATGCGATGACTGATAACATTGAGGGTAAAACGCAAAGCTAAAATAAAAGAAACGTTATGCTCCGTTATTTTCAGTACCCAGAGCCATTGGAATCACTTTTCGGCTGCTATCATGAGAACGTTCTTTCACCTGTTATGGGGGCTAGTGCTTAATCAATGTGTGTGCGCTCAGAATGAAGACAAACCTCCAAGCATCGTCCTCGTTGTCGCCGATGACTTGGGTAAGCACTCGAAATGTGACTTTTTTTTTTTTGTATTCCAGAGCTAGTGCTGCTGGGCTCCATCACCATGCAGGTATTGCTAATATATGTAGCGAATGTAGAAATCATTTCAAACTCTGAAGTCTGGCGCTGCATTTTAGAATACGCATGTGCGGGTCAGATTATTCGAGCAAGGGTGCAACGGCGAGGGATGTTTACTGGTCAAGCTTCAAGTCAGAAGCGCCTTCTGTTGATGCATCCAGTACTCATAGACAGGATACAGAACAGGATATTTTTTCCGGGTCGGGTTCGGTAGGCGCTTTGGTTCAGGCCTTTCGGATTAAGCTCTGGGTTCGCCATCGGAGTGACATTAGATTGCACTTCGGGCCAGTTCAATTCAGTTCAAAAAGGTTGAAACGGGTTTGAGACGAAAGCAATTTTAAACATAGTTGACTGATTTACTCGTCCCTGCAGGTTGGCCTTCTTTTTTTTGTCACGACGGTATGCAAATTATGTACATCCGTATTAAGTATTGCGCCCATTAGTTGCTGCGCAATATACACATGGGTAAAACAATAAGGCGGACGCCTTTTTAGCTTGGCCAACCAGAAAGAATGCGCACAAAATATATACAGATCCTGAAGCAATGTGCAGGATGCAGTTAGTGAAAGGTCTGAAAACTGTTCAAGGTCACACTCAGTTATAGGGTTCAACGTACCAAAATGAGTGCAGCTTGAAGGGATGGCGTAGTGTAGGGCTTTAATTACTTCGACCACTTGGGGAACATTGCAATCGCACAGCACATGGGGGCCTTGCTTTATGCCTCCCTCGAAAAGCGACCGCCACAGCAAGGAGAGAGATCTTGTGTCTCAGCAATCGAGCGTAGTAAGAACTAAGCCACCGTGGTGGCAGTTCTATACTTACAATGCAGTTCTACCGTTCCATATTGTAGCGACCTCAGCAAATAAGCTGTACGAAAAGTGCCGGGCTGGTTGGCTGATTTGCGGGATTGAATGCCCCAGTCGCGGCAAGACATGTTAGAAGGCGTAATGGACGGCTCCAGACAACTTCGACCACATGTGGCTTTTTACGAACGCAAAAATCGCAGAATACATGGCCTACTTGCCTTCTGCCTCCATCCACAAGCTGCAACCGCATCACTGTCACCTAGGCTAGGAGCGAAATGCGAGCATTCAAAATTAGATCGGCTCCTGCGGCCGGCTACATGCTGATGACGATAGTCCAATAATGTAGCCTAGCTTCCGAGCTTACATGGGTTTAAAAGTAATCGAAAATGTTCCTAATTTCCCGAAAAAAATTCACATGGATTCTATCACGATTCGAGTATTCTTGCTGCGTCTACGTGCCAAGCAGCTGTAGCAAGTAAACTACCCTTTGTGTCGCTATATGCGTATCTGATCACAATTAAGGGCGTGGACTCCCAAGCTGCCTCTATAAACGTGAAATTAAGGGAAAGCGATGGGGAAAAAAAATTCACAAGTTTTGTGCTTTGAGCACAAAGCTTTTGTAGAGTTCTGTGCAGAAACATTGCACATGAGAACGCTAATTCTGCGTGAGACCTCGACATCCACAATTTTGCATGGTTAGGAGTGCTCGCTTTCCATGTTAATTGAGCTTTAGGTGTCAAGCAGTGCACACTCAGCTAAAACCCTTGGGCTTTTCTCAAAAATTGGTGCATTAAATACATTTTCACTTTTAGGTTACTTTTTTTTTTTTCAAAAGTGTGTTGCTCTATATACATATATGTACTGAAGTGAGTGAAATATTGGAGCGTAGCCCGCTGAATATTTGTATTACGTCTGTGTGTCGCCATGATGAGAGTTGTGCATGGCGCCAAAGGCGCGAAAGAACTTAATCAGCTGACAGCTTAACCAGCTTCTTCGATTCCTCACAGCTAAGTGACGAAACCGATGCACCTTCATATTACAAGCAAAGAGCAATAAATAAGAAATTTTGCATTCCCACTATCTAAATGACGCCCACTTCGTTCTGTAATGCGTAGGAGAAACAATCATAAATCTGCAATGGTTGAAAGTCACTTTATTTTCCCAGAAAATGGAAAATGGATAGGACATGCGAAGGACAGGATCCAATTTGCAAGACCAGAAGCACACAAGCACACGCCGCAAAAAAAAAAAATAATAAAAGGACTAGGTTGCAGTGCCTAATCACACAATTCCGGTCAAGAGTGAACTGTTGCCCCTGCTGCATATGACCACTCTGTATGTACAGTAAGAAAAAGGTATAAATGTTTGGTCCCTAGGTATTTTCAAGCAGGTTAGCCGGAAATTCACACTGCTCAAAACGCCTGTTGTTTGCTACGGTGACATAGAGAGTGCGGTATAGGAATGGAGCCACAGGGACATTTTGTAGCCCTTGCATGACAAAGTAGACACATTTTTCTCCCAATCAGCATTCGCTGTTTGTTACAAACTTTTGCCACTCTGCCTACTCAATATCCCTGTGACATCCACACCGATACTGCAAACTTCAGTAACTAAGTGTAACATGCACTCCAAGTACCTTTTCTCCCATTTTTCTTATAACAGTAATGGGAACGTGTTGCGAACGTGAGTGCGACAAAATAGAGACACGCTTCCATCTGTGGCAGAAAAAGCCAGAGGAAAACATTCTGACTGGGGCAATGGTACAAAAGCAGTAGTGGGACTCGCGTAGCAGCAGCTATTTCTCGTGTTTTCATAAAGCATTGCAAAACAGTACCTTTTCACACTCGGCAGACCTAACAAGCTGCACCAACTGGTCCATGCGGAAGTGATGACGGCGTGAGAGTAGCCGTCGCTTCTCCATATAGCATGCTCGGCATCCGCAGCCAGACCTGACGTGTGGCGCCACAAGTGAGGCGCCTCGTATCGGAGAAAGAAGAGGGACCAGGTTTCTTGGATGTTAGGCCGAAACTGCGTGTGAATACATCGACGGCGAACAACACCGCGCGTACTACACCACAGGAGGCAAAAAGAAGTCACTCGTACAACGAAAAAAAAAAAGCGGGATGGGCAAACAATGCACTGTTCAAAATCGACGAGCATATGACCGCGCACCACCGGAAAGCCTAAAATCGCTCTGCACAATCAGAGCTGCGGGCAGAACACCGGTAAAGGCACTGGTTCGCAGCTTTCAAGTCCCCGTCATCGTTAGTCCCAACAGTTCGCATCGCCGCAGAGATAGCGACCACAGAGGCGCTTTGCTACCCTCCACTTTAACCGGTGAGCGTCAGGGGATCGGGGGTCATGAAAGGATGGTGAAGCACCGCCTCTCGGCGTCGGGGCAGCGGCGGTGAGTCGAAGAAGCACGGGAAGGGCCTCTTGCCGGAGCTGTCCTTCTCCTTGTCCTCCTCGTTGTTAGCATTTGAGTCGGTGCCATCCCGGCGTGCCCAGTTCATTTTTGGCTCGGGGTCGACGATGATTCGGCCGAACTTGCGCATGCGATCCAATGCGTCCTGCGGTTCGAACACTAGGTCCAGACCGCTACCCGCCATGCGCTCAGCGTACAGTGTGTCGAAGGTCTCCGACTGCTCAGGCGTAAAGTAGTTTTTCCAGTCCCCGATAATGCCTGGGTTGAAAGATGAGTAGAGCAAAATTAATTTACGTCCTCTTTACTACGAATAGTTAACTATTTTTATCTATTTAACCTCAAGAGCCCCCAGGTGGCACATTACTTGAGGGGTGGGCGCTTGAATGGCGGTTAACAATGGTTTTTTAAAGGTGATTACAAATAATACGAGGCTTCTTCGAATGGCAGTCTTGAAATGAGCAGACTCATGTTAGCTATTTATTAATTCCAAATGGATTAGAATGAATTCAGTCATAGGCATACAACACTAGTACGCGTGAAAGACTTGACGACTAACCACATGTTAACGTTTTCGTAGTGATGCGGGAAAGCAATAAACAATGCAGTTTGCACGGTCAAGATACCTCTGAATCGGATGAAGATATTACTACGTTTTGCTAAAACACAAAAACAGCAGATTTCCTTCATTTCAACCATTTTGCAAGCTCCCTGACTTCTAGGAATATTAACAAAAATGATGGATTCCCTTCTCCTTTTAACAACCTCTTACCGTCACCTGAGATACAGGTTCCTATCACTGCGTTTCCATCCAAACTTTATTTGCAAGCTCACACAGTGTCCTCATCATAAAACCAATTTCAGGGCAGACAACAAACAGAGCGATGGTAGAGTTTCGGGCATCTTTGATTAACGCCGTGCACAATACAAGAAAACCTCCGTGAGGAAATGATCATTACGCTTCAAGCAATGGGAAAAAATTTCTTTTGGACTGTTTGCATAATTTTGCACCGGAATTATATGTAGTAGGCCCTTGGCAACAACCAAATAACTACGAAAAAGACCTATTAAAATACAAACTGCCCGTCCTTCTAAGCTTGCGTTCTTTGAAATACAAGTTATATCTCCGAGGCCTCGTCTACAAAACTGGTTGCTCAAAATGCGTGTCCTGACCATCCTGTGATGAAGGTTTGACAAAGTGTGGACTACAGTAAAATGAAAACGAAGGTATACTGCCGTTGCCAAAAGTAACAAGGCTGAGTGTTTCGCTTTTGAATAGTACTCTGCAGCTCGCGAAGCTTCAGAGAAGATAAAAGCTTCTTACAGAGTGAGGCCAAGTGTGCGTTCTAACCTTAGAGAGGTTTACCGCTTGAAGGGGACCTGAATGCTGCTTTATAATCCACTGTGGAATGGCTACTTTTGCAGGGCGGTACAAGGCAATGCTCCCGGTGACTGCAATAAAACCGTACTCTAAAGTTATCATCGCCTGACCTTCCTTTGAGGTGACAGCTATATAGTGGACGTTCGTCAACACCAGTACCAAACGACGAATGGCAACATACGTGGGACATACTGTATGTTGTAACTAGCCACAAAAATTCTAACCAAGGTGTTTCTTTCCCGTACCACTTGCGTATAGCAAGTTCAAACAAAATATGGTTCAGGAGGCCTCGCCGGCCTCACTGTTCAAGAGCACATGAACCGATCTGTAGATGCTCTTGAGAATATCCCCCCTGAAAAAAACAGAAAGCTGGGCAAGTTAATTGTTATCCATTTTTAGCAGCACAAAAAAAAAAAAAAAAACGAGGACGTTTGCACACACAGCGAGACGAGCGCCCAAGACATAGCACTAGCGTTGCATATGCAAATAAAAACCAACCACACTATCGTGACGATGTTATTAAAAGAGACACACGGTGCTAAGACGGAGCTCAGGGAACTAGAAATGACATTAAAAAGAACAGAAAGCTGGGCGAGCTGGTTGTTATCCCTTTATTACCAGCGCGAAAAAGACGAGGACGTTTAAACACACACGCTCGTAATGTTGTGTGTGTAAGCGTCCTCGTCTTTTCGCGCGGTTAAAAAATGGATAACAACCAACTCTCCCGGCTTTCTTGTTCTTCTTAATGTCAAAAAAGGGCTCGTGTTGTTGTGTGTGTAAACGTCCTCGTCTTTTCGCCCTGGTAAAAATAGATAACTACCAACTTGCCCAGTTTAACTGTTCTTCTTAGTGCCGTTTCTAGTTCCTGGGCTCCGTCTTTTCATCGCGTGTCTTTTAATAATCCCGCCATGATACAGTTTCGCTGGTGTCTATTTGCATATGCAACGCTAGGACCATGTTTTTGGCAGTCGTGTTGCGTGTGTAAACGTCCTCGTCTTTTTCGCGCTGTTAAAGATATCCCGCCTGTGGTCACGAGATGCAGCTCATCACTTAAGGCAGATGTAGACAACTTTACCATCGCTGCATGCCACTATCGCTTTCCTCTGCATAACGTGAGACCTTGTTTATTATATAAGGGCACATTATCTGGTTTCTACGTCTCAAGTATATTGAAAGGGCTGGTGGTAGTTCCGTTCCTCTCGTGCAGGGCGGCTTGTTTTTACACCGTCAGGTCTCCCAACCTCTGGGAGGTGACGAATCCTCGCATCTCGTTAGGTTAACTAATACAAGCGCTGACAGCGCTGTAAAATCCTCAACATGGAAAAATCTACCTAAAGGAAATAGGAAAGCATGTAGACAGGGTGAACGATTTATCTAAATATAGTGTACAGTGTATGACGGAAAGTTTACGCGTCATAAAAGAGTCACCTGGCGGAGCACTGAGCGGTGGGTTCTATTGGCGCCGTGAATTTCGGAATTAAATTGGCAAGGACACAAACCTTTCCGCATAAACTTGGACTGCGTCATGTCGAAGAGGTCCGAGATGGGCAACACCTCTCGGTTGACCATGTTGTTGTTCTTCATCTGATCGAAGGAGCAGTGGTTGACCACAGCGGCCAGCGCATCGGGCGTCAGCGGCCGGCCCAAGAAATGGCTGATACGCTGCACCATCGGGCCCAGTTCGATCTTGAGCTCCTCGAACGATACGAACATAACGCGGTCGGGGCGCTCCAGGTGGAACTTCCAGTACGGGAGAACGTGGTCGAACCATGAACCGTACACCACTGTATCGGTAAGGGGTAGGGAACAGAGTGCTTGTCGTTAGTAGGTTAAGCGGTAACACGCATTTCCTAAAACAAATCACAGCTGCGTGTGCAAGCACTCAAAATATACCCACGTTAGCGTCCAATGACCTTAGTTCAAAAGAACACTGCGAGCTTTATTTGGCTATAGAAAATTTATTAACTGCCGAAAGGCAGCATTTCATAAAAAAACAGTAGGCGCCTTTAGCGTTCAAATGTACACATGCTAGAGCAGCGAAGGCCGATATTACCATGAAGAGAAAGAAAAGGTTTCGACCAAGGCAAATTATAGCTTCAACAGTGTATTCACGTTACCGTTAATATTTACCACCACCAGCATGCGCCAGTGAGCAGAAATAATGAGCTTAGCATCTGAAAAGAGCGGTAGTGCACTGCTGTAATTTGTCCTTGTGCTCCCGAGTCCCTACTCTGGCCTTGCGCTTAATCGTGCCGAAAATAGTCACATCACAAGTATTTTGACAAGCTCAGAAATCAGGGACGCAATACCTGCACACACTACGTTGCACTTGTCAGGGCGAATTTGACAGACGAGGGAAAACTTTGGTAACTAATAAGCAAAATCATTACAATAACCGCGTTATTCATGAACTCCATAAAATGACATTAGGTTAGCACATCTACAACAATCCTGTAACACACTAAACGCGCAGTGTTTACCACATGATTACTGGCCGACAGTTAGCTGAAGGCAGCCTTCTGTTATAAAGAAGAGATAGCGTGTGGAATCAGCTCGCTTTTTTCTCGTTGGCGGTGTGCAAGCAATCTCCACTGAGTATTGAGACACGTTGCAAATCGTTTCGAGAGGACTAAACAGCAAAGTTATACACTTCAGAGGTTATTCACTTTGTATAAACAAACGACGTGCTTGCCCAATTTCTATTTGCCAGTTATAGGCGCCAAATACAAGCGTTCGTGTGCGGGCCTTCGAAAACTAAATATTACTTATTTCTAAACAAATAATTTCTCGACAGATATGTTTTATGTGCATGCATAAATTCCGAATTGCCCGAATATTTACTCGTTTAAAAAGAACCAATAAGCTGGGCGAAATAACGCGTGCACGTGATAGTTGCTGCGAATGTGAGTGCTAAAATTTCACTAATTGCCGAAGTGCGTAAATGTCGCAGTTTAGCGTCGCAAAATCTTGGACTGTATTTTAGCTGATGGCTGAAGACAGAACTTGAACTGCTTTCTCACATGGTAGTGTATGAGCCTTAGAGATAATTTTGAATCGTTGTTGGGTGATGACAGTACAGAGGAAAACACAAGAAAAGCGGTGCGCTGCCATATCCTACAGTATTCATCATGTAATGCAACTTTCCGAAATGTATCTAGTCTCATGCACGAAAAATTAGATAAGTATATCAATTTAGTGAAGCAGATAGGGTGACATGAATAGCTACATATTGTTACAAGGTGATAAGCAAAGAGAGACGGCACAATATAGCGACAGGATGAACGATGATTTTAATGTCTGGCCTAGCGCGAGGGCTCCTCTCGCGTCACTGCTGATCTTCTTCTTCACAACACTTCGCGGGGTCACCGAGCGATCATCCCGATCGTTTCGTTGAGTCGATGGTGACGTGATGGTGTAGATGTTCAAGAAAAGATAGAAGAGAATGATGCGCTTGCTACCACGATGACGATGAACACGATGATGCTTGATGGCCCGTGACGATGAACACGATGATGCTTGATAGTCCGCCTCCCCTGGAGCTGTTCAACCATCCGTCACCAAAGTCTATAGGACCGATGGTTCGAGGTTGCGTTGGGAAGCTGGGCAGGGGTTCATGTCCGGCTCCTTTGGGTCCTTCGGGTTTTTCGAGTTCTTCGTCTCGGTTCTGGTTGGTCTGTCTGTTCTCCTTATCTTCAGATCCGGGCTGGGAGCTGGGCGGCGGTAGTTGGTCGGGTCTGGGCAGGGTGAAGCTGCTCGGTGATGTCCCAGGGCTCTCGGTCAATGGTCCGCGGGCTTACAGATGGCATTAATGCTCCAAAGCAAGATTGGGGATGACGTACCCAGAACTTCCACCAAAATGTTACGCGGTGACAAGCAAAGAGACGGCACAACATGGCGACAGGCTGCACTTTGATTTTAATGTCTGGCTTAGCGCGAGGGCTCCTCTCGCGCCACTGCCGATCTCCTTCTTCGCAACAATATTTTCATTAAACCCATTGTTGTTTTTTATGTAAGGGACAGGAGGTACAGAATTCTGCACTATTGAGATCTCAGTTTATTGATTAAGTTATATCACGCAGAAGTCGGACGTTCGAAAAGAAAACAACCGCATATTGCAGTGCTGTATTAAAAAATATATATTCATGAACATTACGTACTAGTTAGCCATTTGTCACATTTCATAAAACAAAATGTCTGGACGCAAAAATAAGTGAGCCGAGTATGATCCGAATCACATGTCACAGCATTTCTAACAAATCTAGCGATGTGTAGAATTTAGTCATTAATAAATATTTCGTATGGTTAGCAAATAGCACACTTGCTTTCTCTTCAAATAAAGAACATAAAACGTTAAACACTGTTCTACTCTGGAGCGTTTATGTCAGCATTCTATAAAAAATAAAAAGCTTGACTTTCAAAATTTATTTGCAGACAAAACATCAAATACAGTCCATCAAAGCCAATATGATCCGCTGTTTGCAAGGAACAATGAGGTAGTGAAAGAAAGTCTTGTCGATGTTTAAGAGCTGCACGACACAAATTGAACAAATAAAAAACTTATTACATATTGCAGTTGTGCCGAAGCCATATATAATCTTGGACTGAATATATAAAAGAAGAAGGCATCCAAAAGCACTTGTACATTACCGCATGAGACCCTGAGCCATCTCTATATGTTTCGTCTCTAGAACGGATGGATCATCTTGCTAGCAGTTTTAACAAACATAATCACTGTGCGGTTTTATCGCTCCAAATAAGGAGATATTTTGTACCGATATATAATGTCCTTTTCACAGAAATAGTTGGAGTCTTCCTAGTCAAATTTGTGATACTAATTCCATGCTTCACTCGAGGAGCGCCCCAATATGAATCGAAAAGGGGACTGACGCTTCGACGGCCTTGGTGGTCGATTCTCTCAAACAAACTACTGCACTTTGATCAGCTGTCCGTCAGCGTACATAAAACATACCTTCGTTTCATATCGAGCCATTGCCATACGAGCAAGCTCTGGGTGTACATATCGGTTTCTATCCTCCGCAAGCATTCAGGTATATCCGCCTTCATGCTAATGTATTCGTTAAACCCGTATGAGCTACCACAAAACGGAGCCGTGAGCAAACGCAGAGTCCTCTCTTCGTCTCTGCTCCGATCAAATGCCAGTGTTCATCACCAGATATAGCCATTGCAGCCACTTACTTGGAAGTAAACATGTGTGCCAACGCGGAAAATCTTTCTCGGCGGCTAGTTGCGACCCCGCATGGAAATGCATGTCCATTCGTCACGCCCCTCGAAATGCCTGTAGACATCGACCTCTTTGACATCCGGAAAAACCTCGTCCCTCCACTATTGACGCAAGCATGTCAAATGCAACGACAATGCATATTCACAAGTACACGTATGTGCATGATTGAGTGCATGTTAGTCTGTCGCGGCCGTCTATAGCACTAAACAATAGGGTCAAGTACGAACTCCTGCGCTATCGATCTCAGCGAGCGGACGCAATGGTGTGGTCGATACCATTCGGTCAGCATACATCGATATGCAGTCGATGCAGAAACGAACAGAGGCAATGGCGCCGCTCCACTTCCTGAAACACGTTATGCCGTCTAGAAGCCACTGAAACGGACGCGTCCCGACAATGCGCCATGTGGTAACAAGATCCTACTGCAAATGCCAGAAACTCGTCTGGCGCTGGCATTGCGACAGCGCAGGGCAGCCAGTGGAAAGGGAGACTGTTGGCAAACGAAAGCGCACGCAAGAAGCGCATTAATGTCTCTTGCATAAATCTGATCGTTTCGCGGTTCTTACTACCCGAACCTTAGCAACGAGACTACCGGACCTTTATGCTTTCAGCATTACTTCGCGGTTCAAGGGCAGAGATCGGCAGCCTACGCTGCATGAGCCGCCTGAATGGCGAAATCGTTTAAGTCGAGAATACGAGCTTTTGACCACTAAACTAAACGCATCGCCTTCTGAATTGTCCTTCGCTGCTCTTTCAGTCATGGTGAATACGCTATCTTTAATAAAGCCCTAAAACGTTCTGGCCCTAAGTTTCATTTAATCTGGGCTCTCTACTTTTTGTGGCACCCGTCACTCAAGAAAGGCTTTTTTTTTTTTACACCGAGGAGAAAAAAAGAAAGCCTGCACATTGCATGGTAGAGAAGCTCTTTTATGAATTCACCACGGATAATGACACACACAGCATGTAACCCCGATACTCCACCAGTGGTCAAGAGTCGAACGAGCTGCGCAGTGGCGCTGCACATTTCCAGATGCAGTGCCGAAGAGAGAAGAGGATTCATATAAGCAAAGAAAACGACAAGTATCTGAGACTGTAAGTCAAACAAAAAAATTATTGTGAGATCACGTAGGGCTCGGTAAGCGGGGCTAACTCTCCGTACAAGATACTTCATAGAACAGACGTTAAGAAAGAGAGACAAGATTGCACATGAGGAGCGCAGTGCACTTACGAAGGCCACGTCGAATTGGTAAATTTTGCAATAAGCGAGCCTGCGGTGTTCTCAATATACGCGGACTCCTATCAGAAGAAAATACTTCGCGTGTTTATTTCCGGATGTTCCGTGTGCCGGATTTAAACCAAAACACAATACAGAAACGGGCAAAAGGTGGAGCACGATGTGGCTCTGTTAATGCTTCAGCACGTATGCGGTTTTCACATATGCTGCGAGGCTAAGCGCGCAGCATGCCTTAATTGCTTCCCAAGTGGTGTACATCGGGCCACAACGAACGTCTGATTTCACTGATACTGAGAGCACTGGTACTGTCCGCAGTATAAATACTAGCTCTCACAAAACTCTGAAATGAACGCTCAGGATAATCTCAACCAACGCTGGGAATTCGCTGGAGGTAGAATCGGCAGGCAGTGAGTAGAAAAAGAGAAGCATCGATTCATCAAGACCCTAATTTCACAGTCAAGCTAATGACAGAAATTACCTTCCATTCCAGCACAGAAGATATGCTCGCACACAGATACCGGACGAAAGTTGTAGAACGTCGAGTGATCTCGGGACTGTCCTATTGGATGATGCGCATAGAACACTCACCGTGTCCGGCCATGTAGTGGCTGAGGAACTCGTCCCAGGAGCCCTTGAAGTTGCCGAGAAACGTGCTCATCTTGTGGTGGTGGTAGTACGACACCGCGTTGTCCTTGGGGTTTCGCACCACGTAGATTATCTGCACAGTCGGAAAAGAGACAGTAGTGAGACGTCAAAAATGCTATTATTTAAAATTCAGCGCATAGTTTTTGTAATTATCCACTAATAATGTATAAAAGTGCGTCCGTGATGCATACCCAACCGATAAGTATACTTACGGCTCTTAATCGTGGGACGAAATGTCGGCGCTGCGGCGCATCTTCTTTCATGCCGCTTCAATCGAAACAAGGCGGCTGTCGCAAACAAAAGCGTTTTCGGACAGCAGCCACTACAGACGGTCCTTGTTCAATTC
This sequence comes from Amblyomma maculatum, assembly GCF_055883805.1. Lineage (NCBI taxonomy): Eukaryota > Metazoa > Arthropoda > Arachnida > Ixodida > Ixodidae > Amblyomma > Amblyomma maculatum. The sequence continues at coordinate 9,120,950 of NC_139353.1, read as the reverse complement.
TTACGCAACCTATAGTAATAATGCGAAGCAAGGGTTTATTGCCGTTGCAGAAGCCTTGAACTGCGGACCTCTCACGCGCGGAATAAAACTCTTACCAAACTAAAGAAATATTTTGCATCGTCATCACTATCCTGTTGTGAATGCCTTCGGAATAGTTTTGATATTCCAGGGACCACATATAGGCGCTGAAATCCGCAGAAATCTACTTTAAATGTTCGCCTCCATCTAATGCGACCGCCGCGGTCGCAATAAATGACCATAGTTTATACTTAGCCGACAGGGTCTGCTAGGATATTGTTGTTATTTCGTTATCGTGGCGCTTTTAGCACTCGTGATTAACACAAATTTGGCAGAATTAGGCATGCAAAGTTACCAATGATGTACAGATATAACACATAAAACAAAAATTCAAACCACCATATTAAACTAGCAGCACCCCACACAATGTCATATAATAATGAACTACGGACCCTGTACATGAATCTTGCGGAAAAGTGCGCATACAGAAATGGACGCCTCAAAGAAGGGAACTAAGAACCGCACAAGCCCTTTTGCCCTCGCTTGCTGTTACTCCTCAAGCCTGCTCATGTATACAAGGGATAGTTTTCATCCGAATGTCGGGTGATTGTCAGGATTACTAAAGTCTCGCTAGTTTTGATTTTAACTACTTAAGCTCACCTCGTGACTAATTGAAGTTAAGTAATCAATTATTTCTGCCCACGCATGTAGGACGATAAACAGCAGCGGTGATCGAATTGCCCAGGGTTTCGTGTTTCGAAATATGCCCCCTGTTTTTCTGGCGATGGTTCAAATCACCCTAAAGATGAAGGTTGTTTTCCTGCTCGATACAGTAGCTATGAAATGGATATGAAACTAGAGCAGGCTATCTTCTGGCCGCTATGAATTTGCTCCACAATGGATTCTAAAAATGTTTCCTACCGCTGTCATTGTAGTTTCCGTAAGCTGGAAGTAAGTGAAACATCCGCTTCCATGGCCATGTCATCGAATATTCAGCTAACAGGCATATTTTTCAACAATTAGACGCCCCCCCCCCCCTTACCTCCCCTTGATTTGTGGAGGGTATGTAAGGGTGGACGTCCAGGGCTTAAGTCAAAATACTCTTGTTAGGACACTGAGCACCAGCGCGCCTAATGTGATTGGCTCCTCACTCTGCTCTTCGTATACTCTCCACGCTCCTCAACAGCCCACCAGGTGCGAGACTTTGCAAAACCATCACGCGCGCGAGCAAGCACAATCACTCGCGGGACGACGACAAAAACGTGTCCCACTAAGCATGAGTTTTGCGCGATGCATACGAAACTCGAGTTCTTTCGGGCCCAGGAGGTGCATCGACCAACGAGGCTGCTTCGCACGCGGCACACACAACGCGCAAGATAGTTCAAGCGACGCAGTGAAGTGTGCGTTCAGGCATTCAATAAAAGCGCTGGCCACCACCATCTGTTTTCTCATAGGTCGAAATCGAAAAACGTCACAGCGGCTCGCCGTCATTAGGCCAATGGCAAACCGGCAATCAAGCCGTCGCAGCAAACACAATCTTCGGAATGACTGAGGCACAGGTGATACCAGGTTCCACGCGTGGGTTGGCGTAATGCATGCGAGACAATAATACAAAACACGTTGTACACGCCTCGCCACGGGTACACTGAAATCACCTAGGGACTTAATCGACTCCCTTATTTCGAAATCCCAATGAACCGAGGTGAACGACCTTAAATAATATGCCGTCTAAGCGCTGTGTTACTCGACAACACTTTGCTACATTTAGACAGCAAACAAGACAATAAGAAAAAGAATGGCGGACAGGCTGAATTAAATTCCCTCGATCATCGGGAGGAGTAAGTTCTTGTTACACTCTTTCTGTATAATTTTCATTTATTTCTTCCTTTTTATTGCATGCGCTGTTGGAGCAAAATAATACCCTGTTTTGTTTTTTGCTTTTTTTGTTTTTTCCTTTGACATATGTCGTTTGTCACCAGCCTGTGGCAGGTGGCGCCACTGCTTCACTCCCATCTTGAGTGTCAATTTCCATCATGTCGTGAATGCGACATTTAAAAAGCTTAACATCTTTAATTTGGCATTCGCCTTGAAACAAACTTGCAAGACCACTGACTGGCCAAAAGCCACCTGCGTTTGAAACACAGGGGGCTCGCACACGAACGCCGAATGCAGTCGAGGTATCATCTGCTCCGCCGTCTGCAGCGGTGCGCAGTTTGTATCGTTACCTGCGATAGCCTTTGAAAACAGGCTTTTCATGTAGAGAATTCTGGGCTTCCTACTTTTTACGACCGTGCTTTCGAGGCAGTGTAGCGCACGGGACAGAGTCGGACTAACTGTTTTATGCGGAAACACACCAGATAATAAAGCACCTGTGATGAATATACATGTCCCGTCTTCCCGACACAAACCTACTGTGCCGTCTCGAAAAGGTAAATTCGAAATGAGGTTACCAACTTTCCAGCACACGTCAACTTTGACCGAACGACTGCCCATAGGTTAGTATAAGGTAAAGCGATAAAGAAGTTTTCGGGATGTCTTGTTTGCGTTGTTTTAAATATGTAAATCCACTGATGACATTTCATACTTTAACAATCATTTCTAGTGTGTACTCGGTTTTTCTTCACAAAGGGGCAATATAAAAGACGCACTGTGAAATCACAAAAAATGCGTAGCAAACTTTTGTGAAGATGTATTCTTATGGTGTTCCACCCCACTTGGCACGCAGAAGTGGCGCTGAATGCAGAGCCGACAGTCACGGTGCCTAGCAAGAGCACGGAGTCTATAATCTGGCCCTCGGGCAGCGCTAAGGACCCAAATATCTAGAAAGGTGGGGAAAACAGCCCTTCGTTTCTTCCACAATTTTGTAATTTAACCGTTAAAGCGCCATTTTTAAATCTGATTCAAAAGCCATATTATGCCTTAAACCACTACAGTAAGCTTAAAGTTGCAAATTTCCTCATTTTTTGAACTTGCAACAACAGTATATTTTTTTTTTATGGATATACAAAATTTCTTACGGAGTGACCAAATAGAAAACACCTGGTAAAATTATAACTAGCACATAAAGAGACAAGACAGAGGAAGAAAAGAGGTAGACCAAAAAGGAAGTACAGAAGAAGCAGCAAAGGCTTTCGGCATTATGCCCTTAAGCGAAGCTATGCGCAATCCTGTAATTGCACCGCCTCATTTCTGCTAGAGCCACGCATAATGAGTGCATCACTTATAGGAACCGTAGCAATGTCGCAGAATACAGCTGTTCTGAACGAACCAGTGAGGCTTGCAGCTGTGTAAGGAGGGGCTCAGAGCTACGGGAGTGGGAGTGGAGCTGTAACGTGGCATTACAAAACGTGTCACTGGTATATGGCGAACCATTTCCTTTTTCGTTTTTTCAAAATGACGTAACGTTCGGAGACTTTCCAGGAAACTGGTATCGAAGCGCGTTCGGCACTGCTCGCTTTTATTTTTGTTCTGTTTTTCATTGTACGTCATTGCCTTGCTGCGACATCTTTATATCAGCTACAAACGCGATATACTGATATATTATACTACACTTGAGCTGAGAATGATGCTTTGCAACTTCCCTGAGTCGCTAGGTTCTCTAAATCTGGATATTTAGCCCAAAACCTCAAGTACGTCCCGACATTCATATTTTCTTTAAACACCGAAGAAGTATTTCTCGTAACAATTCTCGTTTCGGTGCAGTATATCTCGGATACCTCAAACACCTCAAGCAAGCAGCCAGTCAAAAAACTATTATTTAATGCCCTATATGTGTTTACACGCTCTGCTCGTAACAACGATCATTCATGTGGACCACCAGCGTATAACTTTGATACATAAATTTGCCATTTAGTGAGCTAAGCAGGACGACTTTCATAAGCACATGGACTACAGCGATTGCACACAGGGTGTGAAAGAAGACCAGAGGCCAGAGATTTGCGTGAACTCCTCTTGACGGCATGATCCCGACAGCTGTTAGCACGCGCCTCACAGTGAAAAAAAAAAAAAAACAGAAAAAAAAAACAGAGGCCACTGAGAATGGTGACGAAATTGCAATCAAAGTGGCCACATGTTTGCACAACTATGCCCGCGCGTACAGCATGTGGCTTTAATGTGCCTTCACTATTTCCCGGAGAACGCATATTGATAGGCCCGAGCGCGAACCGAGCCAAGCGTCCCTTAACGTAAGCGATCTCACGTGTTTCTGTACAGGGTGTCAGAGAACGTGAATTGAAAACTGCTCGGCGTGTTGTGGGGTGCGGAGAGGAAACAGATTAAATCTCAGGAAACCACGTGACCTTAAGCGTGAGTGAGGTGGAGCGCCGATCTCCCCTACCTTCTTTTTGCCCTTTCGTAAATACATGTTGGCGGCTTCCTATCGTGCGTCTCTATTATAAAAGCGCTCATTTATAAAGCGAAGACCGGGTGGGTAAATGATGTTGAGCGCACAAAGGCACTTGTGCAAAAGTAGTCTGGCACAGCCACTTGGTGGTAAACCTACCGCTCATTCAGCCCCAGTTCATAAAAGAGCTACGCAGATTACGCTCGGGCTGCTCAGCCCTTTTGGTCGACGAAACATCCACGCTTTCGTGATAGGCCATCCATCGCCCTGGGAACGAAGCACCGAGAACAGGCGGAAATACGGTCAGTTTCGCCCTAACCAAAGGGGCTTCAATAAGGACAACATGTGAAGGAGACGAAAAGCCGGAGAAGTGCACAGGACCACGCCTAGCAACGCTAAATGCGCGCCAACCACTGCGTTACACGCAAAAAAAAAACAAAAAAAAAACACACATGACCAAACTATTTCCAGCCGGAGAAACGGATAAATGTAACTGAAAAAAAGGCAGTCGTCGATGAGGTCCCGGGCTAAAAATGGAAATCGTATCAGGGATTGCAGAACCCTACACCGTCACGCGCGACCTTCCAAATGAGGAAAGGTGCATGCGGTGTGAGCCGTAAAGGTATAGCCAATTTTAACATACCCTTGAGGTAGAAGCTTCTTTTAATGCACCGCTCAATAACCATGCCTGCCAGGTACGGCAGCGATCTGTTCTCTTTACGCCAGAAAACAGCAGTGCACACGTGCATTAGCCGTCTGGACCCACCGTTTGATGCCACGACATGTGCTTCATATTGAGGCACATTGCACTATGCTATGAGGCACATTGCACTATGCTATCTTTTCACTCCGCACATCTGGCCTACAGCTGTCAGCGATTGCCAGTGTAGGCTTCATTTCTACAAGCACTCTTTCTGTGTCGTCAGCAGTGTTGCGTGGCTGCGCGCCGAATCAAGGTGCACAAGCACTCTGTAATTCTGCTCACAAATCCCGCCTCATGTTGACCCATCAATATATGTGCTGCATTGAACGCCTCATAACAGCTGTCATGATAATTGACCCTATGAAATTCTGGCTTTGCCTATTCTGCAGGAAATTCTGGACTTCATGATATTTTCCTCAGATCGTCTGTGATCTGAGGCCGTACCAATGGTACGGCCACGGCTGGTAGCATCACCGGGAATTGCAGTTGGCTATTATGGAATGAAATAATTAAGTATACTCAAATCCACCGTGAGTTTGGAATGTAGGGTCACAGATTGAGTTTTGCGCAGCCTAGTCAACATAATCGAGAAGTATGTTTCTGAGAGTGACGGTGGTGTGTTTAAATACCTCGTTATTGTGCCCAATTTTGATTCCATCGAAATTTCTGACATTATATTCTCCAGACTCCCTAAATTTTCCTCATCTGAGAGTCGAAGTCTGAAATAACTTCGTGAACTGCATTTAAGATCGGTGCCGACTGATTCAAACAGGGGTGTCAGCAAAAGATGCGAGCGTTGCCGATTGTTGCCAATTTTTCATATTGATGGTTGCAGATCCCTCCCAGGAGGAGGACGCCATTTGCTGCGTTATTAACTAGGTAGTCGAACTATTTTGACCCTTAGAATATTTTCGAAAATGAATGGTGAGACGACTCGTGCCGTTTCTGCGCTTGTCAGAGTGAATCAAATGGCAGCTAGAGAGCCTCGTTCCATAACTGGGGAATTTACATAATGTTGACGGGAAAGCAATCAGCTTCAAGTAGGAAAGAAGGCACGAAATGTATTTATTGTTCGGTTATGGCGCCAGTCAATCGAAATGGAACCCAACAGGGTAACGAAGCAGGAACTTAAAAACATGCCCTGCCCATGTCAGTTGCACATTCTACCTATAATCACATATAGGAGAACTCGCTTTATTTACTGCACCTAGAGGCATCACAAGCCACCAAGAAAAAAGAAAAACCAAGAAAGTAGGAGGAGGAGACAATAGAAAATCGAAATATGGCCGTGAGGATAGCTTGACGCGGACTTCTCAGAGAGGAGGTGTGCGGAGGTAGCGGCATCTGAGCTTCCGGGAGGCGGGATGGTTCGTACCTTGCACTTGGCCTGTTGCAGCTGTTTGGGGATGAGCTTGAGGGGCAGGTGTGTGGCCAGCAGGCGGGGCGAGCGGGTCTTGCGTAGGTGCCACAGGTGGCCCACGGGGGGCCCCACCTCCAGGTGCTGCACCCGGTACACTAGCAGCTTGTTCTTGACGCGGTCAGGGTCACCGCCATTCATCACCAACGACACGATCTCCTCCATCCACGTGGTGCCTGTCAAAGGAACCATTGTCACATAGAGAGGTTATGAAGGGTTTAAAGCTTTGGCGAACATTTTGTTTGATAAAACAACCACGCAAGGACATTGCATAGATAGCGTGTTACACATGACACATCGCAGCACCAACCATTGCCAGAGTTCATCAATTGACGTGAAGATATGAGGATGAAGATATGTTAAATGCGGGACCATGACTTAGTTAAGGCAAAGCTGCCATACACGTACTGCAAGTCAAAAAATGCTATACTGGTGATCTCTGTCATCTCCCTGCTGGCACTAAAATAGCCAAGTCTACACATTCCCTATTTTTCTTTATTTGAAACGCTGTACTTGTTCACTTTCTTTCTTTGATCATGGACGTAAAACCTTACTGAGCGAAACAGACGTAAACGTTCATTTTAGCAAAAGCTTCACCGCTTTTAAAGTTCGTTAATTGTTTTTTTTTTTTTGTTGTTGTTGTTGTTTTTCACTGTGGCGAAAAACTCGCCTGAGAAACGCCACAACAAATATTTTGCTGCGCACGGGACGCTTAGACCACTCCTATCAACATGCTAGTAAAATTACCTCCAAACATTCCACAGTTGAATCAGAATTATTCAGAAACGCGCCCACTGAATTGATACGACAGCCTCCACAGTCGTTTTCCGCACAGAAAATTTTAAAAGCATTCTTTTTTCTGGGCTACGAAAGCTTAAGACCTTTGCCATCAACATTTGTACAACAATTTCTCATTACTGAATTATCTTACAATATCAAACAGTTTCCTGATGAGTAAAAGGCGCCTCAGAATTCTGGACCAGTACATATAACTAGACCAAAGAAGCTGAATCGCCTTTCGTACGTGAGACCCCACTGATATTTCATTCCACAGACGCCTTCTTTTTTTCTGTCTTGAAGTATTTCTTCTGCGCTCAGTGATTGTGATATTTAGCTGTTCGGCATTACAGTGTGCTCTAATTTTGAAGTGCTTGATTCTGTACTTGGCGTTTTATTACGCCCATTTCTTTTATTTCAATATCAATATACTTCTCCGCATTGTCAAGACTAATGTTATCAGCTGATTTTTGTCACTAATCTCTTCTACCATGTTGGTAATCGACGAGCTGAGAAGCCCTCAGGCGTTACTTGGACTATAGACTTTGCCCCTTAAATATATCTTGTGCGATTTCAAAGCCATATGAATAAAGAAGTTTTATGATAACCATTCTCACCGGTTATCCGTACTTTAGCGGCCACCTGAGTGCCTTTTCATTTCGAGTCATTTGCTTTCACAAAAGTTGCGCTTCGTGACGTGTGCCATGGTAACTAGCACAACCCACTCGCTGCCCCAAGTCTCTGTTTGAAACACAGTCTATAATGTCTGTCGCTAGGTCAATACCGAACCGTTCGGGTCCTGCCGTTCGAGACGCGGAATACGAAGTCAATATTCCCTATTGCGCCATCGTTGACGATTGCTACTCGAGCTCCGCAGAGGGACATGATAAGGTCCATCTATCCCCTTTTACCCACTTTGCAGAGATTCAAGGGTGATGTCGACATCGTCCCACCGGAATTAATAGCTGCCGCTGTTGAAGATACTGACGCTCAAAGACACAGGCGCTCAACTGCGTTGTTGCCTCTGTTCCCAGAAAAGGACAAGCAACGAAGACACACGACCGACGGCGACAACAAAGAGGAATCGTTCCCTAACCTAGAACGTTGGGAAACCACCGACGGCCGAAAGTATGAGACGGGCCGTCGAGCAGCGAGGCCCGTGATATTGGCGGAACGGCCTGCCCTCTATACGTATAGGGACCGCAGCGTATCCACAGAGTAAGTATATTGCTCTATGGCGTATCGAAGCTCCGCTGTCTTGGTCACGTCGACGCCCGTTTCAGACGTCTGACGTCGGCAAATTGACGACGGCGCGTCCGTGCCACGGCACAGGAAAGAGTGATGGAATGTGGTAACGTGACCCGTGCCTCTGATCCCCGCCAGGTCGTCTGCTGGGTGCCCTTAATAAAACAGCAGCGGTCGGTTAGAGCTGACGACATCCGACCGGCGATAGGAGAGGCCCGGAGATGCATACAAAGCGACGTGCACTTTCCGTTGCATAACATTTCTCAAAATTTGTCAGTATCACAAAAGCTCTACGCCACCTACCAGGTGGTACTTTTAATAGCATGGTCTCAAATCTCCTTGGGGCACTTCTAGCGCGGTCGAATCCGATTGAAATGATGCATTTGAGTTCACATCACCATTTTGAAAGCCACACGTATCCGAACGTCTAATGTCTTTGCGCCAGCTTCATGACTTACGACAGGGCGAGAAACCGTCTTAAAATAAACAGCATGCATGCAGTGTTTTTAAACCGCCTTACGCGCACAAGTAGCCTTTATTTTTGCCTACACTCGGGGACAGGTCTCTGCGCCTGTGACAGCTTGCAGCGCGAATGGAGCGAGGTTTTTTTCCTCGCAGTATTACTACAACAAGAATTTCAGGCATATCTGGTCTCAGGTATGGTTTCGGTTTCAGTTCTGCAATTGCGTTAAAACTAAATTAACAACTAATCAATATCCCACACAGCGCACATTTTCAAAATTAGTGTATTGCGAATGCGTACAGAAGCCAGCAGGCAGATGCTGAAGACGCGGTCCGCGTATACGCGTAGAGGGACTCCCGACAGGCGGCGCAGTAGCTGGTGCGCAAGGCGTAATTAGGTTATAGTGATCTATGTGTATACTAAAACTGTACTGGTTAGTATTATAGTAAAATATTTGTGTAATAATAACGTGAATAGCTTCGTAGTTTTACATTATTGCTGGTACAATCTATATACCTGGCATTTTTCGCGCCAGCCAAGGAAGACAATGAGAGTGTGTCTCTTGAAGGTGTGTACGTAGTAGCATGAATCTTGATGAAATTTATTCTCAAGCTTTCCGCGACTAACACGAAACTCCGCCCACAGTCCACGCGCCAATCAGTGCTGTATGGCACGCGTATTATATATTAGTACTGCGAATATCAGCTGGAGAGGATCAGATAACTACAGATTTGCTGAAGGACGGGGGGGATATCGTGCTAGAAAAACTGGCCACCCTGTATACGCAGTGCCTGGTGTCGTCGACGGTACCGGAAGCATGGAAGAATGCAAACATTATCCTCATTCACAAGAAAGGGGACTCTAAGGACCTTAAAAATTACAGACCAATCAGCTTACTGTCTGTTACGTATAAGGTATTTACTAAGGTAATCGCTAATAGAATCAGCACAACCTTAGACTGCAATCAAGCAAAGGATCAAGCAGGGTTTCGGAAACGGTACTCTACTATCGATCATATCCATACCATCAATCAGGTGATAGAAAAATGCGCGGAATATAACCAGTCCTTATACATAGCATTCATTGATTACGAAAAAGCATTTGACTCAGTTGAAACCTCGGCGGTGATGCACGCATTGCGAAATCAGGGGGTAGACGAGCCGTACGTGAAAGTGCTGGAAGATATATATAGTGGCTGCACAGCAACCATAGTTCTGCATAAAGAAAGTAACAAAATTCCCATAAAGAAAGGTGTTAGGCAAGGAGACACAATCTCCCCAGTACTATTCACAGCTTGTTTAGAGGAAGTATTCAGAGACTTGGAATGGGAGCAGTTAGGGATAAGGCTAGATGGAGAATACCTCAGTAATCTGCGATTTGCTGATGACATTGCCTTGCTAAGCAACTCGGGAGATGAACTGCAAATAATGATTGATGACCTAGACAGGAAAAGTAGAAAGGTAGGCTTGAAAATCAATATGCAGAAGACTAAGGTAATGTTCAACAGCCTCGGGAAGGAACAGGAGTTTACATTAGGTAGCGAAATACTGGAAGTAGTAGGCGAATATATCTACTTAGGACAGGTAGTAACCGCAGATCCGGACCATGAAAAGGAAATAACAAGAAGAATAAGATTGGGATGGAGCGCATTTGGCAAGCACTCGCAGATTATGACTAGCAGCTTACCGGTATCGCTCAAGAGGAAAGTATACAACAGTTGCATCTTGCCTGTACTCACCTATGGGGCTGAAACGTGGAGGCTAACCAAGAGAGTTCTACTTAAGTTGAGGACAACCCAGAGGGCTATGGAACGAAAAATGGTAGGGGTAACATTAAGAGATAGAAAGCGTGCAGAGTGGGTCAGAGAAATAACTCAAGTTAACGACATTCTAGTGGAAATTAAGAAGAAGAAATGGACATGGGCAGGACATGTAGTGCGAAGAGAAGATAACCGATGGTCGCTGAGGGTAACAAACTGGATTCCAAGGGAAGGAAAGCGTAGCAGGGGGCGGCAGAAAGTTAGGTGGGCGGATGAGATTAAGAAGTTCGCAGGGGTCAGGTGGATGCAGCTAGCACAGAACCGGGTTAAGTGGAGAGATATGGGAGAGGCCTTCGCCCTGCAGTGGGTATAATCAGGCTGATGATGATGATGATGATGACTGCGAATATTATCTTTCACCTGCTCATAGTGAACCAACGATAGAAATTCGATCTCGTCTGCATAGATGCGAAATAATATGTTCAGACTATTAAGCTCATAATGCTTTCACGAGCACCTACCTCCACCAATATCTAGCAGAAAAGAAGTCTTAGTTTTCATTTCGAGCAAAATGCAGTTATATAAATTTCCTATCGGTGCGTGTACTTTATCTGTCACGGAGTTGGTAAGCGAATTCAATTTAACAGGTAACCGATGGATCGAATCATAAGACAATGAAAAGAGCGGTACACGACGGACCAGAAAAACAAACCGCCGTTGCTACCGGCTTGCTTCGATCCGCTGGCGGTACGCAAACGCAGAAGAGCAAACGAAGTTACAAACAAATGGCAAATTGATACACGCTCTCCGTACGCTTGCACGCGGCAAGCTACGCACGTCGCGAGACCCGCGACCGTTCGAAACGAACTGGGTCATGCGAAGGCCTGCATGCAGTTATGCCGCTTTGCATAACTGCATGCAGGACCATCGTCGACGGCTGACGTGCGCTACAAGAGCTCGATAATGTTCTCGCGAAGATATCGGCGGAAAATTCTTATTGGCTCACTGTGTATTCCTCGACGTTCTACGCATCTTGTATGATCCGACACGAAGAGCAAGGTGGCGTTTAGTGTAATCAGAGTGAGGAGCGTTTTCTGCTTCAGCCAGAGTGGGACAGCTTGGGCAAAAAAGAAATGAAGTAAAAAGACGGCGAAAGACTTTCCCAGAACCGGGTATATATGCGGGTAAGCGTGTGGTGTTTAATAAATGAATACGAGTAAACTGTCTGGGATGAATTCAATCACATCCACACAAACACACGCAAAAAATGCCACCCAGGCACAGGGTCACTGCAGACAGCGAAACGCCAACCAGAGTAAAATTATTCCGCGCAATATTTATCGGCAGCTACGAAATGTACTCTATTTTTCTTTTGTTTCTTTTTTTTTTGCATAACATTTTGCAATGGTTGTTCGGTGTTGTTATCAAAATGCAATGTAAATGAAGTCTTTTGATAGGTATCTTGCGAGTTGTGTGGCGGGAAAATAACTGCGCACACAAATGCTTCAAGCCTGCCATGCCCGTTTACCTAACAGCCCACAGGACCACGGCCTTTTGCACACTAAACATTCACATACACTATATTCTAGCAGACTTCAATGTCTTACCCGCTCCACTGAATGCGTGCCCTCTCAAGCTACGCTTCTCCCCCTTGGACTCCAATGTCTACTTTTTTTTAAAGTAGTATTAGCTGCCTATTATTCCTGAAAGACCAGTCCTTCAATTCAGCTAGAATGCCGTTACGTAGTGACTGCAGTCTGATGCTGCCAAAATTCTGCTAGAGTATATTAACACTTCGAACAACGGAAGGCACGCTGATCAAAATATAATCGCATTATTTCATAATATATTCATACTTTGATATACCCTTGACCTTTTGACATAAGGTACACGTTCTCTGCCATAAATATTGCCCAGTTCACTTTCGAAAAGACGCCTGCCAACAGCTCCGATTCGCCTTCCCCCTCCACACACGTCTGACCGCCACCTTGGTACCTTCCACCAAAACCGCTTACTGGCGATAAGGGATTAAACTAAGTACTTATATACAAACAAGAGGCCAACTGCTGTCTTCGAGGAAGGCAAGTTTCCTACGTTCAGTCGGTGAGTCTTCTTACTCAAGCCGCTGTAGGCTGACAAGCATAATGATAGTGGGTCTCGGATTCTGCGCCTGGAGCAGGTTGCAACTCAAACCTAGCTTTCGATATCTATACACAAAGTAACACCGATATTTTATGAAAATGCATACACCAAGTCGAGACGAATTCTCTATATTTAATACACTGCTCTCGATTCGCAACTGGTAAGAATGACAGCTGCGTTTCCAAGCAAACGAGTCACAATCGGGCACCGCATGTGAATAAGGCAATAAAAAATCACTCCGGAAAACTCGCTGGCTTTTGCCTTAGGGCGCTGCTGCCAGAACAGACAGCGAAAAACCCTGTGAAACACATTTGAGCCACGACTTCAAACTGCGCATGCACCACCTCTTTGAACCCGGGAACTTGGCTCTCGTCGGGAACGCTTCGTCTATTGCGCACCTTGGCGCTTCAGACTGCGAGTTGTCCGCACGCAGAACGTTGTGCTTTAAATCCTTTCCTCCGTCTAAAAGATGCATATAATCCCACACGGTGGAATTCCTGCTGTTAGAGAAGGGTTTATTCTCAGTATCTGATGGTCCGATCACTAAGCGTGCTGTGTGCAACCCAACACACACTCTCGGCTTCCGGCTCCTCGTTCTTCACTATAGCCTTACAAAGCTGCCACTGCGTCGTTTTCATTAGTACACTGCATCCACATCCTTTCTGAAAGCACAATAGAATTTGCTTCCATCAACAGAGAGGCCACAATATTTACGTTTACAAAAATGACCGCATTACCACCAGTGTCTGTGTTTCTTGGTCAGCTGAGCTGCCCTGCCAGAGACATTCATGAAGACGTTTTTTTAACAGCAGGATCTAAAAACAGTAAGGTTTGATGGGAGTTGAGATGATGTCATAAGCCTTGATCTGCGTAGTCTTATTCATTTTCTAAAACCCTGCCCTTGCTTCTTTATGATGAAGGCGCTGAGTGGACATCGCTGTCAACTAAGAGAATAAATGAAATAAATCAAGAAAAAAATGGGAGACCGCGAACGATCAACGCTTATGACCGTGTCACGACGGCGGTGTAGGTGATAAAATGGGGACCGGGGCAGCAATGCAAGATTCCCGGGGGAAATATTTGGAAGTACTAAGGAGAGAATAAGAGAGAGGAGGGCACGAGATTCAAGCAAGCCCATGGCCGCAACCCCCCCTCACTGACAGGGAAAAGAGTGCCGACGTCTGACGGACTTTGGCGTCAAGAAAAGCAAAGAAGTAGAATTAAAGCGCAGCCGTATGCATCGTTAGAGTCGATTTTGAGTTCCAAACCGCGCGCTTTTTCTCGGGGCACGCTACTAGAAAGAAAAATCGACTCCGTGAGAAATGAACGAGAGGGAGGTCGCAAACGCGCCGAAGAACCACACCCAAACCTCACGTCCACCACCTCTCTGCGAGATTTCGAGGTTTGGCCATTCATGCGACCGTGCTCAAATGGCCATAGCGCGAGATTTTTCTGAACTTGCCAGTGTCTTGGCAACCAGTTATTTTTGTTCAACTCAAAGCTTCGCTGTATTTCTCTTCTTTCGTTCTCTTTTCTCTTCGTTATTAATTCATTTTCTCCGTCTCCAATTCTTTTTTTTTACCAAGGCAGTCGCTCCATCCTAACCGAGCTTTCTTCGTCGGCCATCGGCGCTCAAAGTGACGGCGAATTGTGGTAGAGCTCCCAGGACCTTATTTCCCTAAAAGGTTTCCCAAGTGAATACGACTGGACCTGCGGGGACGCCGACGGGTGGACGCTACTACTTTAAAAGCGCCCGGTTTTCTTTCCAGCGGTCGATTCCAATCTTGGGACTCCTGTCATGATGGACCTCGGACACGCAACTTGAGGAGCGGGGAAAAATTACGCAATAAAGTAAGAATACGAATGAATTTCAAAAATAAAAAGTTTCCAACGTGTAAGCCGTCTCTTCTACGGGTAAAAGTCTTCAGTGCGTAGAGGCAATGAGCGGTGACATATGCAGAGGGAAGAAAAGCCTTTTTGTATGGTGTGCATCCTTTTGATGCATGCATGACACAAGGTTCAGGAAAAATGCGTGCTCTAAGAGGCCGTCTCTATGTGGGGGCAAAACCAAAAATAATAACAAATAAACACCGATACATGCAACACGGACAGAAACTAGTGTCATCGAAGGTTCTATTATAATTAAAGGGGTCTTTCAGCTACGCCTACCGCATTCTAGAGCAATGTAGGAACCAGTATATTAGTAACGGCCGATTATAATATTGACAAGACAATAATTCTTCAGTGAGTGATTCAAAGATATTCATAAGCTGAAAAGCAAAATGACCAATTATTTTTATCCAAATGTAAGATGAAATACCGCGCAGTATATTACCCGCGCAGGGGCTCAAGCAAAGTCATCTGCGGATGGGACAGTCGGCTGAAGATGAGGTGCCACTGAAAACAGAGAAGAGCTTCCGCGGAGGATGCCGAAACGTTTATTTGATTTCTTTTTAATAAGCAATATAACAACAACGTAGCACCTTATCGACAACCTGCATTCTCTGGATATCGCTGTATTAATTCCACGGTGCAGCTATATACAGCTGCCCTTAGCCGCTCGGGCCGTGACAAACGCTCATCGACATTCTGAACAGTCGGAAGAAAAAGAGGACTTGGCTACGTGCTCTTGGCATAACCGAACAAGCTAACACTCGTCACGCGCGGCTTTGCCATATCTCGGAAGCTTACACTTATGAGCGCAGGCGGGAGATTCGGAAAAGCCGCAAGGATGCACCAGTAACTACTTGCTCCGCTCGCTAGGCTTGCGGGCGCAGAAAACTTCAAGTGGATGGGCGTGATATGAAAGTAACCTGTTCGCAGCACGCAATCGGGAATTATTAAGAAAGTTGTTTGATTTTCAATATAAGCCTGTTGCTTTGCAATTTTACGTCCGAAAATAGGTGTGACGCTTACTACGTCCCGCCTCTTCCCTCAGAACAGGCATAACCTGCATTCAAGCGCCCCTTCAAGTTTCTCGTCCTAACAGGCGTGCTCCCATCGAGTGAGTGGTGTATTAGAAAGATTTATCTTGCCGGAGACGTATTCTTGCTGACGTATACCGCTTTTCAGACCCCTCCCACGATTGCACCCATCCCAGCCAATGAGCGTGCGCAGGAGGGTATGAGCAAACCAGTATAAGCCTACACTAGTACGTCTCTGGCAAATTAAATCTCTATATTAAGTGAAACGTTCTGCAAACTAGCCCCATGCATTTGCGCTCCGGAAAAAAAGTGGTGCTAAAAGCCACCATTGACAAGGATGCACAAATAGAAGCCAATAAAAGTAAATGCGAGCGATGCGCGTGGTGTAAATCCTCCCCTTATTGCTTTCGCTTCCTTTGCTGCCACTGTAGACACGCGTTGACGTCACTTGTCGATGCGCAAACATATGCGCGGAAGTGAAACGAACATGAAACGCGCTGTCCGGCGAGAGTTGAGTACCTCGTCTACACGATACACACGCAAGCTACGATGGCAGGAGCGAGGAGAATTCGAGCGCTGTACAAGGCACAGGCGTGGCGAAGCAGCGCAACATACGAAAGGTGGCGTGTCCGTCACTCCGCTCAATGCAGCGCGTCGCTGGTCCTGTACCGACAGCGAGCAGTCGCTCATTTGGAGTGCTAACGATTTTGCTTCGACAAGCGAGACGGTAAAGCAAGGGAAGGGCGGCTCGAAAGCATGTCCTTTCTAGCCTTGGTCAGCAACAGGGTAGTGGTGCAGATTGCTTTCGTTCGTACTTTGTCGAGGTGCCCTGATAACGACAACTATAATCAAGCACGAAGGAACAGTACACGCAGCGCTGGGAAGAGGGGAATAATGCAAACGGAAAGGAAGAAATGGGGCGTCCGAGGTAGAAGGTACGAAGATCTGAAGGCATGTGGTGACGTAAATTACCAAAAAGAAGAATTCATTTCTGTAACAGAAAACCAAACAAAGCACATGATGTAGGGAACAAACCCGTACACACGTGAGTGCGGATCGGCGCTCAAAGGCATTTGAGAATAAAGTCAAATACCGCAAATCCCGCTATTTCAAGATGGAAGTCACGAGAATTTTTTTAGACGACATTCTCCTTCGTTTCCTTTTGCAGACAGACATTGTTCACCAAGAAAAAATGCACATGCCTGTAAAAAGTATTTAGTTCTTCACATATTTACCACCAAAAACTGCAAAATCTTTTATCAGGGTCGCTGCTGTAGGGCGCTCAAGTAAAAAACTGTTGTTGCTTAATGATCGAATTGCTTTCTTTGCAGATTGTCGAATCTAACTTATTCTTTCGGGTTACTGGGCTCAATCGTGCCAACAGTGGTTAAATCATTTACCATCATAGCAGGTGCCTTATTTAGCACAATGAGAAGGCAGGGATTTGCAACTCCATAGACAGTAAGGAAGAATGGAGAAATAAATAAAAGAAGAATGAAAGTGAAGTAAGAAATTTTTGATCAAATGACAACAAAACAAGGAACTTTTTCATCAGCATAACTTTCTTTCAAATACTGCTGTATATGTGTAAACTCCGATTTTCTTAAACTGATGTTTTGTTTTAATGTTTTCAGGTTTATTGTGCCTCTCCTCAGAAATTGTTCACCAGACTATGCCATTGCTTTCACATATTAAACTTCAATATGGTAAACAGTAGTCTGAATCTCAATATGAAACAGATTCGTTATGTTATAGGTTTGAAAAAGAAAACGTTAGACGTTTTCTCCTACAGTTCATGACAAGTGAGAGTATTTTTATTCATCGTGGTGCATGTAGGAGCAGTTTTTATTCTTTGAGTTTAAGGCAGCTAGTACGTGGAATTTGGTTGCAAAGTTTAATGAACATAAGTTTTCTCTCACTGATAAAAGGTACGTTCAATTTTATATCAGCCTAACCTTTAGAACTAGTGTACTAAACGGGAAAACAACGTTGCAGCAAACGACTCGCATAGCGTTAGACCACAAGCACTATCAATAACCATAAAATGTTTCAAATTATAACTGAAAGGGGTAGTTGAGCTGAAACCAGAAGTACGCATTTACCCTAGTGTAACTACTTTAGAAAGGCGGATCGTTTTAAGAAAAATCTTCAATTGTCGCTGAGAGACACTAGCCTTAGAGTTTCGAACACCTACTTCCTTAATGTTCAGTTAAGTAAAATGAAGACGGTTTACTTTCGAACTCTGTGTTCAGGAGCAAAGCGCCAATCGAAGTGTTGGAGCTCGCCCTAAAAGCCAATCGGCAGAGATTTAGGTAGATGTCCTGCACGTAACAGTTTTAAGAATCCCGAGAAAAAAAAGAAACAAAATAAACAAACTTGATATTTGAAAGCTCCCGGCGATATTCTCAGAAAACGGAACCTTTTTATATAACAAGAGCTTTTTACGACGTCAGCGTCATCGAACGAAATAACCATGCATTCTTCTTAAAAAAATGTTCACATGAGCAAAACTGCACATTTGCGACATTTGCCGTCCTGTATAACATGCGTGCGAACTCTCCGAAATTTTCCGTATAGTATGCAAATTTATATCAGATTGCGATAAAATAACTGAAATATGCGAAAAATATTTAAATTCTGCTATATAAACTTGCTATTTATGCAGTAAATAGCCCCTCAAATAGCAGTAAAAACCATTTGTAAGTGTTGCTATCATTAGCTGTAACGCTGTAGACTTAAATAATATATCCAAACTTGGCAGCCGCCTTCACAAACTTGTCATATTATTAGTGTTACGGTACGCCTGTGGCGTCTGGTAGGCATTTTGTCGTGGGTTCGGCATTTCGTATTTGCCTCACTTCCTATTAGGTGTGACAAGCTGCCGTGCCTGAAACAATGAGCGCCTTGCGCTTTCTCTTTCAGGGGTCTGCTTTAGGTCCCATTGTGTTTCTGCTGTATATAAATAATATTGCAGAACATAGATTCCGCTGTTCAAGTGCGGTTACTCGCAGATATGTGTTATTTTGTTGCGTCAAAAGTGTTTATGATTAGATTCTGTTAAACGAATCTCTGAAAAAGTTTCATAGCTGGTGCGTTGAATAGGACATGATTATTAATCTACAAAAAATGTTTTGCCTGAACTTTTCGAATACGAAAGAGCATCTTGTTTTTCTATATACAGTTAACCATGTTGAAATATAAGGCGTCACGAAACTGTAGCCTCTTGGCGCCACCATCACAAGCAGTCTGAACTGGAGCGATCATATCAAGAACATTTGCTGCTAGGTGTAACGTCCGGTTGGTGTTTTAAAATAAAACTGCATAAAAAACTAACCCATATATTAAATCGAGCGCTTTTACTACGGCCAGGCTTACTTTGGAGTACACCGGTATAATCTAGGATACTCAACAATACCTCAAGCATAAACCCGACTGACTTAAAAGTTATTTTTTCGCTCACCCACGCCACTAATGTTTGACAGCACTACTTTCTCGAGCACAACATCCGCATTAAATACAAGAAGAAAGGTGGCCGGCCGAAGATCCTTAATCAAGTGTATAACAATTAAGTGAACAAGGACCTAGGTTCGTGCTTGCGGCCTCCTGGAAGACTACCACCTCGTATAGATTAGCAAGTCGCTATTATGACCTATATACCAGGGCTCGACGTTCTTAAGCATTTGTTACTAAAATTATTATAGATAATAATAACAGACATCTTCAGATTTCACTGACGCTACTTTCTCAAAGCAATCAATAACAAACGTTGGAAATATATGCTGTATGAGCTGTATTCCATTCCTCGGCATATGTAAATTGCTTACTCCTTTGTATCCAGCCTTGATGCTGTGCACCTATAAAACTGTTCCTTTAAGTTCTTTTCCTTCTCATCTTATAACAGCTCGACTAAGAACGTTTACAAAGAAATGAAGATAAGAACTACAATAGCAATGTGATAGAGAGGTAGTTATTTTTTTTTTATTTCGTTCTAGCCATAGCGACAATTTGGGAGCAGGTGACGCTAGTGACCGCCAAGAAAGGTATAGTGATTGACGCTGTCCAGGCGCACTAATTAAGAAATCTCCCAGCCTCCGCGTTAATGAAGTGGAGACAGTGCCTTGACTGCCAATATCTCGAGGGGTGGTGCGCAGCTACGTAAACGACAGGGGACACTCCTCGATCGATAAACACACGTAGCGGCACTTGAGTGACGCCTTCTGTGCGGCAGGACGAGTTCAGAGAGGCGCTCCGACGGAAGGCTTTTGAGCTTCTTCGGAAAGGACAGTAGAGAGTATTGGCACGGCATTTAATACTAGAATGTGTATCATAACGTACGATGCGTATGATATAATAAGAGTGGTATGCAGTGGTATGGTATGATATGATATGGTACGGTACGATACGGTACGGTAAGGTACGGTACGGTACGGTACGGTAGGGTATGATATTGTATGGTATTGTATGGTATGGTACGGTATGGTATGGTATGGTATGGTATGGTATGGTATGGTACGGTATGGTATGGTATGGTATGGTATGGTATGGTATGGTATGGTATGGTATGGTATGGTATGGTATGGTATGGTATGGTATGGTATGGTATGGTATGGTTTATTTACACAAGCTGTATCTTAAATACGAAATTGTGGAGTACGCGGGAATAATTTCGACAAAGAAGAGTTCTTTAACGCGCACAGACAGCGCGCAGAATAGGGGTGTCTACATCGCACCTTTAAGGCAGCGCGGCCGACGCAGAAACCGATAGCAATAGTCGCTGAGCAACTTCGGCGGACCATAGCATACGCTGCATTTTGCTTGGATAGCTTCCTTTATGTGTAGACAGACTCTTCCACAAACTTGCGCAGTATTCGGCGCTTTTTCTTGCCAAGCGTTTCACAATAAGAAAGAGGGGAAGAAAAAGGGGACACCCAACGAAAGCAACTCCGAGCCCACAGAGAGTGGCAGTGCACCTAAATGCGCAGTGTGCCGTATGAATAAATGAATAAGAGCGCACCAGATGAAGGATAAAAAGAGGACTTAGATACAACAAATAAATGCACTTCAACACATCGTCGCCACTCGACAACCCACTTAAACAAGTAAAAACTTTTGAAGTTAACTGCATAAACAACTCTCCACAGGACGTGGTTCGTATACAGTCGCTGAATTCCGGATTCCACGGCTGCCCCCTTTATCACTAAGACATCGGCTCCAGCGGCCTCAAATAATGCTGTTCGAAAGCTGTGGCATCAAAGGCAGGGACGTTAAAAGATAAAATAGCAACTACGGTCATCGATGGAATTTCTTCTAACGTGAAAGTAAGAGTTTCGCCTAAAAAAAAAAAAGAAATGCACAAATAAGATTAACATACCATGCGCAGAATGGGAGAAATAAAATTGTGGTACGACGCTACTTGTACGATGCGTGTAGTTGATATCGATTCATAAAAAAATGACGGATTTATGCTTCTACACTCAGAAATCTGGGTCCCCGTTCACGAGATCTGGGACAAAAATCGAACGCATAACCCTAGGCGAAGAACGTGCCTAGCGATCAACGCAGTGTCGTGCGAGCACATCTGATGCTGTCAAATGGGAAGCACTCTACGTGGTACGATGACCCAGTTCCGCAATGACAGATTCAGAAGGAATCGTTGAGGAGTCAAGAGAGAGGAAGCGATACGCCCAGCGAGCGCTAAAACACGAGAGGCTAAAGAAAAGTGGAGACGCAAGCGTCGGCGAACTGACTTGCCTGGAGGAAGCGTGTAATATGCATGATGGTAGCCATAGCACCTGGAAATATCGCTGGTGGAATTGATCAGCACCACTGCGGTTGACCTAAAAACCGCGCGGCCGCTTGCGTGCCAACGCACTAAAACTTTTGCCCCACTTTGTTCCCAGCTCGTGCGTTTTCAGTAGCTTTTCTTTCTTTTTGAGAATGTGAAAAAGCGGCGCGATTTTGGACAACATCGATCCAGAGCTGGCCGCCTTGGCATGACCGCTTCGCCTGCGATAATGCGACGTTCGGCAGAAAAATACAGGAGGCGCTCACGACAACTCCACCAGTACTTTTTAGTCAGAAAGGCCATCAGGCCATCAGTGCACTGTAGTATCGCACAAATAACGGCGAGTAAGTGCAGTGCATGCGCAAATATATCTTGGTTGCAGAGATTTGTTTAAGGACTGCTACTGCTCTCAGTCCGACGATAAATCGTTGATTCCGCGTTCGTCTCACAGAAAGCAAAGAAAATAAGCGCCGTCGAACTGAGCCGAGCCTGGGTTTGAAAGCCACCGCGATGCGAACAGGCCAGCTTCGCTTGCCCCTGGCTTCACGAGGGCTCTATGCCGTCGCCGAAGTCGATCACTTCTCGTGGTTTGCTGCCACTCTACCGCTAGTGCACTGCGTGCCGTTGCCTTCATCAACTGCCATCCATGCGCAATGCGTTCAGAACGCACCGCTATCGCAGTGCCTTCCTAAGGCGCGCTACTTCGTCACGTTTTGCCTCATACCTAAACTTGAAACCATGGCCTCGAACAGGAACTGAAATAAAGCAGGACGTGCTGGACAACATACTTCGTGTTTGGCCAGTATAGCTGGAATGGCCGTCCAGGTGTCCTTACGCACTTCACCGCGGTAACATTATTTGAGCAGGAGTCCCATAACTGAGACTCCCATACCAACTGAAGTGCCACAGGACATGTTTACCATGACGTTGTTGAAATTATTTTGATCGCTCCAAGGCGGCATGGCCAGTGAGAGCCATGGCATGCGTGCGTGTGGCCTGTAGAGAAGTGACCCTGTAGGACCAGCCGAACACATGACCAGGGTAAAAGCGCTACGTAATTTGAGAACCGATGAGCACCCGGTGACATCGGTGTCGCACTCCACACTTCTCGCATATGCTATATGGGCGCTCCAACCGTGAACCCGCAGCTGCGGCGTAAATACGTGGTGCCCAATCGCTTTTATTGTGAGGATGTCAGGCAGATTAAAAGAAGGAATGATTTGCTGCAATGTGTCCCTTGTTACATGGAATAAATGAGTTTCAGTTATGTTCAGTCGTGTCCCGACTCTTCGCGACCCTATGGACCATGTCACGCCACGCTTTCCGGTCTCGAGTTTCAGGTACAGGCTTATCAAAAGTTTACAGCCCTAAACGTTTGCTTTTAGGCCGTATAATATGACTTCTGTAATAATCGTGGAAGTCCTAGCCATTGGAGAGGGTAGGACGAAAAATATTCTTGCCTTCAGCAAGTATGGAAACTTGGGGATGCATTACGAGCCGCATAGTATCGCTCAGAAGCAGACCCACTGGGCTGTAAACTTTTGATAAAAGCTGTACGTCTTCTACGGGGCCTTGTGTTCGGTGTTCTCTAGGAAACTTTCAGCGCTATGACATACCGGTCCGGTGATTATTTTGTTCCCCGCACTGCATATCCTGCCCCCGTCTGCTTCTTATTGCTCTTTATGCCTGTTAGGACATCAACACAAGTTTATTTTTGCATCCAGGACTTTATCTGCCTGCCTTCGTAGTAAAGGCAAACAATTGCAATGTCAAACCTGGAGAACGCGCAACAACAGCGATCGAAGTGATGGAAAACGATTGAGGCGCGGATTCCTTATGCTAGACCATAATACCATCTTCATGCTTGCAACGATCGCCGAGTCCGTACAATATCGATGACCCAATCGAAGTCACTATTGTCTACAAGAGTTAAAATAGGATGACAGAAAAATAATAGGAAATTTTGAAATGCAATATACATAAGTAACAACTATATTTATGTCCAACGAATGTCGACAGAACCACAAAAACCGAAACAGCAGAATTTTACTGATAGCTAACATTTGGCGAAGTTGTTCCCCGTGTCCCATTAACGAATGATATGAAACCGACAGATGCGACGTTCCTGTGCTGTGTGGTTGGCCAAGCCCCTAAAAACCCGCTTGTACCTCGTTTCTACAGAAGCAGATAAATTCCCGGTAGAAAGCCACTGCCCGTAACAACCAAACACGAAAAACGTGAGAAGGGGACCGAGCAAGGGGCAGAGAAAAGGGGATAACAAAAGGAAAAGAAGCGAAAAGTCCCCCGTCTCCCATCATTTCCAGGAAAGCCGGGAAGTCGGCGCCGCACGGGCGCCGCGCACGCCCGTATAACAGCGTGCGTCCTCAGCGAGTCGTGTGCAGCTCAGGATAGCCGAAAAAGAACACGCCCCGAA
The DNA here is from genome assembly GCF_055883805.1 of Amblyomma maculatum. Taxonomy (NCBI): domain Eukaryota; kingdom Metazoa; phylum Arthropoda; class Arachnida; order Ixodida; family Ixodidae; genus Amblyomma; species Amblyomma maculatum. Next base: position 9,096,941 of record NC_139353.1, on the reverse strand, counting down.
CAGTCGCCAGTCGATAGGTAGACGCCGCAACATGATGCTGGGATGATTACGGTAACGCTAGCTGACTAACGCAATAGCTTATTGCGCATGCGTACGGAATATCAGAAATGTAAACTGATGCCCCGTGAATACCTCAGGAGAGGCGCTTTGGACGCACGTTCACTCTCTGTAAGTAATAGATCTAAAAAAAAATAGCGAAGGCCCCTTCCCTTAGTGATGCACCAAATACTCAAATGCACCTCTGCCGCAGGTGGGGCTCTGAGAGCGACATTGAGAGATTCTAGCCCTTTCCGCACAGACTCGGAAATTAGGTGACACCTTGCGTTTCAGCTTCTAATCAAACTCTGTGTCGTGTGACGCATCACTTCGACCATGCCGAATTATATGTTCGGACGTTGGTTGGGACTGCTGACAAGCACAGTTCCGTCTCCGGAGGCGGCTCCCTATCCGAAAACTCGTACTCCGTATGCATTCGATCACAATTTATTATCACTTCACGATTTTCATGATGCAGGAATCAATTTTTGCTACCGTTGCCCCAGAAATGTTCTGCTAGTGCTGGTTAACTTTACAGAAACTAACTATCATTACAGGTGTCGCAGAAAAATCAAAGTTGATCCACTACAAACTTAGGTAAGCGCACAGAGGCTGTATTTAACAAGATTTGTCGATCCTTGTTTTGTCCCACTCGCACTGCTATGCAGCCGCCTTTGTGCCCAAACAAGAGAATGCGAAAGCTATCAGTCCAGATATTCACGCAGCAAACCAGCTAGATCTTCTTTTATCTGCACACAAAAGAGCTGCGGCAGGATGCCCTCCATAGCTCAATAACGGTAGCCGACGTCCCGCGCGGCATTCAGACAGTAACGATTGGCTGCAGATACAGATGTCGGCACACGCCCACATCTTCTTTTCTCTCCTGAACGTGCGCGAGCCGAATAAGTAAGCTACGCAGTACTGCCCGCAATTACACGAGGCAAAGTCAGCGAGTGGGGAAGCAGGAAGCGCCGTGCGTACTGGCGGTCTCTCTATCGACAATGTGGAAGCGGCGGCACCAGTGCGCGCGTTCGTACGACCCTTCCGACAAAAGGGGAACGTGATTCGCCTACTTCATCGCTACTCCTCCGACGTCGCCCGACTCTTATACTGCCACCGTTTTAGTTTTACATCCACTTCGTCGACCGTTTATTGATATGGAGGAGAGGGCAATTTTCTATTACGCTAACTCCCCTGCACGGCCCGCCGCCCGACCCTTCCTCGAGCGCCTTCAACGGAAACAACCGGCATCGCGTTATAGTGCAGGCTGTAGGTACGATAACTAGAGCTGCCGTCGGGGGTAACGAAATACGGGCCATGCACTACTAACTTTACTGGCGGAGACCGGGAGTCGGAGAACTGGTACTGTCGGGTGAAAAACAGATTAGGCTGCTTACGTGAATGCAGGGCAGCTATAGTCAGCCGCGGGACGTTGCTTTCTCGCTAATAAAAACACGGAATGTGTGTATGCCGCTACGACGAAAGGAGGACAGTACTCGTGTGTATGACTAATGTATCTGTACATGTCCTGGAGACCCCTTTTCACGCTGAACATCTTTCAGAAAAGTGCCTCAGTTTCATACGACACTTCGCTAAAAAGACCTCTACCGCGATAAGCTTTTACGTGCAATGCGTCGTTTGATCTAAAACTTGCAATACGTGGGCTGGGAACACTTCGGCTGGATGCAAAGCTGACATGTTAGTACTACTTGCGCCGAGAAGGCAACGTAACCGGTACAAATTAAAGCATGTTTCATATGCAAACAAAATTTCTACCGCGGCAACATTTGCTTCCACCTGTCGCCGCTGTTCGAGTAGCCAGAGCGACACAATTCCTACAAGCGGAAAATTTTTCTCTGCGGCTCTGCCGCTTGTCGCTTAGTTCGCTCAATCGCCAGCATCTAAACTGGCCTTAAGACACAAAGACAAAGCTGATGTCCTGCATATAATCTACCCTAAAAAATGAAATTCAGTTGTGTAAACACTAACAAGGGCAGAGGGCGGTGCCCGCTCTTTTTTTTTTCGTTTACCTGCTAAGACTTCCATGGCTGCGGGCTGAGACAAGCTGTACTACTGTTTTTATACGACGCTAAGCTGTCAGCAACTTAGCGTAACAAAATATGTGCTGGTAACAAGCTGCTACTCTGAAATACTTTGAGAACAAAAATATTTATTATCTACTCTGCACATATAGCACAAATGCAAATTATTATCATAAATCGTCTGTGGGCTGTGTGCGGGAAATATTGACAACAGGCAGGCGCCCGACAGAGCTGACGTCTCTTCCCAAAACCGTGGCTCGCAACCGCGGGCGTCTCCCACACCCCACATACTGTGGCGAAATCTCTCATTTTGCGAGACAACAACACTATGACTGGTCCACGGCCCAACAAGGGCTCACAAGTTATACAGTTCGTCTTATTTTTTTTTTTTTTCATTTTGTTTGGCGTAACATCACAGCAGTACAAGCATCTGACGAGGCCGGCATGGTCGCAGAAATCACAAGATAGCGGATGTCCACGTCGACCACGGGCTTTGCTACAAACCCCACATGCCGTCTCAGCATTGGCAGCGATGTGCAGCCAACTGTCAATTCTTCTCGTCAATGAGCCGGCGGCCAGGTCACTTCCCACGGACGCTTGAAAGCCCCATATATGTCACCGAACAACAGTTACCAAAAGCGGGAGACCAAATGGATACGAAATAAAAAAAAATCAGTAACTAGTTCTTATGGAATACTGCCTCTTATTTATTGCTCTTTCGCCCGTGAATATAGGCGTGTTTGAAGGTTTCGAAATTGTTTGTAAACGCCGGCCTTCGGTTGAAATCGCGTCATTTTGCACTTCAGTACACAGTGAATACACAGTGTGAATACACAGTGTACTGAAGGAAATCTGGTGATATTGATGTAATATGAAGTGGGGCCAACGCAACAAAGACAATCGCATGCTCATATGAGCTCAGACTTCCAACAATGGGTTGCTACAAATTGGCCTTCTAAATCATTACGGGATTGCACTGCACGCTATAGCGGGTACTGGGACCTAAAGTACCACTATAGAACATGCGCATCTGTTTCCTCTTTTTTTTTTTATGTGCGCGGTACCGCGATTCTGTTTCGTCTTTTATGACGCACAAGCACCCAAGTCAGTCAGGGGCTAAAATAGGGCTAAAATGTTCGCTTGCTCTATTCAAGGCACTGAAGTGTTCACATTCACTGCTTATTTAATGCATTTCTTGCTTTTCTTATGTCTGAAGATGCCTGAAAAATTGGGAAGTGATATTTCTTCTGCGATCAAGTAGACGTTTAATAGAATTTGTACTACACAAATAAACTGTTATACCTTTTCGGAAATTTTAAAAGCCATGAATAGCCCCGCCTGGGTGGCGAGTAGTTAGGGCGCTCATCGTTTGTAGAAATCTAGAAAGGTTTGTCATATTTCTTAGGATGCGTGAGCAACTATGCGAAATGGGAAGATGGCATAAAATCACTTCCATTAAACGCACAACACACTTTTATCGGCCATGCTCACCAATGCCTGCAGCCATTTTTGGATTATGGTGAGTCCAGCATGTGATGTGTTTTCTGCTCCTCCGATTCTGGTTTAAGGTGGGCAGAGGCTCAATTAAGCAGTTTTCTGAATTTTACCGACGGATGGCGACACATCTACAAAAAAAATGTTTTGTTTTGCTTATAGCCCGAACTCCCCAATGTTTCATTGCGCGCACAAAATGTGACGGAACGTGATAGCAGCGATATGTCAGACTTCAGAGAAAGCAATGAGCATTATCATTTCTTCTGCCTTTTAAGCGAGCGAAGGATACGACGACAGCGACAGTAATGGTAAGCGTGCCAGGAAGGAAACGCGCACTCGATGTAGGTGGCACACGAAGGTCATGTGTGCAGTTTCCTGCTTTGAGTGCGCGTTCACATGTGACAAAGAAGACCAGCCGGATGCGAATATTTATCATCACAGTACACAAAAACACCACCCCTTTTCTGGTTGTTATTTCTTTGCAATAGAGGCGTTTTCAGGACACGAAAATTAACCGTGTAGAGACTTCTGTGTAAACCAAATGTGTGCAGCTGGAGCAGCCCCCGATTAGTTGGTAGAATATGAAAAATGTCTCTGCCCTACAGTGGCAGAGACATTTTCATGTTCTGCCACTGTAGGGCAGAGAAAATGTCTCACCATGAAATGTCTCACCATGGAGACATTTTCATGGTGAGACATGATGGTGATAATAATGATGATAGATTAAAGTTACTGTTTTTGTGAATTGTATAAGCCACCGTTACTATTTCCAGAAAAAGCAACCATTTTTTTTCGGTTAAAAGAAATGCTAAACTTTCAAGGTGATCAAACCGAATTGTGGAGCGAGGGTTCTGTTTACCCTGGTTTAGCTTATTTTTAGTTCGTTTAGTTCGATTTAGCTTGGTAGAAATTTCCTCGTACGATAAGCTGTTGTAATTCCGCACAAAATGTGCGCTCACAGACGAAGCCGTTGCCAAACGTCCTTCAGGTTTTCCTATACCGTACGACACTTTGCTACGAATCTTGCCTCTTGCTATACGAGTGGTTTATCTTGGCAGATGGATGTTAGATGTACATAACATTGGTACTGCCTTCTCGCCGGCTGTTCAGGCTGTTTGCAGCAGCGTATCTCAGCTCCCGGCAACTTCCGCGAAGTAAGTCACTTCTGACGTCATACAGACGTTTAATGTAAGCAAACAAAGGCAAGGAGCTTTTCATACAGCTGACGTTATAGAAACCCCCGACAAATCAGTGCCTTGCAATGTCACCAGGGAGCTACCACCTGCCTGAGGCTTCACACCCCACCCGGCTTTTGCGACTTTGGCCATAAGTTGGAGCTTCCGCTCTTTAAGTGGCTCATCGGTGTGGTTAATTGTTTTTGTTGACTTCAGGACTTCCATTTTTCCAGGATCGATTTCACCACGTGATGTTCGTTGTTGCCTAGAGGAACCCACTGAGCCTGCCATCTGCTTGTTGGAGTACGTTCTGCAATACTTAGTTAAATGTTTAGATTACGTTTTAATTTTTCGAATTTATTTAGGTGAGCTATCACCAAGCACATCAGCCAGTTCTTTAATCCCCGCTTACAAGAATGCGTCACGACAACAATCACAACTTTAGTTTTCTCTGTGTTATTATTACGTTATATATATTCCCTCCCATTAGGTATGTAAAACCATCCTAGAATGTGTTACTTCTAGTAAATTTTAGTAAATTGGTATTTCTGGTAAATAAATGCACATAGCACTATCTTAATGCCTCTACATAATAATGTTGAGATTACGACACACAGTTTAGGTTTCTGTGGTTAGCATTCATACCAACTTCTGTAGTTGAAATATTTTCTCCCATTTTTCACGCATCAGTGCGCTTGCAACATCATAACCCGTTTCTTTTTCTTCCACTGAGAATTGCATCCTTACATGAAATTTCTTTGGGCCCTGTTGTGCATGCAGGCTCATCAGAGTGCTTTCGCACAATGTCATAAGTAAATTTACGGCAGCTGTGGGTTGGAATAAAAAGAAATACATGTCACGTTGTTGCGAAATACATCTTCACACAAACTCAGCAACGGACTGGGTTATTAAGCAATGCTGTTACGCATTTGCGTTCTCCGACCACCAACTATGGGTCTGGAACTCCTTGTGAACTTCATATTTCTAGAATGATACCTAGCACTACTTAGTACGTAAATTTTGCATACGGCTACGGTTTTGCACCAAATATATCTGGCTGTGATAGCTAGCGCTCCACTTTCAAACTACTGGCCTTTTACGCCAGTTGTTACGATAATTGTAACACTTCTGCTCATTGGGATTGCTCACGTAGGCGAGACAATAATATAATACTGGAAGGCGCCCAAAGGAGCACGTCTGGACACGCTGAGCATGCAAGACTAAGCGATCTGAGCACAGACACCGTCAGCAAAAAACAGACGCTTCACTACTCTGGTTCAGAACGGGGCTAGACCCAGCACTCTACGACGCTTCCGAAGCGCCGAGGAATAATATTCTGCTCAATAACTTCTGGGCCTCAATTCAGACCACATCATCATAATCATCCACAATACCACAAAACTCTCGACTGCACCACATAATTGCGACAGTATAATCTAACGTAGGTAATACACGAAAGTCACCCAATATCATACAGTTGTGACTGCACTGTTATGTTATGCACACTTCCTTATTCCTACGACGGGTTCCGCTCAGTTTACAATTGCCCTGTCACATTCTATAACACAGTCGCTAAGTTCAGTCTCAGACGCGCTGGTGAATGTGCTGGCCGTTATGATCAGCAGATCACGGGGGCGTAATTTTGGTCGAAACCAAAATCGAAGGCCCAGAAAAACGAAGTACAAGGGATTGGGCGGAAGCCACTGAATTATCCCAACCCTTCTGATGATGAATCCGATCGCACCCGACGGCTTATCCTGAATGGAAAGATTGGAGGCTCACCGGACTTTGGGTATGTGACGATAAACACATCGTCGTTGCGGATCTTGAAGTCGGCCAGTCCGCGGATGACGTGCGGGTGAAGAAGGTATCCCTGCAGGAGGACGCCCTTGTAGCTCTGTGCACGCGGTATGGAGGCGGCGTACGATGCCCACGCAGGATCCCCGGTCACCGCAGGGTCCCTGTCGGCGGGCACCACCTGGTCGTCACTTTCGGAGCACTTTCCGCCGCGCCCGGCGCCCGTCAGCAGGGCGCCCAGGGGGCTGCTGTACAGGAACTTGAGCGATATCATCGGCAGCAGCCTGCGAGGGAGCAGAGAAGATATGGCAACCCCGTTAGAAACACGTTGTCTTTAACTGCATATCTTCCGTAAAGGTGCACATTGTCTCCAACGTTATATCTTCCGTAAAGCTGCACAATTAGTAAGGGAACCAATAAGCTAGCTGACCAACCAAGGCTGGTTCCACATAAGTGACAAATGCTCGCGTGGTACGCGTACGGGACGCGACTCACAAAACAACACACACTAATAACGCTAGCATAAGGCCTATCTGGAATCATGAATGTCTCTAATGTGTCCGATTTGATCGGGCTCATTTTAAGCATTACGTATGCGTATCAGAGTGGTTTCATGCAGTTTAATGTTATCGGAGGTGTGGACCAAGTGCGCGAGCTCGGCTTACTGCTAGATTCCTGTGTACTGAACAACAACTCTTATTGAAAATCAAGTTGCAATAAGTAAAAAATCGTGCTAGATGGCAATTCGCACATTAAAAGTAAATGAGCTGCAGAGACAGCCGCAGTCTTGTTGTCATTTCAGTGGCGCCTTTGAAAATGCAAGCGGCGATCACAAGGGAAAACATATATTGGCATTTCTTGCTGCAATTACAGCGACAACTTTCTAATCGCTCTAAAGAGTAGCTGAGCCGTAGTCTGGTGGTCATTTCAGTTGCATCTTTGAAAATGCAAGCGACGATCACAAGGAACAAATATATTGGTATTTTTTGCAACAATTACAGTGACAACATTCTAATCGCTCTAGAAATAACTGGTCGCTTTTGTGCAGCGTAGTGACGATCAACCCGCAAAAGGCTCTTAACAAATGGCGCCGAACATGAGAACTGAGTACATGCATGTAGCTACTCTATGCACACAAAATTCTTACTATCGTGTTCTAAAAATGTACCACAAGCATGATGAGTGACCAGCCACAGTTATGCAAGAACTCCTTTCATCATATTCAATGACATCGTTATAATATTATTCTATAACCGGTAAACAGCAGTACGTCTTAATTAATATGCGTCAGCTCGCCACGCGGATATCAGGTAAGAGTATAATTGCGGCACACGTATTTTTCAGGCGAATATCGTGGAATAAATCGCCTACCATGGAATGACATACACTTAAAATCTGGTCAATAAACGCCAGTTGCATGACTTCCCAGTGCCCGTGGAGACGCACAGCATCCAGTGCGGTAAGAGCGAAGAGTGAATCCGAGAAGAGTCAAAGAAACTAAGGGGCAATTTATCACCACTGATTACGACATCAATAGAGGGCACTTTCTCAAATACTTCAGGAGTTTCACCACTTAATTCCTAATTTGGATAAAACGCGTTTTGAGGGCCTCTCTAAAGCTCTATAAATTGGCCTCTCTAGTGGGTGTCACCAATATTCCCGCTCACAAATCACTTTATAATATTTTGCTTACACCTTCCACACACTCAGCATGTGAATGTACAGCATACATTTCCAGAACCTTTCCGTCTGCGAAAGGTTATTGGCGAATTTCAAAAAGAATAAAAGTGAATAAACTGAATGTCGCTGCCGTTGGAAACCAACACGAGACTCAAGAAGACACCAAGTGCGCATGAAGCTTGTTCTTGCTACTATAGTTTGGAAAGAGTCAGATCACGAGAGTATTCATTCCCTCCCACACCTTTATCCACATCTGACAAGCGGCATCACCGCCTCGTTGAAAAGTCATCCAAGGTCATGTTTTTCGAAGCAAGTGATTTTATCTGCCCGTGGCTGAAAGACGGATCCAACCCGGCCCGAAAGATATTATTCCAGCCATACAAACCGACTTGAAGTTAAAGTGTTGGAATTCAGTAGAAAAAGAGAGAACGCACAAATGGAGAAGACGCGGCGTATCAAGCAACCATTTATTTACTTTCTTTTTGCGACTGTCGCAGGGACAGCTGTCAGCAACGATGTTTACCGTAATAGAAAATATTAAGAAGAGACAGCCGTTGACCACTCCTGCTTTACTACTGCGTACGCTTGGCACATCAATGACAGTGAAATTACACGCACACACTTCAAGAGCGCGCACGAATACATAATGAATGTTAGCATGGCATTAATTACTCTGGCCAGATGTCGCATTGACCAATTAAGCACAAACCGAGCTTTCGTATGCGTTTTCACAGGAGCGGGTAGCGTATTCTATGACACGTTTTAAAGCCAACACCTCAGACTACTCTTGCTTGCTCTAAACTGCAAACCAACACACTGCAAAATGGTATTGTGCAGCATGGTATTACACGAAAAGGAATCACAGAATATGGCATGTCATAATGCAGTACGGTATGATGTGGTACGGAACGGCATAGTTTGAGGTATATGGCATGGTACTTCATTGTATGGTGTGGCATCACATGGCGTGGCATGGTGCGGCGCGGTATGGTATAGCGTGGGACAGCTTGACACGGCCCAATACATGGGGCTCCACATCCTCACGCTGTCACGAGGAATGACACATAGCGAAAGGACTGACTAAATTCCGAAGCCACACTATCACGAAACTATCGGCGCTTCAGAAAATGACGGTTATATAAGAAGCAGTTGGAGTGGGAGGTTAGCACTAACAGCGGTGATATTCTCAGCGCACGCGAGTCTCAAAATACGCTTGAGTGATATTACATCACTCGTCCATCGAGACGCCGACTGCAGTTCCCTTCGTTGCTCCCAGACGATTTCACTAAGACCGGCGTGTTGTCTTTCGATTGGCACTTCTCTCGGAGCAGTTTTGCCAGCTCATCTGAAGTGTGCAATTTCTATGAAACAAGCCTGGATGAAAACGACAGTAAATTAGAGGACCATTGTACACAGCAACAGGCAGCTTGAAACTTTCTCGAGCATTCGGATGACTAAAGTGGCACTACCGGAGAGGGGTGCAACATCTGAAAAGTTCTGAGCGGCATCAACTTTCAAACGCGAGCAATACGTTCTCGCTGAAATCGAACATGTCTTAATCATGTCTAGACATAAACATTAAGTACAAAACTCGCTTTTTAACCAAAGCACTCCGTGAAAGGTCCCAGGACCTAAGACTTTTCTTCTTTGACCTGACACGAACCGTCGGCCTGTATACGCCACACATCTCCAGACGGGGCAAGAAACCCTACAATATAAACCAGCCGCGGCACCCTCCTTGTTATGCAGTATTACTTTGTGGGTCGGCTTCATGAACACAAAAACAAATTTCGCAGCATCTTTACATGCAAATACATGAACGAAGAAAACCATCATTCTCTAGCCAATGTAGTAAACAAAAGGAGGATGCCTCTAACGAAGCGGCACAGAAAGGAAAAAGACAATACTCCGAACACTAAGGACACTTGTGTCCAGTAATAAAAGCAGGACCAAGGGCGATCTGTGCGCTTCCCGAAAATTTAACATCTGCCAACGATCCCGGCACCCAAGAGGAAAAGGAACCGACACCAAAGAAAAGTTTAGCTGATGCTCTAAGAAAGCAGCCAGCCAAGCGCAAGAGCTGATGAGCAGAGGGCGTCCATCGTAATGCATATGCGTTTTTCCTTGACAGGACAGCATTAAAATACCGAAATATGCAGCACGTGTTTCCATCACGAGTCCATCATTCCGCTTACAACATCTTTCTACGGAGGCCACGAAGTCATTCATTGTGTGCTAGAGTGGCGGGCGAAAACAATTATAAAAGGGAGGGGGGGGGGGGGGGGGGGGGGGGGAGAACAGACCTGGAGCGCTGCAGTTAAAGTAAAGGAGAAATGAAATAAAACAAAGCTGATTTGCCTCCCCGTGGTGGCTCCACCGAGGTCGAGGTTTCAAGCCCCACCTCGAAGGCCGGTTTTCAGTGAAAAGGAAAAGCAAGGTGCCCGTGTACTAAGCTATGTCCGTACGCGTTAAAAATCTCCAGTTGGTCGGAATTTCCGGAGCCCTCCAGTACGCCTTCTCTCATAGCCTGAGTCGCTTCGTTCCTATTAGACCGAGGAGTGAATTTTCATTCGCCTTAATCAGCATGACAGAAACGCCTCCTAGGCTTTCTTTTTTTTCTCTCTCTCTCACATAGTACTTACTCAGCTGAACGGTGACGACGTTTCGGTCCAGAGTACCCAAAACACTAGCCTTCCTTCTTACTTTCCCTCCGTCTTTTCCAAGCCACGTAGGACAGACCCGTTGAACGGCGCCCCCATGCGCCGCACACTACACAACGCCACTAGAAGGCACCAGTCGGGACAGCACGTGAGAAAGGTAGCCGCGACCCGGACCGACTGACGGGGCCGCGGCCGGCCCACTTAGGGACGCGGAAAGGAGGTGATCGAAGAGGGGAAAAGACATGCCAGTACAAAGGAAAGGGTTCCATATTTGGGGAGGTGAGGAGAGAAAACTGGGTCTCCGCTGTTCTGCGCCACGTACTCGCTCTTTCTCTCTTCCCTTACTCAAGTTCGGGAAGAGGACGAGAAGAATAAGGAGAGAAGAGAACGGTGGCGGAGGGAAGCAAGGAAATGCCAGCTGGGGAAGCAGGCTAGAGCAGCCTGCGACACCGGGAAGAGAGGAAGGGGAAAAGAGGCTCGCGCCGTTGGGTCACCATTGATTGGCCAGGTGGAAAAACGAGCGCACCGCCCGCCGCCGACTCCGGCTGCAGCCCGGGGCCGCGCAGATTCAATAGCGTATTGGGAGGACATTTTTTTCTAATACACGCAATACAAGTCCTGCACGTTAGAAAATGTTTAGGCTGACCGCAGGCCTTGCCCAGGTAGTTTAAAGCTCAGCGAGCTTAACAGTATCCTGACCCCTTGGCGACATGAAAGCTATTCTCATAAATAGTGTCTTTAAACATTTTGTCTTCCATCATTCGTAATCAACAGAACAACTGAGGGGGAAAACGGCCGGTATTTGTTTGATTTATAACTCCGTGCGAAGAAGGTAGTTTGCTATTGATTCCCGGAGAAAGCGACAAAAAATTTTATCGCATCAGATCATGACCTCAATATCCACTTACTCTTGCTTGAGGAGGAGGAGGAGGAAACAACTTTATTTAACGCATTACATTAAGCGTTAAGAATGTCCTGGGCCAGGGTCACCAAGGCCAACTGATCTTGCAGCTGGTCAGAGGCTAGCCAAGCCCGCCACGTTGGGGGAGGAGGGTGTGGAAAGTGAGGAGATTGGAGGGCGACAGGGCATGAAAAGATGCAATGCTCCAAGTTTGCATAGTGTTCTGGGCAATTTGGGCATGCAGGGGAATGTATGGTTCTGTATAGAAAAGATCGGGCAGGAGTAAGCAGTGTATTTAGTTGTATGCGTCTAAGAATGCGGATTTGCGTGGTAGTGAGAGATTTATCAGGAAGAGGAAGTGTACGGAGAGTTTCTATAATGTTGTCGTAGTGAACGTTGATTTCTTTTTTGTAGCGAAGAGTAGTGTCCCACGTTGGTGGATAAGGCCAGTATACAAAAAAAATGAAGGAACGCTGACTTAAAAGATGCTTGCATAGAGAATTCGACTAAAAGTTTAGAAAGAGAATATGAACTCCTCTCTTTCACAAACATTTTCAAAGTATTCCTGGGCAGCTTTCGAAGCAATCGAGCTTTTTCAAATAATGGTACACCTCCATTTCGCCCCCAAAGAAATGCGGACGCTGGGTCCTCAAAATCAATCTCAAAATCTTGGGCTAAGGCCTTGGGATAAGGCCAGTATACAAAAAAAAAAATGAAGGAACGCTGACTTAAAAGATGCTAGCATGGAAAATTCGACTAGCTTAGAAAGAGAATATGAAGTCCTCTCTTTCACAAACATTTTCAAAGTATTCCTGGGCAGCTTTCGAAGCAATCGAGCTTTTTCAAAGAATGGTACACCTCCATTTCGCCCTAAAAGAAATGCGGACGCTGGGTCCTCAAAATCAATCTCAAAATCTTGGGCTGAGTAAGTGCAGACGGCAAAGTCACATTACATATGACGTAAACATACGACAACCCGTACAGAGCAGAGGTGTTACGTTTGGCTTGATTAAGTTTATATACAGCTTAACCGCCACAAAGCGACTCGTGCTAAGAGACACCATAGTGAAGAACTCCGGAAATTTCGGCCACCTGGCGTTCATTAACTTGCACTGACATCACGCAGTACCCAGGAACGTTGTTTTTTGCCGTCATCGAAAAGCGGCCGCTGAGTCCGAGATTCGATCATGCGCCCTTGCCATAGAGGCAGGTGATAAGTGGAATTATTGCAGGCCAGGAGGCACATCATGTCCAGAAACTGAAAATTCAGGTCCAAAAGGATACAAGAACAGCACAACTGATCATTCAAAAAAAAAAGAAATACGTGTGGTACCACTCCTAGATTAACCCATCGCGGGAATGCATACGTGATGCTCCAAGTCCTGAACTTGAATATGTCTATGAATATGCAGAAAACACATAAAGAAGGCGGTCATTAAGGAATCCTTTGCGCACTTCTTTCGCGACCCCGCTTGTAAGCATCCACATGGCAAAAGCAGTCACATAGCATGTCATCATGGTCTCTACACAAGCATTTCTCTTCCTTCTCTATTACAATGCAATTAGGTCACATGTTTCCAATGAGGCCGGTCTGATGTATGCAAACAACGAGGATTCCACACATTGCCACCACCCAGGCGGCTCCAAATATTGGCCCACTATTAGCACTGTGTTGCTAATGACACAATATCAGCTCAATACCAGAGCACTCCAATATTGGGCCGATAGAGCTGCCTAGGCGACACACCTAAGACATTTTACGTGCGCGTTGAGCCAACCAATCGCGAGGATGCAATCTCAGAAGAAAACACACACGGTCACTACAATAACGTGCTATCACGGACAAGAGCACAAGCGGTGGAGGATAAGAGCACGTGCTGGAGGGCATCACAAAACGTAACATAAAGCTTGAGCGGACGCAGTAGCTATAGGCAAATCTACACTAATGCTCTCACTTCCGCTTTCGAGGTACGTTCTTAAGTCCGTTCTGTTTTTAAGTCCCAGCATTTAAATCCGTGCGTAATAAAGAAAGACAAGAACTGAAAAAAGGACAAAGCAGACAGCTCATGTGTCTGTCCTTTGCTTTAGTCCTCTATATTTGTGCTCGTGCTTTCCGCTTATTGAAACGAGCAAAATGATTCAGATCAGAGCCAAGACAAAGAAGCAGTAACCAATATCTCATCAATCCATTATTACAGTTTATGAACTCCGAAAAACACACATTCACTGTCTGCGTTTTGGAACAGCCTACACGAAGCATTTCGTGCACATCATTGGCCGCACAGACAGCCGACAATGTGTTTATGCTGCCATGCAGGCCAGGATGCATGTCACCTATTATTGGATTCCCAGTGAATGCAAATAAAAGGTCTACAATACTGTGAGGGAGGGATCTGAGCACTCTTGATAAAGAAAAAAACTGTTTGGCAAAGTTATTACACACATGGCAGTCGCATGCGCCGCGAAAACAGGCACTCTAGCATTGAAAACGTTTATGAGTCCGTGAGACGTATTAGATGCTATTGGTATTGCTAAGTGAGTGTTAGAGCTACCAGCTCTCTTCGATATTTCGTGAGTGTGTCAAATATATTTCATCGTGACTTGCCAGTCCTGACATCCATGCATAAATAAGATTCGTACTTATCTCTCTGCTTTTAAGTCATTCTCATGGTCATGTGTTCTCAACATTATGTTCACCTGTATTCGCTTACTGCTACGTCCAAGCCAACATTCTTGCTTCTATACCGCATGTTCTTGGCTATTTATATGTTCCTGTGACGCTCAAGCCCCCGTTATTGTGCTTGATTGCGTATTCTGTGTAGTTCGCCACTGTGTTAACTGATTACTCGCACAATTAATAAAGTTCTTTGTACTGACGCGTGTAGTGTGTTCTCTGCGTTGTTATTGACATTGTGTTGTATTCTGTCGCTCTGCGTATCGTAGGTACAAGTGTTTTGTTTAAATTTAGAGAGATTTTACAGCTGCAAGATGACCTCATTTCTCGAAATAGAAAATACACTGTGCGCGTTTCAAAGGACGACAAACAACGTTTTTAGGGAGTTAACTCATGGGTGGATTGTGGACTGATAAAAGGATGAAGTTTTGACTCGCGCACAGAGTTTGTCTTATAAATGTTCATTTGCCCCCCCGCTTCCCCCCCTAACTGTGCATTCACTATACCTACCTTTAACACCTCAAACCAACAATACTGAAAGCAAGGCGGCACGCCTTGCATGGGTCTGATTTCCATTCCATCAAAATTAACCGGATATTCCTTTTCAGCTCAACTGATTTCAACGAAGTATTGGCTCAAGACCCCGCACCTTCGGGTTGTGAATGGCAAACGATTCAAAATCAAACCAGAAACTTCTTTCCGCAGTGACAGTATTCGCCGACACAAAACGGGAGAAGAAATGCCAGAACTATATACAAAACAATAGAATAAAAAATAAAAATGGCGATGATTCCTCACCTTCCTTCTACCGTAATGGAAATTCATCCCTTTTTGCCCTTTCCACACGACGGTTGGAGCAATCAAGCTGAAGAACGGTAGCCACGTGATTGCCGGTTCAGAACGGAAGAGGGTGAAAGTAGAAAAAGACTGACATGCGAAAGAGGAATACACGAAAAACAAAACGAAAAGCTCGAGAGGAACGCCCCAAACGCGGACCTGGCTGACTGCCTGGTCTGACCGGTGGCCCCGTTTCGCTCCAGCGTTATGGAGTAGCGCAGTGAAGGGCGGTGCCGCCGGCACACCGTCGCAAGCATTCGGCAGAGAAAAGCGCCCATAATGCAAACAGATAATCTGGATTTCGCTGAACTTGCTAGACGAAAAATAAGACCGTAAGACACGTAGTTACGTAATCAGGAAATTACGCAGGTCACTCAGAAAAGCTAATTGCCAGATGCAACGTAATTGCACTTCAAAATTTTTCTTCTGGCATCACGCATGTCATCATCATCAGCCTGATTATACCCACTGCAGGGCGAAGGCCTCTCCCATATCTCTTCACTTAACCCGGTTCTGTGCTAGCTGCATCCACTTGACCCCTGCGAACTTCTTAATCTCATCCGCCCACCTAACTTTCTGCCGCCCCCTGCTACGCTTTCCTTCCCTTGGAATCCAGTTTGTTACCCTCAGCGACCATCGGTTATCCTCTCTTCGCACTACATGTCCTGCCCATGTCCATTTCTTCTTCTTAATTTCCACTAGAATGTCGTTATTTCTCTGACCCACTCTGCACGCTTTCTATCTCTTAATGTTACCCCTACCATTTTTCGTTCCATAGCCTCTGGGTTGTCCTCAACTTAAGTAGAACTCTCTTGGTTAGCCTCCACGTTTCAGCCCCATAGGTGAGTGCAGGCAAGATGCAACTGTTGTATACTTTCCTCTTGAGCGATACGGGTAAGCTGCTAGTCATAATCTGCGAGTGCTTGCCAAATGCGTTCCATCCCAATCTTATTCTTCTTGTTATTTCCTTTCATGGTCCGGATCTGCGGTTACTAACCTGTCCTAAGTAGATATATTCGCCTACTACTTCCAGTATTTCGCTACCTAATGTAAACTCCTGTTCCTTCCCGAGGCTGTTGAACATTACCTTAGTCTTCTGCATATTGATTTTCAAGCCTACCTTTCTACTTTTCCTGTCTAGGTCATCAATCATTATTTGCAGTTCATCTCCCGAGTTGCTTAGCAAGGCAATGTCATCAGCAAATCGCAGATTACTGAGGTATTCTCCATCTAGCCTTATCCCTAACTGCTCCCATTCCAAGTCTCTGAATACTTCCTCTAAACAAGCTGTGAATAGTACTGGGGAGATTGTGTCTCCTTGCCTAACACCCTTTCTTTATGGGAATTTTGTTACTTTCTTTATGCAGAACTATGGTTGCTGTGCAGCCACTATATATATCTTCCAGCACTTTCACGTACGGCTCGTCTACCCCCTGATTTCGCAATGCGTGCATCACCGCCGAGGTTTCAACTGAGTCAAATGCTTTTTCGTAATCAATGAATGCTATGTATAAGGGCTGGTTATATTCCGCGCATTTTTCTATCACCTGATTGATGGTATGGATATGATCGATAGTAGAGTACCGTTTCCGAAACCCTGCTTGATCCTTTGCTTGATTGCAGTCTAAGGTTGTCCTGATTCTATTAGTGATTACCTTAGTAAATACCTTATACGTAACAGACAGTAAGCTGATTGGTCTGTAATTTTTAAGGTCCTTAGAGTCCCCTTTCTTGTGAATGAGGATAATGTTTGCATTCTTCCATGGTTCCGGTACCGTCGATGACACCAGGCACTGCGTATACAGGGTGGCCAGTTTTTCTAGCACGATATCCCCCCCGTCCTTCAGCAAATCTGTAGTTATCTGATCCTCTCCAGCTGATTTCCCCCTTTTCATAGTTTCTAGTGCTTTCTTGACCTCGTCCTTCGTCACTGGTGGAACGTCTGACTGTTTTTCCCTACCGCCAATCTCATTACGGTCCTGACTACTTTGGCTACTGTAGAGATCTGTATAGAACTCCTCGGCTACTTTGACTATCTTGTCCATATTAGTGATGACGTTGCCCGCCTTGTCCCTTATCGCATACATCTGTTTTTTGCCTATGCCCAATTTCTTCTTTACCGCTTTAAGGCTTCCCTCGTTCTTTACAGCATGCTCAATTTTCTCCATGTTATACTTCCTTATATCGGCCACCTTGCGCTTATTGATTAGCTTTGATATCTCGGCCAATTCGATCTGGTCTGTTGGATTGGAAGCTTTCATACTCTGCCGTTTCTTAATCAAATCTTTCGTCTCCTTAGACAGCTTACCGGTATCCTCTCTAACTATCCTACCGCTTACTTCTACCGCGCACTCAGTAATGATATCTCTGAAATTATTGTTCCTTGCCTCTAGGGTAATGTCGCCATCCTCAGTTAGAGCTGAATACCTATTCTGTAGCGAGATCCTGAACTCTTCTGCCCTCCCCCTCACCGCTAATTCGTTGATGGGTTTCTTTCTTACTAATCCATTGCGTTCCTTCTTCAGATTTAGGCTAATTCGGGACCTCACCATCCTGTGGTCACTACATCGAACTTTCCCGATCATCGATCACGCATGTGGTACACGGCAAAAATGTCATAAGGAACATTGTCTCACAAAGGCAGCTGCCGAAAAAATACAACCCCACAATATGCGACACAAAACCACAGTGACACAACGCAGCAAGTTTCAGAAATGCATTAAATATATATATATATATATATATATATATATATATATATATATATATATCCTTTGTACCGAGAAATATACGGCAGGTTATAGTTGACGCCAGGGTATATACACTAAGCTAACCACACCTTAATCTATTGATTTAAGCGATGTCTTCCAACAAAGGTATAAACTATATAAGAAAAGCGCTTCTGGTCTACCTTTTCGGAGCGCGCCCCAGAAACGGAGAGATTACGACCGCTAGCACCGCAGCGGTGGTCGGAAGGATCGATAAATTTAAGATAGATGAATCTTTAAAATACATTTGTCTCCTTTGAGTCCACGTGTTTCGAGCCCCAAAGCTTTAAACCTTGGAATTCTAGTTTAGCCATACAGTTTCACTCCAAAAGCTTGTCTTCGTTAAAGAGAAAAATAATTCTACACAGAATGAGGCTTTCGAGCCATAACACATTATAAACAATACAATATATGGACTCCGGATCCCCATGTGAATGAGATCAACTAAAGAGATGAAAAAGTATACTTGCAGACCAACAGTTTAATTAAAACGTGACCGAGTTTTCTTACTTTTTTCACTCCCTTAACACGGATTTTGTAACTGGCTTGTGCAATCACACTCACCTGACTTTTTGCGACGTAACAGCCATTATATATGCCGAATTACAACCACTGATCATTACTTCCGCAACTGCAGTCTGAGCTTCCTCCGCTGTTGCTCGCTGCTAAATTGAATGCAAGACATTTGAGTCAATCGATTACCACCATTCAAGCGGCGGTCACCCGGAAGCCTATACACGACCCTGTCCCCTTTTCTCTGGCCTCGTGTGCAATACGTTGGCCACCGTATGGTGAGTCGCAACTGATGCATTTTGCAACGGCGTGGGTCTATGCATAGCACTGTGTAGAAGTATGTGTGTGTGCGTGAGTGAGTGTGACGCAGACTGGACGCATAACATATACACGGCGGGCAGGTAGGAAAGGTGGAGGGAGGCGTATAAAAGCGAGGGTGAGCCAGAAAAGCGATATCTCGTGGAAACCTTGGGCTGCACTGTGTGCCATCGATCTCAAACCGGACAGACGCGCCTAGCGCTGATCCCAGATTCTGATTTCGCTATTGCAAGGAGAAAGAATACACAAAAAATGGAACAGAGTTAAAGGAGCAAAAAACCGACAGAAGATAATAACAGAAAAAAAAAAGAAAAAACAAAAAGAGTGAGAAGCAAAAAGAACAAATGAGAAAGAAGAAAGTGAAAGAAAAGAAGGAGAGACAAGCCGGGAGAAAGGAGAAACGAGAACAGTTCAGAGTAACAATTTTATGCGCTGACTGGGTTTAAGGTCAAAAACTGACTAGGACAGTCAAAGAACGTGGGCTTAGGAATAATAATTAGGGCTTAGGAATAATAATTAGGGCTTAGGAATAAGAGCGAGTTGGCGGGCTCGTTGGTTTTGCATAATTAAGAAACAGCGCATAGAACGGGACACGGAGACACAAGAAAGCACGAACACAAGGCGCTGTGTTTGTGCATAAACACAAGCGCCTTGTGTTTGTGCTTTCTTGTGTCTCCGTGTCCCGTCCTATGCGCTGTTCCTTAACTATACTTAGGAATAATTTCGACCACTTGTGGTTGTTTACGTGCACTCATATCGCGGGCACCTTGCTTTTTGCCTCTATCAAAAAACAGCCACCGATGACGGGATCAAACCCACGCGCTTAGCATCAGAAAGAAAGCAAGTTACGAGAATGGAACAGAAAAAAACAGCGAGGTAAAAGAAGCCAGAGAGATAGTATAGGCTAAGAAGAAAGCGCAGTAATAGAGATAAAATATATTGCGCGGCGAATGGGCGGGGGGGGGGGGGGGGAGGAGGTAAATACTTCTCATTGAAATTTACCACGAACGACAGCAATGCTTGATGACCAATACCTGAAGGGGCAGCAGGGCACACTGAATCACATACATCGTATTACTGCACAAATCTCATCTCTTAATAATGCTTGTGCAAGTTCCCACAAAAGAAAAATATAACGCCATCAGAACGTCACTTCTCCTAGCACTTCATTGCCATGCATCGAATGAGAAAGTCTTATTGCTCTCCCGTCCGTGCTGTACTCGAAGGCGACATTTTAATGAGCTTTACACCCATCTGGGTCAGATACAGAGCACACATAATTACTTGAGCGCTCCCCGGTGCCAACTTTCGGATACGTTCGACAGAGAAAGAAAGAAAGAAAGAAAGAAAGAAAGAAAGAAAGAAAGAAAGAAAGAAAGAAAGAAAGAAAGAAAGAAAGAAAGAAAGAAAGAAAGAAAGAAAGAAAGAAAGAAAGAAAGAAAGAAAGAAAGAAAGAAAGAAAGAAAGAAAGAAAGAAATGGGAGGGAGGGCCAGAAATTAAGAAAGGAAGAAAGAGAAAGACAGGAAGAAAATCCACTCTCTGGTGAGAAACGAAGAGCTCAATTGTATAACGCATAGATCACAGAGCGAATACTATGCATTTGGCAATAGAAGAAAAAAATAAAAAGAAACGAAAGAAGAAATACAGTCAAAAACATGCAAGCGACAGATACAGAAAACGTGAATGAATGAATGAATGAATGAATGAATGAATGAATGAATGAATGAATGAATGAATGAATGAATGAATGAATGAATGAATGAAATAAAACACCTTGTTCGTGGTCCGTGAAAATGCAGAGCGAAGGTTTCGCTTCTGACTGCTGAGTGCCGGGTACACCCGTGGCACCAATGGGCAAGGGAGTTGCCATAGGAGATTAATAGTTTCCTTACACACATATCACGGCCGCTCTACTAAAGATGGTTGCAGTTGCCAGCTGCCGAGAGCTTTTCAGTAAGGCAGTGCGGTAGATACACTTCTTTTCACATTTTGTTTGCAGTGGAGCGAACAGCAGGAGCGCGAAGTGGCGCATGGCAGTTAGACAAGCGAGACCGGCTAGCGAACGTATGAGACGCAGCACGCTTGTGTAAACCGTCCGCTTAGACGATCTTCGCGCTCATGTCATTCACTTCACTGCGACCAACCTATGACATGATAAGTATATATCACTTGGGGACCAAAAAAAATTCAATTTGCAAGAACGACTTGTTCAGCAGAGCGGACCAACGAAAAACGTCTTACAGAAAGACTTCAGGCAGCTGTTTTGTGGTGCGCTGCTTTAGTAAAGTTACAACAAAATGTCTATTTGCATTCCAATAGTGGCGACCGGAAGTATCTATTGCTGTCGCCATGCGCGAAGCAAGTTCGCAAACGACCTGCTTGGCATTTTATGAGCATTCACCCTTCCAGTTTACGGGTTGGCAGCCCACGTGCCCTGGTAGTTTGCAAAAGCAGAGACCCATCACTGAACCACATTTGGCAGGACAGGGCAGGTTCTTCATTGCATTGCTTCCCCTGTGAACAGAGCGGAAACGATGCCACTTATCGCTAACACGTGCGGGAAGCAGCCAGCATAAAACTACCGCCTTCTAGCTGCAGAGAAACAAATCAGTAGTGCGTTGAACCGATCCTTAAAAATCCACGGCAAGCATTGGATGAACCGGTGAACCGCCGGCGGATGTTGAGGACGTTGAATCGTGCAGGAAACATACATTCCCAACACACTGCCGTGCCCGGCAATTGTACCTTCGCTATCCAGCGGATGACATTCCACTATCTTGTAGCTACGCTTCGGTCATTATACTTTCGTTAGCGCATTATCTTCAAATAACCTCGGTACCAGCAGCGTCCAGTGTTTCACAGTCAAGGAGCGGCGCGCGAGGTCGGAAGACGGCCTAGTGGAGGGCTCTACATTATGTTCGGCCAATTCGAGCATGGCAGAGGGCGGCCGTTTCCCCATCAGGTCTTCGCCGTAACCCGGATTCGATCTCGCAACCTTGGCATCAGTAGCCAGGCAGCAAAGTTTCTCAGCCACTCCAGCGGGTGGTCCATCATGCTGGTCTCGTTAACCTACATTGATATCGCCCTGTACATGGGCGCCTTACATTTCGCCTCCTTTGAAATGTGGCCGCTGTGGTCGACCCAGAACAAGACCCTAAGTCCAGTAGCCGAACGCCCTACCAGAACCACCGCGGCAGAGGAAAAAAATGGCAGAGGATTTTCAATGATAATGCCATCCCCAGATGGCAGGTGAAGTAATCATCCTTCTCATCCAACTACGTGTTCTTTTGTGGTGCAAATAAATCAGAACAGCTCATAACTATATGTGGCACAAGGTTTCCGTACAACGATTTGCTGTCAGAACAGAGTGGCACAACCAACAGCAAGGGGTCGGCCCGTGATTATGTAGCTCGGAAAATGCCTTCAAACCCTCCGCTAAGCCCGAGGATGTCGAATCAAACCTCCCGCCGAGACTGGTTGCGTTTCAGTGGAGCAAAGCACAAAAGACGCCCGTGTACTGTGTGACATCAGTTCCAGCTGAAGAACAATGGATGGCAGAAATGAATCGTTACGGTTTCTCTTTCTTCATGCACTCCCTTCTTCCTTTCCCTATCTTCCCGGTTGAGGTTTCCACCCAGAGTTACTCCAACTTTCTTTTTCTCAAGACCGATTAGTAAGCATAGTAAATATACAACCACTGCATACCAATTGTTTTTACTGTAAGCGGCCTAAAATCTGCTTCAATAAGCCTCGTAAGCGTTATTACCGATGAACCAAGTGCGCCAAACTTTCCGCTGTCTTGTTCCCTGTCACATAGTATCTGCAGTAGAGTGCAGTGCTCATGGCAGGGCACTGACCGGGGCCCCCTTGCACGCTTCGTACTACCCATCATCCGCTCCCTTCAACAACAATGTTCGACGTTCCCCGCCTTGGTAAATCGTGACAAAAAAAAAATACTAATCGGAGTATTTAATTTCGAGAGCTGCACACACGCAAGAGCCGTAACAATAGTCGCCGCCGGATGAGTCACATTATTTGGTGAGCCACGAATGGGCCATTGCGACGTGGTGGGGGCACATTTCGTTATGTCGCGATAGCCTCGATCATTGGCACAGCCGGTTCGTCGAGTAAACGCGGCCTTAGAATCGATTGTGGTGCGCGCACTGTTTTGTCAATTCCAGGATTCTAATAAGGAGTCACTTAAATGTGGTGGGTGCCGTATCTAAAACCCTTGCATAATCAAAGCTGATGCCATGTTAGAAGCCCTTAGTTCTTTCGAGAGTAGACCGCGCTTTCAGTCCAAGTTTTGTACACCGTCGCTGTGCTGGCGAGGCCTCTATAAAAAATTCGTCATTCTATTCTTCTACCCCCTTCGCATCCCCTCGCGTGTCGTTTATGAGATAAATAGTTCAATGAGTATCACAATGGTGGACCAGGGGATATAATCTATAAGGATCCATTTGAAGTGGATATCTATCCATTCTTCAACAGTATCTCTTGCTGGGCTAGTTGGTGTGCCATTGCGTTTAACGAAAGGAAAAACAGCGCTAAATTTTTGACGAACCACACAGAAAAACGAACGGGACAGGAGCTGACTGCAACTTCTAAGCTAACCACTCCACGTCTTCACTTAAGCAAACCGAGTTTAGCCAGTTATGGAACAATGTCACACCAACTAGCCCAGCAAGAGATTCTGTTGACCAAACTTTCTTTTACAGTGGCCCTTTCTTTTGTGCACATTTCGTTAAGGCCGACTCTTTGAAGATCGTGAGCGCCATCGCCTTTTCCACCTGCAGAGCAAGATACATCGTGTTTTGTCTCAAGAACGGACTTGTACTAGCGGAAGTGAGTGCTCTTTTTGGATGTGCTCAACCTTCTTTAGGAGACGCAAGGCGAGTTAGCAAAGTTTTAATGGCAGAAATACGGAGGTAGGCGCGATTGTTGCATGACTGGTTAAACTTGGTTTGCTTGGTTGGTGGAGTGGTTAGCTCAGAAGAGGTTGCAATCAGCGCCTGTTCCGTTCGTATTTCTGTGTGGTTCGTCAAAAATTTCGCGCTGTATTTCCTTTGATTAAACGCAATGCATTCTCCATTTCATTACGCGTCACATCAGTGTGACGGCAGCATCATATCCTCAGCGGCAAGCCGCCAGTCACGGAAATAGGAGCGTAGCGAGTCCCTGCGTAGAAGATAGTTTTCGCTATTTCTCGTAAGCACTGCAACCCTTAACCTACGATAAGCAGCTAACGAAATATCTAACAATGCGGTGTAGAGAGACAGCATGCACGGGAACCAGATTTCAAGTCATAGGGTAACGTTTGCAGGTTTTATCAGGCGCTGAGCCTAAGTTTACAAAATACTATTTTGACAGGCATTGCCAAGCATGCATGAGCAACGGGCAAGACTCCAACACGAGGGTTCTTGTGCCGTATTTCTGAAATGAGGGCAATCGTTTATGGTGATGAAGTGTTTTTGTTATCCGCAGAAAAAAAATGGCGCAGTTTATTTCGTAATTTCATTCCGATTGTCCTTGCATTAAGGTATTTCCCAACGTTATTTGTAAGTGGAATCAGTGAGATGGACTGCGACTAAGAACAGGACAAACTTAAAAGTAAATAATTGCGTAACGATGGCTTTATATTCATTACGTGCCTTCCGTCTACTGCCTACAAAACTCTGCGTCGAAAAGGAAACCTCACTGTTCTTTTCTATTCAACGTGGCAATGAGAGGCCTCCCGGGTAAACTTAACCAAATCAAGGGGCTAAATTTTAGCATGTATGGCCGAGGGGCACCGGTATCCGCGGCAGCCATCAGAGGCCGCAACATAGAGACTGCGGAGAAAGTTGCGACAGCGCTAGCTTCCGTAGGAACAGAAGCCAAGTTCATAATTAGCGACAGCAAAACTGCCATTCAAAATTTTGGGAAGGGGAGGATATCGCCGGAGGCGGCCAAAATCCTCCCCCAAAGAACAATAAATAGGAAAATTCAGTTAATTTGGACACCCGCTCACGCTGCCGTCCCTGGTAACGAGGCGGCTCACGAGCTAGCCCGAGCTCTCTACTTCCGGGTAGCCGTCGAGCCCCCCGAACACTGGGCATACGACGAGCGTCTGCAAAATTACGGGGAAATCATCGACCATTATAAATTGGGACGTAGACTGGTACCCCCGCCAGATGTTAGACTAAATAATAAAGAAGCTGTCGCGTGGAGGCGGCTACAAACTAATACGTTCATGAACCCGGTCTGGGCGTTTCACGCGCTACCAGACTTTAGGGACAATGATCTTTGCAAACACTGTGGGGCGAGAGGGACCCTCGACCACATAATTTGGGAGTGCCCACAATCTCCAGGGATAGGGCAAAATATTACAAGTAGAGAAGCCTGGGATACCCTGCTGCGAAGCGCGGACCCTGCGTTCCAGCACCGCACCGTCCATCTGGCGGAAGAGGCCGCAAGAAGCCAAGGGCTACCTGCCAGCCTCTAATCCGCGGGCGCACGACTCCCCGTTTCCGATGGAATTAAAGTTGTACAACCAATCACTGTTCTCGCATTCAACCTTTATGCACCATTACTGATTTTTAATTATATATTGCACTACCAAGCGGGTCAAAAACATCAGAAACGCTGTGAGAGGCAAAGAACTTCAGTGACACGAAGCGGCAAAAACCTCTATCGCCCGTTTTCTGTGTAAATAGACAAACCGCCAACATTCGCTGGGTGACGCTGATTATATGGCGTAATAGAGAACATTACGAGTCCAGTTTGGCATCCACTTGTTCGCTGTGCAAGTGTTTTTAACGTCGATATCATCGACTGACTCTACCACTCCGCTTCATTGCCGGCCACATTCAAACATCAGTCAATGATTTCTTTCTTGACTTTCGCTTGTTATTTTACACCCCTCGAAAAACGAATGTTAGGCTTAAAAACGGTTCCCACAATCGACGAACTCAGCGGGCTTATAGTGGAATTTTCAAACAAACACGAATTCACCTAGATCGTCAACAGAAAAAGAACTCCTTAACACCGCCATAGATGAATGGATGAATGGATGGATGTAATATAGGAGCGTCCCCTTTGAAACGGGGTGGTAGCAGTAGCTATCATGCTCATTTTTCCATACTCGACTACTTGAATCGCCCTCTATAGG
This sequence comes from Amblyomma maculatum, assembly GCF_055883805.1. Classification (NCBI taxonomy): domain Eukaryota; kingdom Metazoa; phylum Arthropoda; class Arachnida; order Ixodida; family Ixodidae; genus Amblyomma; species Amblyomma maculatum. The sequence goes on along the minus strand of NC_139353.1, from coordinate 9,070,895 downwards.
TGATGAAAATGACTAATATCATGCCCTAAACGGGGACCAGTATAGCGGATTCATTTATTTCACTCCGCATGACAACCGTCCCACGAAGAGTGTCACTGAAATAGGCCAAGCAACGAGTGAGCAGATACGTGCTCAGTACTGTAATTCACGTTGCGCCAACAGCCCAGCAGTTTGCCAACTGCATATGGAAAATAAAAAGATCAATCTGCAGAAGCGCGCTCTACAAACAGATTAAGTGTGGGACAGTGTTTACGAAGGCAGTAGGATGAGCGCAGGGGATTAGTTTCTGTACGTGTCACCTTTAGGAATTCTATATTCTTTTCCACGTCCATTAATGTTCTAAGATGCACAGGAAAATTCAAGATGATTATAGAGAAAACAGGAACTCCTCTAGTTAAAAGGTGTAAAATAGGTAGACATCCATCCGCAGTTTGTCACAACGTACGGCAGGTCACCGCGCGTCGCGGCACGACGTAGTGACCTGCCGCGTGATAGCGTAGTTCCTTTGCCCACCCACTAAGGCTGGCCGCAGAATCCCAGTATTGGAACGTGATGCAAAGCTGCAGAATTGCAACACGGTCGGTTCTGCCAGGTAATGTAGTATTTCTACCTACCAGTTGGGACGACTACGTTTGAGACGTGCAAATGAACATCGAACTGCCGAGCTAAGTTCGGAAAAGCTATAATATTCAGTCGCAGGTACACGGCCGCTGGAGAAATGCATGCGTTCGAATAATCAGCCGATACAGTTGCAGCGGAAAAACGCGTTATGAACTCAGCCGAGTAACAAACACTGCCACGACACACAACATACTTTTGAATACTCACTCGAATGAACCTCTTATAGCATTTTATTAAAACGTGTCAATGCGCACCACCTTGTAATGAAAGCGGTGATAACTTCTCAAATTCACGCGACCCAGCCAGAAGAAAAGTAGGAGCCGGCTGGCCCCACTAGCTAACTAAATCTTCTGCAGTGCCATGTATACGGCGATCGCTATTCATTGCTCAACATTCGGAAAGCATTGCAACTGTGAAGCATATTTAAGAGTAGCGAGCTAAACCTATTTAGGGGGCTATTAACAGTGCTGATTTGGCAAGGGCCTTTCTTTTACACGACAATACTGCAACGATATTTCTATTGTTTCTCGCCCGCCAATTTATTTCAGCTGTAAATGAATTGTGATCCAAATATTTATTACGTTCGGGTTCAAAATGGCTCCTTTTATTATCATTTAATCAGTCATTTTTTTATAACTGCAGTCAATCTCGGCTAAGCCTCTTCCTCTATTCCCCCCAGAATAAGAAAAAACGATTTTCTCTCTACAACTGCCATTGCCAACTGGGCCAGTTGGTGCACTCGAGACAGCGTTCTCCTTCGTGGCTTCTGAAAGCTATCTCAATTATTGGACCATGAAATGATGCTCTAGAAACCTGGCACAAACGACAATGTATTTCCCCGACAGTTTGAGTGCGCCCAGCGAGAAAGCCCACCCCTTTATGTCAGCGGAAGGAGCGGCTGAGAACAAAGATTTAGGTGACGGAATCGGTTGCGAGCGGTCGCCAAGACAATTTTATTGTAGAGATTATTTTTATAAAACACGTTCCACGTGAGCTTTTAACTTTGACTCGAATTCTCTTTAAAACCACATTGATGGATTGGCTGCATTAGAATATCAGCATAAGCAATTTTTTTTTTCGGGGTGATGTTAGAACAGGCCACTGACGGATACACGGCAACTTTATAGAACACATATCAAAACAACGAAATTGGTTCCGATTGTAAAATTCAGAATTTCGGAACGGCTTATAATGCAAGCATGGCGTGAACGCAAGGAGAGAACGGAGTTTTTTATGCACCACAATTTTATCATGAGGCAGAGTTTGGCGCAAACGGCGCGGTAACTGCACCACTGCCTGAAGGCTATACTGACCTGAGCGAACAGTGGATGAGAAACATCTGGACCTCCGCCGTCAGCGCAGCGCAGAACGTAACTAAACACATGAGAATAGTGTTTTGAGAGGGAAGGACCTCCTCCATCTTGCCGAAACGAATATAACACGCAGGCCGAAAATCAAGGGTCCGCCAGTGTGCGTCCTTATATGCTTGTGTAGATGTTGCTGCACTCGCTATCCGGCAAGGGCAAAAAGAGCTGCACTACGACCACAGTGCACGAGTGCTGCAAAATGTCGAAGCGGTGAAGTGTCGGCGCAGTCCCTGCACAGTCCGCTTTTTGAGTGGCCTACGTTTCGGGATGCCACTTGTGAAGCGAAACATTAAACAGGAAGTGCGTCTGGAAGCAAGTACTCAAAGTGCGCGTGGCTCAGTGCTCTTCCTGTTTCCTTTCTCTGTACACCATCTACGTTCAGTCACCGCACCGGATGTGCCGTCATTAAAGGTTGTGCGAGGCCCATTTGGGACCTTAGCTAAACAAGCAAGCTAAGCGAAGAGACAAAAACGTAGAGAGTTCATTTAGGTACAGGTACAGCCACGTTTTCCTGGTCTCCTTCTGCATACCAGCTCCTTTGTTCCCTCTTTGTGTTCACTACGCTTAGAGCAAAGCCGACACGAAATAACAGTACGTGCATGCTCTTATTCGCTCCTGATCTCCAGCCTCATCGGTCGCTTTTACACCTACAGCTGGTATCCCGTCATGTCTCGTGCGCCGGAGTAGTTTGCTCACTTAACGCAATGATGTGGGATTGCGTCAAAGTGCTCCGCTGCTGCGGCGGATCGCTGGCTGGCTGGCTGACTCAATGGAACGGCTGGACTGCAGCTGGTGGCTCCGCTGCGGTTCTCTGCCACGATGTCGCATCTAGACCTGTACTCGAAGTTCGTAATGCGGCGGGAAGAGTGCCGAGCTAATCAGCACGGTAACTTAAGTCACGAGGTGGCAAGCAAGGACGGACAACTTTCGCTGAAAAACTGCTGGCCCCAAAGCTATTCCATACCTCTGGTTACATACTGGGCAACACAGTATACACCTCCGAGTTGGCTGATCAAACGCCTCCTCTGATATGCACTGTTCAGGTGAAAGTAACATGTGTAACTGGTGAAATAAAAACACTCTAACAAGTGAGCATGAGCACCTGGTGACGTGTTTCGCAGCTAGAGAATCGTGACTCCCTTTGTTGGACGAACAAATAGCGGTAGGAATAATGTCGCGTTTTTGAAACATAAGGACCGTGTTATTTTGTTTGTTTTTTCAGTGCTAGCGAGTGGTTGCGTTGCGGTTTAGAGAAATGTGTCGTCACAGTCAGAACTGCGCATCACTGGCACTTATCTGCCGTTGGCTTATTAGTGCCGCAATGCAGTAGGTGCACGTGAGTAACATCGATGCAAGATCTGATTTCGATAGAAAAGTTGGAAGTTTATCAGAATCGTGGGTGCTTACGCTGAAAGTGGACAAATATGCGAGTCCCCATTGTCATGTGAGAAGACAAAATTTCGAGGGCACCCTTAAGATTCTCCATTTGGGGGTATGAAATGAAAGCTGTAATGGCTCCCGTTTGCCTGCTCCCATTCTGGATCATTGTTAGCGAGCATGCAGTTTGCTATTCGCTGATAGCTCTTGCTAAGGCGGCTGAGGCTCTTGAAAACTCTATTTTTTTATCACACCTTATTCAAATTTGGCATGCAAGTGAAAGATTGAATACTGATTTCAAATATGCATTTAGATTTCAAATATCCCATTTTGAGGAGAAGATGTGGCAAAACAACTGTCATAATTAGGTCGTTTCTTACGGGGGCCATTATGGTATTGTCTTGGTAAAAAAAAAACTACTTTAGGATCATGCAGGTATTTCAAAAAGTTCATTGCATATCCGAAAGCTTTCCTTTTTCGCTTAACTGCAGTACAGTGCCAATTAAGACTAAATTTCAGCTGATTACTGCGGCAAACAATTTTATTTCTTATTTTGGTAGTTATATACGATTAAAAAAAAATAACGGCATAGGAATTTCCTTACCTTTAACATGTGCGGCGGACCTTTTGAAATGTGTGCATATTCCAAAAAGAGATATTTTTTAACAAGAACTTACCATAATAGCCAGTAAGAAACGGATATGTTACTTTGTCATATCATGGTTTTTCCGATAAGATACTTGAAATCTAAACGCGCTTTCGGAAACAGTATTCTATATTGCGCTTGTATGCTCAGTTTCAGCAAGGTATGTCTACAAATAAAGAAAACGCAAGGCCCTCATCCCCCCTTAACCAATGCCTTTTTTATCCCACATATATATCACTACTCTACGGCCGTAAGCGACCACTTTATAAGCCATACCACCGGCGATAAATATAAAGCCCCGCTTTAATCAGGCAATATGCGTGCGCCTGCTTGGCTAACAGAACAGGGTGTCTACCCCGGGATTCAAGGATACATGTAGGCTGGATTTCGACCCTAGGCAGCTCCCATCTCAAAGACGAAACAAAAGGATTCAGCGCCTGACAATTCATTTTTTTTTTTATTGGCCTAGCGACATTACACCACTTTCCCACAAGTCAATGCACGACCATGTCACCTCCCAAGCATACCACCCGTCAGTGTAATGCCTATAATTTTTGTGCCATCACCTGCGCCATAATTGTATTCTGTTTTTGTAAACGGAGCCTTTAACACTTTCCCGTTAAAACTTCAGGTAGCAAAGTCACTTTCACGAATAGTAAAAAGTAACCACCTATCAGTCAGCGTTTTCATTAAATAAGTTCTATTTTCGAATCAGCATGAAAAAAATTATCTAATCCTTAATCCCTATCTTTGTCGAGAATCCATCAACTTGTATGTTCAGCAAATTTTGAAATCCCCCTTTATTTCGTTTTCTTCAGTGAAACTTCACGTCGTAGCGCTTGTCTCGGCTTAAAATAAAAGACGCAAGCATTTACACGTTGTCACGAGGATATGCGCTCGCGAGCCGCGGATTAAAGAAGCTGAAACGTGGCTCATAGAAACACAGTGCAATACACTATAGCTACGGTAATAAAACAGATCAGCGGCCACACAGAGAGATTCTGCGCTGAGCGCCAACATTTCGTTTCAATGAAATCCGAAAACTGAGGATGGAGTGTAACAACGACGTCATGCTTAAACGCGTAGCACATAGTCTCTGTTAGTTCATGCTGTCGTATATATTATCAAAGTCGCAAAGCTAAAGCGCCTGCACACAGCGCCTAGCTGTCCTTATATCGATGCCCTGATTATTCACTACCGATAGACATGAACGAATTGCTTTCACGTGGACATTTCGGGAGTGCTCAAAAAGTCCTTCGATATCAGGGCCGCCGAGCACGTCGCCACACACACACACAAAAAAAATGTTTCGAAGCGAGCCGTTCACTTCACATGAAATAACTTTTTCTACGAGAAAAAAAGGAAATGAACCAAATGAAAGAGCATTTGTGAAAGTGGAGTAGGCGAAATATCGGAGTGACGTGATTTATAGCGCGAGCACACCCACACAGACACACACAACTACGCTGAAGTTGCACCGAAGGAAATCTGTCAATTAGGCATTTTTCAACTTTGCCAACTGATTCGTTCACAAATGTTGCGATAGAGATCATATTAACGAAAAAATTGTGAGATTAATAAAAAGTTCCTTGTTCTTGTGAAGACGACTGCCTGCCTACAAGTCAGCACTAAATAGCCGGAGCACCCTTTCGATCGAGCTATTCCAGATGCTTCTGCGGCCACAGATGGTGCAGTAATTCCTTTTCTGCTACAAGCCACGCTTCAAGCTTTGAGTTGAGCGGTAACCGGCGGCCATGTAAGTATCCAAGCGCACCACTGTGTCGCACAGGAATTCCAGTACCTGCAGCTGTTCGAAAGTAAAGGCGAAAAGAAAGTGGCCTTATGCTGTTTGAGGCACAGCTGCGAACGACACACGGCCGTAGCCGGAACACATGCGGCAAGGGCACGCGTACGACCTTTCACATGAGCTGCCAACTGCCTGGGGACTTCCACGGTTCGTTCGCGATCGGCCCATAATCGCACTGACCCCGCTAGTCCGATTATGCTCGGACGGCCACTGGAGTCAATGTTGTGCCCATCGACCGGGGCACTGCACCCCCACTAATGCTACCTCGAGAGTGATGAAGAGGGTGCCATCAGGCAATACCCTTGCAGATTATTTGCACTTGGCACATAATAAGTATGCTAACAAATCACCCTATAAATATTCGCTGTTTTGAGCTCTCCCTTTGGGCATTCATGAGGGCACACTGCGGTTCTAGCGTTTCCTAAATAAATGTAACATCTGTTCGTTATGCGTAGATCTTTTTTTTTTTTTTTTTTGCGGGCTGTTTAAAGCATCTGCAAAACCGTACAGCGGAGTGTATGTGAGGGGAGATGGACAATAGAAGAAGCGCGTATGATGATTATCAAGTCAAATATCAATTCTAGATTGCACCTAATGAACGTAATGCTTTCGCTCCACATTCGATTCAGTAGCGCTCAACCTTTCTTATTTTTATTAACTACTCGCTGCGAGCGTATGAGAAACGTTAACAGAAACTTTTTCCAATACATCTCAAGCTTAATACCATTCTCATCAACATGTATATACTCATGCAGCCCTTTCCTTATTCAGCAGTCGCCTCAAAATTACAAGGTGCTCCAGAATTCTGGACCTCAGTGTGTCATCCCTGGAATCGGGCATTGCAAGTCCTTTTAATTTGAGACACGAAGTATTGCCTGTGCCCAAAGTGTATTAGACGGAACGCCACTGCTAGCTGTAGTCGATGTTAAATCCGAGGCCACACGCAATTCGACTGGCAAGCATGACGACATTACTCCTCAAACTGCTTACTTTGACGGAGTTGCGCTTCTTTCCTCCACAGTGGTAACTTAGGTTAGTTCCGCCGTCATTCCGCTGCACTGATATTTAGCCGGCGCGCCCAACAAAGCAAATATCGTGAAAAAAATTTGATTTTCACAGATTTCACTCTTTCTACCATTGCTGCCACTGATCAATTGGGAATATCTTAAACCATCGCCGTAGAATGCGCCGTCACCAGTCTCTAGAAACTGAAGAATGTAGCTGGCTGTAAAACATGAACCAGGCATTTAAACGGAAGTGTCGTTCGCTCAAACGACACATATGCATGCGAAGTAACAGACGACGGGCCTCGAACGGCTCCTCTCCTACCTGTCATTATCTGAAGTCATGTGACACCCCTCAGGCAACCGTTGCCACGAAAGATGAAGCTGCCTGTCCATGCCGGCAGGCTAAAACTACTGCGAATAAGTTAAGGCTGATGCAAAGACGTGGTTACCTTGTTGCCAAGCAATCCAACCCCACCCCCCCCCCCCCTTCAAAAAAAAGCCGAATACTAGGCTATACCCATTTGAAAGCCTATGGATACTTGGCAGCATAGGGATCCAACCTAGCGCCTTCCGAATGTCAGCTGGATTGTCGAAAAGTTTAATATGTATCAAGTAGTTTTTGAGTTATTTTCGTAATTCACATTTTCATGTATATACGTACTTTTATTCATTTATGTACAATTTATCTAAACACAGCTTTAGCGTGCATGAACGAACTTTGTGAACATGATTACATCAGGAATCTGTGCCGTTTCTCAATGATCTAATAACCCGAGGATTATCTAAGGATACTATTTACTTAACCCTGTCATAATAAAGGACAACTGGCATTTCATGTTATACCAACGCGCAAAATTACCTATTCCAGTCGAACTCAGATACATTTTCCGCATACCGAGATGCCCGTGTACTGTGCAATGTGATTGCGCGTTGAATAGCCGCAGGTGGTCTAAATGACCCGGAGCGCCACATTACGGAGTCCCTCTTAGGTTAAGTCGCTTCGGGGCGTTAAACTCTAAAATCAAAGCACAACCAACTAAAGAAAATAGCTCCAATTTCACCCCCTGCCTCGTGAAGGCATGTGCCAGGATGGGGAAAGGAGTAAACCTATTCTTACTGTTTCCGTTTACAGCTAAAAAAGACGCCTTCATTCTACTTTGATTTCTCCAAGCATAATAGCTGAAACTTAACTCGCTTCCGGTCATTTCGCGGCGGCTGTCGTGTACATACGGGGTTGTGCCCTTCCCGCGCGTTCTGCACTTGTCAGTTTCCGTGGAGATCATCACAGAGTAGTACTTCACGAACTTAATCCGCACCCATCTGCTCGCATCTTTAGGTTAAGTGACATTTCCAGTGTTTTACAGTTTTCCACTCATCCTGCCCCCTTCCGATCCCTGAAAGCACGTGTTCGCATGCCAGGCGTTAGATCCCAATATGCTTTCATATAACCACATCAGCGGATATCCCGTAGTTGTGCACGTGCGGTCTGTGATACGCGACGCGTGCTGAGCGGAAGGAAAAGGACGATAATGCACACCGCGTCAATACGCGGACCAAACAGCGTCACTCTAAGGCTGCAATGCCATGACGGTCGCAGCGATGGACACAGGAGGAGAATAACCATCGCAAACATTGATGCGTTAAAAAGTTCTGGACACGCTGCGTAATGCATATTCACACAACACACGACGTATCCTACTGCAAGAATAAAAAAGAAAATTGCTTTTCGGGAAATTGATTCCGTGCGGCAGAATAGCGACCAAACCCTCACAGATTGTTTCTCCGTTAAGGGGAAAGTTTGTGTGTGTGTGTGTGGGGGGGGGGGGGGGGGGGGAAGAGCTGGTCCTGTATTCCGAGTTTGCATCGTTATTGAAGTGTCGCTATCTCACGTGACCTCGAGTCATTCGATTGGTGGAAATACCGGAGCCGAATGTTGCCACTACGGAACCGGAAGGGGTGGAAATATCATGTTCCGGCGTTTCCACCAATCAGATAACTCGAAGTCAGGGAGATAGCGACACTTTCGATAGCGACGCAAACTCGGATTACGGGCCCTGGTATCGTGCACGGGCACCCTTTACGGCGAGAAAATTAAGCATTGTAACCAAAGAAACTGCGCATGATCGCAGTCCGACATGTGACGCTGGGCACCAGCAAAATCACACGCAGACATTCCGCTTAATTTTCCGTTTGGACATGCAGCGGGCATTCATTCAGGAAGGTAAAGCGATCATCCTGTACAATTAGCGTTCGCCACTATAGCTGCCCCATCTATCATCGTCAGTATCGTCCAACCTAACCCAGGTCTAAACCTCTGAAACAACCATTATGCATTAAACACGAGTAAACTCCCGTGATTATTAGTCCCATAAAACCCCGGCCCTCAGTCACCAGCGGCTGCGAAACAACTGACCAAGGCGGCGGTCAGACCTGTGCCGCAGCAGGGGATGCTAAGAATTCCTGGCTCCGCTGGACAAGCGTCAATTGAAAACTGACCCTGGCAACGTTTAACGCTAGAACCCTAGCTAGTGAAGCTAGTTTAGCAGTGCTGTTAGAGGAACTAGAGGGTATGAATTGGGATGTCATAGGGCTTAGTGAGGTTAGGAGGTCGAATGAGACATATACTGTACTGAAGCATGGGCATGTACTGCGTTATCGAGGTTTACCGGAAAGGCGAGAACAAAGAGTAGGTTTCCTTGTCAATAAATATGCAGCAGGTAATATAGTAGAATTCTATAGTATAACTGAGAGGGTGGCAGGCATCGTAATTAAGCTAAATAGGCGGTACAAAATGAAGGTTGTACAGGCCTATGCACCTACATGTAGTTATGATGACCAGGCAGTTGAAAGCTTCTACGAAGATGTAGAATCGGATATGCGAAAAGTAAAGACGCAGTATACTATACTAATGAGCGACCTCAATGCCAAGGTAGTGAAAAAGCACGCAGGAGACCAGGCGACTATGGCAATGATTCTAGGAATAGCAGGTGGGAGTTACTAGTTGAGTTTGCAGAGCGTAATAACTTAAGAATCATGAATACCTTCTTCAACAAACGGACGAACAGGAAACGGACATGGAAAAGTCCTAACAGGGAGACTTGACTTCATATACTGTGTTAAAAGCCCGGCATTATGCAAGATGTAGAGGGGAAAGTGCGATCCAGTGATCACCGGATGGTGAGGTGCGAAATTAGCCTAAATCTGAAGAAGGAACGCTACAGATTAGTAAGAAAGTAGTCCATCAAAGAATTAGTGGTGAGGGGGAGGGCAGAAGAGTTCAGGATCTCGCTACAGAATAGATATTCAGCTCGAACCGAGGATGGCGACATTACCCTAGAAGCAATGAACAATAATTTCAGAGATATCATTACTGAGTGCGCTGTACAAGTAGGCGGTGAGATAGTTAGGATACCGGTAAGCTGTCTAAGGAGACGAAAGATTTTATTAAGAAAAGCCAGAGTATGAAAGCTTCCAATCCACCAGACCAGATAGAATTAACCGAGATATCAAAGCTAATCAATAAGCGCAAAGTGGCCGATATAAAGATGTATAACATGGAGAAAATTGAGCATGATGTAAAGAACGGTGGAAGCCTTAAAGCGGTAAAGAAGAAATTGGGCATAGGCAAAACCCAGATGTATGCGATAAAGAACAAGGAGGGCAACGTCATAAAGATAATGGACAAGATAGTCAAAGTAGCCCAGGAGTTCTATACTGATCTCTACAGTAGCCAAAGTAGTCAGGACCGTAATAAGATTGACGGTAGAAAAAAACTGTCAGACGTTCCACCAGTGACGAGGTCAAGAAAGCAATAGAAACTTTGAAAAGGGGTAAAGCAGCTGGAGAGGATCAAATAACTACAGATTTGTTGAAGGACGGGGGGAGGGGGGGGGATATAGGGCTAGAAAAACTGGCCACCCTGTATACACAGTGCCTGGTGTCATCGACGGTAGCGGAACCATAGAAGAATGCAAACATTATCCTCATTGATAAGAAATGGGACGCTAAGGGCCTTAAAAGTACAGATCTACCAGTGAGCTTACTGTATGTTACGTGTAAAGTATTTACTAATGTAATCGCTAATAGAATCAGGACATCCTTAGACTGCAATCAAGCAAAGGGTCAAGCAGGTTTTCGGGAACGGTACTCTACTATCGATCATATCCCAACCATCAACTAGGTGATAGAAAAATGCTTGGAATATAGCCAGCCCTTATACATAGCATTCATTGATTACAAAAAAGCATCTGACTCAGTAGAAACCTCGGCGGTGATGCAGACGTTGCGTAATCAGGGGGCAGACGAACCGTACGTGAAAGTGCTGGAAGATATATATAGTGGCTGCACAGAAACCATATTTCTGCATAAAGAAAGTAACTAAATTCCCATAAAGAAAGGTGTTAGGCAAGGAGACGCAATCTCCCCAATACTATTCACAGCTTGTTTAGAGGAAGTATTCAGAGACTTGGAATGGGAGCAGTTAGGGATAAAGGTAGATGGAGAATACCTCAGTAATCTGCGATTTGCTGATGACATTGCCTTGCTAAGCAACTCGGGGTAACTGCAAATAATGACTGATGACCTAGACAGGTAAAGTAGAAAGGTAGGCTTGAAAATCAGTTTGCAAAGGACTAAGGTAATGTTTAACAGCCTCGGGAAGGAACAGCAGTTTACGTTAGGTAGCGAAGCACTGGAAGTAGTAGGCGAATATGTCTACTTAGGACAGGTAGTAACCGCAGAGCCAGACCATGAAAAGAAAATAACAAGAAGAATAAGATCGGGATGGAGCGCACTTGGCAAACACTCAAAGATTAGACTAGCAGCTTACCGTTATCGCTCAAGAGGAAAGTATACAACAGTTGCATCTTACCTGTACTCACCTATGGGGCTGAAATGTGGAGGCTAACCAAGAAGGTTCTATTTAAGTTGAGGAGAACGCAGAGGGTTATGGAGCGAAAAATGGTAGGGGTAACATTAAGAGATAGGAAGCGTGCAGAGTGGATGAGAGGAATAACTCAAGTTACTGACATTCTAGTGGAAAGCAAGACAAAGAAATGAATGGGCATGGGCAGGACATTTAGTGCGAAGAGAGGACAACCGATGGTCGCTTAGGGTAACAAACTGGATTCCAAGGGAAGAAAAGCGTAGCAGGGGGCGGCAGAAAGTTAGGTGGGCGGATGAGGTTAAGAGGTTCGCAGGGGTCAAGTGGATGCAGCTAGCACAGAACCGGGTTAATTGGAGAAATATTTGAGAGGCATTCATCCTGCAGTTGGTATAGTCAGGCTGATGATGATGATAATGATGATGACTATAGCTGCCCCGTCTATCATCGTCAGTATCGTCCAACCGAACCCAGGCCTAAACCTCTAAAACAACCATTATGCATCAAACACGAGTAGAAGCACGAAAACGGCGCAAATTAAGAAGTAGCGCGCGACTCATCGCCGAAGTGGCATATCAGTAATATTGTACCCACGGATATAATTACACAAATTAAAGGAAACATCCAATCGGACGGAACTATTCCACACTATCCTAATATGGAGAATACGACAATGATCACAAATGATTTTGGTACCGCAAAATAATATGAAGGCTGCAGATGGGTTCTTCAACGTCCGTTACACGTTAAGAATAAACATATAAATCCTTGCACGTGAGGACGTATTTTCTGAACAAAATCATTGGGTTATAATACCACCGTTTAAATGACTGTATTTTATTTAAAGCTTCTACCATGGCGTGCTCCTTTGTTAGAGTGGTTCAGAAGTTAAGCTCACATTAAAAATTGTACGCTTTATACTGCCAACTATTTAGTCTTATAATAACTCATAACTAAATATAATAAATGTAAAGAATTGAAGTAAATATTGAGACGCCGATTATACCACTCGCCGCATACGTTGTATCACAGCAAAACACACAACAGAGAGATCTTGCAAGCGGATACATTCCAAAGGACATGCTCTAGCGCAGGCTTGTATCGAATACGCAAACGCTTTCTGCAAAGCCACAGTGGCACAGCCGGGCCTATATAGGACCACTGCGCGTGCCCACTCGGAACGTGGTAAAGCGGTATTCATCTCTGCTACGCTGAACGTTTCGAACACCATGTCTCGACGACGATATGGTGTGTCCTCACGTGAATCGAAGAACAATCTTTATCAGGTGCTGGTTACGTTTCATTCTAAGAATTATCAACAATACCACAATAGCTCGATATATACTACGGGTCCAATACATGGATCTTTCTTGCTCAACGTCCGATTTACGGAGCAATCACTATAGGAATAATCATAGGTACCCAAATACATTCTAACCGAAAAATCGGCAACTTTCTCGCCGTGATGGCGTTTCCGACTCCCCCACCTTTTAGTGGAAAACTAAGCGATAATAAATTGATGCGGTTTTGAGGCCCTAGGCAACAAAGGTGAACCTGTTAAACGATACCGTTCCCACAGATAACTTACCGCAGATAACATCGTGACATTACAGGAAGGCATGTATGGGTCTAAACGAACTACTTCTGGCCCCTTTCTCTCCACTCTGACAGCCGCCACTATAAACTGTTTTGCCTTCGTTGTGGCAACAACAATCCTCTCGACCTGTTCATCCCGCCAGCGTGTTCCATTCCGCTCTTCTTTCTCTGACCGGCTGATGCTAAACTCTAAATAGCACACCGAAACGAATTCATAGCGAAAGCGGCGGTACAATAGTGCCGAATGCGCTTATTCGATATAACAGCGCGTACTTCAAAAAAAGAACAAGCATGCGCTATCTCGCGACACACTGGAGTGGACGCGATTGTGCGACATTGTCACCACCAGCACGAACGACGCACACGCACACACAAACACGCGCAAGCACACACACACACAGACACACACGCACGCACGCACGCACACCTTGATTTTCCTTTTTCTCTTCTCCCAAGATGTGTGACCCTTGCAGCCGACTACTCGAACAACCCGATACCATATACCCGCACGCGGCATGAAGTAAGCGGCTGGTTCACTGTCGGACACGGTGCCCTCAACCCCGCTATCTTCAGCAGCCGCCGCCGAGAACGTAGTGAAGAGGTATGGGCCACTATGACTTCATGGCTTCCCTTATTTCAGGCAGTCTTGTTCAGATAACACTGTGCAGTGCGCATTAAGCAGGACAAGAAACTACTACGCGAAGGCCAAGCGCTCTTGAAAAAAGAAAGGCTTCGACGCCGCTTCGTCAAGAAGCCGGAGGGTTCGACGAACTCTGCCATCTACGCGACGAGAAAAGAAACGAAATAATATGTAAGCGTGTTCTTTTGTTTGTGTGTGTTTTTTTTTTCAACCTTTGTCTTGCCGCTTAGTCAGCTCCGGTCAAGACGCGGCGGCAGATAGTGTTCCGCGCACTTGCTGAGGCGTGCTCGCGCGTACTTTACGCGCAGTACTCGCGAACTGACCGGGCTAGGGACGGAACGTAGAGTGCGTCAAGTACTCTTTGTTGCCTTGAAGGAAAACTAGCCTCTGGGTGCTCAAAGCCTGGAATTACCTAACGACGCTTTCTTTCACTCGGGAACGGACGGTTTGTGTCAAAAACACAAAAACGGGGCGCCAGAATTCAAGGAAAGCGACAGTTCTAATTCTACAAAAATCGAAAGCATATAAACTAACAAGACAGAAAAAATATGAGACGTCGATCGCAATGTAAGCAAAGCGACAGTTGTGATTTTCCAAAACCTGAAAGCATATAAACTAATACTTAAAGAAAATATAGGAGACGACCCTGATGTGTTAGAACGCTGTGATAGATGACAGGGTCAGCCAATCGAAACAAAGAAATAAAGGGGAGGCCGTTTACTAACCAAAAGAGAAGGTAGCCGGTGTATTAAAATCGGAGAAAATCATTACTGTAAGAGAGGCCACAAAAGAACTCGTGCTTAACGCAAATATTATAAACTGGTATTTCGCGGAAAATTAACATGACCTTCATAGAAGTTGGGAGCAAACATCTTAGATCCAGGTTCAAGGTCGATATTTCTTCAAAACTGCCGCTAGCCTTGATACAGGAGAGCGAGGACTTCCATCCATTGTGGTGGCGCTGGAGAGACCAAAATGATATAACATTCAGTGTTAATTATGTCTAATAAAACACTACAGTTTTTGTGTCTAGCAAGTTCCTTTAGGGTAAGTCCAGGTATCCGTACAAAAAACGCGCTTCTCGGTCTCAACTTGTCTACTGCTCCCACGGGGGAGTGTTGGTTTACTAGACGAATTATAGCAACGAATTTCCGAAGCGAAAACATCCTTTTGCTCGCACCTCGTGAGAACTACCGTACATAAAGCAGTACATCGAGCTTTGCCATGGTTTCTCCAAGTCAATGTTGACTCACACTATGAGCAGAGCGCAGCGAGAGGACCAAACAAGGAACTGAAAGTAGAATAGTGGCTTGTTCTGTGTGCCCCTTGTTTGGTCTCGTCTCTATGCACTGCTCAATAAATGAAGACCTCTAGACACACATCCATGAAGCTAAGCATCGTACAGCTCTTACACCCCTTCATTTCATAAGCCCTAGCTCTAGGCAATTGGGAAAGAAAAATAAGTTTTCTGCTATTAAGGAAGGCTAATGATCCCCCGTATTTTCTGATATAGAATAATATT
The DNA here is from genome assembly GCF_055883805.1 of Amblyomma maculatum. Lineage (NCBI taxonomy): Eukaryota > Metazoa > Arthropoda > Arachnida > Ixodida > Ixodidae > Amblyomma > Amblyomma maculatum. The sequence goes on along the minus strand of NC_139353.1, from coordinate 9,055,430 downwards.
ACCTAAATTACAGAATGAAAGAGCTATACAACGGGGACAAGCTTGACAAGTACAGGCGCACACAAAAAAAAAAAAAGGCAAGCAAACAAAGAAATCATCATCATCTTTATTTTTATTGTTAAAAAAATGTGCATGATTATCAGTATTACGTAAGGAGGTCCCGAAGTACAAACTTGCCGGGGGACCTCCTATGACAAAAATGAATAAAATTCGCGGGTAACTTACTAGCCAGTTATTAAGAAAAGAATATACAGGCGTGCAGAGAACAACTTACAACATTAACAATAATATAATGCAATACTTAAAATAAAATAAAAACGAGAAACAGTATAAAAGATTCTAATTAATCAAGAACTGGAAACAAAAGTGCACTAATTGCAGAAATCTGAGAATGCAATTTACTGAAAAAAAAGAATGAAATAATGTAAACACGGAAACTTACGACCCAGAGAAACATCTTTAGTCGGTGGAACAAAAAAAAAGGTACAAAATAAGTAATTCTTTAATGAACAATGAAATTAGTTAAGATTATGCTTTGATTTGATTTCGAATGGCAGTGAATTCCACACAGATATACCTAAAAAGTATGCAGTTTGTTTACCATAGTTAGTCCCAATTTTCGGTAATAGTAGATTATAATGTTCAGCAAATTTGGTGTTATTATTGTTATAGAGCTTGGAGGACTCAAAACCACTAAGAACGACATGATTATTGCGCGTATTAAAGGTAATCGATGCCATCCTAAAATTAAGTATGTAAAGTGTGCGATAAAAATTGAAACGAATGCATGGTAAGGGCTGAAAGTAATCATTCGGAGTGCTTGATTTTGAAGGTGGCTAACACATGAAAGGTGAGTGTTGTATGTGTTACCCCAGGATGATATGCAATATTAGAGGTGGCTATGTACGAAGGAGAAATATAACATGCGAAGTATAGGTAGGTCGAAGTAATGCCGGGCTCTAATTATCACGTGAATACCAAAGGCTGCTTTAGATTTAATGAATTTGGTACGCTGATGAAATATAAGTTGATTATCTAAAACGACACCGAATGTTGTGGATTCTAACGGGTAATCTACGTCCGTGCCTAAATGCACCTGAATAGCAGGCCTTCTTGTTGCATGAATGAAAAACCATAAAGGTGGTCTTTCTTTGCTTAATTTGTAGATAGTTATTTTGGCACCAGGTACAAATGCTTAGAAGGTCAGTGTTCAAACTGGCAATTAGTATAGAAATATCACTAGCGAGGGAAAAATGGTAGTATTGTCAGCGTAAAGAACTGAACTCGGTTAGTTGAGGCATTTTGGCAAGTCATTAATATAGATAAAGAAGAGGAGAAGGCTTAAAATAAATTTCTGTGGGACACCGCGGTTTATTAGCTTTGGATCAGAAAATATGCCACCAAATTCAACATCTTGAAGTCTGTCAGTGAGATAACTACGGATTAGGCAAAGTGCAGGACCACAAACGCCAAGGCATTCTAATTTGCGAAAGAGAATGTTATGGGTAATTGTGTCAAATGCTTTTGTTAAGTCGATCAAATGGGCGCCAACAAAGAAACCACGATCAAGAGAACGCTTAATTTGGTCAGTGAATTCTATTAATGCAAGTTCGGTGGAGAAGTTCGGCCTCAAGTAGATAAGTCTCAAAAGTTGTTACTGAAGCTGCTTGTAAATACGACTCCGCTTGATATTTCTTTGCTGTGAGTGGCTTTTTTCAAAGCTAACGCTCCTGAGGATTTTTATAAAAGCTTACTCAAGGACGTTAAGTGTGATGTCATACATAGCAACTGGCTCCCTATATGTTGCAACCAACAAACGCGCCATGTGTTGAAGATGTATTAGTGCTGCGTACGGACTCTCCTCGACTCAGATACACTACCAGAAACAACGGAAGATATATCTAGCACGCCGCTGTCACTGTACAACCGTAATATTGCGTAGTACCATGAACGCACTCTGGCAGCTGTATAGAAAAAACTTGCAACTCGAAACAGGTACTGCCGTTAAACACTGCAGGAAACTGCTGCTTGAAGGTATCAGGCATAGTCCGCAGCTTCGCCTAGACGGTGTTGAAACAAGCGGTCTGTCCAGCAATATGCGACGCTCATACAAGGAGAAAATAGGGCGAGCCAAGAGTTTTCAGGGTTAATAGGTCCTCTTCGAAGCGATGCAGTCAATCGTAGCATAAAGGATGGTGATGGTGACGATTACACATGGACAAGTATCTGATTGTGCATACATCAGGGACAAGGCATGTATAACTCGGCTCAAATAGCCCATGAAACTGCTGACACGTGAGAAATCACCTTCCGACAATACGAATTCTAACACTGACAAGCTGTATTTTAGGATTCCTGTAAATTTAGGCGAACATACCCTGAACGCGAACTCCCCTTACATCGCATGCGCGTTTAGACAGTGTCAACATTATCCGCCCTTGGCGGCAACGCAGGAACAAAGGTGGACACAAACTGAAAGCAGCCCAAAGGCGTCACAACTGCACCTACACCCTGTACGAAGCTACCGACAGTGTGGTGCGCTACAGGCTTTTCTTCAAACGATGAACTAATTGAATTAACGCTGACCACTGAGTGGTATATTTCCACCTGAAGAGTGTCACCTCAGGCGTTTACAAACATTGTCCTACAACAGCCTAGCTAGACTGCACAAATTAGTCCGGGTACTTTCTCAACTCAATGTACATTTTGCGGCCAGAAAGCAGACCTTTACCATATGGTATGGGCTTGCCAAGAAAACCAAGCCATACCTCGCAAAGAAAACCCAATGTGGGTGAATTGAGAGGTGGCCTTGCGCAGCTCCGACCTTGCTGCATAAAGAACCTTGCTTGCGAGAGCTCGGGCAGCGGCATCAGCCTACGGAGTCCCAGACTGAGCACCCGACCAAACCATCCCTTAACTCATAACCCAATTTCATAAATAAATGTTTTAACGTTCATGCGTGGATATGAATGCGATTGCGTAATGACCCCGTTCTCCAGAAAATCCGGCATCAAGGTTGTCAGCGTCGGTGTGTGAGCAAAACACCGGCATGCATATGAAAGGTGGTGGCTGGTGGCTGGCATGACAGGCCAGTGATTGGTCGTGTGGTTGCCTGACGCACCGTGACTATATTTGGCAGGAGATGCCAACTGGCGCTCTCTCCCTTAACTCATAACCCAATTTCATAAATAAATGTTTTAACGTTCATGCGTGGATATGAATGCGATTGCGTAATGACCCCGTTCTCCAGAAAATCCGGCATCAAGGTTGTCAGCGTCGGTGTGTGAGCAAAACACCGGCATGCATATGAAAGGTGGTAGCTGGTGGCTGGCATGACAGGCCAGTGATTGTTCGTGTGGTTGCCTGACGCACCGTGACTATATTTGGCAGGAGATGCCAACTGGCGCTCTCTCCCTTAACTCATAACCCAATTTCATAAATAAATGTTTTAACGTTCATGCGTGGATATGAATGCGATTGCGTAATGACCCCGTTCTCCAGAAAATCCGGCATCAAGGTTGTCAGCGTCGGTGTGTGAGCAAAACACCGGCATGCATATGAAAGGTGGTAGCTGGTGGCTGGCATGACAGGCCAGTGATTGGTCGTGTGGTTGCCTGACGCACCGTGACCATATTTGGCAGGAGCTGCCAACTGGCGCTCTCTTTTCACATGAAAGGGTGAGATCGGAATCAAAACTCCAGGATCCTTGCATTCTGAGTATGATACTGTATCATACTCATAAAATACAGAATAAATATGACTGTATGTCAATAGTATGTGTTATATATTAAAGGAACGAGTTAAGATATATATAATTAGGCGAGTAGCAATGCCCATGCTCGCTAACAAGGATCCGTAAGGTCATTTGGCAAACGCAACCCATTAACACTGCCGTTTTATACCCTTAAAGGCAAAGCTAAAGTGTACCCCCGCCTCCCAAATTTTATGGAGCACGGTAAAGAAAACGATTAGCAGAAACAAACACCCCATGCAATGAAATATTTAAAACACTCCCGCGGAAACTTTCCGGCACAAATATCCATTAGTTCTAAGGTCTCTGCACAAGCTGGCCCATTGGCAACCACGGCCAACTACCGAAGGACAGGTTTGGCAAACCATTGAATTCTGAAGCACCACGAGAGGAAACCTATGATGCTTTCATTTCCGGTGGGCTCGGTAAAAGCTGAAGTCACAGAGACATAACTGCGCAGAAAAAATTCCGTCGCCTCGGCGTTATAGCCACGAAAGACAGCGGAAAAAGGAAATCGTCGAGAATACGGGAATAGTCCGGAGAGAAAATATCTCGATCATTACTAATTTAGCGGGACAAGAAATTCCTGGAAATGCACACCATGCACCGGAAGACGCGTGCTGAGGTCCTTACTCTCGTCATAGCACGAGTGATTCATCGAAGTCTATGCCCCCCTGTAGGTCATTGTATGGGCCCTTTCGTGTAAAGCGCACATATTCAGCGACAGGAAGCAAGTCTAGGTTAAGTAAATTTGAATAGATGCGGCGGTAACGCTGAGAACGAGAAGTCACAGTTTTTAAACAAACTACGCAAAGAAAACCACATGCGTACATTCTTTTTCTTCTTTTTCTTGTGTTATTATCTTTGCGCCGTAGTGGTTTTCAAGTCATGAACCAACTCGCCCCACACATATTCAGAATAAATATGACTGTATGTCAATAGTATGTGTTAAATATTAAAGGAATGAGTTAAGATATATATATAATTAGGCGAGTAGCAATGTCCATGTTCGCTAACAAGGATCCGTAAGGTCATTTGGCAAACGCAACCCATTAACACTGCCATTTTATACCCTTAAAGGCAGAGCTAAAGTGTACCTCCGCCTTCCAAATTTTATGGAGCACGGTAAAGAAAACGATTAGCAGAAACAAACACCCCACGCAATGAAATATTTAAAACACTCCCGCGGAAACTTTCCGGCAAAAATATCCATTAGTTCTGAGGTCTCTGCACAAGCTGGCTGGCGAACGGTGAGACAAAGTGAGCACCGTATCTCAAACGTAACAGTCCCTTTGACTTCGGAATAACTGCCTGTAGGGCGATATTCCGAAGTCAAAGGGACTGTTACGTTTGAGATACGGTGCTCAGAATCTGATTTAGCGTGCAGAGTGAAATTATATGGCAGTCAATTTCAGAGCTATGACGAGTCTCAAGAGCGGTCGCCCAATCTTGGCACAATTCAGGAAGTTCAGAAGTCGTCAATTCAGAAAATGGAAGCATGTTCTTACAGAGAGCAGCTCTTGTACTTAAATTCCAATTCTGCAGGCGAGGGGACGCATCGAGCTTCAACAAATAGCACACATGTATTCATTGTGCTCAAATCAAGAGTCGCCCTTCACGTTCCTTTTCTCTATGTATTGAGCGATGAGCGCCTCGTGTTAGTACCGTAGGAAACTTCCGGACTATAGAATGTTTCCGGGCTCATGTACACATTGAATGAAATCAGGTGCCCTGCAGAGATCAACGCGGCAAGAAGCACAATGTCATTTTTCTCGCTCTTTTGTGGCAATGTACTTGTTTATCTATGAGCACTGCCATATCTGGGAGCTACAAGAGAAAGAAAGCGAAAGTTCCGGGATTACGATGACCGAATAACAAGTACACCTTCTTGAACTTAACGCTGAAAAATATCACTTAGCAATGCGCCATTTCGAATTTAGAAGCCATTCAAAGCTGTTGATTCGGCCTTTTTTTTTTTTGTTTAAATATATCCTGACCTTTAGAGAGTGCCACAGGCTTTTCATATTCGATGTATAAATATAAACAAGTGAATGACGATTAAGAAGTGAGACTGAGTTCCCGTACGCACCGCACCAGGATGTACAGTAAACACAGCTGGACGGTGATCACAGTCCTTTCGCACACGGCGACGATTCCCATAGCGCTTCCTCGTGCTCGTTGAACGGGCACCGTTTTTCGACGCTCTTGCACCCTGGTTCACTGTTATGATTCGTACCGAATAAAGCCGGCTCGGGGAACACTTTCAGCACGGTGAGAACAAGCAGCACAATACAGTCCACAAGGCCGTGATGGTAGAAAGCAATCGTGGGGGCTGGGATGGGCGCTCGCGGATCCGACAAGTGTGGTTTAAACCTTTTGAAGCTGGAATCGTTCCGAGACCACCACACCAACGAACCAACGATGCCTCCCGGCCCCCGGTGACGACTGAAGGATCCAGGGATCTCCACGGGCCTCTTTTATACGTGGCGAACGGAAGGCACAGCTGTGTATCGCACCGACGGGAGTTCGAAGGGGGAGAGCAGATAAAGGAAAGCTTTGGCTGGCTGCGGGCGAGGGCGGAAGAGGAGGAAGCCCAGACAATCCGAACGTGAGATGAGAAGGCGAGGAGACAAAGTGAAATGCTTCGAGATCTCTGAGCTTCACAGGGCCCCTGTCCGCTCTTAAGTGGGCACCTAGGACAAGCTATCGGGTTGCAGATAGCGAAAGGGAAGGCACACGCAAACTATGGAAGCAACTATATAAAAAGAAAAACATTACGTTTTGCGACTGCGGAACAGAGTAGATACTGAACTAATGTTACTGGCGAAATTTTAAAAAGGCTTAGATAATAGGCGACTCTCCCTTAAATGAAGAAACGGTCTCCAAGAGATGGTAAGCGCAGCCCAAAGCCGCCGTATGTCAGCTGGGTAGATGAGATTACATTTTCTTTCCCAATCTGCACTTTGCGGCATTATGAATGGTGAGGGCGATATGGACCGACCAATATGGCACCCTCAACATGACTATGTATTGTGTTCCTACGCGCCAGTAGACCACGGTGTAAGAATGTGACTCAGTCACCTTGTATGAGCGTCATCCTGATTGGCCCTATCGCCCTCACTTTTCGTTGTGCTGCTAACAGCTGGTGAAGCAAAGTATAGTAAATTTGCAATATCCGCGTTGTGGATAGTGCAGAACTGAGTTAATTGAATGTCAACAGGAGAACTTTTTGTCCTCCACTGGACCTGTAAGTGAACTTAGGTGATATAATATAATACAGGCGGTTATGGGGGGGGGGGGGGGGGGGGGAGTGATTGCGCCTGTTTGAGCAACGCACTTCTTGATTCTTTTCTTCCGTGGAGAACCAGGAAAGACAAGCAGTATTTTACGGGCATTTTATCGATCGGAAGGTGGCTCTTAAGTCCGCCCTTGAGTCGCCTTCTATCGAGGATTGAGGTGGCTTCTGGTGCCATTGTCGAGATTAGTTTGGATTAGATTACACGGTTTGACGTCCAGAAGGGACACCCCAAGATGGAATCCATGGTGAAGTTTCATAACTGGACCACCTGGAGCTCTTTACCGTGTACAGATATCGGACAGTGCATGGGCGCCTTGAGCTTTGCCATAATTGAAACGCGGTCGGCATCGCACCCACGTCCCCGGAGTCAGCAGTCGGGCACCCTAACCACTGCGCCACCACGGCGGACCACGGGCAGGCAAAAAGAATGCCCCTTTCTTAAATTTCTTGCCAATGAAATGCATTAGCAGAGGCCTCAATCCTTTCTCTGACGGGCAGTTCACCAACCAGCGTGGACATGTGCACGAAACAAAAAGGTACATCGGAGCGTGTGCTACCATGAATATACCCTGCGATATTCTTTCTTCCTTACTGTCTTCTTTACCAACTCAATTCAATTGAGTTTTGTTTTCCAGTTTTTTTAAGAACTCTGCTGCAACACAGTTCTGTGCTACGTGAATAGGCATTATAATTTCGAGCAGCAACTTTGAATTGACACTTACTTCCATGCCTTCTACACGCACTTTTGTTTTAACCAGGCATTCCCTGGACAACGAGCAAAGCAGTCTACCACGTCATATAAAGGCACCGGTTGGTTGTTTCTGGAGCAAAAGTGAGTATTGTTAAATACTGCTTGGTTGTCAGCATTTAAAAAGTGAAACGGTTCCCTTCTCAGTTCTTTCTCTAAAACGCGTACACCGCCATGGTATTTCTCATTCATTGGCAACTGTTCAGCCCCGCAGTCATATTCGTTTCATGTGTTCTAACAAATGTCTGCTAACGGATGCTTGAACAGACCACAGGAACGGACAATACCGTAACGGGAACGAACACCCGATCCTCCTTTTTCTGCTGCGTTCGAATAGGGACTATGCACCAACGTCAGAGTGGTGAGCAGTTTAAGGTGCATATCAAGACGAAAGACTGGCTGTAAACATATTTATTGCCTTATTATCACCTGCTCCGGCTTGCACTGCTGGAGCTGAGCCCTGCACAACAACATGGCGCCCGTTATGTCATGTGAATACCTCTAATAGCGTATCCAGAACAGTCCACCGGTATTGGGTAATTCGGCGCTACGCTGAACCACCTATTGGTTGCGGAAATCACTAAGCCCTCGACGTCGTCAGGGAAGAGCCGTGCTCATTGTGGGCGCAATACGAGCACTACAATCGGGCTATGCACACTGATACGAGCGAAAGCACTGTGAAAAGCAAGACAGCGTGACTGTGCTCTTACCGCACTCTCGAACAATGGTCGACGTCAGGCGCATAAGAACACATTCGCGCAGGGCACGCGATCTTGATCGGCCCTCTTCACCCTACAATATATAGTGGTGCAAACCTGTCGTGAAACGAAGCACACACACAGGCACACCGATGGTTGACGATAGAACTTAGCGTCCGGCATCAAAGTCCAAAGCTTTTCTAGTGGGACCTGAAATCGGAGAAATTTCAGGCGAAACATTCCTGGACATAGCCCTTCCGCTGTAGATCGCAAACATCGCAAATGAAAAAAAAAAGTTTGTAGCAGACCAAGGATAACGAATGAAGGCTATTTAGTGTCACCCAACTCTAACTCCAACATTACAACATGATCATGTACCATGTCGCCCGGGAAGGATGCCGATCAAACTCGGGCATCCCTCGTAACTGAGTCGTCTACGTTTTTTCCAGCCGAACAAATCCTTGGCGGCGTTTTACGCCGCAGTTTGACCTGCAGCACCAATATGCTCCTAACGCGGACCTGGATAAATTTTAGACTTACATTTTAATACAGAAGGCTCCAAAACCATCCTCCATTAAAATATGCCCAGCAAAACCACCTGCAGTAAGGGCTAAATTCTACTAGAGCTGCACTTCCCATTACAAGTATCTTTCCTCAAAAAGCGAAACCTATGACGAAGCGAAAACTATGACGAAGTCGTAATACCCATTCTATAACCAAGCAATAGTTCCCACCAAATTCATCGAGTAGATGCTAATATCAATATGAGTACTAGTATATTTTATTGTAGATCGATTTCTGAGATAGCTATGATGGGTAGCAAGTTTACAGGACTCGATCGACGTCACGGGAGTCCTAATTATCGCAGGGCCTTCTGCATACTTCGATGGCCAATCGTGTGGCGCTTGGCGGCCACAGCCTACGACGGGCCTCCGAGGGAAGCCAGTGCAGAGGCACGTCCACGATAACACCGTTTTCATCCGATAGCGATAACGGGGCGAACAATGCGTTAGAAGGACGCCGTTCAAACGCCAGAGACCTTTCTTGGTGCGGTCACTGAAGGATGGGAGATAAACGGAACTAATAAAAGGGTTAGCGTAATAGTACCGTTAGGACGGGCGCACCGATAAGGACGTCGCTGTCGTAGGTGTTCCACTGGTATACTGACAGCCACGGATCGGAAACACTTGTCGCATATATCAACATTTTCAATGTCAGACATCTGGGTACAGAGGTACGCTGGTTAGACAAAAACATGTACCCAGTGATGATACTCTGTATTTAAGCTTCCCAAATATTTTATGACATGACGTCATAGGCACAGGCTTCTAATCAAAGAGAAGTAATTGATTAACAAAAAATTCGTCATAAATTAAACGTAGCTCTTAACGATGATGTTCGTGAATTCAGGACTGTGAGGCATCAATGTTGTCCCGTCGCGGTAATACAGTGCTTATGATGCCCGACTACTTTGTTTGAGTACCCGAGTTCGATCCCGACCGCCGGCGGCTGCGTTTTCGATGGAGGCAAAATGAAGTCGTGTCTGTGTGCCATGCGATGTCAGTGCACGTTAAACATCCCCAGGAGTTCGAAATCACTCCGAAGCCCTCCACTACGGCTCCTCTCAATCTCAATCTCAATCTCTCTCTCTCTCTCTCTCTCTCTCTCTCTCTCTCTCTCTCTCTCTCTCTTTCTCCACTTTCACTCCCACCTTCCGCGGGTCAGGTGTCTGCAGAAACAAATGTGACAGATACTGCGTCTTTCCTTTCCTGTGAACCAATTATTATTATTACTGGCTTGGTTTGGCTTGGTTTGTGAAGTTTAACGTCCTAAAGCGACTGAGGCTATGAGACGCCGTAGTGGAGGACTCCGGAAAATTCGACCGGGGTTCTTTAACGTGCACTGACATCTCACAGCCCACGGGAGCCTTGCTTTTCGCCTCCATCGAAAAGCGGATTATTATTATTATTATTATTATTATTATTATTATTATTATTATTATTATTATTATTATTATTATTATTATTATTATTATTATTATTATTATTATTATTATTACTATTATTATTATTATTATTATTATTATTATTATTATTATTATTATTATAGTGAGGTATCAGTGCCCCGAACTGACTCAGATTACAAGAGGCACATTTGAAAAAGGCTCGGGAGTAATTTACAGCAGCTGGGATTCTTCAATGAGCGCTAATAGCTCCCAGAAAACGGGCACCTTTTGCGTTTCGCCATCATCTAAATACGGCTGCCATAGCCAAGATCGAGCTTAGGATCAGCTCCCGAACGCCAAAGACACTGACTGACCATGGCAGGTCTGTCACGATGCCACCTGTGGCCATTCTGAAGCTGCAACCCAATTTTTTGGTGAATACTGGTACGTTATTTGATGGTACTTAATGTTCGAAAGCACTTTATACTGCCAATATTCACCGTTCACATTTATTCCTTTCTTTCATATAGTAACAATGAACTATCGCCAGTTTTCACCAGAATGCTGACAATGTTGCACTAAATTCGGTCTAACACGCACGTCTTCTAAACATGACACACTGATTGCACTGCAACATTTCTCACGGCTCACATGCAATGTCGCTTTATGTAACCGCCGAGCAACTAAAATGAAGCCAGATGTGAATGAGGCTTTCCTATGTGTGCGAGCTGTGGCGATGTTTTGAATGGCTGATAAATATTAGGGCAGAAACTTTTGTTCACTTCTTCAATAAACTGAGCCTTGTCACAATGGATTAACATTGTATAGAAAAGCATAGGAGGCGCTCGTGGACGCTGGAGGCGGATGGAGAATCATCGGCTCCGTCCCCTGCCAAGGCGACAGATTTGCTCACAACGCCGCTACAGAACTGCAGGCTTCGATGTAGAGCTTCCTAGGTCAGGTAAGTAGTTAGCACTATTGCATAAGTGGGCAGACGTAGGACACGCTGTAGCATGCCTGATTCTCCGAAAATATTTCGCAATTCAAAGAAACGCCCACTGAACTGACACAGCTTGTAGACATTGTTGAAAGGTGTGTCCGGCGACAACGCACATGTATCGAGCGTTGTCGTGATGATTTAAAAAGATACCAGCTTCAAAACGTTGTTGCCATCGTTTTAATGACCTTGAAATTGCTCGCAAGTGGTTTAAGAAGGGGCGCCTTCAATCCTGCATTTTGAAATTTAATATACTTTGAGATCTTTTGCTGACACTTGTTTCGGTTGAACGTGCCACCGCCCACACCGCGATCTGAGAGGAACTCCGGCACGAACTACAATGTATTTTGATTATATGCATTTCCGAGGGTAGTACCACCAACTGTTAGCCCCCCTGTCGACAGCAGCGCCACTCTTAAAGCTGGGCCACCAAGTTGTCTCAGTCGCTAGCTGAAATAATCAAAAGCGCTGCAGCAAAAAAATACCAAATTCGTAAACCTTTTTGAGGAACCATTCTCCACTAGTATCAAAACATAATTCCTCGTCCAAACGTTTGCACGCTAAGCTCTGCTCGCTACCTACATTAAATGAACTGAGGTATTTAATCACGAAGCAGGTACCTTCTTACTGCGCCTTTTTTAATCGAGCTCCAAGAGGTCCATGTAATCTCCGAGGATATCACACGCGCTTTTTAAGTACGTCATTGCCGCTGTGGTATTCAGACCAGCTGAAATATTTGCTTGCTGAGGTGTGCGGCCACTGATTTGCGCATGTTGCTGCACCAGAGTTATGAAAGACGTTGGCTCGTTTAAGGACAATCGACATCTGCGCGAATGCAACTGTGCACAGGACCACTGCAAGTGCACACTAACATTTGCATAGGCGCACCTTCATGTGCGCCCATGCAGACAAAGCAGTAGGAAACGTTCAGGGGAGCACTTGAGCTTCGCATAACGGCAGCACGCGATTACGGCATCTACTTCTAGTTACACACACACACTCATTAGAACAGAGTCGGAAGATCAAATTTTGCGTGAAACGCCGTCGGACATGCATATACGCCCTCCCTCATCCCAAGCCGTACGAACGTCCCATGCATGGCCTAGTCGGTAGCGTCTCAGGCTCGCAAACCAAGAGTCGTAGGTTCGAATGCCACACGAAACATGAAACTCCTGAAAATGTTCTTTAGGCGCAAGCAATTTCTTTACAAAGTTAAATCAGGTCAGACAGGTATCGGCCTGTACTCCGCATTACGTGTTATGTTTTATTCCACTTTCACTCCATTCGTGACGCCACGTTTCACGTGAGCGTTGCGCTGAGTTCGGACTTCCAGTTGTGAGATCATAGGGGCGTGACGTCATGACCTTTTACTGTTTGAGGGATTAACGTCTCAAAGCGACTCATGCTATGAGAGACGTCGTAGTGGAGGGCTCTAGAAATTTCGACCACCTGGGGTTCTTTAACGTGCACTGACATCGCATAGCACACGGGCGCCTTGCATTTCGTCTCCACCGAATAGCGGCCACCGCGGCCGGGATTCGATCTCGCATGTTTGGGCACAGAAATCGAGCGCCCTAAACACTGCGCCACCACGTCGGTGCGTCACGACCCTTGCGACCAATGCGATTTTTGCTTTGCAACGCCGACGCCCAGATTTCTGTGACACGGAGCCTTAACCCTATCACATGAAATGAGCGGACACAGGAGACCGGAGAATAAATCTTGAAAATGTAAGCTCATAAGTCATTTCATGCATCAAAATGTAGAGTAGACAATATGATGTGATTCAGCAAGTGTGCTTATCAGTATTGATTACAGATATTGGTCATAAGTAAACGCTGTTTCACCTAGTCTGAATATTTTATGACAGTGAACTTCTGGAAACCGGACCTCGGAGTGTTCTTGATGAAGGGGTGTCGCAGGGTCTATCATTAATGAAGGATGGAAGTGCGTGGTAGGTGAAGGCTCCTAGGTAGGATATTCTTATCAAATGATGTCCATTGGAGGCGAATTTAACCGCGGGCCTTGTCACTCCAACAGTAACCCGCAACATACTCCCAGTTTCTTGCTAGGAAGCATGTGCTGCCGTCGCCTTAAGTATATCCGATTGCGCTGCTGATGGAGGTCCACATCACCACGCGTTAAATGGCTTACAGAGTGAAGTTTAAGCATAGGACAAGAACACTTGTGCTAAAGGTTTCCGACCAGAAGCAGTGGATGTAACGAGCTTGCTGGCCTAGCCATTCACAGGCCAATGAAGTCGATGGTCAAGCCCGAGCCCCCCTGCGACGCAAAAGGTCCAGACCAGCAGAACTCGAAGAGTTGCACCGTATCACCAGCTTCGAAGTCTCCCCTGACTCGCAGGCACGGTAACGATTGGTTGTTGTGAAAAGAGCGGCTGGATAAGGGGGGTCGCCCTGTGAACCGTTCCGAGTGCAGATGAACTCGCGGTACGTGCTGAATCGGCGTCGAGAAAGACGAGGAGGAAAAGACACGCCCGACGTTGAAACGCCGAAGACGCTACTCAGCGTGCTTTTGCAGGTCGCACTTGCGCATCTTAGAAGCTGCATGCGATGTCGAAACCTCATAGTGGATCACACTGAACGCAATGCGAGTTGACAAGTTTGGGGTTCTGCAGTAGCCATTCGTCCAGTGCCCAGTAGCAAAATATGAAAAATCCGCAGGAGCATCTAAGTTTCGCCGATGCAACAAAATTATTATGCTGACTTCTTTACATTGCTGAATAAAACTGAGTGCACTTAATTATCACTATGCCATTAAAAGGTTTTGTCATTAAGTGTCTTTGCTTCAGAAGCTAATGTTGCCGGCTTGGTGCATAAATCAGAGAAAGCTCTTTGGTGTTGACTGACTAGCCCCCCACCTTGCACGTGGCCACCTGCCGGATAGTTCATGTGTTAACCACCTCCACGTTCAACATTCCTACCCAAGCGTGTGAGCCTCCTTCATCGCCTCCCTTGTAGTTCTTCCCTCTCGCAGCGACCTTTCCGCCTCATAACTCTCTATCCTACAAGTGGAATAGGCATTTCCGTTTCCACATTCTTCCTACCGCAAGTAGCAGGTATTGTGCTATCATGTTATTTTGCTATCATTGTTACTGTCTTCATTATCGAATATATCCTTTAATTTACACGGCCCCCAACATCGGATGCCACAATACTTTTCTCACCGAGCTACTAGTGCAACCGCATTAACAGCAGCGGCGCGGGAGTATTCGAAATTTCGAATAACAAATCGAATATTCTCCTATTCAATTATTCGCGCAAATTAAATTGTGTATGATCAAAATCAGTCTAAACAAACAAAACATTATCTAAACTTTTTGAAGTCATTGCGAATAAGCGCATAAACCTCGAGTAAGGCCGCGGTGTTTTTCGGACCTGTGTTTAGCTAGGACTTCGCGTTTTGCGGTGTGCCTGCGGCCACACAGTGTACAATTGGGAGGATCCATAATTTTTGAAATTAAAGCACCCTTTTTTTTTTTCGCACTGCTTTACATATAACCGCCCAAGATTTTATCACCCACGCAGTGAGCGTGAGGGCGCAAAGCGACGTCATCAGTGGCTAATCTGCGAGGCATAGCTCGCCAGCAAGCGCCGGCGAAAGATATGTCAACTCACGATCATGGTCCCGCTCTCGGGGCCTTTTGCGCCAGCCTAGTTGCATATGACCAAGACTGTACCCTTGCCGTCATTCTTGAAATGACGCACTGCCCCATATAAACCAATCTTTGGTGTTGGTAGGCTAACATACCTAGAACAGTGGCGCAACGAGGACAAAAGTGTTCTGTCCTCTGTTATGAGTGTCATAGCCCCTCAAGCTGTTATTCTGAGGTAGGCAGACAACCATCCGATGTGTTCTAGACGCCTTGCGTAGCTTTTGAGGGCGTTTTTTTTTAATTAAATAGAAACAAGAATAAACTAAGACAGCCAATATCAGTTAGTAATGCTCGAAAAGGACAACTGAAAGGAATAATAAGTAGTGCTCTAAATTCTACGTCGGCGTTTTGCGTGAATATTTTACGCTTAAATTCTGCGAGGTACGTATGGGATTACACTTTCGGTTCTAGCTTTAGAAGCGCATTATATGAAACCATAACTCTATAAAAGTTCATTCCGTAATTATTTGGTTTCTTGGTTAAATACAACTTTAAGATCTTATTGTCTTTAATGTCCTGATTTTTCAAAACCCCTTACCTTAGATGCGAAAAGATCATATAAGAACACCGGCAAAGGCGGCGATGTTATAGACAAAATATACACAAAATACTTATGACACCAAGCCATGCGATCGTGTTGAAATCTACTATCACTGCTTCCACACAGAAATGTTCATTGCTTTCGGTATATTTCATTGGCCGAAAGCCAACCTGAAAAACTGGTCGGATGCAAATGAACTGAGTTCCAAATGCGCTAGAGCTCCATGGTGGTGGGTAATTTTTTGTGGTTTTGTGAAGTTTTTGAGTTCCTGAATTCCACCACAGTACTTGTGATGTTTCTCTTCTATACACCTTGCTGTCAAATTCCATCTGTCGATTTCATGTAGGGGGGCAAACGTCAGTGAAGCTGGGGTTGAAGCTGTTCGCTTCGTCTCTCCAATTTTTATTAAAGGTAAAAGCTATTCGATAAGAAAAAAGAATAGATCTAGCAAGAGCAAATCACTCTTCACGTCTGGCTCTTCTTCAATGATATATCGCCTCGCGAGCGTGAATGATTGCCCACGTTTTGTTTTCATAAAAAAAAAAATTAAGACCGCTACATTGTTCCGATCGTGTAGGCGCTAAATCCTGTGAGAGTGAACGCTGCGTTTATTACTGAGCGCAAGGTTTATCGACATTCCCAGAACTATTACTGATACAAACACCATAAAGTGGCTGGAACGGATGGAAGACAGCAGTGCATGCCTAGTAGGGTAGCGGCAGCTGTTTTAAAGGGAACGGTTTATTTTTACGCTTCGTGTAATTCCATACGGGAGAAACCTAAGCGCTGTCCTTGTATTTCGCGGCCCTAGCGAACAACACTGAGCGACATCTAGCTGGAGTTGGGTTTTACGGTAGAGAACAAAACTGTTTGCTCAGTCCGTTCCTGACTAGAGTGCAATTGTCTTTCAAAGGTATGGTCGGGATGTAACTGAGAGCATGACGTGAAAGAAAGTGCTGGAACGAAAGCAGACATTAAACACAACGCCGACACTGAGAGAACATTGGCTCGAAACGAACAAGGTTCGTTGCAAAACATAACTTCTGAGCAAACATTTGCGAATGGTGCCTGGGATAAATTTCGTTCAAAAAGATGGATTCCTCAACAATGAGAGGCCGCGCTGATGCAATGTTTATTTCCCCCTTTTTACTTTTTAACAACAAGACAGGCTTCTGGGAGCACATACTCACAGCGTACCTTTCACATTTCGTATTCGAAAGCCAAATGTGCGCATGGCCGCTAGGTGATCCTGGGGAATTGTAATTCGGTAGTGCGCAATAAAGACAAAGACGGGGCGGGACGAGCCCACAACCCGGCCTGTCTTCTCCTACACTTCACATTAAAATAAAGACCACAGTAGTTACTTCCACAAGGATGAACTTGGGAATGTGAACGAACGTTCCAGTTATAGTTCATCCGACGTATACTTTAGAAACATCACGAAGACGATATCCACTGTCTCACAATTATCTGTCAAAAAAGGGGGTATATAACGATGTTGCCAACTAAGGGCGCCTGGTCCAGTGTTAGAGAGCCGAGCGAGCGGAAACTCTTTTCCCGGCTGAACGGCGGATCAACATGAATAATGAGGTCACGAGGCAGACTCTGACAAGAACCATTTTTAGGCGAGCCGCTTAGATATGGCCTCCGGTTTGCTGACGATGTAGCTCTTACAGTCGACAAACTAGCATAACGCATAGAAGCTTGTCTGACAAGTTTACATTGCGGTTTCAAAGCCCATCGTGAATGTCGCAGCTGGCTGCAGTGCCTTTCCAAGCGTTGTCCTAAGCGTAGAATGGCCAGGGCTGTTGAGTAACTATTGGCGTCCCAGTGCAGAAACCATGTTGAGAGAAAGCACTCGCGCTACAAACGGGCGCTGGCGTGTGGCACTCTCATTGAGGTCACCGGTTCTCGCTGCCGGGTCCACTGGGAGCCCAGACGTTTGATGTGGAGTGCGCTTTGGGCCAAGCTAAGTTGAGAGTAGGCGGACATGTACCTGCCATAGGGGTAAAATGCCGGCAATGGGCGCTCTAAATTGTTTTAGATACTGTTATTGGCGTTCCAAAGGAAACACCAATAGATCAATACACGCGATGACAAAAGTGCTCGCGTTTTCAGCTCAGCGAAGACCTGAAGTAGTGCAATAGACTACACGTTATTCAGTCAGGTATGTATATGCTGCAAAACCATGGCAAGCCTACACTGAACGCGCGAACCGTTTGCAGCATTTGGCCAGAGTAGGTGTACACGACAATCGATGAAGTCACTCTATCGAAAATCACAGCAGAAAGGTTTTCGTCCTTGAAACACGTTTTGCGTGTAGTGTTTTGAGGCAGGGCCTGGTAGTAGTATCAAAAGAGGTTATCGCCGCAACGCCAGAGTTTCTGACAAACACCAGACTTTTCGTATTATTGCGCACCCATGTAGCCACAGAGCCTGCTGGATTATACTACAAAAACTCTCTGGGTCAGGACGCCTAATATTCTAATATGTACCACATATTAAAACAGCCGCTTTCCCATTTATGACTAAACACAGCGCCTTCATAATATTAACGGCCCGCAGACGTGGTAACAAACCAATATCACAGTGTTCCGACAATGACATATTGTGTTCATCCTTCAAGGTCTTAAAGGGGCTCCGATTTTGAGTACTTTCCTAATCTCGTTATCGTGATTTCAAATCGTCCTCAAAAGCAGTTATCTAATTCGATGTGTAGCAATTAGGTTCAATTAAAAAACTGCAAATGCTTCCGTTTATTTCCTTATGAGCAGCTTCAACTGTATGATGGAAAGGGTCAAAGAAGTGCCGTTTGAGCTCGAACAACTTGAAACAAGTATTCCTTGAAAAAATAAGGTAGCGTTTAATAGAATCATTGTCCGGACAAAGGCTTTTTTTCTCACTTTTGTCACAGCTGAAACTTTATTAGCGTATTCAGCCGTGGGGAGTTTGGGGGAGTACGTGAAATAAATGTGTTTGCGAGAAAAGGTCATGACCGCATGGTTTCAGCCATTGTTATAGCAAGACGATTTCGCGTGTATCTATAGCTAATTTCGTACAATAACGAGCGAACAAAGACAGTTTATTTCGGAAATGTATGCCCACGGAAAATAACCAAACGGTACACTCTAAACAGGAATTGCCCTATGTAGGATGTTCCTTAGCGTGTTCTCTATTATGGGTAGGGTATGCTGCACAAGCCTTAGGACAAATTTGGATGACTAAATATACAGAATGCTAGTGTTGTCGATAAAGCTTTAGCTTCACATGAAATTACGTATGATATGATGCAGTTAGCAATGAAATTAGGCTCTATCCTCGACGCTAGAGACGTCTAGAGACTAGCAATCAGAAAATATTTAAATATAAAAAGATGTTTGTAACTGTAACTGCTTCGAATGTTTTGAAGTGAGAATCTGTTTCCGTTGCCTACCGTAAGTATTCCATATCTTTAGTGACAAGAATTTGTCCCTGGGTTTGGGTAGAATAACTAGCAAATATAATCATTATCATCAGCCTGATTATACCCATTACAGGGCGAAGGCCACTCCCATATTTCTCCACTTAACCCGGTTCTGTGCTAGCTGCATCCACTTGACCCCTGCGAACTTCTTAATCTCATCCGCCCACCTAACTTTCTGCCGCCCCCTGCTACGCTTTCCTTCCCTTGGAATCCAGTTTGTTACCCTCAGCGACCATCGGTTATCCTCTCTTCGCACTACATGTCCTGCCCATGTCCATTTCTTCTTCTTAATTTCCACTAGAATGTCGGTAACTTGAGTTATTTCTCTGACCCACTCTGCATGCTTCCTATCTCTTAATGTTACCCCTACCATTTTTCGTTCCATAGCCCTTTGGGCTGTCCTCAACTTAAGTAGAACTCTCTTGGTTAGCCTCCACGTTTCAGCCCCATATATGCAAATATAATATAATATAATATAATATAATATAATATAATATAATATAATATAATATAATATAATATAATATAATATAATATAATATAATATAATATAATATAATATAATATAATATAATATAATATAATATAATACAATATAATATATACAAATATAATGGAGTGCTCTTAATTGCTTACAAGGCAATTTACGTTTAGATCATAAGCACCACAAGCTGACGAGAAGCTCGTGAACGTTGACGCGTGTTATAGAACCCAGTGGAATATAATATATGTGCTGTTGCATGCTGAGAAGGATTTAATGGCAGCGTATGATATGATTTGTAATAAATAATTAGCCATATATCAAATTTCTTCAGTTTTTGTGGCCAAATTACGTCTGACTTCGTGGCTACAAAAAAACTACCTAGTTTACATCAAGAAGTTAAATGCCCGATTGTGATACTGTAAAACCGCACTGTAAACCGCTTCATTCGTGTGTCGTCTTCCACTTGTCTCTGTCTATCAAGTAGCGCAGTATTCCACAGTAGGTCAGATATGTTTCACCTTGTTTAGCGCCGTAGACTGCTAAGGCTCTGTTAAGAATTTAGATGTCGACCCCGTCCAGAGTCTGTACGCCAAGCTGCCATAGGCACCCTGCAATGAAGTTTACTGTGGCGATCACCGCGCCGTAACACATGGCCTAGCGAGAAGAGCAATTACTTTTAAGGCGCTTTCGTGGGGCGTTTTCACGCCACCTACATGAGCTTACAGGGATCAAATTGCACGCTCTGTCGAAGCTTTGCATGGCTCGTCACACAACTGGGCTAGATCAAGAGCGCCTAGTCAAGGACGTTATCTGTCACATGCGTATCTATAACAGTGATGAATATGCTCGATCGTTTATCGCGAACCAAATAAGCGGCTAACGGCAACATTGAGTCATGCTGCGGAACAAATGCAGCGCCGCCTAGCCAGTGCATGTTCCCTATAATATAACCGAGTATAGCTATTCCAGGCTTGCTTGTCGCCACCGCTACACTCGGTTATGCGAATGAGAATCCGTAAATCGGTGTAATCCATCGCACTCGGCTACCAGTGCATTCGCTCTACTGTAATATGTGGAAATCGAAAGTGCTGTATCAAACTGTCTTCTGAAGGTTCGGTTACTCTTATGAAAAATATTATTTCCTGATCTTGATTCATGGCTGCGACAAACTACAGTAGAGGACAAAACTATTAGTGAAACAACAGCAGCCTCGTTTCCTTAGTTTCAGTGTCACACGCACGTAAAAGGATAGGTTGACAAAAGATGGGCCTATCTGCCAATCTTTACATTTGCGAGCTAGGAAATCCACCATCGCTTTAAACAAAATACGAAGCACAGATAAATCAAGGAAGATGACACGACAGGAAGGTCAAAGGATGCACTGGCTTCCCGCTGCTACATAGGAGCGTGCCGGAGAGACCTCAGGTCCTTTTTACACGCTATAAATATTCCTGCCCCAACAGGTACGTGACCGTGTGTTTCTTCCTGTTGTAATTTCCTTTTACCTTCTCTATTTCCGCACTGCAAGCCTACATTCTAGCATATCATTTAGTAGTACTTCCAAATGCTGCTTGAGAGACTGATTCCGTTCTTGACCGCCGCTTAGAAGTCAAACATACCATAAAATACAGGCACAGACGACAGGGCATACTTATCGTTCTCGCACCGTTTTCGAGGAGCAGACTGATTACGTTCAATCAGCTTTAAAAGAGGGAAAGATATAATATCCCTCAGTCCGCCCAATAAATGCGAAACCGGCTTGAACAAATTGTGATCTGAAGTGGATCTGCTCAATTGAGGATAAGGTGGCACTGTATGCGCGCAGGTGGCAAAATTATAGGGGCGCTTAATGATAAACGTGCGATGAGATTGTGTTAGCATTAGGCTTTCTTCTTGTGTGCGGCGTCAAGGCGATCAGAACTGAAGCAAGACATGGTTAACTGACGAATTATGAAAGTCGTGTGTTTTCCGCAGTAGGTGTAGTTAGACTGATGACGGTGATTATTATGGCTGAGCTGTAGCCTGTTCTCAAAGGTGGACACAAACAAAATGCACTGACATCACTCCACTTTGTTTGCGACAAAGGCGTGTGATAGTTACAGCAGTATTTATGTCGTTCATATTTGCTCAAAAACTAGAGCAGATGAAATCACCATTGTTAGTGGGAATAGCGTGTTTTTCGTATCATCCCACGCTCAAAAAAAAAAAAAAAATACTTGCCCATATCGAGCATGTCATGAGCGCATGCCTCGAGACGTCTCAAACGAATCGATGCTGTTGTAAGGCGCCATGTCAAAGCAAACCCTGTCACTGCCGTCAATGCAACTTAATAGAAACGCTCAGAAATTGCATATTACCGTTTCTGTTTAGGATGCCACAGCTACTAAAGAATGCGACCGTAAACTGCAGCGTAGCAGAATACACTTTGAACAGGCCACACTGTACCCGGTGTATGCACGATATAGCTGTCTGAGTACCTTTTTTTGTTGTTGTTGTTGTTAAACCTCCGTCGCAGAGTCTGTGGTAGGGCGCTTGAGTTCTGAGTTCGGGAACGGGAAGTTCCATTACGGTTGTTTCGCAACGAGCTCCTCTGCTGTGGGATTTGACTGCACATTTTATTACCCCAGGTGGTCAATGACAGCGAAGCCTGCCGCTACATCATGCGTCATAGCGACGTCGCTTTGGTGCGTTAAACCCATATGCACTCTCTTATCCTTTTTTTTATTTTTTTTTTTTTTGCTGTTAAGGGCTTTTGCGCATCCGTACCAGAGGCAGTGAGCAAATTTTGGTTTAGAAAAATGTTCGAACGTTTGAGAAACATATCTGCCAGCACTTAATTGTTACAAAATACACCTACATCAATGTACTTCACCGATAGCCCATTAAAATCCCTTTTCGTCTAATTGCTTCTGTTGTCTTCCAAGCAAACTCATAGTTTCTGACAAGGGGAGTAAAATAGGTCCATACGGCTTTAACTATGAGTGGTCATTTCGGGAATAAATACATCTTTATAGTCGCATGATAAGATTAATTCAATTTCTTTCGGGGGCAGTTTTATATCCGAGGCCTGTTTCGGAAGTAACGCTAATATTTTGTTTCGCATAACGTTGAGTCACTGCGCAATATTTATGGTGATATAAAAATTTTCAGCCTCTCAAATTTACTTGCAGGACATGACAGTGCCCATGAACAGTTTTTTACGATGTCTTCGCAGCCACTGATCCGCAGCTTGCACTTTAACGTTACTGAATAGTCATAAATTTTGTCAAGTGCGTAAAGCTTCTCTCACAGTGAAATCTACTGGCACTGTGCACTGTAACAAAAATTATTACACTACTAATTTACCATTTATCAGAATCACACACATAACAAATTTGGGCCTTGTGCATTGTTGTCTTTCAATAGCTGATGTGCTGTCAGTGTACGGCAACCCGCCGGGCAGTATGCTGTCAGTGATACATTTACCCAACTTAATCCTCTGGTCAAGTACGATATAATGAACCAGGCTGTGTCTCGATTACTTTGAAGTTCTGCAGGTCAGAGCTCGAACCTTGCATCTGCGTGGACTTGCTACTAGATTTGCATGTCTGACACGCGCACCCTGTTCAAAACGCCATAGGAAAAACAAAACTGAACTGTCATTGGGCAGGTGATACACAACAAAAATATCAGGCCCATGAGCGCGGTACAGCGCAAAAAGCGTGCAAAACGATCGCAGTAAATCTGAATGACCGGTAGTTGTGTGCCTTGTTTTCTAAAATGCACGCTTCTTTTCCGCAGCATTGGCTAAATCGACGGATTGTTTTCAATAGTGGATCATTGTAAACAGTAAATCGCTAATGTATTGCAGGAATCTTTAACGTCATAACGCTAAATAGACCTGGGAAATATTGACCAGCGTAAACAAGGAGTAAACTGTAGCGAAACAAGAATGTGTTCATTATAAAATTCCAAACTTTCACCGTGAACATTGCAGCACATTTTTCTTGCAAACTCTGGCTACACGCGCCAGCACCAACAAAAGACAGTTCTAAATTTTTTTACTGCAAACGTAACGACATTAATTAAGTCAGCCATTGCGCATACTTCCTAAGCTAACGCAGTGATTTCCACAAACTTACTCATGCCTCTCAAAATAAACGGGCCGACAAAGGGCGCCTTGCATGGGCGCTTGTTTTCGGAAAAATGGACCAATAGAAAGCTACCCTGAGTAACCGTCTTACTCCGTGATCTCTGTTATCGTTTTGCCAACTTGCAAGCACTTTTTTTTTTTATTCGAGAGTATTGGTTACAATTACAAATGTAAATTTCCAACATCCAGTCCGTCGAGGTCAAAACTGAAGTTACAGTTTAGCAAGTCGCAGGCCTAGCGACGTATGACGTATGTCTAATGTCATTAAATCGTTCACTCTTGCACAGAATAAATGATATGCGATGTCTTTAGCACATTGATGAACCGGAACGAAAATATTTACTCTTTTATACATGACATAGGTGATCATTGCTATATAATTTTTTGCCAAAGAAACCTGAATTACATGACTATCGTCAGCGTGCACCCAGATATTACGAAGTCAGTACGCAATAGCAGTGTGTTTTTGTATAAAAATCTAGAACTGAGCGATCGTTCTGTACCATATTGTGCATAACAAAATTAACACAAAAAAAAAGCATTTGCACAAACTAAAAAAGACGAGAGCCATGGCATTTTCAGCATGTTTCAACATCTGAATATTTGGCAAGCTTAAAACTGTAACAAGTAAGGCAAATGACGCCTCACATGGCTTATTACAAACATCTCAGTCAATAATTTTAAAAACTGCTAACGAATTCTGAAACACATGAAAAAGCTTCAGAAGTAAACTATCCATTCCATTGCTCTGAGAAGATGACACGGTCGCAACAGATGATGGTGCGCAAGCACAATGGTTCTATTTGAAATCTGTATTCACTTCGCGAGGAGCCCGCGATGACATTGTCGAAAGTATGATTACTGCTGGCATACCACCCATAGAAAATGTTGCACATTCTCATGAAATAAGGACGTAATTTGAACGCCTGAATGTTTCATAAAGCTACTTCTCCTCATCATATTCCAAGTGCCTTGTTGATGTTCTGTGCGCGAACTGTATCTGCATAACTGAAAGTACTTTTTATGACATGTATTTTAACTTGCCTCTTTTCCTGATAACTAGAGGACTGCGACCGCTGAGCCAATCTATACAACTGCTTTACGCTATCACCCTCTCTCGCTGATATCTCAGTCCTGCAAAATACTTGAGCATGTATTAAACAGATGCATATTAAATCTCCTCGACTCCGACCATTTGTTCAGCCATTGTCAACACGAGTTCCGCAAAGGAGTATCCTGCATGACCCAGCTAGCAGGTTTCACCCGCGACATGTCTGAAGCACATGAGAATTAAACTCCGGCTTTTCTTTTTCCTAAATTTTAGAAAACAGTATGAAGTCATCCCTCACAAATCATTCTGAAAAACATTATCGTCATTTAACATTCATCGCAAATATATTTGAAGGATTTTCATATACGTACGTGCCAGCATATTTGTTTAGTAAATGGAGATACATAAAGTATTATTCATGTTACATCAGGCATCCCTAAAGCGTCAGTATTTGGACATCTACTTTTTTTTGTATGTAAATTATATTTGAGAGAAACTAACGTACGTCATGCTTCAAAATATTCCCACGTGACTGCACACAATACAGAAACAAATCGTCACTGTGCCAGACATGCGATTCAAAAAGACCTGGATTTGAAAAATATGGAGTGAGAAATCAGTAGGATGAATATGAACCTAGTAAGCACTGTGTGCCTGATATTTCAGAGGAAAAAAGAACTAAACGACATGCGCTATCTCGTGAACACTAAAAACTAAAGGTAGTTTCAGAGCATAAATATTTAGAACTTTTGCTGACGTCATATTTATGATGTAGATTGCATTGTTGTCATAGAATATAAATCCCTTAGTTTAATGAATATGAACACAACAAATTTTCCTGGGTCAACAAGAGAAATTTTTATACAGATCGAATGCTCATTCAATTTAGATTATGCCTGAAGTGTATGGCATCCTCGCCAATGCACTCGATCAAGATATGCTAGAAAAACTTTTGAAGTACAAAATAAGTCTCCTCCTTAAGTCTTCAGAAATTCAACTACCAATAATTCTGCTACAGTTTGTAATCAAGTATAAGGCTGGGAAATTTCAAAACGCCGCTGAGCCAAGCTTCGTTCAAAGTTTTTTTCACGCCATTTATCGCCTACGAACTGGACTCATGCTAAAATACACCTTTTCATCTCATTATCTGTATTCATGAGTTGGTCATGAAAAACAAGGACGCGAACAAGTGCTGAACTGGGCATTTAGTACCTTTCTTCCCAAAACAATTCGCCACTGCAAATGTTTGCTCTTCACTGTGGCAGCTATAGCACATACAGTACAGCATTTCATCCAGGGTAAGCAATCTGACCCCATAGAAAGGATCTGCTTCGCATGCTCGTAGTGTATCCCATGAGCACGCGGCACAAGCTTTTTCTTTTTCATAACCCCCTTTTTTTGCTGATAGCAAAGCTTCTTGGTCGTGAGTAAAAGCCTACAGCACGATTCAAACCTTACTGTTTATTTTGCTTTCAATGTCTTTGCGCGTGTGCACTTTCCCACACTGTTGCACTGATTTAGTTTCAAGTCGAAAGCATTTCTAGGCTCATGGAACGAAATCCAGAGCGCGAGAGTTGTTCGCGAGGTCTGTCAACGCTGCCTATTAGCAGGCGTTGGATCTGGCGCGAGATTCTGCGAGATGTGTTCTTGTCTAGCGTTCCTGCCATCTGCAATCCCACACTTGAACGCACACCAAGGAACGCCACGCGACAGGAGCGATGGCGTACCATCCAAACGCACACTTGCCGGAGAAAGTGCGACAAATACTGCGCCTTTCCTTTCCAGTAAACCAATTACATACAGCACTGCAACGAAATGTCGATAAGAGGCAAACTATGAGGCAAATATTAGGAGACGAGGGGTAGGCTTTCGACATTCTCATCTTTGAAGACATCTAAGAGACCTTCTAGTCTTTCTTTGCATGCTTTCTGATGGCAAAACAATGTAATGTACAATAGAGCTCACGTTGAAACTTTTTGCATATAATAATATCTTGATGCTTTTTTTTATTTTGTTAGTTAGTTATTCAGATACCTGAATACGGCGCAAATTTATATTGCATTTTTAATTCATTAATACTTTGCTGTTTGTGTCGCCGACCCCATTGGAATGCCACATAATGTTGTGGGCATGAGATATACTTCTAAGCACCTGAGTTGTGAATGTACAACATTACAGTCTCTGGCAATGCTGCGCCGATAACAAATCACCCAAGCCCGTGTAACTGCACCATACGTCGCAAAATAACGATCAAAGCGACAGCCGTGCCCTCGCTCTTCCAACAAGTCATCATTCCAGCGCTCCCTCGTGAGCCTTCGTACACAAGCACACACATTGCTGAAAAATAAGACTAGAGAGTAGGCAAGCATTGAGGCTCACCCTTTCAGAAGGTGACTCGCAAGTTGAAGCTTCACTCCTGCGCGACACGCAATCGTCGTCAACACGATGCACCTATCTAACGTACGGAAGTAGCCGCGCCTCTACGTCTGTTGCTGCTTGTTTACCGGTCGCAAAAGCAGTCAGGCGCAGCGGACAGCCAAAAGCCATCACCGACTTCGCATTGTAACAAATCGGATGAAACAGGCGCCACAGTCACACATCGCCTGCTTGATGCAGGGCCGTCGAGACTGACAAGTGAGGGAGCAAAAGACGTGAATGTGCGCCTTCAGAAGCGTGCACAAGATCTTAAATTCATGTTATTCCAGACATCCACTCAAAGAGAAACATGGTTGTTTTCTTTTCCTTGCTACCTCATGTTACATGACGGATGAACGACGCAAAGAGCCAACGGGCCAATCGGTAACGAAGCGTTCCGAACCCTGCCGAAAGCTCCCGAACAGCGCCGAAGAGAGCCGAACAGTTCCGCATACTTCTGAATGGGAATTTTTCCAAGAGAATCACTCTGGAACGTTGCGCTGGCTGTGCGACAGCCGCATGAAGAATGGAGCAGCTCACTCTATGGGCCCGTAAAGATTATGCTGTGCCCTCATATCGCCGTCTTGCAGATAGCGAGGAAGACGTAGCGCGGAGAAACCTATGAGGCGATAAAAAACAGAGCGGCGGCCCACAAAGCAGCGGGCTTCTTGTACGAATACCGGACTATCACTCATACATCACGCCGCAAGGGGTGCTATAACGCAGCTCTTGGTTTTGTACAGAAAGAAATCGATAAAGATATGCGTCGCTTGTATTTTCGGCAGGCCATGTAGAAGAGCCGTATGCATTTTACGCACAGATGCCATGCCAAGCAAGCGAGCTGTAAAGAGAAAAATACTGCTATGCAAGATTTAATGCCCCAAAAGCTGCAAAAGAATTGCCAGAGGCACCGTAGTGGAAGGTGCGCCAAATTAATTTCATTCAATAATACACACTAGCTGCGCTTACATCAAAGAGTGTTCAGGCTGTTTTACATTATTCTGCCACCAAACATTATAGGCGTCATGGCTGGAATTCGAACCCGCAGCCTCGGCCTTGACAGTCGAAATCTATGCAACCATGGCGGGTCTCGAATGGAAAACTTTAAGCTGTTAAAAAGTGACTCCTCAAAACTGGCCTGTGACTTAAATTCAGGCGATAGCAAAACGGCCTAGTGACTCTTCCCCCCTCCGCGATTATGCCCCAACTCTTCTTTTCTGAAATAAATGCTTTACTACTGCTACTACTACTGCAGCAACGACGAAGCAATAAATGAGACATTAATCGCGCAGTTTGCTTCGCACAGATGAACGACTAGCTCGCCTAATAGCGTGCCTTCTCTATGAAGCAAGTGGTTTCAAATTTGCATTAATCTAGCTCTTACTCGAC
This sequence comes from Amblyomma maculatum, assembly GCF_055883805.1. Lineage (NCBI taxonomy): Eukaryota > Metazoa > Arthropoda > Arachnida > Ixodida > Ixodidae > Amblyomma > Amblyomma maculatum. Next base: position 9,026,842 of record NC_139353.1, on the reverse strand, counting down.
ACGCAGCTGAGTGACTAATATTGCGCCCGCCAAACACCTAATAATAAATGTCCCACCCTGTTCAGAAACTAGTGTTCCGAGTTTATGCCTCCGAAATGCCAAAAATATTTTTAGCAGCAATTCTACGTTGGAAAACGTTGTTGTCTTTTCGCCTTGATTGCTAGTTATCACTTCGCTTTCGGTCGTTTATTCTAGTCGTTACTGACACGTCGTCCATGCCTCTAACCTTTTCAGCTATCACGTAGTGGAATAGAGCTCAAAACACACGCGCTACAAATGAATGCACATAACACATATCTGCCAAAGAAAATAGGCAGCTATATGGATATTCGAGCGACCGAGAAAACAATATCGCGAGTTCCCTACAAACGCACAGAGTTCTGCAAGAAAAGACGCGGATAAGAGAAACGGCTAAAAAAAGCTAGAAATGGTACTCCAAGGGCAAAATTAGGCCTGCGAACTTCTTTCAAAAATTATTTCGCACCCTGCGGAGCCCTTTAGGCATTAGCTATTGTCTCTCACCCCAGGCAAGTTAGTACAGCTTGAGGAAGCAGAGCTGCTGGTGGGAGAAAGATGGGTAGCGACTGGCAAACCTCCTCCTACCTCCTACGAAAACAGCTGGTAGTTGGCGTTCTGTTTTCTTTATGCTTCTTTTTTTTCTTCTTGTTTTTGTCGCCCAGGTTTCCCTGCTGGCACAGCGCGTATGACCATCTTATCAGAGGCTAGGGTTCATGTTTCTTGACATTTTAAGCTGCTCAATAAATACCAAAGCAGGTGGTATTAACCTCTGCACATTTAATTGTGGTCGCTGCAGCGGCAAACAACACTATAAAGCAAGAAGAGCAGCCGACCTTATCTTTCGTCGGTAGACATCCTTCGGCCATCTCAGGCGTTATTGTTTTTGCTCAGTACAAAAGTATACGCAAAACAAAAATGCACTGAAGCGAGCTGCTAGAAACGAACAAATTTCGCGTCAGCTTTTGATGAGTTATATGAATGACCGTTGTTGCTTCGAACTGCAAATCAATATACTGTTTCGGTTGGAGTCAAGAAAGGTCAGTAAGTGTTGAGCAAGACCAGGCACTTCATGTCGTCAAAGAAGGACATGGTCGATGGCGGCATGAATAAGAAATGCGGTTAGACGCTGCTATTAGCGCTCCGCCACGTTCCTTCAATAAAAGGAGGTCAAATTGGCAGCTCACGCGCGCCATTTACTTCTTTAATAAGTGCGTTACCCTGAGTAATGTGGGATGTCTTTGCGACGTGATTCGGTGTCTGAGCCTATTAACGTAGCTCGATTCCCCTCATTATTTATGAAGAACACTAAGAGGAATACAAAATATAGGTAGTGGAAAACACAATAACCTAACGCCTCCGGAAGTTCAAAGATGCTAGAAGAGACGGAAAAAAAAAAAGGAGAATATCTCAAATTAGACTCTATTTTGTGTGACTGACATGAATATCCAGATTTAATGCAGGAAATCTGTTCTTCCCATTATAGATTCCGGCGAAAAGAAACAGGCACCTATGTGCTATGTGATGTTGGCGCACGTCATAGAATCCCACGTCACTGACGTTTATCCGCCCTCCTTGGATACGGAGTACTTCATACTGAAGTCCATGAGTGGCTGCGGGGCTTTAAACCCTTATTGTTTCGAATGCTCATAATTTTACCACCGTTCATAAGGATACGATCACTGTTGTTCGGTTATGACTTACGACGCCATGCCTGCCTACTCCACACAAATTCAGCCAGACTAGTGCCTTGTAAGGCCATATCTGGCGACCTACAAGCCATAGATGGAACTGAAAGAGCAAGAGTTGATTAGCGTGCAGGGGACGACTTGTGGCGCGCTAACTACTTAGGCTTATTTCTTTCGTTTATATCACCGCAAGGTCCTTTGAAGTGTCCTAGAGTACAGTAGGACTATAGCATCGACTCCTTACTGCAGTACGCTGAGCACTTCTTTCTCTCCTTCCTTCCGGACCCTTATTCAAATATCACACGTTTTAAGCTTGGCAAAGAGCCGAACACTGCGAGCAGTCCAGTTGCCGATAAGTATAAATAAACAGTCTGCCGACGAACAGTATTTCATTGTTCCGTGAGCGTCATAACATGTCAACCTACCCGTTTAGGCCCGAACAAGGCACCAGCTGAATTTTAAATGGTAGGTTCCTGAGATTTATATAACAGGCTGCCACATGCCTCCATATCGAAAACAACGAAACACGTCGAGTTACGGAACCTCCTAAGCTCAGGCAAGTTATCATGATCGTAGTCTGCTTCCATGTTTTCCTATGGTCCGTTTTTGGAAACACTGCCTTGCAATATATTTTGAATCCCTGTTTAGGCACACTTCTGAGGTCAAAGCGACTCTAATATGATTTAGACCGGATGACCTGATGACAGTAACACCGGAGGTCAGCCAGGTAAGGAGTGATTAACTACAGGCACTGGCCTCCAAGTTATTCGCCCCTCTAAAACCATTTCGTGGCCGATAAAAAGCCTACAACAGCTTTTCACAGCAATATATTACCGTGCCGCAGTACCACTCTAATGGAGCTTAACGGTGCCGCCCCACTCACACCAGAAATTTCTGCCATCTGCCGGCAACACGTTATTTCACGTAACCTTTTCACATATTGTATAACATCACGCTAAAATATTCTTGCTGATCTTCCGACGTACTCTTCTAATTATCTTGCTATAATTTTCAAAAAACACAATCCACTGGGTTTTTACTTCAGTAATAATTACTTGCTTTGAGTGCAGGATTGACTTGAGCCGCAAAATTCTTCAACGCCGTGGACCTTACAGCATTTCTATCAATACGTTGATAAAGTGGTTTTCCCGTTAAGCTGTTCTGAGGCATGCTGTTTTTAACTTGCGATGTTTTTTCGCCATTCTGTTGATTTTTTTTTCTCCTCTGCGGTTTTGTCGTTGTGTTGTTTCTTGTGTGCTGTTTTAACGCATGATGTTTTGACTTGTACTGTCTTTCGTGTCCCCTGTTAAAAGGTGTACCAAAATCCTGGACTTCACTTCGTACAAATTGGTGCTCAAATAGTAGGACGCTGAGTTGGGCGAGTTGGAAGTAATTCATTCTGGGTGGAAAAACAGTGCAAAGGGACCAAGGACAAAAGAACAGGAAACACACAGACGAGCGCTCGTGTGTGTGCTTCCTGTTCCTTTGTCCTTCGTCCCTTGACGCTATTTTTCCACACAAAATGGATTGCACCCAAGTGATGAATGTCCTTTAAAATTTCGATTTATTTTCAATTAGGTATACGCTCACGCTCTTTATATTCTATTCTTTTTATTTTATTTTATTTCATACTGCAGATCATTGTGCAGATCCAAGCAGAACAAATACACAAGTAGATATTACAAATACAAAAGCACAAAGTACAATGAACAAAATGAAGCATGCAGCATGACTATACGCTGTCAGTCATTGTTCCGGAAAATTGCACTCTGCTATGGTACGTGGGAAAAAGGAAAATTTAAATGTGTCAGTTCGAGCAAAGTATGGAGTAAGTGCACTGGGATGATGGTGACGTGTAGAGCGTGTAGTTAAAATGGATACGTATGCAGATCAAGCGCCAACTTGTTATTTATGAGCAAAGAAAGGAGTTCTCGACGGATATTTTCTTATTCCTGTCTCAAGGGGTTGAATACTGTTAATATTCATTAGCGCAGATAGAAAATGGAACGGCGAAAACTTGGAATAAATAAATCTTACGGGTTTTTTTTATTCTTTCAAGTTTTTTAACATCCATTTTAGTACAAGAATCCCACGCCACGCATGCATACTCGTGTTTAAGCCTGATTAATGAATTATATGCGAGTAATTAAACTTCAGCGAGAGCTTTCGAAAGTTTGCTTCGCAGAAAACATAGCTTGCAAAACGCGGACGAGCAGATATTCGCAACATATGGATTCCAGGACTGGTTGTTAGTTAATATTATACCTAGGTATTTAAAACTAGATACTTCATGTAATGGTGAATTTCCAAGGTGATACCTGGGAAGAAATATATTTTTTTTTACGTGTCACGCGAAAAAAAAATTGATATTTTTTTATTTGTGACCATGCCACATTCCTGACACCATGCAAAGACGTTAGAGAAATATCAAGATCAATTTAGTGATTAGAACATCTAATATCCCGGTACAGCACGCAGTCATCTGCGAACAAACAAATCTTCACGCCACGAACAACTGGTTCAACAATATCATTAAAAAATAATAAAAGCCCGAGTACACTCCCTTGTGACACTGTCGTCCGATTCCTCTCCATTAATTGATACATACTGTTTGCGGTTTGTTAAATAGTCTGAAATACAAGTAATCAACATGTCAGGGAGGTCAATCGTTTTAGGTTTTCCAATTAATTTGTGATGAGGGACTTTGCTTTGCTGAAGTTTAGTATCGAAGCTACGTTATTTGGTTTCGAATCGGTTTTGAAAACAGCACTATAAACTCATTCTTAATTTATGCCTCTGCCATTAATAATTTGAGTCGCTGATGGTAATTTGTAATGACAAAACGAAAAACTGGTTTGGTTTGGTTTGGTTTGGTTTGTGGAGAGTAGCGTCCCGAAGCGACTCAGGCTATCAGAGACGCCGTAGTGAATACCTCCGGAAATTTGACTACATGTTCTTTAACGTACACTGATATCGCACAGTATACGGGCGCCTTGCTTTTCGCCTCTATCAAAAACCGAAACAGAATATCGCTAAACTATCAATATGGGCCTCATAATTTCAAATCTTTGTTGCCCCGAAATCATTCGGAAACAAAAAACCAAGACAATTCTTAAATAACTGAAAAAAAGAATTGCACTAAAATCCTACGAGTAAATAATAAATTTTCATTGAGGCTTTTCAATCTGAAGTAAGTTCCAAGGACAGGAAGATAGAGGCACGACGTCTATAGGAACGTAACATCTACGCAGGAAAAGAGAAGCATTCAGCAACCTTGCTGTTTTCGCCATTTTTCCATATGCCTAATCATGTCTTTATGCAGACCCAAGCAAGGCCAGCTAATCTTCGAATTGACCAAGTGCTATTGGAGCCTCATCATCATCATCACCATCATCATCAGCCTGACTACACCCAATTCAGGGCGAAGGCCTTTCCCATATTTCTCCAATTAACCCGGTTCTGTGCTAGCTGCATCCACTTGACCCCTGTGTACTTCTTAACCTCATCCGCCCACCGAACTTTCTGCCGCCCCCTGCCGCGCTTTCCTTCCTTTGGAATCCAGTTTGTTACCTTATGCGACCATCGGTTATCCTCTCTTTGCACTACATGTCCTGCCCATGCCAATTTCTTCTTCTTGATTTCCACTAGTATGTCAGTAACTTGAGTTATTTCTCTGACCCACTCTGCCCACTTGCTATCTCTTAATGTTACCCCTACCATTTTTCGTTCCATAGCCCTCTGTGTTGTCCTCAACTTAAGCAGACCCTTCTTGGTTAGCCTCCACGTTTCAGCCTCATAGGTGCGTACAGGTAAGATACGTTGTATACTTTCCTCTTGAGCGATACCGGTAAGCTGCTAGTCATAATCTGCGAGTGCTTGCCAAATGCGCTCCATCCCAATCTTATTCTTTTGTTATTTTCTTTTCATGGTCCGGATATGCGGTTACTACCTGTCCTAAGTAGACATTTTCGCCTACTACTTCCAGTGCTTCGCTACCTAACTTAAACGGCTGTTCTTTCCCGAGGCTGTTGAACATTACCGTAGTCTTCTGCATATTGATTTTTAAACCTACCTTTCTACATTTCCTGTCCAGGTCATCAATCATTATTTGCAGTTCATCCCCCGAGTTACTTAGCAAGGCAATGGCATCAAGAAATCGCAGATTACTGAGGTATTCTCCATCTACCCTTATCCTTAACTGCTCCCATTCCAAGTCACTGAATAGAAGCTGTGAATAGCACTGGGGAGAATGTGTCTTCTTGCCTAACACGTACGGCTCGTCTGCCCCCTGATTTCGCAATGCCTGCATCATTGCCGAGGTTTCTATTGAGTCAAATACTTTTTCGTAATCAATAAATGCTGTGTATAAGGGCTGGTTATATTCCGAGCATTTTTCTATCAGTTGGTTGGTGGTATGGATATGATCGATTGTAGAGCACCGTTTTTGAAAACCTGCTTGATCCTTTGCTTGATTGCAGTCTAAGGGTGTCCCGATTCTATTAGTGATTACCTTAGTAAATACCTTATACGTAACAGACAGTAAGTTGCTTGGTCTGTAATTTTAAGGTCCTTAGCGTCCCCTTTCTTGTGAATGAGGATAATGTTCGCGTTCTTGCATTGTTCCGGTAGAGAAAGATTGGGTCCTGACTACTTTGGCTACTGTAGAGATCAGTATAGAACTCCTCAGCTACTTTCACTTTCTTGTCCCTATTCGTGATGAAGTTGGCCGCCTTGTCCCTTAGCGCATACATCTGATTTTTGCTTATGCCCAATTTCTTCTTCACCGCTTTAAGGCTTCCCCCGTTCTCTACAGCATGCTCAATTTTCTCCATATTATACTTCCTTATATCGGCCACTTTGCGCTTATTGATCAGTATTGATATCTCTGCCAATTCTATCTGGTCTGTTGGATTGGAAGCTTTCATACTCTGGCGTTTCTTATTCAAATCATTCGTCTCCTTAGACAGATTACCGGTATCCTCTCTAACTATCCGACCGCCTACTTCTACAGCGCCCTCAGTGATGATATCTTTGAAATTATTGTTTATTTCTTCTAGGGTATTGCCGTCGTTCTCAGTTAGAGCTGAATATCTATTCTTTAGCGAGATCCTGAACTCTTCTGCCTTCCCCCTCACTGCTTATTCGTTGAAGGACTTCTTTCTTAATAATCTGTTGCGTTCCTTCTTTAAGATTTAGACTAATTGGAGACCTCACCATCCTGTAGTCACTGCATCGTACTTTCCCGATTACCTCTACATCTTGCATAATGGCGGGGGTTGAACGAAGTCAATTTTATTTTTAGTCTCCCCGTTAGGACTTTTTTATATCCATTGCCAGTTCTTCCGTTTGCTGAAGAAGGTACGCTGAAGAAGGTATTATTGGAGCCTATTCAACCTTGATGCTCTGAAAGATGCGAATCGTTAGCAGGGGATATTGTACAACAAAGGCAACCTCCTTCAATATAAAATCAACGGTGGTCACAGACATGACGTATTCAGGCTACACCTATCGCATTCCACTTAAAGTTGTCGCTCGTACACAAAAAGCGCCAAGACTAAGTCATGGCCACTGTGTGTATATCGTGTGAGCTGCTCAGACAGAGTATGTTAAAGGCCAATTTTCGACACTCAATATTTCTGACCGCACTGCCAATAAAACAATAAAAGTGGGCCTCACTTTTCATACTGTCAGCCTTCGCCTTCGATTTTGGAATAATAGTGGCCCTCGTAAACAAAAATCAAAAGTTTCTAGGCTATTTTATTTATTCGGGTGGTCATCCAGCTTTATCAAGCGTGTTGAATCCGCCTTGCTGTGAAAAATGCCTGCCCTGACCGCACTTAAGTATATCTCTTGCAATTTTCGCAATGCAATCTTGTACGCGCCTTTAAAAAGCCACACTGCATATATATATGGGCACGAAACACTCATCGAAGAAAGTTAGACGTTACTCATTCGAACGTAATGTCTGTTATTCAAAAAAGTATTCGAAAGCTTGAGATTGTATTCCATTATTTCTAAATAAATTCGACGAACGTCTGATTCAACCTGGATCAAACGGCACAATAATCGAACGGCTTTTCAAAAATGTGGGACTATTCACACGCAGTTGCAAATGTCCACACATTACACAGAATATTCCGTGCGCGTTGAGGTTGCATAGCTTCTGGCACGTTGTAAGAGCAGGCATCCAGCGAATTTCAAGACCTCGCAGCCAAGCTTCTTGAGGAGCTCAAGGAAGGCGGTGTTGCCAATCTGAACAATGATAACGCTCTAAAGAATTCGCTGCAATGCACGCAACGGCCTCTGACTCGCTAATTCAATGTGCTAGCCAATGCATTGCGTTGATATACTGATACAGAGTTCAGTAGAGCATTCAACCCGAGCACCAAACTGCACTCGGCTCTACAGACTTTGCCTGAATTTCTCGCCAGCGTATCAAGGGTACTCTTTCGTGTTTCCTCAGCCTATTTCGGGAGCTTAGGCATCGACAGAGAATTGATAAGAAGCAAGCACTTCGAATCAAATGCTGAGCGCTATTAAGCAGTTCGTTCTGCAATGGCTGGCTTTACTTCGTGCATTGAGATGTTTGCAAAGCAAAGTTCAAATGCACTGAACGTATACAATGGGATTCAACTAAACCAATGCAACCGCCGCCGCAGTTTGCTCACCCCCAGGTATATTTCTATGGAAAACACCTTTCTTACCTCATGCTTGACGTGAATAGAACATGCTAGCAGAAATTGTGACCACAAGGCATCCTTCACACGATATTTAAAGAAAAAAAAAAACGTTTCTCCTCCGGAAATCGAACCAGTATATTTCCGATCAAAAACAGAACGTGCATACCACTACTCCACGCCGAGCTCGCAAAAAGCAGATTGCAATCCTCCTTGTCTGTGTAAGGGTGACAGCAGCAATGACAAAAACGATGCAGTTAGGGATAATGACAATGATGATAGTAGCGATGACAATGACAGTGCATTTAATTAATAATAACGATGATAGTAACAATGACAATGACGGCACAGTTAATGAAAACCATCCTGTAAAGTGGTTTCCGCCATTTCTGTCCTAAAGCAGGCTTAAGCGCAGTCCTGTATAAATTCATTTATATGCGCTGTATAAAATCATTATCCATCGAAGCTTTGCCGCCGTTTTTAGGCGCTATAAAGCCCCACTTTCAGTAAATAACGACGCGATCAATAATCACCTCTGTATACTTTTGCTCCTCATGTCGACGATTATATAGTATTTAGCTTTTTTGTTTTGTTTTTGTTTAGTTTCACGCAGCGTGTCCAGTTGAAGCTTCAATTTAATCACTCACGCAACATAGCGTGCGCTTTGAATAGAAGCGAACCACTCGTACGAGCCTAATCCGCAGAGCGCTCATTGCGGTCCCAAATGCCTTGTGCACTGGCACCAGTTAGGTGAGGACTAATTATTGTTTCGGCTATTGACCTTAACGAACAAGCCGTAACTAACAATTTCTATTGCTATAGAGGGGCTCCTCATTCCATTTAAGAAACAGGCTTTAGATGCGTCTGCATCTCTTGTGAACGTATATAGAACCACGCTTGCTTCCCTACCAACGTTTACCAGCGAACTTTTCTTAACATGAATAGTATTCAGTGATCGAAGCAGAGTTTGTTTACTTGTAATTTTAGAGGTATAAATGAACAAACAGATGCGAAAAACTTCCCCACAGCTAGTTGAGCGGTACACGATCAATATGCAGTTTGAAGAAAATCGGACATTGGAACGCTCGGAGAAGGCGGGAGGGGGGGGGGGGGGGGGGGGGGGTGCAACGATGCCTATATATTCTTCAAGGAGTTGTTTGGGGCGTAATTGGCTCATTATAGTGCGTTTTTTACCTTTGTCATTTCATGAGTGATTCCAATTGCTTTCTTTTCCGGCTTGTTCTAATTTATTGCTAACTTGCTGGCGCTTTCAAGTGATATGTACTGCAAGTATACTTGTACCAGTACATACGTTTATACGCAACGGACATGACGCAGAGACACCACGACTGGTCAAGTGGCAAATATCAACGTCTACAACTCTACGCCTAATGAAACTACACGAACTTTCAGTGCTTCCCAGAGAAACGCAGTCGGAGGATTTGCAGACTTGGACAGTAAAAAGACTCAAAGGAGAATATTATTTCAAATTTCGCCGTGACAGGACAGATGGACAAAGTAAATTGTCGAAAATGACACTGCTCACATGAGCCAAGAAAACTCACGACGGTCTATTGTCGACGTTTAGGACGATTCTTGCCCGGTATCAAGATCTAAAGTGGTCTCCATGGGCTGTGAAACATCAGGCCCCCTACGCTGACGAACGCGACTCAAGCACGTCTCTATCTCTCCACCTGCGTAAAAAAAAAAAAAAATCAGGATTACAGGATAAAATTAGCAAATGAATGCCTTATGTATATAGGTGGAGTATAGAAAGTAGTGATTTTATTAGAAAATAGGAACCTGAGGTTTTAGCGTGAGGAAATGCTATGTTTCAGAGTATACTTTACCCTAAACGCACTTCATTAGATGCTTGCCATGAACTTCTAGCGCTTAACCATAGAAGCGGAAACGTTATAGGACGTGTCTGGTTCTCCTTTCGCGTGATGCTGGCTGGCTGGTTGGTTCACGGGAATGGAAAGGCGCAGTATCTGTCACACTTGTTTCTGTGGACACCTGAACCGCGCCGTAAGGGAAGGGAGGAAGGTGGGAGTGAAAGTGGAAAGAGAGAAAGAGGAGCTGTAGTGGAGGGCTACGGAGTAACTTCGACTACCTGGGGATATTTAACGTGCGCTGACATCGCACAGTACACGGACGCGTCTTCGTTTCGCCTCCATCGAAACGCAGCCGCCGAGGTCGGCTGCGGGAGGTTCGAAGCCGGGCACTCCGGACAGTAGTCGGGCGTCTTACCACTGCACCACCCCGGCGGGGCTGACCTCGTTTTCCAAAGAAGGTGTAATAACCAAAACCATTTGTCACATTTTTGTTAAGAAATTATGGTTCAATATGCATGCCAGAATCTACGCTTTGCATGTAGGTTTCAACAGAACGGCGGCCCCCAAGCACTCTTTATGCTTGCGAAAAATTGGTGGTAGGGGAGAGTTGACCACATGAAGTGACCAAGCCAGTATGTTGAAACTGTTTGAATTAAATAAATTTGCATGGCCTTCATCTGTCATTCAGGGCACGAAAAAGCGAGCAGAGGTGGGGAGAATTTTGACCAGCTACTTTGAGCGAGTAGAAAATATGGACTAGACGGTTAATGACAGCTTCTCTTGACTCCATTCCTCGGCTTTTGTCATGCAGTGATCGGCAAAAAATGGCTTGCTCTCGAAATACGGAGGAAAATACATTATGGTGAAATTGTAGTTTGTTGTTTGTACTTCATTTATTAATGAAAAATCCCGTTATCGCTAACAGTTTCACGCAGTGCAACAAAGCAGTCACTAAGTTTCCCGTGGGAACAATCTGTGATTTTGTGATTTAATATGGTGACAAATTTAGTTGTGTGTTGTCTAAAACCTGTGAGACTGTCTTCCCATTTGGTCCATGCTCAAATGTTAGAGCGGTAAAAAAAATTGAGTCGAGAAACTGAAACATTTCTTTTTGTTCACTATTGTACATCTCGCTGTTAACGGCAGCAATGGAATCTTGTTCGTGCCTCTGTGAATGTTCAGTGTGTCTGGCCAACGCACCCTTTAAAGGAGTTCATTGAGTAATCATTTTTAATATTTTACTCCGTCGCTGTATGTACGACGAAAAACAAGCGCGTTTCTCAGTTGAGCAAATTTAGGACCTGCATGATCGTTTGAAGTCAAGACAAAAGAGGGGAATATGTACCAGCGATGTATTTTTGTATCCAAGCCAAGTTGTAATACAAGCATTACAATATAACTGTTAGCGTCATCCTGTAGATGTTTGTATAAGGAGGCCTCTATTAACCACCATTTCTAACGAACAATTTTCGGCACTCTTTCACCAAAGCGACAGTATAATGGATGACATATTGTTATTCTATATGCTATTTTGCGGGCTCATTTTCTTTGCCGGCTTAGAACAAAGCGCCGTGCTGCCATAATTCATTAATATAACAAGAAAATAATTAAGTACAAGATTTAAAGCCACACTGCCCTCAAAGTACCTAAACATTCATCGTTTACTGAGTCTTGTGAAGAAAAGCTGCAATGTGCTGAGGAAGTTCTGGGAGGGATTTTATCGCGTGATAAAACCCCTACTTTGCCTTTTTTTATCGTAAAATCGGGCAGTCGGAACTCTGGACTTGCCCAGAACTTCTGTAATTCCCCGAGAAGTGGGAAGCAACAGTGAACTTTTATGTCCTTGAGACATGCTGGATTATAGCTTTTTCCCACTTAAAGCTGCAAGGCTTTCTTGGTTTTTCGACCACGTGTCCGCCACAAGGACTCATTTTAGTGCTTCAACCACGTGTAACAGAATAATTTGAACTACATTTCCAGCCTAAGGTGTTCTAAACGCCCAGAAAGGGAGAAGCGGGATTTACTGAGCATCTTCCAAGCTCACACCCTTGAAGAAAGCCAGGCGGCATGCCGGAGGAAGCTTGTATCTATTTTCCTAGTGGGTTTCCGGCGGCGAGTCCAAACCAACAACCTCCCGCTGACGAGGCGGGTGCCCAAACCACTACACCACGGTTTCGTCGACCGGCTTCTCCAGATTACACTAATCAAACCTCTGATAGGCGTCACGGAAATTGTGCGGGCGTTCTGTATATGGAATATCTGCGTACTCTTACTCGGTAGTACGCATATCCCAGAGCCGACGAACCTCGCATATCCCACTTTAGGTGTGCCTGTTTAGCTGCATGTGATAAATGTTAAACAGGTGATTCCAATCGACTAAGACGTATACACATCTGCTCCTTGAATGCAGCTATAGCAAGCTACGCCATTACGCACTCGAAGCCTAAGCGCAAAAGTGCATTCGAGCGTCGTGCTCCCCTTGCAGTCAATTACTTCAACCTTCGCAGTCGGGAACATCCCTGATAGGGCACCGCTTCACCGACACTGATTAGTCATGCGAGGAAATCAGAACAGCTTAAGAGGCGTAACTGGATCGATAATGGTATCTAGAAAAGCGTCGTGCACTTCACAAAATGATTGCGGAATTCAGGAGATGGCCGGTCAGTGCATATCGAGAGAACAATGACGCGCCATTATCGCACATGGCCTATTACTGAGAGCGTTGCCATCTCACTAGCGCATTACTCGGGGCAAGAAGACTAGCATCATGTATCGTAGACGTCGAGAGCCACACTGTCGTAATGCGGGTAACTCTCGCTCTCTATAACACATCCGATACGACTAAGAAAAGCTTTCGCTATAGCCAAGGGCTGTTGAGCCAGAATACAAGTACGCGTGAAAATTCCCGACGTCGTGCAAATTTGCGGTTCACTCTATAAAACCCAGTTTAGACATTATATTTACGTAACCAGTTCAGCAGTGATGCCGATATCGCTTTGCATCCGAATAGCTACATATCTGGCCAGAAGCTAATGCTCGTACGAGAAGTGAAGCTGTAAAATAAGCTTCAAAACTTTCTGACGTGGCAGCAAGTTCCATGCTAATCATCAACCCAAATGCCAGGCGTACATGGAAGAGATTCTGAAGGATTATAAAAACGAAAAAAAAAAACTTTTTCCCAAGACTTGGACCACCAGAGCAGATCTCAAGACGTGCCGGGCGTTTGCAGCGATAGCCACACGAGCTGTGATTACAAACCCAGGGCACAACTATTGCTGGTACATTTTGATTCCAGTTATTGGAAAAAAATAAACATATGTGACATTGTCCTGCCAGAATCAAGCGACCGCAAAATAATGCTTTCTCTCGATAAGGCAATACCTATTTAGCAGGTCACAAGACTGAAATCAAGCGGCTATGCAGCCGAATTTCAAGCCGGCATAACAAAACCTTGCTAAGAGATATCACCGCTTCTAAAGAGGCAAAAAAAAATTCCAGCTAGTGTCCACCCCCTACGGCGATGCCACAATGCACGTTTCTCAATGCTTCAAGAAACCTGCAAGCAAGTACAGCCTAGACGTGGTTCATTTCGGCTATAAACAAACTTACAGGTACGCGCAAAAAAAAGAAAAAAAAAGTGATTGAACAAGGAAAACAGAGAAAGAAGCCAGAAGCGGCGTGAAATACTGCATTACCAGCGCATATTGTGAAAAAAGGAAAAGAAAACGTGCCTGACATATCAGCTTTAGTGAAAACGGAGATATGTGGAGCACACAGAGAAAGAGAAAGCACTTTATTTGCACCCGCCAGAGTGTATGGATAATCGGGTGAAACGCAGCTCCCCCTTTCTCAGTCTACTCCTCCCTAGACGTTGGCTGGAATCAGTTGGCTTCCGGCAACGACCTGCATGGGCTTGACGGATGACTTGTTTTTGGATTTGTTCTTCCTGGCTGTGAAGGAAGGATTCCCATGACTCTCTATTTCTATGTATCCCGTTTAGAGCTGGACAAGCCCAGAGCATGTGATTTAGGGTAGCTAGCCTTCACAGTTTTTACATTTGGAAGAGTGCACCTCAGGATGGAATTTGTGTAGGATAAACGGGTTTGGGAAGGTACCCGTCTGCAGTTTTCGCCAGATTACTTCTTCCTTTTTTGTGAGAGATCTATGAGGGGAGGGGGCGGGAAGGGGGGGGGGGGGGGGGGGTTCCTAGCCATTCTGTAGTGTTCTAGAATTTCTATGTATGTCGGTAAGTTTCGCGTTTTGGACAGGGAATGGTCTGCCCGCGCTGAGGCCCGGTGGGTGAGCTCTGGCGACCTCGTTGGCGATCTCGTTCCCTGTGACTTCACTATGAGCAGGTGCCCATTATTTTTTAATTACGTTGTTGGGTACATTCTCCTTGCCTGCTTGCAGAATTTTGCCGGCCTTTTTGAACACCTTACCGTTGTCATGGGCTTTGATTACTATTTTAGAATCTGTGATGATTATTCTACTTGATGAATTTGTGATGGCAATCGCCGCCATCTTTGCCTCCTCTGGTGAAGAGTGTCTTACGCTACAGCCCGAGATTAGCACAGGACACTTCCGCAATGGGCGCCTCACGAAGCGCCCATTGAGGAGGGGGTTCCATATGATTCAATCATGCTAATGGGCCTCCACAGTATATGGCGTTCACGCATGGCAGGATATCATTGTGATCCTGATGCGCGTCCTGCACGAATTTTTTTCCGCGAGGCTCTCCATTGGTTTATCGAGATTGTGAAGTATGACGATGATATTCCTGAGTGGTTGCCAAAGGTGGAACCTTTGACGGATCTAAAGGAATTTTAGAACGACGAAGCCAGCCCCTGGCAGGCTTATTATATCAATGTCATGTGTGTGTTCGTGTTCTCTTGCAAAGGTCAGGCAAGAAAGAAAAAAAAATCCGGGGCGTGGCACAGTGGTAAAGCGCTTAGTAGCGGATCACAAGGGATAGAGGTTCGATTTCCTGGTGGAAGATATGGTTTATTAATTTATTTTTTACTATAGATTCAATGGTGGCTGGGCATAAGATTTCTGGTTAGTCGCTTCAAATTTGACGACTCTCGCGCATGCGCATAACGCGAAACTCGAGTCTGACCCGCGTAGTGTAGCTTTACGCTACAAAAAGTTTTTTTTCTTCATTACTGAAGGACTTCTTTAAAGCATGAAGTATACTGGTGATGTTTCCGCGAGCGCCTCCCCTGTCGTGGAGACGCGGACGCTCTTAGCCAACGCTTGCCGACAGTGCGAGTGTAGGACTCTTCACCGCAATAAGATAATGCAGAGACCTGTAACACGCGGTTTGTATATCTGCTGCGAAAAGGGTGCAAGCGATATCGCGCTCGGCCTGCCGATAAAGTCGCTTCACAAGAGCTCTGACGTATGCAAAGGAAACGCCACGACATTCACGACATTCTCAGTGGAAATTTGTTCCTACCACACAAATACCACCCCCACGTATCCCTCGTTACATATTCGAGCGCTGCATACAAACGCATATTTATCACTTTCTGCTGTCAAACGTATTTGTTCACCTGTGCCAATCCGTGTGATGTCATGGTATAAAGCATAGCGAAATATTTCTATTCAGTTAGCCGCTTATGGCACCGCCATTATTCGCATTCCAGGTCCGGTGCTACACAATGCAAAGGCCCTGCTTTCAACATGGGCAAGGCACACTGCGTTTATCCCGAGGGCCATTTAAGTAGCGCATGCGTATTTCGCTAAATCGCCATCTCCCTCTAATATGCAAACGTGTCTTATTTCACTGAACTGAAAAAGCAAAAACCAGGTCAGATTCTCACGGCTCGTATGGGTCTTGGTCTCCGTGGTACCGTGAACATAGAATTTAGCACTAGTCGCGCATTGTCCGGCACGTGAGCGTGCAGTAGGCAAACGAGTAGCGGCGTGGGTTCCCTCACGTGCTCGTTTATTGAGTCGTTCTCTTTTTCCAAGACTGCACTTCTGATTCCACAAATGCTAAATATATTACAGAAAGCAACAGCACTGGAATCCGTCCTGATTTTTCAGTTATAAATTTCGGAGCAAAAAAAGAAAATAATTGATTATCCCCGCTATCCGATACTAATATGGCTGCTCAGTTTACTGTCACGTAATGCGATTTTTTATTAAGCCACACTGTTATTTCTACGTATTTCTTTTTAAGAACGCTGGCAAATGTTGGCGCTTCTTTTCTGAAGCTGTGTTGTATAACAAACTACTTGTTCTCCTCAGAACGAAACAATTCTCTTCAACGAGAAGTCCGTTCCAATGGCGAGTGCTCCATTGCGGACGAGAGGATTATCTTTCTACGCGAATGTCCGGCGTCGCGTGCGCGTGCACTGGGCGTCACGCCGACCTCTTCCCAGTGTGGCGTCACACGGCGGCAAAGAATAGTGCGCACGACATACGCTTTGCACGGCGGTCATCCCGGCTCGTGCCGCAACTCTTTTCTGTTTGCGCAACTATCCCCTATCTAAGGGCGGTTCAGGGGGCTCGGCACAATGGAGGTAACACGTGAAAGGGTTGTGGCTATGCCGCACATTGCTCTCGTGCGCGCAGCATATCCCTAACCAGATGGGGCACACGTTATATCGCCATTGTATTTGCTTTGGTACTGACAGCACTGCGCCCGTTACGGGAAAAGTCAGTGACGCATAGACAATAATTCGTCCGCGTTTTCGGTCTGAATGAGAGGCTTAGCAAAGGCTTATATGTACACCTAGCCTTGATGCACCAAATATTGTATGAACAGCCCAATGCATTCCATATCCGAGCTCCAATGGCGTTTTGAGGAAGAAGCGTCTACTGATGATTACCTCTCCACGTAAGCCTAAAGACCATTCATTTAAATGCTGCTAAGAGTTGGCACCGAGCAACGACATCTATCAACGAGCTTAAAGAACCTGCTCCTAAGTTTCAAACAATTCAAAAGCCCAGCTTTAGTTCGCATTCGCATCTCCATTTCAAACTCTCGATCTTCATACTGATGAACTTCCGGGTTCGTCAACCGCTACTTCGGAAAAAAAGAACAGCTCATTCAATACGCAAGCAAAATCGGTCGTTCAACGTTAAAAACAGCTGCGAAGACGACGAAGTGGGCAGCGGCGCGGGGCGACGCTATCGCGCCAGGTCCTCTGGTCATTAAAGCATATCTCATCGTCATGTCATCACGTCGTCCTGTTTATATTGAGTCGCCGTGTTTCGTCACTTGCCACCACGTAACAATATTTAGCCGTTGCCATGGAACCAGAGCCCTGGGGGAAATGACAGCTTCCAAGCTGAGATCCGTTCTCATGAAAGAACAGGTAAGCCAGAAGGACAAATAGAATCGCTATTGTCCATGAACCACGAAAAAAAAAATGCATCAAATAGCTCCATAATAACACAATTTGCATAGATATTTAAAACGGGTAATTCATATTCGACAATTAACTTCACATCATTCCTATGTGTCGTATACTCACAGCGAAGCACCACACTGCGTCAAATAAAAGACGGGCACTTTCCGCCCAAGTCTTTGAGCCTGCAAACTTCTGAGGTTGTCCAGTGGGAGAATGGCCGAGAGAATTTAGAAGAAGTAGTTATAGCAAGGAGGTCTGAATATTCCAGCGTCATCTTGACCACTTGTATTGACAAATCCTATCGCAGTCGTCTTAGCTGTTTATTTAAATGCGGCCAAGTTGTCGTATCATTTAACAAAAGGAAAAAAAGAAATGTATTTTTAGCAGTAGCGCGGATATTTCTCAGCAAATCTTATATATAATCATCAGAAACGTGCATTTCAACTGGTATTTGTGAATATCGTTTCAGACTAGTTTGTCATTAAAATGTAAGCCCGCGAGATTAGTTTATTACTACGTGGCACCGCTCCTTTGCCTCGATGTTAGTTTGTAAGGCGCTCCGATTAAACCAACACGGTTATGGAAAGCAGTAGTGAATAAACAGGCTGCTGGTAACGAAAATTGTTCAATGATGAGCGCAGCTACTTCGTTTTGCTACACAGTTATGAATCTGAAGCAGGATACCGACGATGCCGGCACGGCTTCATGGCAAAACTCTGGTTTCTAGCAGTCCAGTATGGTCTCACCTCACGAAGAAGCGTCTTATCACGCGTGCGCGGTGCTCGTCTTGAGGTGCGCCCCTATTTTCATCAGCTGGCAAGTTCGACGTTGCCATGTGCTTCGCACGCACATCACAACCTTATTTTAAGTGCTTTCGATTGAGATTCGGTCAGACTTCCTCGCACCCTGTATACAGCGTACGACGTCCAGCAACGATTTGAGAGTTCAGTGTGGTAACCACATGTCAGTTCATAGAAAATGCTGTGCTAACATTTGAGGTGGACTGAATTTGGTCAGAACTCTGATGTATGCGGAGCAACTTTCTGGGCTAATTCGGATTGATGTAGATATTAAGTGCTAGCAAACCGAAAGCTCTGTAATGGACGGCACTTTTACAGCGACATTAAATCTGCGGAATCAAGATATCACCTGGAGCGCATCCTAAACCTTCATCTAAGTTGTACAGTCGAAAGAAATTTGAGAGGAATTTGAGAATTGTACAAAATTTTAAATTTTGCGATTATTTTCCCATTAAGTTTCAGAATGACTTTTGGATAACAAACACCAAGAAAAACGCTGGATAGGAAAACCTGGCTTGTCTTATATAGTTAAGAAGTAATCAGTAAGTGAGTGCTCAAACTTTGTTCCCTCTCATATTGCCCACGACCTTGTTGATGTCATTGGAACTCGTGACAGCGGTGAGCAGAATCCTTATCTACTATCTGGAACCAAATTCTGCGATAATTAAGCAAGCCTATTAAGACCATTTTTTTCTTGCAGGTAGCATCCAGGGACAGTGTTCAAAGCGCCGCTGAAGCAGATGTGCAAAAGGCACACATAGCCAATACTATTAGTAGGCGTAAAAGGGACTATGAAAAACGAAACATGGCTTGGCTGGATTCTGTCGGTCCTGTTTTCGACACACATCACGACAACAAACCAAAGTCATGCATCTGCCCATTAGGTCGTTGCCTCAATCTTCCCGCTTCAGCCGGAGCCCTGTGTACATGGGATAGTATTCTGGTATAGGCAAAATGTTTAAAGATTTAACAATCTCACCCCTGTCGTGACCAATGTACTCGGAAAGCAGTTCCAACAGAGTCACGGCTCTTCTGTTTCAGGTTTGCTTCCTACCACTCATTTTCGTTCATCCTGATTCAAGCGACTTTATAAACATAGAATTAAAGAATCTAGCATTTGGTGCATTGTTGCCTCGAAGGCTAATGAAGCTTGAAATTCGCCAAGCAAAACTTTTAGAATTCGCGATTCAGATGTATTTGTTGCACACGATGCGCACGGAGTCGGCAGCTCTGTAAAAACAAACTAATACGTTAAATATTTTCTATAAATGCTTAAGAAGTTATGCCCAACGACTTGGCTCATTTCTGGTGCTCACGGTCTCGGTAACGCCTGGAGAAACAATGATACCCCCTTTAATCTCACGAACGCTCTAGTCTCTGCATGTGCTCGACAAAGGTGTCAGGAACAATGTTGTCCGCACGTAAAACGGTGAAGTTCAAGTAGGCACACTTCTGAACGCCGTACACTTACGAACATATGTTCATGCTTGTGCAACTCGTAACAGGGTCCGGAAAGTCCAACCATCTCAATCGTGCGTACTTTACCGTGGTGAGCCCTTAAAGGGCGAGTGAGAATCATCATCTGCATCAGCATGACTATACCCACTGCAGGGCGAAGGCCTCTCTCATATTTCTCCAATTAACCCGGTTCTGTGCTAGCTGCATCCACTTCACCCCTGCGAACTTCTTAATCTCATCCGCCCACCTAACTTTCTGCCGCCCCCTGCTACGCTTTCCTTCCCTTGGAATCCAGTTTGTTACCCTAAGCGACCATCGGTTATCCTCTCTTCGCACTACATGTCCTGCCCATTTCTTCTAGAGTGAGAATAAGTGCGTCCAATTGTTGTTCCCCAATGAAAACTTGATTTTCCGCTCTTTCTGGCAACGCCGACGTTCACCCACCAGCATGAAACCAATGCGGCACCCCGTTAATGCACGGCCTGTTTTGATGTTCTACCTGCCCGCTTACATGCTTCTTTTCCTTTGCCTACAAACCACCTTCCTAGTGATTAAAGCTGCTGAAACTAGAAAACAGTGTACAAAATGTGCCCACACCCCATTCCAGTTCAACACTTCGTGTATAGTGGTAGAGTACACATTAAGCACTGTTGCATTCATGGTGATGAACTCACAGACAGCAAAAGCGCAAAAGATGCACTCAGACATGCCCTTTCACAGTACACCCGAGTGCATTGGAGATAGCATTATGGCTCTGCGAGAACATGTAGACGGCAAGCACAGGGACAATACGAGCAAATATTTTGAGCTGCGCGACAACCTGCCAAAGAGTACGAGCTACAATCACACCAGTAGGAGTAGTAATAATAATAATTGGTTTACAGGAAAGAAAGGGGCTGTATCTGTCACACTTGCTCTGTGGACACCTTACCCGCGCCGTAAGGGAATGGAGGAAGGTGGAAGTGAAAGTGGAAAGAGAGAAAGAGGAGCCGTAGGGGAGGGCTGCGGAGCAGTTCTGTCCACCTGGTCTTTAACGTGAACTCACATCGCACAGCATACGGATGCCTGCAAAATTTATCCCTTGTGGCATTCGAAAGTAACCGTAATTAGATGACGCCATTTCCAGTTCGTGAAAATGCAACATCCTAAGCAGACGCGTCAAGATGAGGATGACGAGAGGCCTAGGTTAGAAGAGACCATCAGGTAAAGAAAGAGAAAAAGAAAGAGTGGGGAAGGTTGCAGGGCTTGCTCTGTGCAAGCCATCAAATATACAGCAGGTATCCTATAGCCCGCACTTACACAAGGTTGCTCGTCCCGAAAACAAGCGCAGAGAGAGCTCGAAATCATCTTTATAAACATGACACTCAATGCGCAGTCACAGAGCGAGCTATGTAGCAAAACAGTATTGCCGTGTGTCATTGATGCGTGACTAATTCATTTCTATCTGGCTTGAAATAAAAAAATTACGAGGGAATAAGTGAAAGGCGAAAGCCCGAGTTCCGCATTCTGCTACGCAACTGGCACTAAGTAGTAGTTAATTGATCAACTAATTTAATTAGGCATTAGTTAATCAAGTAATTAAGTGTTAAGTAGGTAATTATTTGAGTTATTGTTTAATAATTATTCATTATTGGGTTAATGAATTATTTAATTAGCCAATATTTAGTAACTCGGTAATTATTTATTTATAATTGCTATTTGCTAATTACCTGACGTATGACCAAATAAGGCCCGCATTCGCGCATACTGTGGTTGTGCTCTGAGATTGGTCGAGACCTCCATGATACCATCCCGCCTCGGCCAATCAGAGCCGCCGCAAAGCGGGACACATTTTGTACACGACAGCATGAGCCATTAAAGGCTTTTGCCCTAATACATTTGAAATATGCTACGCTATATTTATGTGAGCAACGCGAGGGAAATAAGCGAAGGATATGTTTTGAAGCGACCGATTTATATTTAAAGCGACCTCCAGAAAAACAATCACCAAGTTTTCGCCCTTTTGAGCGAAAAATCATGAACATTTAGCAGTCAGGTAGCAATTAGCAGCTGCCATTGTCTGGAACTGATCGATAGTCGTCGTTTTGTGTAATGGCACGAACGCACTTGGCACGGCCCCATTGACAAGAGCTGCACACTCTAGCTTCTCCTTTGAGATCTGAGAGCCAGCTGAATAGAACCAGCCGTGACCCTTGAATCCCGAACGAGGCGCGTTACCCCTATGCGTCGCAGGCTCGGTCGTACGACTTGCTTCAAGCGGGCACTTGTATCTATATCGGATGGCCTTGTACATAACGTGGAAGCTTACGACTGTGTGCTCATGTCTGATGTACAGAAGCATTAAGTTGCTAGTGATTAGGCGAGTGCCAAAGTGCATGCATAAGCGACCGAGGATCCACAAGAGCAGCTGCAGGCAGAAGCCATCACATCAACGCTGCCGCTTCACACCCTAAAAGGCTGAGCTTAAGTCTGTCCCCCCTTTTTTTTATGAAATGGAATGGGGCGTCAACTCCCAATACTGCACACAATTCACAATTTTCACTGTATTACGACAGCTACAATGCGCAACCGTTCTTCTCATTAATATGACCTCTCCCCTTCCCCTAACAAATGGTATTTCTAAAGAAATTCCGATACTTCAAAACGTGCATATACAGCAATGCGCCGCCCGCAGCCCCAGTGAAGAGAAAGGGTGAAAATAACTTTCCTGTTTTGCCACACAGAATGGCTCCTTAAAAGGAAGGAACTATCGAAACGCATATCGCACATACCGCAATGCTTATGACGCTTATATTGAAGGGAAATCAAAGGCGTCGTATATAAGAGAGCACGCCTACAAGAGCAGGATACGACATTAAAAAAACACAGCGACCGCTAAGTATGGACCAGGGTATACGCGGCGTCTGTATTACTCCGCTGAATAGCAAAAGAAAGCAGTCTTATATATGTATACTATGCTTTGATAATCAGTATTCACTAAACAAATCAGGGGTACGGACTTTCACAAGCTTATAGTTTGGCTTATTGGTTATCTTTTTATTTAGGTAAAACTAAGCTTTAAAAATGGACTATATGTCCTTATGTCACGGAAGAATCCTGTGTGGTGGTTACTGCATACTTGCGCTGTACCCGACTGCGCTGTACTTGCGCTGTACAGTACGGGGACAGAGAAAGCATTCACTTACCTCTGACGCAGCCACCATTGCTATGCATACAATACATAGGACCCGATGTGACCAGATGTCTTGCATGTGCGCCGCACAAATACACAGAACAACATCAGAATATGGAAGCACTTTGTGCGCTCGCTTATAATTTTTTACTCTCTCTTCCGATTGTGTTTCACGGCTCATATACTCATACTTGCGGGGAAGCAGTCTACAGTGGACACCGGACCGAAGATTTCATCGAACACTTTCCAATGGCACAAGTTTCGATGTTCTGCCCGAATCATTGCGAGAGCAGTGGCTACCGCGTTTTTTTCATGCTCTATTTGTGTTTATCAAGTGTATGACGCGCCCTCTTTGTTCAAGTGCACACCGGAGCAGTACAACCTCTGTTAGTTCATGCAAAGTCAACTCGACTATTCATGCAGGTGGGCGTAATGTTCGGGACGGATTTCGAAAAATCAGAAGAGCAAGTACAGTTCACTTTTGACACCAGTAACCCACTACTGAAAACCATAGCGATTTCACAGCTGCCGTTTATTGAAACACACTAGATCAACAAAGGAGAAGAAGCAATTATATATTACCATGCGAATTCGAACTTATTATGGCCACCCACGGTAACGAATGGCTTGGACTCAAATAAAGAAGATAAAACTAAATTAATGCCCGTCAAGCAATCGAGTGTCAGTGATCACGCAGGAAGTAAAACCAACATTCCCTCTTAGCTCTCGACTTGATTCCGCGTAGAACAAAACACGGTTCCCACAGTAACAGAAGGTACACATAGCCGGAAACGCCATCAAATGGCACTTTAACTTAAGTGCCGTCATATGCACATATACTACAAAGCGACACAGTAGCTATTTGACACTCCCTAAAAAAGATAGTCGACACTAAATTAATAACTGAAACCGTAGTAGGAATAAGAGGAGGATAGAACAACTAACGCAGGTATCTACTCCCGCTACCGGAAACCAACAAAAAAAAAGTATTCTTGATTACCTGCGATGCGGATTTAATTCAAAACCAGGCTGATTCACGGCCAACAGAAGCCCTCCAAAACCCACGGATGCCTTCATTCCGAGTACAGGCCGTTGTACGGTGATCTCACAAGGAACTACGTGCACAGGATCAAATAATATACGTTCCTACCTCCACAGAGGACGTATGCATACAACTTGCAAGACGCCAGCCAGCCAGAGGGCCCTTCCCTCCAATACGAATACACGCAACATAAAAAGAAAAGGAAGAATACCTTAGAACCGCTAAGTTGCTACTATAGTAATGCATGAGTTTGTTCGAGTGAGACCGAGCTATTAGGGCCAAGTCAGCTCTCACAATACGAAGCGCCGTACTCGTCGCGGAAATACTTGTTATGCACATTACACGAGGCGGAAAGGAATAGACCCCGCCGGCTAAAAGTTCAGTCAGCCCTAAACAAGTTAGATTGAGTAGGGGCACCGCGAAGGCCCCATTGCTGCACCAGTGCTGCAGTACACAAAGGGCGCGGATATCTCTCCACGCAAGACCGACACAGCGTTGCGGGCACCAAGATCTCTATATTTACGGGTACGGCAGAACTTCGATAAATAATTCATCGTCTCTAGCGCATGCCGCATGCGCTTTATAATAAAGATCATTTGCTCGAGTTCATCTACACAATACAGCTCTTTTTCTAATTCATCGCAAGTAACTAGATGGGTACTTAAGGCAAAAAAAGTGCGGATATGAAGGCAAAATATCCGCTGATTCAATGCAACAGGGACGCATAAGAACCCTCGAACTAAACGAGCCAACAGGTGCTAACATTTCAAGAATTTTCGCGCTACGATATACACAGATACACAAGAAAGCAGGAACCACGTACACAGGACAAGCGCGCACTGACAACTAAGGTTTATTGATAACAGGGTTACATTTAAAACATTCCACACGCACTCTCTGATACAAGAAATCTCGCAAACTCACTGAACAGGCAGTGTCACATCCCTACGCACCTACGCTCCTTTATTAACTTTATCTCATGATTAGTTAGCATGACTGATGGCGTGCTTACGCACTTGTCTTCCCAGCTTCCCATATCTGAAACGCTTCTTTTATTTCTCTTTCTTTTCTGTCTTTTGAACGGCCTAAGATTGTGGTTATTTTAAAGTCTGGTTTGCATTTGTGTTTTGCGCAATGGGGTGCGAGGTTTCCAGGGTTATCGATTTTACCTATATCATTACAGTCTTCCTTTAGCCCCCTAGTGTTCAACTAGCCCCCCCTTGCTGCTTTGCTTTAGGTGCTAACATGTGTCGCCTAAACCAGGTATCGGCTCCAAGGTGTTAAAGGATCTACGAAATAATTAATTGGTGGGCTTGTCCCTTGGTTCTAACGTGAGCTTTTCTAATAGTGAGGCCTGTGATATCGGCAGCATAACTCCGCTGTGAAAGCCGTTTGGGCAGAGACTAGTCTCCAGCTGACGTATATGTGCATTCAGGCAATATCAACAAAATATATTCGCAAGTAAGCTCAGGACGCCGTCAAAGGTGCCCTGACCAAATAATAGCCCCATTCACATTCACGTAGTGTCACTGGAAAAAGTCACTCATTAAATGCGTGCAAAGCTCTCGCTCTAGGCGTTACCGTTGTTAGAGGACTAAGAAAGTGACAATCAGCCGCGCTTTGATTCGATTGAGCACAAGCGCTTTCATACTAGGGCTTCGTAGGCTGAGAATGGCGAAGAATCCCTAAAGGAAAGACACGCTTGAAATGCCAGCGGCCCCTATTTCGGAGAGACTGTCTAGCTTCCACGGTAGATCTGACAACAAAACAAAACAAGAAAATAGGCCCGGATTTCCGGCGTAAATATGACAGCGTAATTTGTGCAAAGCCAGTTCAGTGCATAGCGGCTGCTGAACTGCGTAGGCAAAAGCAAGCAAAATGCCAGGCGTGAACCCATATAGGCATTATTATGAGAAACGGGAAACGGGATTGCGTTCATTCTATTGAGTCATTTTATACGTACGTAACATACCCCTTGGGGCTGTTACAGCAATAGGGATTGAGATGCGTGTAAAACTGTTTGATACATATTTCCATTATTTCATGCATGAATGTATAAAATGCGCGCTCTGCAACTTTGAATGGCATCCGAAAATTTCTGAAATGTAAGTGAGCGAATTTCACAGCGAAGGGAGTTCCAACTGTCGATGGTTTACGAGAAAAAGCTGTATTTTATGCCAGTATGCGCGTAAGTAGACGCATCTGCACAGTGTACGATTGCTTATAGTTCGCGAATTTTTTAGAAAAATTTACATAAAAGCTTTCGCCCAGGCGGCGCGACACATTAATCATCATGTAGATACAGTTGAGGCACTATGTGTTCGGCGTACATTTAGTTTAGCGCTAGCGCTTACAGCTACCGCCTACCGCTACCGAGCGAGTGTTAGTACGCATACGCAGATTACTCCGATGGCGACAGATGGCGCCAAATTCCTGTCAAATTTCGACGGGCGCCGCACGCGGAGACCAATCAGCGCGTGCTGTGCTGACGGTACGCGATAGCGGTAGGCAGCCGCGGTAAGTGGCAGCGCTAATCTAAATTTCTCTAATCTCTCGGCAGCCCCGCGTGACGCACTAGGTGGGATAACGCGCGTTGAGCTGCTGCTCTGCAATCATTTCCTAGGCAGTTTAGTTGCGTGCTAATGCTGCACTCACATATTATTTATTTAGAACTTCGGTGTTGGCTTCTTTAAGCTTAATTTGAGGTATTAGGCCCACACATTCAGCAAGACAGCACTTCATCGAGTCAGTGAGCTGCCGAAGAGTGGGCACGGCCGATAACTTTATTTGGACGAGGACGCTGGCTTGTCAGTGTTGTCGTTGCCAATATGGAAGGAACTGAAGCTTCTACAGAACCAATGACCAGTAAGCTGTCAGTCAATCTCAATTACAAGAATTCTCTGCTAGAGGAAGTAGGGCTACCAGGCGCTTGACAGACGCTGAGCGCCTTCGAATAGCGCCGGCGGAAGCGGCACGGTTAGCCTGCTACCTTGAAGTTATACAGCAGACAAGTTGGCCAGTCAGGAAGACTGCCCAACTTTTTTATAGCAAGTGCGAATAAGCGCGTTCCACGCAACCAATTTCTGTGCACTGACTACCGTCATTGGCACACTTGCTTCGGGCGCGCATGTTTGTTTTCCCTGCGCAAAGTAGTATTGTTGACTCATATTTCAGCACATAGGAACATGCAATGCGCTATCTCCAATTTATTCACGTGCCCTGTCATTTGAAATTACTACAGAATTGCAGACGCTGCCTGAGCCCACTCATCATGAAAATATACCGCTGCCCTTCGCTGTGGAATCTCAAGTTCAATTCAGTGAAACTCCCGTGTCAACGCATTCTGAACGAATTCATTCAGAAGAATGAGACTTTTTGGCTTTCGCACGATACTTCCTTAGTCTGGAGTATACTACTCCGTGAAGAAAGCATCATCATTTTCCATTGTGCCAGCAATAGGTCTTTGCTTTTGCTGGGTTCACAAGTGTAAACGCAAATGAAAACGCGCGCGCTGTACCTTCTGCCGCTACTCAGCGAACTCCATGGAAGAAATTTTGCTTGCTTAAATGTCTGCTGCACACGTGAGAATGACCACTCACTTCTTTACCCATTAAAGCCTTGAATGAGAAAGATTCCGTCAGCTTATTTTTCGGCTAGCAATGGGCGCTTGCGCCAGGTTCCGTCGCGTACGCCAGGATAGGGAGCAATAACAGACCGTGGTAGCAGCTTAATAAATTCAGAAACCTCAGCAACGATGCAAGATCAAAAAGTGTAGTGCTGGCACTCGTTGTCCAGCTAAACTACAGGGAAAAAATGCGACTATTGTCCGCTCCAGCAGCAGTAAGAGGAGTCACGTGATACCACTTGCTCCCCTGGGTCGACACTAGCGCCGTTCGCTCCAGTGGTGGCGCTCGCGCCCCATATATCTAGCCGCGATCGGCCCAATTAACGTCCGCGCAATGCAGGGCAGTAACGCTCCGGGTTTGTGCGATAAGAAGTCCGTGTTCACCAGCGTGATCGACATTCGTCTAGAGAAAGGTCTGGAGTGGCAAGAAACACCGGCACGGCCGCCTCATGCTTACCCGGATCTAGGTCGGAAACGAAAACGGCGCATTTGCTCTGTGTCTCGCACATGGCCGTGACTTCTACATTTCGACAGTCAACGCTCAAGGTACCCGAGTGCTGTGCGATGTCAGCGCACGTTAAAGAATCCCAGGTGGTTGAAAGTTCTGGGGCCCCAAACTATACTTCCCTCAAAGGCGACGCCACTTCAGGAAGTTCAAGCCTATAGATTCAACAAAACAAAAGCGACCGGGCTGTTTAGCTCATAGTTAATAATGAATAATCGCGCGCTAGCACGGTTAGCTTCGACTTCGCGTGGATTATCCTGACTTTCCGTGAGTTGGTGTCATTTGAAGTGGCTTTTCCGTTTTACATACAATATGATGTGTGCGGTGCGGCCCAAGTTGACAGGAATGCCGTAGGCAGAAAGCCCCGCTTCGACCAGGATGTACGAACTTGTCTGCATGGCCTGCGAGTAGTGTGTATGACTCGAGTGTCAAGTGTCCCGATAATAAATGTGTTGTAGACGAATGTTAGTTAAAACATGTTGATTCGTGCCGTTATGCTCGCAGACACCAAAATATAATTCACATTTTTACGATCGGCCACATATGATACCACCGCTTTTAAGACCGAACCTTTTCCAGATAACATTTCGGTTACATTTAGTTAGGATGTAATGTTGCAATGCAATATATAGCGTCTGAAACATTCATAACATTTTTATAACAATGAAGGTCTAACGCTTCAGGAGCGAAGGAACAAGATTGCTGTTGATTGGCACCAGAACAAGACTACCTGCCGAGGCTGCACGAGCCACGACCAGGCGCCGTCATTATTTTCTTCGCCAGGCGGCGCGCGATATCCGGGTTCTCGACGCCACCCAAGAGGGCGCTACAACATCACTCCAATGTTTACCTCTACCACTCTTGTTGCTTTGTGTCCATATCTACATTTTCTTTCCTTTCGGCACTTTTACGAAGGAGTAGAGTTTGTCCCATTTCAGTTACCTTTATACGTCAAATTTTTTTTTTACTCGTTCACAAGCTACCAGGTATTAGCTCAGTTGATATACCGCCTTTTTTACTTTAACAATTTCGTCGTGCTGATTGGACAAATTTCATTAATTACATTAATTAGCCTGACTCGGATATTGTCAATGCTTGTCGCTGTTTATTAATATCTGCCTAAGACTTTTTTAAGCTATGAAATTCCAAATCCTCTTCGTTATGCTGCCATGTAGTACTCCTCCATTCGGCAAGGCTAGCGTTCTATCGAGTGGAAACAACTCTGACCATCTTCAAGCAGTTCCCCTCAGCACCTTGGATCAGTTCCTGATTTCTTTAATGCTTTTTTATTCAGATAGCTAAAAGACATCTGTACTGGAGGAGCAAATTGTCGAATTGTCTCCTCTCTGATCGGACGAAAGCCGTTCCGCTGCAGCTTCCACTGCGCTACCTTCAGCTGCACACGACATTCCAGCGAACAATACGGCAGCGCCCAGCGAGCCCTGGTTACAATGGTCAACAAATTTATCCAGTTTTTTTGGCCTGCTCTAGGCGAAGTAATACCGAAACATTGCAGAAACTTTGCATTTTTGTTTCACTCAGTTGCACTTCTCTCAAACATTTTAGTAATTGTTGCAAATAAGCGTTAGAGTAGCATTCCCCTGCCCTTAGTTAGTTAAACATGAATGCAACAAAGGTATTATAAACATAACATGCTCTAGAATGGTACACAAAATTTGCACAAGCATGCAGGCCCGCCAGCTGCAAAAGCTCAGACCTTATCGCTCTACAAGGCCCAGCAACGAGGACGAGACCTGTGCATCGCAGCCAGAGAGCAAAGCATGTACGTTATTAACACAGAGGAGTGTACCAAATGAGTGATGGTGGTGAATTGGTAGCAAGCACCGCTTTCTAAAACTTAGTCTGCCTACGCCTGCAGTACATGTAGGCGCCATATAAAAGATTTAGCTGCAAAACTAGTTCGACTTGAACATCACCTTCGCTGTAGGAACGGTGCGAAAATTTCTGGGACTCAGTGCTAGAACTATGTAATGTTATCTCACTGTTATGATTAAAACAGAAAAATATACACCAAAATAGACAGGAAAATATATTCAGACAATGTTTACCTAAAACGTTACAACTGAACTTCATAACAAAACGAAACGTGTTTAAACGTAACGAAACAATATTTAAAAGTCGACATTAGGAAATGTTTACTCGAAATGTTAAGCTATTTTAATAAGTATATAAAGCATTTATCACTATTTAAGCTTACCGTGACGCTCGAATGCTCGACATAATGCCACGGTAATCTTAAATATTGATAAATTGCTTACTTGAGGAGCTCTATCACGAAATTCAGCCACAGAGTGGTGCCTCCACAGTTTTATTTCAGCCTGAGTGCAGACACACGCTACTCCTTCACATTTTTTTTCATATTTCATATTTCCTATTTTGCCGCGCTTCTTCTGGGGCTGAATAGTTTCGAACACTTCAGCCTGCAAAGGTGGTTCGCGTTACCGTGTTTTAAGGGGTTTAAAACTGAAAACTAGTCAAAATAAACACACATTTGTTTATTTATTTTCTTCCTATTTCTTCTTATAAAGCTGCGCACTGCCCCTCGGTATTCATTCAAAGCCATGCGTCGATGCCCGATAGCAATCTTTAGGAACCTAGCGCCGCCCAGTGGGACCCAACGCAACTAGCGCTCGTTCTCACAAAGACCGACAGATGGGAGATAATTCGCCAGTAACACCATACAGGCATTCAGGCAGCCCAGTTTGTGCAAGCAAGCCGCCTACGCGTGGCAGAACGCGTCAAACAAAAGCAGCAATGACAATCGGAATTCGAAGGACGCACACACCTGCTACAACCCAGGTGCGATTCGGCCACTACGCAGATGGCAATAAACAGCCACTAATCACGAGGTTCTATGCAGGCGCCCTTATTGTTTCGCAATCTTCCTGCCCTTTTAACCCGTATAACACATAGTACCGCGCAGCGATTTTATTCTTTCCTCTCGCAAATTACCGAGAACTCTAATAAAATACGTAGCACACACTTCGCGTTCAAATCTCATACAAACGGAAGTTATAAATATATATGTATAGGGCAAACACGGACTCTAAGGTCATTCTATTGTGCTTACGTAGGAACTGATTCAAGCTGTATCTGTGAGCGCGTGTATGAGGTATTTTAGTGTGCTGGGACCAATTTGCAACTGTATAAAAAGAATGTGGGGATTTAACCATGGCTTGAACTAGTGAGAGGTGCGAAAGCTCTGTTAGATACGGTTTTGAGCGCTTTAGGTTGTACACGGTTTGACGGTTTGGATTAAGAGGACTGCCTTTTAATTTCGCAAGTTTTCTTATATATTTTGCTTATAAAGAAATCAGTTAGTATAGGAAAGGCACAGTATCCGCCACACTTCTCCGTGGACGCCTGAACCACACCGTAAGAGAAGTGAGGAAGGTGGGAATGAAAGTGGAAATAGAGAAAGATGTGCCCTAATGGAGGGCTAGAGAGCAATTAGGCCACCTGGCTTAAGTATGTTTCTGGTGAACGAAAGGCACTGTTTTGATGGGCACATGCACTTAATTAGGTCATGGTCATTCGGATCCAACGATGAGAGGTCAAGGTCATTAGGACTCAGCGACGCGCAATGGGAAGTTGTACCCCGAGTAGCAGAGCATTCGCTAAAAAGATACCGGGTTGCACTTTTCCGAAAACGCCGCGCACCTGAGCAATCGTTGCTGTCGCCGCCTCACCCTGACCCCCTTTTTTACCCTTCTCTAGGTCGTACGGACTTTTCAATAACAGGAAATAAATAATGCGATGTGTGCACCTGGACGCAAGGCGCGATGTTGTGAAAACACCATAGATTTCATTACGCGTGCAAGTAACTTTTTCCCGGTATAATAGTATTATAAAGTTTTAACTGCACTAGAGCCCAAGCTATTTTCTAGAACATTGATTACATTTAGGTAGTAGTAATAGTACAAAGCTTTATTTCGCAGAATGGAAAGAGGTTTATGGATTGGGGTCTTGAGATGCAGGTGGTGTTCCTAGGTATAGGATCCCATTGGTTCTTGCTGCCTCTTCGGCCCGCTCAACAAGCGCTAGCTCATCTTGCGGGTCGGAGCTGGACAGAAGCCCCTCCGGGCCCTCCCACTGCTCGCCTGACGGCTGTGTAATTTTAAGGCAAAGCCTTTAATGGCTCATCCTTGTCGTCAAGCAAAAGTGTCAAGCTTTCGCGGCGCTCTGATTTGCTGAAGTGGGGATGACGTAATAGAGGTCTCGACCAATCACAGAGCACTATCGTTTGGCAGGCGCTGTCAACTCGGCCTCTCCTTTCACATGGGATGAGGATATCCAAATCAGCCTAACAAGACCCTTGCGATCATGTTATCCCTAGGCCATGCGACACGGTCATACGGCTTGGTTAAAGCGGGGCTTTGCGCTTCTAGCCATACCGATTCAGGCGTTCGTGTGACGCCTTTCATTTGGCACTTCATCGAAAGCCGCGCCACACAGCCTATAGAAGCAGACGCAGTAAAACCAGGAATCAGCAAAGTTTCAAACAAAGGCGTTCGCCTTATCGTACTTTAGAGGTCCAAAGTGGCACAAAAATTGTTTTTTTCGAGCTCTATCATGCACGACCGACAGCCCTATGTGGAATGGTAGAGGGTGGCTGTCTCTCCGCACCACACGAATTATGGGGTGTATTGCGTAGGCCAGACCTTACTGTATATGTAGCGACTTGTGCATGAAGACACCCTGCATAATTGCACTGCCGGCACGCACAGGTCGTCCACTATTAGGGTGAACACACAAGAAAGTGGGCGCTCTCTTCAAAGCGCCCCGCCGGGGTGGCGCAGTGGTTACGGCGCTCGACTACTGTTCCCAAGGGTGCGGGATCTAATCCCGGCCTCGGCAACCGCTTTTCGGTGGAGGCGAAAAGCAGGGCGACCGTGTGCTGTGCGATGTCAGTGCACGTTAAAGAACCCCAGGTTGTCGAAATTTCCGGAGTCCACTACGGCGTCTCTCATAGCCTGAGTCGCCTGAGTCGCTTTGGGACGTTAAACCACACAAACCAAACTAAACCATTTTTCAAAGCGCTGCTGCGCGCGACACGGATGCACATCACAGCAAAGCAGCGCAGGTACAGACGGACCTACAGCTGGTGCATCGCATGGGCTCCCACTGTTTCAAGGTGCAGTCGGGTCGGACGCACTGCATGGCGTTCTGAAGAGGAGGGCCACGTGCGCGCGTGTTCACACTAAAGTGGATGACTCTGCACGCTCCTAACCAAGCTCCTTGTTCGAGTGCTGTGCCCAAAGATGCGGACTCGAATCTCGTTTGCGGTGACCGGTTTTCGATGTAGTCAAAAAACAAGGCGCCCGTGCGCTTTGCGATGACAGTACACGTTAAAGAACCACATGTGGTAAAACTTTCCTTAGCCACTTCGCTACGGCACCTCTGATAGTCTGAGTCGCTATGAAATTTTAAACTCCACAAACTAAACTAAAACCAAAGCGCCTTGTTTATTTTTTTGTTTCTGGTTAGTCGGCGGGAGGTAGAGTCAGGATGATAAATGCAGAAGAAATGTATGACGCGCAGTGATTTTAGAATCAACATATGTTCACAACCCCGCAGACCAACAATCATCGGTCGAGTGTACAAAGTCAAATCAATAAAGAGGAACGAAAAGCTATACTGCACGAAAAAAAAACGCATTCATCGCGTTTACACCAAAAGTTACGACACTGCCTTTCCCATTGAGCAGGCCTAGCGTTATTATTGCGAACAGAGCAAACATATTGCTGCTAAATTATTGCCTTACTCAAGTGTCGACAGAATCAAACACTCCACGCTAGGCTAGGAAACAAAGCCAATGCACAGCAAACATGACAAGACACAAGTTCTCAATCCTTATTCATATCGCAATATCATCCCCGAACCCTCGACGCAACAATCCACAAGGTGAGAAAAGAAAAGCTGCGCGAAAAGTAAAATACGCTATTTTCACTTCTGTAAACAAACGTGGGCGCTGATGATGATAATAGAGGGTTCTGGCATAGCGCGATCCGTGATCCGTTACTATGATCCGCCACAATGCGTTCCTGAGCGCATGATCAGGTCACCGTGGCGGCACTAGATGGCGCCACATGCTTGAAGCCAGCGCACATACCTGTAACGTTGGGTCCAATCAGCGCGTATGCACTGACGGAGCACGGCAGCTGGTCATGGAGACAGATTGCGCTATGCTAAAACTCTAATGAGCCTAGAAGCCCTTCCGGCGTAGATCACGCAGTATCTGAAAAGCTTGAGTGCAGGTGACACGTCAGCTTTCAACGATGCCCCTGCTACAGCGGTGGGTTATGCGTGAAACTTTCAGGTAGCATCGAACATTGAAATAATCTTATAAGTAAGTTGGCTGAATATTGCCTAAAGTTTTGAACATAACTATAACATCAGTAGAAAATTCAAATTCAAACTAATTTAGACTTCTTAATGTTATTATGAACTTATATGTTTTATGATAGTATATTAAACATTAAATATTACAGAAAATTGTTTTAATATCATCTTATACACGTTAAATAATGTTTGAATCATAACTAAAAAACAACAAAACAAATATATTCAAGCACTAACTCCCACCACTTCTGAACTTTTTCTTCTATTAAACATGGTTGTAAAATAACCCTTATCTGAAACTATATCTTTCAGATGATGGTTTGGTTTTGGGGTTTAACGTCCCAAAGCGACTCAGACTATGAGAGACGCCGTAGTGGAGAACTCCATAAATTTTGACCACCTGCGGTTCTTTACCGTGCACTGACATTTCACAGCAGACGGGTGCCTAGCTTTTCACCTCCACCAAAAAGCGGCCACCGATGCCGGGATTCTATCTGGCATCCTTGGGCGCAGTAGTCAAGCACCGTAACCACTGCGCCACGTACCCCGGCGGGGCATATCTTTCAGGTGATGATGCCTGCAATAGAATTCACGCATAGTCCTAAAATTTGTTAGGAAGGTTTCCTTATTACTATTCATTCACAACTATCCTTCATCCGACACCTCAGTGATGCATATAAAAGATTGACTCTATGCTATTCGTTCAGAGGTGAGTGTAGGAGTTGTGATTTATTATGGAGTCATACGAGGTCTTTACAAAGCATTCAAGATATATGTACCATCGCGAGTGGTGGGACTACATGCTCGTTCACGGTTGCTTTATCATTTTTAATCATGTTACATTTATGCTCCATGCATGTTATAATTATGTTGTTAGAATGTTTACTGTAAGATTATACTAGCATTTATATGTAACTTTGATAAAACGCTAGAAAAAAAGTGACGTTAAGAACATCAAAATAACGTTCGACTGACACAAAAATGTAACATTGCTGTAATGTTTCCGTGCTAACTCGGTTATGAAGATTTTTGTGCTTGTGTGTGCGGCAGAGGAGCAGCTTTGGCAACATGGCATGTTCCCTCATCCCGCGCTCCCGTTTCCGCAAAAGCTCGGTTAAGAGCGGCTAGCCGGCAAACATGGTACAAGTGCCCCGTCTTGAGGATGCACCCTTGTAGATGTAGCTAGCGCTATGACCAGTCGCTCAGTTTTGATTTCTCCAAGCTGCATGCCAGTAATAGACCTCTCCTGGAATACGTCAGGAATGACGTATCGGAGGAGGAGCGAAGGGGGCAGCCGCCACGTGGTTTGGCCTGGTGGGCAAAACATTCGGCTGCTGCGTGGTGTGGAGAATTTGTTCTCGTCCGGTGATAACTCGCTGTGTTTCTTTTTTTGTTTTTCAATTGCGTCAAGCTCTCGCGTGATGTGATGCAATATTCGATCGATTATGACCAGTGGCATGTGTGTCTTCTGTTCTAGAAGCGCCCAAATGTGTTTTTCAGCTGTGCAAAAAGCGAAACGACAAACGTCATGCGCTGGCAGGCTTCGATTCTGCACTTGACAAAAAGCACTTTTTTTTTTTAATACTCGCGCGTTCACGTATTTCTAAGAGAACGAGTAAGTACTTATCAGTCTGCTCTATTGCCCTTCCAAGCGAATCGTGCTGAATGCTGACCGATCGCGCTCTAAAGCTCCGGACGGCGTGCGATCAACGGCGGCGCTTTGATAGATTATTTCTCGGCACTGAACTTATTTCAGTTCAGAAATTCATGTTGAAGGCGCTAGCTCTCTCACAAGACGGCTCACATTGCGAAGTCATGCCAGCGGCATGATCGTTTAAGTACAGCCGTATCCCTAGACGGAATCATAACATAGCGCGTTCAAAGGCTGTCGTGTCCCAATCGAAAAGTGGTTTTTCTGTAAACATGCATTTAAGTGCACTTATGAATATTTGTACGCCTTGCATGAATATTATGCGGTATGAAACGCGCTTTCTTAATTTACATACGGCGGGACCCATTCGCGTGGTATTGCTAGCAGCGCGGAAAATTCACGCTTCCTTGTACAAAGTTTAGGTGACTGAATTACACCACAATGCGGAAATAATTTTTCCCGCACTATCAGCGACTATAAACTACCAATAATATATTTTGTTTGTCTAGTCGAACATAACACAAACTAACAATGTCTGTAATTGGGAGGGAAATCACCCAACCAAGCAAGAATTATTTCGCATGTGCGCTGCTGTTCTCGCTCAATTTTCCAAGCTTTGTGGGGCCCAGCAGTCGGTTTTGTGAAGGAGTTGTTAAAAAAAAAAAACCCTGATTGCATATAATAGGCCTGCAGT
The DNA here is from genome assembly GCF_055883805.1 of Amblyomma maculatum. Classification (NCBI taxonomy): domain Eukaryota; kingdom Metazoa; phylum Arthropoda; class Arachnida; order Ixodida; family Ixodidae; genus Amblyomma; species Amblyomma maculatum. The sequence continues at coordinate 8,989,956 of NC_139353.1, read as the reverse complement.
GTTCCTTTTCCAGCATGCTTAAGTCCTATACGTTTCAAGCGTCTGATGGGGCTTCAGATCATCCGCAATGGGCCACGCCAGTTCATGGAACAGAAAAATAATTGCATGCTTGCCCAGACTTTATTTTTATTTTTTCAAAGTGCGCATTGCTAATGAATACGTATATTAAGGAGTGCAGCATATTGTGCCGGATCTGAATGTGGCTAACGCACACTTTGAGGAAAAACTGCACAGCAATGACAAGCTCCCCGCCGCTTCTTGCAGCTGGGAGACCGGGCTGGAAAGGACGCTTTCGTCCAACAAGCCGGTTTTCCTTCGGCGCGCCCCCTTTGTCACGTGCCGCCATGACGTCCCATTGTTTGCAAACAGGGAGAGATCTATTCTTTGCGCTGCAGCGAATATTATGTAATTACCTACTATGTAGACACATTTATGGACCTTGTTTATCTACAATCCTATCAACAGATGAAGGGCCTGATTGTAGTCGACAGAAAATTAATTATTCAGTAGCAGTTAATCAGCCGGCTGGTTAACTCGTCTTAGCTGCCATTCCGATCCGTATCACCATTTATGTGGAAGGCTCCGTCCTTCTAAATATTCCTACTTGTAAAAATTGTTGACAGTCTAAAAAGTAACTGTGTAAAAAAAAGAAGAGCTCCTCAATTTTTTAAACCGTGTTTGCTAAACACAGACAGCATGATGAAAGAATCACACGCAAAATTCCTCAGTGAACAAGAATTTGACCGCGAGGAGAGAGAGGTGGGTGAGTGTGCTCTTCAACGCATACTTAGCCTAACTAGTGCTGCTTTTCTTTTTTACTCCTCGTTTCGTCTTCCCGGCCTGCCCGTTGCGCTGTCAGAAGAAACGGAGGTTCGACAAGCGGCGTCTCCTGCTTCAGACTGCACGCATAGGACGGTTTAAGCGCTAATGTCAGCTGTGTACGTACCGGAAAATGGCGAATAGCCTCGCTCCGTGACAGAAGTCGCACACATGAGCAAGAACAACCGCTAGCAAAGACGACACGTTGAGGACCACCATATTCACTACAGCGCTGCGTCGCTCAACTTTCGCGCCCGAATACAATGCCGGCTGTAACACAGCCCGTCGGAGCGTTTTAAAACGCTCAGCCACCCAGGCATACGGTACATCTGGTGCAAGGTCAAACTTGAGGTCGCCAGCTGACGGCAAACAATTAATAAATGCGTAGCGCCAATGCTCATCTCTCAGAGTGTATGCAAGGCGAAGAGCGCGAAGTCTCGACGCAGGTTGCGGTGAAGGACTCACAGTAAAGCGAATGTATTTGGCGCTACGCAAATTCCATGATATATGATATTACAAATATACATATACATACAACACGCACACACACGCACATTATATATATATATATATATATATATATATATATATATATATATATATATATATATATATATATATATATATATATATATATATATAACCCATCTAATAATGCCCAAGGTTGTAAAAAAAACTCGGCGAGACCGAGCCCCGTAAATCCAGCTAGCTGTTCAGCATCGCCTATCCTGGTATGCAGCATGTTTTCACTGACTAAATATAGATACTCTAAAAACAAACACATATAATTTTAAAATATTGGACGAGAAAAAAGTCCCCGTGCCAAATTTGTACATATCCTTACAAAACGACTAACTACTCTTTTTCCGTTAAGCTACCATTTACGTAAATTAATATTTTAGAAGCCGGAAACGCTACTTGCAATAAAAAACGAATTCCTCGCAACAGCGCCGGTTTAAAACACCGCGACGCGTCCCAGATAACAAACTTCATTTTTCTCCGCATTGCTCTCTTCGGTTAATCTTGGTGCACCCACTTGGCGAATAACTTAAAGGGACAGAACACTGGCCAAAATATGTCATGAGATTATGGTGGAGATAAGAAGATCTTGCCTCATATTGTATAGATCGAGCAATGCAATATCAAATAGCAGCTTTAAAATTTTAATTTGCCATTGAAAATCGCATAAAAACAACCGACGCGCTATCCAGCCGAGGAACAATATTATTTTCACTATAGTACCCCACGTCAGCAAAATATCGCTGATTTTCATAACAGTACACTGTTCTTTTTTTCTTCTAGGAGTGCGTCATAATTTATTATATTTTGCGTTCTCTCCAGTGCACTCTTGAAAATAAAGAAAATTGGCTATGGTTTAGTTCTGGTTAAACCGGGTCGAACTGCGTTAGCAATACTTGGGTCTCTCGGTTCGCATGGGACGGTTATATCAGAATCAGCCTGCCAAGATCATGGAATCACGTTGCCCCTATAGGCCACTAAGGCACGTTCATACGGCTTGGTTAAAGCGGTGCTTTATATGTTAGCTGACAGGGGCTGCCAACTTGGGTCTCTCGTTTCACATGGGACGGTCATGTCAGAGTCAGCCTGCCAGGACCCTAGCAATCACGTTACCCCTATAGGCCACTAAGGCACGTTCATACGGCTTGGTTAAAGCCGTATTCGACTCGGCTGCGGATCAAGGTCAAACGTGGCCCTTTCCGGGGCTACGCGACGGGCTGAAACCTGGCGCAGTATTGCTAATGCAATGAACCACTTCTCCTTTCGCACCGTGAACCAGTGCGCTCTAAAATAAAAACCACTCCTCCTTTCGCACCACGAGAGGCATGCTTTCAGGTTTTGCACCAGATGCCGCCACAGGTTGGCCGAGGCAAAACCACAAGTGAGGCGGTACAGGGAGATATGGGCTGGGCATCTTTCGAAGTACGGGAAGCTCAGAGTACAATATTATATGAGGAACGCTTGAGGAAATTGGACAGTAATAGTTGGGCAGCTAAAGGATTTAAATACCTGTACTTAAAAAGCATTGACTCACAATGGAGGAAACGAACTAGGAAACTAACTATAAAGTATGCTAGTCACAAGGACGGAGAAATAAAGAGCATTAAGCAACAGGTGAAAAATACAGAAGGTAAAAATTGGATAAATTCGATGGAAAAGAAACAGAGTGTGGAATTATACCGAAAGTGGAAAATGCAGATCAGAAAGGAAGATTTCTTTGATAACTCAAGAGGCAGTGCCCTACTTTTTTAAGCTAGATCAGGGTGCCTTACGCAACTACAAAAAGAAATTTAACAATGGAGATGACGCATGTGCTGTATGTGGTAACTCCAGTGAAACAATTGACCATATTATGCTCGAATGTAATGGTATCCATCCGGAAGTTGATGCAGGTGCAGTCACTGTTCCTGAAGCTCTGGGGTTTAGAGATACCAGTGGCCGGGTGAATAAACCGGCGGTGGAAACTAGCAAAAAACGACTGGAAGATTGGTGGCTTAAAAGCAGAGAAATGACATAATGTTACTAATGTAGAAACAAAAATGTAATAAATAGAATGATGGTTTAGTTAACCCATCTAAATCAATATTAAGATATAGGTAGAAAAATGAGCATGACAGCTACTGCTACCACCCCGTTTCAAAGGGGACGCTCCTATATTCCATCCATCCGTCCATCCGTCCGTCCATCCGTCCATCCGTCCATCAGTCCGTCCGCCCGTCCGTCCGTCCGTCCATCCATCCATCCATCCATCCATCCATCCATCCATCCATCCATCCATCCATCCATCCATCCATCCATCCATCCATCCATCCATCCATCCATCCATCCATCCATCCATCCATCCATCCATCCATCCATCCATCCATCCATCCATCCATCCATCCATCCATCCGTCAAAGCCACTTTGGGGTGTCATGGGCGAGTTGCCATTGAGGCCATTAAGGGTGACCTCGGTTGGTCGTCGCTCGAAGTACGAGAGGCCAGCAGTAAACTCGCATTCGAGGAACGGCTCCGCATATTACCCGACACACGTTGGGCACGACGAGTGTTTCGGTACCTCCATTTTAAGGGAACCAGAACGCGATGGTGCTTCCGTGTGCAGCGGTTGCGCGGCAAATTCTGTCTCTTTGCTAATTCTATCCGAGAGAACACTGAGCAAACTGAACGGAAGAGCGGGCGCGTGGTGCGGACCCGGGTGCAAGCGGCAGAGACCGGCCACTGGCAATCCGCCATGGAGACCAAAACAACGCTCCAGATTTATCGCACGCACAAGCAGGCAATTGCACCACAGCTGCTGTAAGACAACAGCGGGGGCAGTGCCCTTCTATTCGAGGTGCGTGCCGGAGCTCTGCGTACTCTAGTGTACCGCCGGCGCTTCGATGCTTCCGTCGTATTCCGCCGAGGCACAAGCCGCCACCTGCAGAGCCTGCGGGAAACATGAGGAGCTCCTACAACACTTGGTGCTCTACTGTGACAGGCTGTCCCCTCGACACGCAGATGGCGCCACCCACTTGCGCGCTTTGGGCTTCGAAACGGGCGACAACAGCGGCAACGAAACGAACACTATCGCCAATCGCAGTATTTCCATCACGAAGGCTCGGCTACAACAGTGGTGGCAGGTAACTCGGCGATGACGGCCAAACGACGCAACCTTGCACTCAGTGTCTGCCACAGTGTTTGTGTGTGTGTCGCTCCTCATGGTTTCCGGCATCACACTGCATAAAAATGGGCGCATGCTCTGATCGAATAATTCTCGGTAAAATTTTTCTACAGCGTTTCTACCAAAAGCGTTATGGAATCTAACATTTTAGACATCAATCTTTCCTTGACGTCGAAAGAAAAAAATTCGAGACCTAAGTTCCAGAGTTATGTCCCTTTAAAATAACAGCTGGTCATGTGAAGCTTTTTTGACGGCCTGTAAATGCAGTGGCGTGAATTGTAGCGTGATGTCAACAACGTAGCTGGCCGTCTTTCGGGACAATCTACAACTTGTGCATTGACAGTTCTTTCTGAAGCCAATAGCTAAAATTACCTAATTAGTCGGTGTTAAGTAAGCTTGTTTAACAACAAATACTACAGATTAGGATGGGTAACTCTGAACAGCCCTGAATTGGTTTAACCGACCTATTAATCCCCGTCATATGCTTTTGAAATATTTGCTACATTTAAACGGTAAACCCGGTTTATATGCAAATAAATCTAGCTCTATGTGCTAGCATTCACTAGAACAGACCGAAACAAAACAAACAGCGGAAGGAGAAATGGCACCTGTGTGCTCTTGCAGCTGCATACAATCGCTGAAGTAAAACATAGAACGGACAGGTCGTGACTTTCGTTCATCGCTGCCGCGCTTTCCGTTCACTTTCAGCTTTATTTTCCTGTTCTTTATCGGTGGTATCGAGGCCAAAACCCCAGACCAAACAGCTGCGTGACATTAAATATAAAAGCCCACAGCGGAACAGAAAGTGCGCGAGCACACCACTGCAGCCGCCTACGGCCGAGCTCGCGAAAGTCCGCCGGCCTCAATCACCAACTATGTTACTTCATGTAAGTTACAACAAGACATTGCACTTATTCCTAACTTTACAGGCATAAACTGGCTGAACCTTTGGGACGTTAAAAATCAAAATTGTTGGGTGTTTCACGTCCCAAAAAACCCAGACTATGAGGGAAGCCGAAACGCTAGGAAGGGCTCCGGATAATTTCCATCATCAGAAGTTATTTAGCTTGCACTTACAACGCACCGCATACGGGCGCCTTGCATTTCGCCTCTACCGAAACGTGTCGTTAGGGTCGTTACATACTTAACTCTAATGTAGGAGCGATGATATCTTTTTCAATTTCACAAAATTAAATGAAGCGTACACTTAGCTTTATAATTTTTTAAGCGGCCAAGTACGGTAAATGTTCTCGCATATATATAAATGTGATGTGTTTAGGGAAAAGATATATATATATATATATATATATATATATATATATATATATATATATATATATATATATATATATATATATATATATATATATATATCTTTCCCCTAAACACATTACATTACTAATTTATGTCATTATCAAGTAAAAATTAAAGAAAAAGACCTAAAGTACAATCCCCAATGCTTTCCTTGGCCTCGCCGACTGTTGGCTTCTTTCCTTCATGTATTATGACGAGCACCCTCATTTTCCCTTCATTTATCTGCTTGTAGCTTACAGGGTCTCGGTTCTGGAAGTCTTGAAGCCATAGGTAGCGTAAGAGGGTTCTAGCACAACTTTCGCCCTCGCTCTTGATCACGTTCTACGTGACGCTGGCGGCAACACAGGACGTTCCACGTCTACCGCTATAGTTGAGGGTGGCGCTGGTGAGCACTCTCAGGGTTTGGATACAGACAACATTAGTACCCAAGAAAGTAGCAGGGGGGACAGCGGCCGATGTAGCTCAGTTGGAAGAGCACCGGACACGATATTCGGAGGTCGTGGGTTCGGTTCCCACCATCAGCACGTTGTTTTTCCTTCTACTTTGTGTTTATCTTTCCCCTAAACACATTACATTACTAATTTACGTCATTATCAAGTAAAAATTAAAAAAAAAAAAGTACAATCCTCAATGCTTTCCTTGGCCTCGCCGACTGTTGGCTTCTTTCCTTCATATATATATATATATATATATATATATATATATATATATATATATATATATATATATATCCCTATATATATGTATATATCCTACACATCATACAGTGAACACGATGATAGCTTTTCGTTTTTCAAATAACAGCCGCGCTTATGGACACTATCTAATCGACGCTGCACTACAGGTCTGTCCCAGTTTTACTGGTAACTTACTTCCGTCTGTCGAGCACCATACGTCGCAATGGTTGCACGTATATCTCGCTGAAACCTATAGCACATATCTCACACAACAGCTGCCTACTTCAAGACACACAGCTACAAGATCTAAGCTGCCTCCACTGCCTGAATTGGTTATGAAACAGCTGCAAGTTTAAACGGCCTCCACCACGAGATCACTGCTCCCACTAGCCCAGAATCCTTCAATTTTACCAGTTGCAAAACTTCCCAGAATTCAATGTATGAAACGACGCCGACGTGACAAGTGCAATAGATGGGTATTCACGAACTGCGGCGACGACCAAAATACGGTAAATATGTGATCTAAAGCCATAAGGTAAACACTGCGCTCAAATAAAACTACAATATATTCATTAAGGCACCAATTATGACGAACAAATACGTGAAAGAGATCAACTGATAACTTATCATGGACATATAAGTAATCAAAATTTCAAGGTCAAAGAAACAAAAATAAAAAGAGAGGATTTTCAGAAAACGATGGCCACAACTTTCATTAGGCACTTTAGTTCTACCGCTTGCCCGTCGTCAGATGCTGTTCTAGGCATAAAGTGCCAAAACTATCGAGCGATTATGGACCACTTTTCCAACGATCTGGAGGAAATCTTGTGCGGAAGCCACACAAGGTTCTTTGTATGCGCTGTATTAGGCTGTTCTCAGCCTAATATATACTCTATAACTCTGCTTGGATTTCATTCCACATTTACAGATGCATCCCACAGCGCTCATTACGTCGCGGTCAACTTATTGATCGCGCCGACTTAGGGTTCGTACATACCCCGCGATACCGCTCCAGTCGGTGGAAAACTGGTGGCCAAACACAGCTTTCATGGCATCTGCAGAAATATCTAGTTCGTTCGAACACTTCAACGAGTTCATCACCTTCACGCCATCGGCTTAGCCACAGCGCAACTGTGGAGTCCGCAAGGCAAAGGTGTCACTAATAAGCATTTAAAAAAAATGTAACAGTGTCCAGTACATAAGCAGAAAAGCAAGCCATATGCTGGTGTACCGTAAAGAAAGAAACAAAAAGGAAAGTGGCAATACAAAGGGACGCCGATTAAATCCACGTGCCGCCGACAGGGAAAATAAAGCATATAAGTAAGCTAAATACCCCGTTCCAACCGGGATACATGCCCGCCATGTGAAGCAAGGGCCACCGCGATGGCGACCCAACATCCGGTGAGAACCGTCAAGAGGTAGCGGAAACGGGCTCGCGCTGACCTGCTTAATGCAGTGACGGGGCCGCTGCACTTTACGATGGCAGACGCGTCACGTGCACGCCCTTTACCACACATGCCAGCGTAGAGGTAATTACTTCGACGGGAGAGAAAGTTTTCGATTCAGCATCGCCTTTGGAATGATGATGATGAATTAGCGTTAACTCTGTGAATTTGTGTCAAAAACAGAGAATTATAGTAATAATAAAACAAAGAAAAAAATGAAGAGCGCGGCCTGAGTGCAAGGAAAGGTGACAAAAATTTCAATTTGGGAGGCACTGAAGCTCTGCATTTAAGGTTATGAGCGTTAATGATTTCCGTCAAAGGCTTGTCTCAAGGACCCTGATTCGAGTCAATTCGCCTCTCAGAGGCAGTTCCAGGAGTAGGTCGCGGAATTGGGATTTAGTCAAGGTTAAATTAACCTTTAAGAAACGCGCACTCCAAAGTCGGCACGTCACGGCCTGCAGAGGGCGTGAGGCGACGCGTCAGAGCCGGATACATGCCACTAGCAACGATACGACTCCTCCGAAAATCGCGCCGCTCACTCATCGGACACATGAGGCGGTTTGCATTGTCGCTCAGTCAAGCAGTGCAGGCGGAGCTCGACTTTCACCGATGCCGGCATCAACAAACACCGTACATGCTTTTTGTCTCTCTCTCGCGCGATCTCCGTTTCCGAGTTTCTTCAGCACTGAGAAATTAAAGTAGGCTTTGAAACTCCGTGCTTTTATTGCAGAAAAATTGTGTCTAGCCAGGCCGGCGCTATCGCGTGACACCCTTTTCTTTTAGGTAGGCATGTGTTCTGTGGACCCCGACAATAGCTTACGGACTCTTTGAGGTCCAGAGACCCCCATTTGAGAAACACTGCTTTAAAAATTATCGCATCCAGCTTCTGCGTAAAATGTGAATAAACGAGCTATGCATTATTTCATATTACCGCACCTGCCACACAACACGTTCAATACCAGGACTACGTTCCCCCCGCAGAACAGTTAATAGTAGATTTCGTGGCTTCTTGACTTGCATCGAAATGACAATATGTAGCAACTTCATGCGATAAAAAGAACGTACGAACAAATCAAATGGCAAGAAAAAAAAAACGAAATAAGCACGAAAGGATGGATAGAAAAGCTATTTCTTCAGACAGCAGGTGCGGACTGTTCCGTGCTAGCTGTGGTCTGCACGACCGGCTCTGAGCTGGCAACAAGGCCTCCCACTGCTCTAAGCAAGGATCCCGCATAATATCCGCCGGCGGCGGCCCTGTGCTACACTCTCATAGGACATGATCATATGTTGCCAGCTCCTGGCACTACATAAACTCCGGCTTAATCTCCTCCGGGTATATTCCGCTCAATACGTGAGGATTGAGGAAAGAGCTGGTCTGAAATTTTCGCCAGACGCATTCCTGTCTCTTGACCAATTGCTTTTCCGGGGGCGAATAAATCTTCAGCTCGTGTTTATAATGATTTGTGGTATCGTGAATGGCTATCAGCCCATCTCTCGTGGACCTCCCCGAAACCGCCGGCTCACCTGCTCGGCTGACGAAACATCGAGCATTTATGTGAGCCGCCTCGTTCCCAGGGCACCCAGAGTGTGCCGGTACCCATACAATTTCCATTTCCCTAAGCTCTCGTCCCTCGGCTTGATTAAAAAGTTATGCCGCTTCACCAGATATTCTGCCCCTCTTCAAATTTCGGATGGCTGTTTCGGAGCATGAAGCTTGCCTGAATATCAGATCAGCTTTAGTGTGATATAGCTAATGCTATAGCTGCCTCCTCTTCAGTTTGAGGAGCAGGTTGACTGATTCAGAGATCACTGATTGTACTCGTCCATTCATGACCACAACTGCAAATGCGTCCCTGCCCTTATAATCTACCACGTCTACATAGCTGGCCCTTTGTGGTTCCCATACTTAGCATGTAAAGCTCTGGACAGCTCTTGCCTTCCTGCGACCTTCATGATATACCGGATGCATATTCTTGAGCAAAGCCCCCCCCCCCCCCCCCCACACACACACACCCCCTTCGTGCATTTGTGTGCACAACCCTTTGTGCGTTTTTCGCCTCACTTGAACTTTCATGTCACCGGCTGGAGCCTCAACACCAATTCTGGCCTTCTCCAATATGTACCCCCCCGCTTTTGTTTTCGAAAGCTTACCGAGCAGCATATCACCATGGTGCGCCTCCCGTATTTCTTCCAGGGTGTTGTGCACCCCTCATCTAAGCAGCCTTTCGGTGGACACATTGCTAGGTGATCCAAGGGCCGCCTTATACGCTTGTCTAATCATAACATTCACCTTGTTTTTTCTTCGTCACGTCCAATTTCATATAAGGTGTCGCATATACTATTCCACTGATCACGAACGCCTCCATCAGCTGACATAACTCCTTTTCCCGCACGCCTCCCTTACAATTGGCGATTCTCCTAATGGTCTTAGAAGCGTTTACCGTATTCTTAAGCTTTCCTAAGGCCTTCTTATTCCGATTAGTCTGTAAATACATGCCAAGTATCCTGATCGTTTGAACCTCAGCGACTGGCATCTCCCAGCCAACCTTTACCTCTAGCGGCGGTGGCGGCACATAGTGCCTCGCGTGCATCCCTCTTGGTTTATCTGTAACTACAAAAAGCTCGCACTTGGACTGAGAGTACGAGTGTTCAACTTCTCCAGCTGGCTCAAGGTGCCGAGAAAGGGAAAGAGGGGGCGGATTGCAATTGCTGCTAACGTAAACAGCACGCTTACCTTTCCCGACCTCCAGGGGCGTACAATGCCTCAGTTGTCCCCGCCACCAACTTTAAATGTGGCTGGTGGGTGGCTGCTCTCAGCCCTAAGGGGCTGGGAACTATAGGGGTATTCACCCTTTGCGGCGGAGGCTCTTTTGCCACCGGTGTATCTGTATCTGCTCTGCATGCCGTCATGCACTAGCCGCCGTATCGTTGACGTATACGACGGCTGTTGTGACGCGCGTCTTAATCTTTCTTTCTTTTTTTTTTATTTCCTTCTCTTTCTTTCTTTCTCTTTATTCTCATCTGTCCGCGCGAGAAAACGATGGTGGCTCAGCGACAGAGCCAGTTGTCTGGCCCGTGCACTTTTCCTTCTGCCTACAGTCGCAATAACAACCATCTCTTAAATAGCGGCTCAACTCGGTTAAGTCTGGATATGCGTAGCGAAAGCTACCGAACGGCCTGTTCTCAAACTCGAACGCTGTCGTCGCCGATGCACTGGCTGCAAACTGTATGGTCTAATCGGCGATTCAGTGCGTTTTCTTGGCGTCTTTCCAATATTCTTGCTTCATTTTAACGGCACTCGCCGCGGTGGTGCAATGGTTAGAATGCCCGACTACTGTGTAGGAGTATACGAGTTCGATACCGACCGCCGGCGGCTTCGCTTCGTTGGAGGCGAAACGAAGAGGCGTCCGTGTGCTGTGCGATGTCAGTGCTAGTTAATGACCCACACGTTGTCGAAATTATTATGGAGTCCTCCGCGGCGCCATCCCTTTCAATATTTCCGCTTTAACTCACACTTTATTTCCTTCCCTTACGGTCTTACGACGCGGTTCATGTGCCCAGAGCAAGTGTGACAGATACTGCACCTTTTCTTTCCTGTGAACCGACTATTATTATTATTATTATTATTATTATTATTATTATTATTATTATTATTATTATTATTATTATTATTATTATTATTATTATTATTATTATTATTATTATTATTATTATTATTATTATTATTATTATTATTATTATTATAACAAACAGACTCTTCACCTCCCCTCTTCCCACCTTACGAGGCTCAGAGCAACTAGTTGCCATGGTTACGGCTCATGAGCAGTAGTGACTAGCGAAATGCGCCGCTGACTAGCCTAGTGTAGATTTCGCTACAAAAAACTTCCGACCCAATACTCAGCTGTGTTATCGTCACGCTTGTGCGCTTGAACACTTCCTCACCCCTTGGTGGGGAATGGGTTAGCAAGGCCCGCGCATTCAAGCCTGTCGTGCGTGCCTGCGTAACTATCCAAATGACACGACAGCGATACACCGGTGGGTCAACGAGAGTTCAGCGGTGGATACGCACTACTGGTTGATTAAAGCGGTGTTGTAACGGGCCATGCATGCTGAAGCAATGTCCGGTCTTCCCCGAACCAACACTGCCCGGCGAACGAGCCCGGGCGGAGACATGTGCGTGCGCACGCATGCGCTGCGTGATATTCCGGAAAGAAAATGTTAAGCTGATTGTCGCGATCACCTGCTGTGGCTGGTGAACGCAGCAGCACACTGCCAGCAGTGTGCATGTAACAGGAGCTTGAATCGACACGGAGGTGAATTTCACCCATCGGTGCCCTAATAGAAATCAGGAAACAAACACCAAAAAGTTGCTTCCGCGTTACGCTAGCAGGCGTACTAACATTATAACCTAGACTCAAAAACTGCGTAAGCGACGTCACGTCGAGCGCCCTTAAATCTGGAAAGAGCATGTGCTCTTTCATTTCCACTATTAACAACAAACAGTTGCATAAAATTGCACTACTGCTGTCACTTTGGCCCGTCATCGGTTACAACATCTTGTCAAACTGGCCTTACTTGTATTTCTGAACGAGCCCGCCAACACTGTGGATGCTGAAAATAATCAAAATCGAATCGATTGGAACAGTCGCTAAGACAAGTTGCTGTGGCGATATACGGCTTGAAAGAACGTATTTCAACCCGTTGCCTACATGTGGCCAACATCCCACATATCAGCAACCGTTACGTTTAATTCTCCCGGGGCTAGGCACGGAGAAAATGGTGGATTGGGCACAAAGCGAGTATGATGTTTTGCAAGACAGTTGCGGACAAGAAGTGACGCGAAGTCGGCGCATTGCCATGATGCAACATATCCAAGTCTAGTTTTCCCAAATTTCAGGCCTCTTCCTATGCACAGCATGCCTGAAATGCGCTAAACTTCCCTGGTATACTTCCTTGTTTACCGCTTGGACACATTATACATATTCATAATAGTAATGCCTTTGCAATCAAAAAAGAAAAAAGAAACAACCAACTTCACCTTGATCTTTGCCGACTTATGATCGCACTTTTGAACGAGAAAACCTTTTCGCACTTACTGCGAAGATAGCATCTTCGTTTCGATGTCATAGTCACACCCGCGTCTCATCCTCTGTTATGATGTTTTGAAGTTTTACCTGTCGATGACAGTGGCAAGCAGTTCCTGAATGATTTCCACGCGGGTTTTTTTCTAACCGGCAGTCAGCAAACGCGGCAGTAATTTTCCACTGGCCCGACAAAGCTCAAATATTTCGCTGAAAATTTGACGGGACGATTCCACGCTGATGACCACTTTCAGCGACTTCTCCAACGGTTGAAAGACAATTTTCATGAATCACAGCGCGAAATCGTTCGACATGGCCATCGTATGTGGGTGTGGAATACCATTCAGGTTCGTCACCAACTGACATTCTGCCGTGTTCAAGGCGCTTAAATCACTCACAGCTCGGCGTGCGGCTCGTAAAAGCTTACCCGTACGCGTGGCTAAGGAATTTAAATGTGAAAGGTTTGTTATGTTACTAGAAAAAATATCCCGCACACACGTTCCTCTTCGAGCTCTTTCAATGTTACTTTGGCATCGATTCAATCGATTCATTGCTTGTGCTCGCACCAGCGGGTGGTAGTGATGGCGTTTTAAGGCTCAAAAGAGAGTTTCGGTCTGTAAACTCCTCAACATAATGGGTATGCCATTAGTCCGGGACACTAGAGCCCTTCGGGTCTCCGGTGTGGAGCAGTTCAGGAGGGCAGTCTCCCATGCCTCTCGGGTTGGGCTAGAGAAAAGGGGAAAGATCAGGATTCTGCGCTCATACCCACATTATAGTCTTTCTAGGAACCATACCCACATCATGTCATAGATATCGCAATTCTCTCCACAGTGCGGGCAGCGCCCATCGATGTTGGGATCAAAAGTGCTGCACCTCATCAACTGTCAGAGCGGAACGTGGCAAATGACTGCTTCTTGTTTAAATCTAGCGCTACGTGAGCTCAGTAGCCTCCGCACGCTCCCTCTGCTAGTTGGCGTTCTGTTTCAAAAGTTCTCTTCCTGGACATACCTGGCACTTTTGTGCTATACTCAGCTTTCACAGTGTCTATGAGAACGGATATATATTTATTTTATTTTCACACACCACTGCAACGTAAGTATATATATTTGCAGCTGCAGTCGCCTGTAAAGAGAAAACACCAGCGCAGTCAATTAACCTCGATATCCTCACTACGACAACAAAAATAAAACCGCGAACAAACGATCGACAGTCAGCGCTTTATGTCAGCCGTGTCCATCGTACCGTGTGTCAGATTGCGAATGCGTGTCAGCTGGCGAAATGACGCGTATAGATCGAGCATCGAGATAGACTAAACCAGATCACTGTCACGATGTTGGCCTTCAAAGAACACGAGGTCAAAGAGCTAGCGGAAGTTGATGACGCGACGACCGATAACACCGGAAAATTGGCATACTAGCTATGACAAAACCACCAAATATTTCATGGCAGTCAAAAACGAGTAAAAAAAGAGTGGGTACGCCACCAGGCTTGGCTGTTTTTACCTGAGGAGGCACGTTCTCTGGTAACTCGACGCCTTTAAAACGCAGTCAAAATTTACCAGCATGCATGCTTTGAAAGTTACAGCCTCTGGTACCTACCTAATAGACTTAACCTGATTCGAAGACCAGCTGATTCGAATCAACCATGTAAGGCTTGCTTCAATAATCAGGGCAGTACCTTAGAGCTCCATAATACGAATCCCTGTTCATACTGCGTTATCTTTCTAAAAAGCTTACTATGGACCCATAGCAGTCCTAGTCTAAACATTCATTTAAGGTCCGTAGATATAAGAAATCGTTTTTCCATTGTTTTTCATGCTTCCATTTCTCTTTTATACTGTGGATACGTGAGGAAGATTTACAAGAAAAATTGAACGAAACATTCACCGGAATGAAACCCAAGTGCCGTGCTATGAAAATATAAGCTAGTAGTATTCTCAATGAAGTACAGCGGCGCCATTTCTAAATCGTTCACTGGTTACGCCTGTGATCCCATTGAGTCGCACCCTCGACCCACCGCCGACCGCAAACAGCATGTAGACACTGAAGGCTCAGCTATCTTGGAGAAATTTTGAACAAATCTGCAATAGTACGCACAGAGGCCGAGATATCGACGCAAGCTCCGTTTATCCATTGTCTTGGGGAATGAAGCTACAGCGGCCGTGGTTTCTGGGTCTGGGCTATCTCTTCAAGCGCTGACAATGTGGCCGAGAAACTTCAGCTCATTATAAGCAAAGTACCATTTTTCGGGTTTGAGAGAGACCGGCAGATCAGATGGCCTCGAAAACAGCCCGCAAACTTTTCAGGTGCTCATCGAACGTGTCCGAGAAATTCACAACGTCGTCGAGATATACTAGACATGACTGCCACTTCAGGCCAGAGAGCACGGTGTCCATCATTCGTTGGAATGTGGCAGGGGTCGAGCACAGGCCAAACGGGAGCATCTTAAACTCATACAAACCGTCTGGCGTAATAAAGGCGGTCTTCTCTCGGTCTCGCTCATCAGCCTCTATTTGCCAATATCTACTGCGGAGGTCAAGGGACAAAAAGTAAGTGGCATGGTGAAGGCGTTCGAGGGATTCGTCAATGCTCGACAGGGAGTACACGTCTTTTTTTTTTCGTGACGTTGTTGAGGTGTCTGTAATCCATGCAGAACCTTAAGATTCCATCCTTACTCGTAACGAGCAAAACAGGCGATAGCCCAGGGGCTCGTAGACAGTTGCATAACGCCGTCCTGGAACAGCACTCTTACTTGGCAGTGGATGGCGTCGCGTTCTTTAGAAGACACCCGGTAAGGACACTGACATAGTGGACGTTGGTAGTCGGCAACTGTAATTCGGTTCTTCGTTAGTGGTGTCTGTCTGACCTTAGAAGTTGATGCAAAACAGTTGCGGAAGAAATTGATATTCTCTACTCAGCGTTTCTGACTGGCCAAGAGGTGCGGGTTCACATCAGTCTTAATGGCTATAAACGTCGTACAGTCGAGGTCTGACGTGCTTGATAAAGCGCACTGGCCTGTACACTCTCCAAGTTCTTCAAAATAGGCGACCGTCGTGTTCACCGACAAATGTTGGAGTTCACACGTAAACGTTGTCGCTAGCACTTCGGCTCGCTCATGGACAAGTTCGAAAAGGCCACGAGCTACACAAACTTGTCAAGTGAGATGCAGTGACATGCTAGCTTCAGCGATGCCACGCGTGCCGGTGCTCTAATCACATTCGACTGGGGCGAACTTGCTCACGCGCGGAGGGGTCGTTATGTGGTCGTCACAGACGCGCAACATTGTCTTCCGGAAGTCCATATATCTATCAACGGCTCGCTTGGTTGAAAACGATACCATGAGCTGCCCCTGAAGGTCTATAACCGCACCATACTCTTGAATAAAATCCATGCCGGGAATTAGGTGCTTTGAGCACTGTTGTAATAGGTACAGCAAAGGTGCCAGTGAAAGTAAAACCGCGGATCTCTACGCGGCAAGTGCACAGCCATTCGGCGTCATCGCATGGCTACCGACGGTGTGTATCATGGGTCCAGACCAAGGCGTCAGAACCTTACGGAGTGCCATGGCTAGCTGGTTGCTCATGACAGAGAAAACGGCGCCCGTATAAATGAGTGCTATCACATCACAACTGTCAGCTGTTACGGTTTCACCGTAAAAATGCGTTCGCCGCACGTCGGTAAGTTCGTCGGATCGGGTCTTCGCTGGGACGGGCGAAATTCCCAGAGGACATGAAGGGTAAATACCTCAAACACGACACTAGATGGGAAGGCACCCCTTCGATATATTAGAGCGGAGAATGTGGCACTAGATGCGGATATTGCCACCACGGAGGTGATAGCTGCGATTGAGAAACTCCAGGCGACCTCGGCGACGGGGCCGAACAGAATAACTAACAAAATCCTTAGAAATCTAGATGACGATTCGTTCCAGGCTTAACAGAATATATGAACAAGTGCTGAAAGGAGGAAAACCTTCTGCCGGCGTGGAAGCATGCACGAGTCACTTTTGTACCGAAACCTGGCAAAAAGCTCAACATCGAAAACCTTCGACCTATTTCCCTTATGTCGTGCTTGGGTAAGCTCATGAAGCACGTGTTTCTCATGCGTTTTGTAGAACTACGTAGAAACCCATCGCTCCATTTCGTACACAGTGATCGGGTTTAGGCCGCATCTGTCCACGCAGGTCGTGATGCTTCAACTCTCTAGAGAAATCATAGACTCGGGGAACGGTCACGGTACGCGTGCCATCCTGGGGTTGGAATTGAAGAAAGCGTTCGATAACGTCCCCACGAGGCTATACTGTCCATCCTCTCGGAACTAAACGTAGGGCGAAACACCTACGAGTATATAAGAGATTTTTTGTCCAACAGGACTGCGGAGCTTACCATAGGGGAGCTCAAGTCTGAACGCATACCGCTGGGAAACGGGCACGCTGCAGGGGTCAGTGTTATCCCCTTTTCTATTCAACGCTGCGCTGATCACGCTGCCTAAAAAACTTGACGCCATACACGGTATTAGACACACCCTATACGCTGCCGACGTCACAATTTGGACGAGTCAGGGATCATACGGGCAAATAGAGGAAGCCCTACAAGAGGCGGTGGACGTCGCAGACGCCTCACCAAAGTGTACGGCCAAAACTGAGCTCTTTTTAGAGACAGGATCAATTCCTGAACGCACAGAAGTCCGGGTACTGGGGCTCTTTATTCATCAACATAGACGGTCGGACACTACCTTGGCGAAACTCCGTAAGGTGGGGGACCAGGTGGGCCGCATGGTCCGCCGGGTTTCTAACAAACGTGGGGGTTGCGGTGCAAAGACGCCTTGCGGCTGGCGCATGCATTCGTGACCAGTCGAATCTTGTATTCGACTCCTTACCTCTACCTTCGGAAACAAGACGAGGATGCACTCGAAGTCGTCCTGCGCAAAATTTTTAAGAGAGCCCTCGATCTCCCCGTGAACACCTCCAACCAGCGTCTACTGGGCCTGGGCATGGTGAATACGTTCCGGCAAATCCGAGAGGCTCACTTAACCAACCAATATACACGTCTTTCTAAGACACTGTCGGGTCGCCGCCTCCTTGCCCGGCTACACATCCAACATACCACCCTTATGGAAGATCGTGTACGCCTCCCTTTCGAGTGGAGATGCGCCCTCCACGTACGCCCTCTTCCTAAAAACATGACACGTGAAGGCCACAGTGGCCGGCGCCTGGCGCGGGCGGAAGCTCTGGGCCGCCATTATGGGTCGAAACCCGGCATTTACTACGTGGACGCCTCCGGCCCCCACCATGGGGGACGGTACACGGCCGCACTGGTCCACCAGTCTAAAACGGTTAACGGGCTTACATTTCGCGCCCGTGACATAACCCACGCGGAGGAGGTCGCCATTGCGCTGGCAGCTACCCACACTGATTCTAAAACAATTATCTCCGACTCGCGAGGGGCCTGTCGGAACGTCGAGCAAGGCTGGGCGCCATACCTAGCCTACCGACTACTTCAAAATTACACCTACACCGGGGACCCGCTTACCGGAAAATAGTATGGGCTCCTGCTCATATGGGTCTCGAGGGGAATGAGGCAGCCGACGCCCGCGCGCTCTCTTTCCGGGCTTCCCATCTCGACCCCCTAGATCAGGATCTCGAATTCGAACCCGCGTATTCTTTTAAAGACATTGTTCTTTATTATCAATCTTGTCATAGCCTTTACCCTCGCCCGAGCAAAGGTCTATCTAAGACGGAGGAGCGGCTTCTACTCCGTCTTTATACCAACACTCTGCTGTGCCCGGCAGCACTAAAACATTTTAATCCCTCCTTCACGGGCAGTTGTCCGCACTGTGCGGAGAAGTCTTCGGACATCTACCCTCCCATCCCACCCAGCTATTCCTCCTCACCCCAACCCCACTCGGGAGGACTGGGAGGCGACCCTGCTCGGCTGCTATGACCTGCAGGCCCAAAAGGCCTTAGTCGAGCGCGCCCGGGCAGCTGCCGACGCTACTGGGGTCCCGTACTAGGGACCCCACCCAGTATCTGTAAGGGCTGGATGTTCATAGATCCGGCCGATGCATACATCTACCCTTTTTTGGTTCAATAAACGTTTGTCACCACCACCACCACCACCACGCCCATTGGGCAGGACTGGAATGCTCCCCACAGAAGTCTGAACTGTTGGTCATCCGTAATAACGGAAGGACTTGCAAAACAAAGCCGAACAAGATACAGCCAGATATCCAGGAAAACGAAATACCGGAGGTAGAAACGATACGTGTGCTTGGGATGCTTATACAATCCAACAGGTGCAACAAGGTAACGCTGGAAGGGTTGTCGACCTCGTTTCAACAAATCATACGGCTAATTAAGCGCGTGACGACTAGGCGACAAGGTATGGAAGAGCTCGACGCATGTCGGCTCGTTCAGGCTTTTGTCCTCAGTCGGCTCGTATATGCCACCCCCTACCTGGACCTCAAAAAGGCCGATAGTGAAAAATTGAATCGCCTGATAAGGCAGGCATAAAAAGTTGCTCTCGGTCTCCCCAGAAACACGTCCACCGCGAGACTGCTTTCACTAAGGGTCCACAACACCCTCGAAAAGCTCACTGAGGCACACTTGACGTAGCAAGAGCAGCGGCTTAGGCAAACTTAGGCGGGGCTGTCTATCCTGGGAGGCTTAGGTACAAGGGGCGAAGACCCTTCAAGCCAGGTGATCTTGCTGGTAGAGATGCGTGAACGCATTCGGGTCAAACCACACCCCAAGAACATGCAAGCGGATCGCTACGAAAGTCGGAGGAGGGCCAGGGCGAAGACGTTAGGCAAAAAGTATCAAGGGGATGATAGTGCCGTGTATGTTGATGGGGCAAAATACAACATTACAGGAAAGAAGGCTTTCGCTTTGAGCGCGGTGAGCATCTCCCGCAAGGTAGCAGCTACGGTGGTCATGGACCGAGTAGAAGAGGCAGAAGAGGCCGCAATAGCCCTAGGAATTGTTCAAAACGGAACCAGCACCATTCTCAGTGATTCCAAAAACGGCCCTTCGCAACTTCGTCAGGGGTCGCATCTCCGCCACTGCATTAAAAATTCTTAGCGCGTTGGCAAAAGATAGGAACGCAGTGGATCTCGTGTGGGTCCCGACTCACTCGGGCGTCCCGAGGAAAGAGGCCGCTCACCAATATGATCGAGGTTTTGTCAGCCGAGATGGTGAGGGTATCTCGGACGCTGGTGCCCGACGGGGTGAGTCACTGGATACGTAACAGGCCATTACCACTTATTACAAGGAGCTCAGGGCGAGCCTGCCTCCTCCGCACGCTTCGCTCAGCCGAAAACAGGCTACCCCGTGGCGGCGGCTGCAAGCGCGGTCGCAGCCAAACCCCTGGATGTATGTCAAAATCTTTCCCGGCATAGTAAATCCGTACTGTCAACTGTGCGGCGAGCCTGCCACGTTAGACCATATAATCTGGGACTGCGCGGACGATCCGCCTCCGGCAGATCTAGTACCATCTCCCTCGCTGGAATACTGGGAAGCTGTTCTCGCCAACCGGGACCCAGACGTCCAGTCCCGGGCCTCGGCAAGAAGTCGCTGACAGACTTGGACTGCCGGCCACCTGTAGCAGCTGAATGCACCCAAGGCGAAAAGAGTCTAAATCATCGCTGACAAATAGCTTTCTCTATCTCTTTCTCTCTTCATGTGGAATTCAGGTCGTAGAACCTTATGCTAAGGACATTTATTTAAAAGTAATTACCTAGCAATTAGTGCTACTTATAATGAACGCGAATGTTGCACGCAGCGAAGCACGAGGAGGAAAGTAAATGTTGAAACAAAACATAGCGTAAACAAGGAATTTTGTGGACTTACGTATGCGCAATATCATCACGACAACGATGACGAAAAACGCTTAAAGAACATCGCAGCTCTTCACAGCCACTGCCAGATCTGCAACGTTCCCCCAAAAGCCGTGCCTGTCGCCCTATGTATGCGCGCCACGCCTCGCGCAATGTGCCGCCTTGATGTCATCGTGTAAGGTGTAATATCGTTGCTGCCAGTGCTTCGAAATGAGCCCACGCTATTTCATGTCTATCTGCGGGAGAGTTAAAACCATTTAATTCGGACTCCCTGCCAGTACACACAGTCGAACACTTCTGCCGTGGTCCGGCATTGAAAGAAGCGCGAAGTGAAATGAACAACACGGCCACTAGCATCGCACGAGCGGCGGCGTCCGACGTATTTCTCGCACCTATAGGCTTAGCACGAACATGGCTGCAGGTCTCTCTGATTGACCACTTCGCGCGTGTATAGGTACTCAGTTGCTCAACTCTCCAGAGCTCCATTGAATGAGCGTGTCGACCATAGATCAGTTTTCAAAATGCAGGCCATAGAGCTGTTTCTTCCTGGAAAGGTCTACGGACGGTCTGGATTTCATTATGACATCAATAGCGGCTAATGGAGCTACGTGCACGGAGCTATCTGAGAAGGAACGTAGTAGCACATTAAGAGGTGAAAACGGCAGCGGATGAACGCAGGTCCATGAGCAAATGGCAATGTTAACAATCTTTTTATGACAAGCCTCTAAACTCAATTCGTGATACAGCACCTCGAAGGCGTCTGATTGACAATCATTTAGAATGCTTTCCGGAGGTATCGAAAGGACATTCACTTGTTCCATAGTATTAATTCTGTTATTTTCGGCAGCGCCAGTGGTCTGGGCAGCGACCCAACAGCGACGAGGCCACATGCTTTTATTTCGTATCACTGTCACTTCAAACAAACAAACAAAAAAACGAAACAGCTGGCGCCATCGCGAGTCATAATTGAAAAAAGAAAAACGCACGGCAAAACCTCGATGCTAGAAAAAAGCGAAAACATATGGCCGACGCTGCGGTCGCAGACTAACGCGAGGGGTAAAAATGAGAGTAACCTCCAGTCGCCGCATCGAGACAGACTGGAATACTGCACGCGAGTTAAAAAATGTGTGATGCCACCACTGCGGTCGGTTTCTATACCAGGAGGCATTGTGCTGCTCACAAGTTTTCTCCTGGGTTAAGACCTCCATGGGCCGTAACTTTTGAACTATATTTACGTAACATGACAGAGTCTCAGCTCAGGCTCACCGCCACTGAAGGAACGCTGCGTTATGCCACCAAACGGACTCACCCTAACGCGTCAGGTTGGATCGTGGGTCACTGTCAGCCGGCCAGGGGAACGAAGCACTCCATGCACGATCGGGAGTCACGCACTACGATGGCGGAGGCACCTACGTTCACGCACAAAGGGGACTGCTAGACGTCGACACGATGGTGGCGTTCGTCGCGGGGTTCGTAATAGCAGCTCCGGCGGAGATCGGCGATGGAGGTGGGCGCGCACAATGGAAAAAATGGAACTAACGAGAGAATTTGGCACTCGCCGATGGCTGCCTTCGGCTTCCCGAGCACCGATTGGCTCGTGGCGGCCGGCTCAGCCAATGGGGGCGCGCGCGTCGTTCCCGCTTCATCGTCGTCTGCTCTCTTGCTGCCCGGAGTTCGTCTGCCGCACTTGTACACCGCCGCAGCCGTAGCTACAGCGGAAATTGCGTGATGAATACTGTGTTGTGACACTGAGCCTGGGCGATGAATTCCAACGTGCGCCGACTTTAGCGGAAGCAAACTTGTTTTCCTTCTTCATGCTGCGTTCAAAATTGGCGGGAATTCCATTCGACCTGCCTGCAGTCACCGGAAGACGTTACAGCTTATATTCCAAACGTGAAGTTGCAGATTATTTTTTATTCCTTTATGCAAACACCGAAGTGCGGTCAGTGCAAACGTGAGGCTACTACGCCTGTTGGCATACGTGGTCGACTCGTTTAACGTTTTGCACCCTCCTATTCGAAACAATGCTCTAGTTAGATTTCACTGACTTCCAGAATCAGTTATTGCACTGGCAACAAAAGAACAAGACGCGAGGCGCCTTTGATCAGGCATAAAAGTAAAGGGTGATTATCACAAGCATTTTTCTTTGTCATCGAAACAGCGGGGAATGTAAGTTTTAGATCCTCTTCCAGTTGACTTTAATAGTCTAGTGGGAAAAGTATAGGAGGTAGATTACGTGCGTGGATAGTCGCCATTGAATGCAAGAATCGCATTACGGGGTCCTTGTACACTTTGTAAGCACACGATAGCAGCAAAGAAGCCCTTAACATATTGTATGAAAATGTAATAACGCGGTAATGAGCAAATTTCTATTTTGTCAATTTCCCTTTCTTTTATTGTGTGCAAAGGTCTGCTATTCTTGTATAGGCCCACTTTGAGTATTTGTGTAACTGAAGGCTGGACGTAATTCAGCTGGATATATTCACGCGACCTTTGTTATAATAGTAAGCTATATAATTCATCGGTTGTGTTTTATAACGCATTCTGTATGTAATCTCTTGGGCCCTGGTGCTCCTATCTAAAGCCTTCGGAAACAGCAAACAGTGAGTTTAGCGCGCGATCACACCGCTCGCTTTGGACCCGATTCAACCAAGCATGAAAACGTCGTATTATTTAGTAATCACGGGCAGGAGGGGAGAAATCACCCGATGCACGGGCTCATGCACGTGGAATGGCTAGCATGAAGCAGGATACTCTTTAGCCATGGCCGCGCTCAGAAATGGAACAACGACAGAGAAAGGAAGTCAAGAGGAAGGACGTTGGGAAAGGGGAAAATGAGCAGCCTATAACGTTCCTGGGACTCCAGAAACTGTGGGACCAGTGATAGCGCAGAAAGCGCGTTGACCAAATAAGGCACACATTTAGAAAAAACATGGCCCATGCAGATATGGGAGAGAGAAAATTCAGAAGAGTGCATGATTCTCCAATGCCTATGAACACAAACTGAAAACGAGAACGTCTGCCTCCCATAACAGCTCAGTATGCGTTGTACAGAACTAACAGAACAGGGCCGCGACGCATCACTCACAAAGAAATGGATCTTCGGTAACATAGAGAACTCCTGCTTGAGAGTTCAGCGGGACTGCATGGCATCGCCACATTCCTCTTTAAGCTCATTTTTTGTTTGTTTTGTACTGTGATAGTCAGCACTTCAGCCACCGACATGCACCAGTGCGTTGTGCGACGAAGATAAACAAGTACGCTGGGCTCGCCGTTGCAAGGTCCTCTCACAGCTCTCCATCTGAGCGTCTATAAACGCCCTATTACAGTTTGTTCGTTACTGCTAAGCCCAGCGCCATCTAGAAGCCTATACAAGTTCTTTTTTTTTTGTTTTGTTTTGTTTTTTGTTTTTGTTTTTCTACAGCACTCAACTGAAGTGCAGCTATAGTCGCCCAATCTGGACGACGCGGCAGTAAAAATGACAGCATCGTGGAAATCCCTGTCTCGTGGAGAATTTAATGAACAGTCATAATAATTGATTCTCAGGAAAGGAAAGGCACAGTGCCTGTCACATTTGTTCTGTGGACTGATTTATTTATTTATAGGACGGGAAAGACGCGGTAACTGTCTCACTTGTTTTCTGTAGACACCGCAACCGCGCCGCAAGGGAAGGGAGGAGTGAAAGTGGAAAGAGAGAAAGAGGAGCCGTAGTGGAGGGCTACGGAGTAATTTAGACCACCTGTGGATCTTTAACGTGCGCTAACATCGCACAGCACACGGACGCCTCTTCGTTTCGCCTCCATCGAAACGAAGCCACCGAGGTCGGGTTCGAACCTGGGTACTCCGGCACAGTAGTCGGGCGTCTTACCACTGCACCACCCCGGCGGGGCAGTAAGGATTAAAACCAGCTAAAAGACACAGACAAAGAGAGAAGCACACAACACAACGTTGTGTGCGTTGTGTTGTGTGCTTCTCTCTTTGTCTGCGTATTTTCGCTGGTTTTAATCCTTACCAATATGTACCAATTGGTCCAGCTCTCCACTCTACTGTACCTCCTACTTAATGCCGCGCTTGAGATAAGCTTCGGGTTTTGTAGCATTTTCTTCATGGGCCGTTTCTTGCGTTTGTACTTGTAACCACGGCTATAACTGGCCTAACTTGATGTGCTGCATATTGTGTAATGCTTGCGGACAATAAAAAAAAAGCAGTGTTCAGCCGAGATCCGTCTTCGTTGACTATACACCTAATGAGGAATCTATATAGACCTTATTCACTGTCCCGCCGAAGTGGCGCAGTGGTTCCGGCGCTCGACTACTGTTCCCAAAGATGCGGGATCGAATCCCGGCCTCGGCGGCCGCTTTTCGATGGAGGCGAAAAGCAAGGCGCCTGTGTGCTGTGCGATGTCAGTGCACGGTAAAGAACCCCGGGTTGTCTAAATTGTCGGAGTCCTTCACTATGGCGTCTCTCACAGTCTGAGTCCATTTGGGACGTTAAACCCCACAAACTACACTTTATTTACTATCAGGTTTGGCGGACGACAGGTTTGGCAGCCTCCATAATGTTGTGCGGAAAAAAAAGTAATATTTAACGATGGTGTGCCGTTGTCTCGTAGTATCGCTCAAGTTATTCCAAAGCCCTCCAATAGGCACCTCTTTCTCTTCTTTCACTCCCTCTTTTTGTTATGGCTTGGGTCAGGTGTCCGCGCTATAAAGTCGGGGCTTTAGTCCGTGCGTGTCAGCCCCGCCGGGGTGGTTCAGTGGTAAGACGCCCGACTACTGTGCCGGAGTAGCCGGGTTCGAACTCGACCTCGGCCGCTGCGTTTTGATGGAGGCGAAACGAAGAGGCGTCCGTGTGCTGTGCGATGTCAGCGCACGTTAAAGATCCCCAGGTGGTCGAAATTACTCCGTAGCCCTCCACTACGGCTCCTCTTTCTCTCTTTCCACTTTCACACCCGCCTTCCTCCCTTCCCTTACGGCGTGGTTGAGGTGCCCACTGAAAACAAGTGAGACAGTTACCGCGCCTTTCCCTTCCTATAAATAAATCAGTTCTTTTTTTTCCGCGCGTGTCATGAGCCTTTGTATGTTCAGGTACGCCAACGAGCGCTGCTGCACGAAAATGATAACTATTCAGTAATTATCACGCGGAACCGCGGCGTCATCGCACTAGGAAATGATTTGGAACAAAGATACGTTCGTGACAAAAAGAAATTAAAAAAACACAACAGGGTAAGATAACTCACCGGAGCCAACAACGCCGCCTTTAGGCCGCTTCACGGCGTAACGCTCTGTTCGGAAGCGTGAATTGCGTTGTGCAGTCCACAGCTTAGCTGCAGCTGTATTCTTCCTCCCTGAAAGAACAGACCAAAACAATTGGTTTACGAGAGAATTCATGTTCGGAACATACAGTGCGTTTACAATCAGGACTTGAGTGGTCCCGTCCCCCCATTTGTCCCGTAAACTGGCGGGCGATTCTTATTTTAGGGCTGCCTCAGAATGCTAACGCCATAGCCACAAAACATTTGGGGTTCACATTCTCACACACGCTTTCAACACCCTATTATATCTTCAAATGCATGAAACAATAATTCGGTGCCGGAGGACATACCGGTAACTCCTTAGGAGTCAGAACTCTTACTGACTCTAGATCTACGTGTCGTTACCCTGCAAGCGAAAATCATTTCCAAGCGCCCCGGGAAAGGCCCCACTTAATGTGTCTCTGCTTAACTGAAAGTTCTAGCCCTGCAGCTGTCGGAACCGCAGGACTTCTTAGGTAGGTATGCGTTGACGTACGCTAACACCATTTGGCAGGAATTATCAAAAATGAAAATGAGGACAGCTCCCTTCAGTTACTCCTACCAATAAACAAAATCAAATATCTGACTTTTTTTAGCTTTACTGACGTTTTTTTTTTGTTTTTTTTTTTGAAGGAGAAGGCACATATACACCCGACAAATTTCGACTCAAAATCCTCCCCTCGCTCAGGCGATTCAAATTCATGCCATCCTAACAACACTGACTATTTGACACCGTCCTGAAAAAAAAAAAAAAAAATCGTTGGACGCCCTCAGATCTCTCTCATGTGCTACAAGGCGAAAGCCTTTCCTGCGACTTTTGGCGCTCATTTACGCTCTTTCACTCATTGACTCATTCTTTTCTCCCCTTTTTTTTCTTTTTTCGCTCCTTTTTCTATTTCCACCACGTTTTATGCAAAACTTTGACTCATTTCACATAATTTCGGCATACATGGCTGTTCTGAGGTGTGCGGACTATATTGATGTATTTGGCTAATTTGACGCCTAACTGACTTTTAGGCTCTAATTAATTTCTCCACATCAACACAGCTTTCCATACGGACACATGTTTCACCCTCTACTTTCTAAACCATTCTTTTATTCGTCAATGAATTCATTTCTCGACAATATCAGTGTGACCACGTCAGCTTATAAAATCCTCCGTGAACCCACAAATTCTGGCCACACCCATGAGGTTATGAAGGATTTCGCCTTAAAACGACGGTGCTGCGTAGAGTAATATCCGCGCGAAAATCGATTCAGGTGCGCAAATTTTGCTTGCGACGTCCGCCTGTGATGTCTACTAGCGTATTTGTTTACTAGCGATGTCTGCTAATTGTAGTAAGCAGTCAGTGTTCTTTTATTAGACATTCGTCTGGAATTCTTTACCGACTCAATTGAAGTTATTATCCACATCATCCTACTTTAAACCGTCATTTAAGAGCTAATCATAGTGAATATTCTCCTATCTGGTGTTAGTATGTGATATGCCATTTTGCTTTGAACTTGACTTAATGACATTCCGACGTACTTTTTTTGTGTACCATTAATGAAACCCCTTACCTTTCTTATTATTCCTTGCCAATGGTACTGAAGACCATGTCAATACTGCCCACATTGTTTTGTATACTTCTCTAAGTACATGGTGGCAATAAATTTTATTCCCATGCCTGTCTTCCCATGCATCCCCCCTCCGCCTGTTTTGCTTCTTTTGCGTTTCAGACTTACATTTCAATTTTTATTGATACATTCGCTCACAGGAAGTCACCGTGAGGTATTGCCTTGGAACCTCCTTCTGTAGAATTTTATTGATGCGTTTTATATGAACCGTATAAGGACAAATGAAAATATCAAATAAAATCAGACATAGACGTGTGCGCCAAGAGGCAAGGTGGACAATGTCACTATACCAATATGAATAGGGCAGTCAACGTGTCAAAATAGCAAAGAAGTTCTATACTGATCTGTACAGTAGCTGAAGTAACCAGGACGATAATGAGAATAGCAAAAGAACAGAGCAATTAAACGCTCCGCCGGTAACGATGTACAGTGCTGAGCAAAAGTGTAGAGTCCATGCGATTTGAGAAAGCTGCAGCCAGCGTTTCCTGATGGCACAGTGACTTTTTTCACTATTTGCATATGGTAACTCTTATGGTATGCTTGCCCGCTTGCCCGAGTACTTTTGTCAGGCGCGCATTTTTACATAGAAGAACAGCAATTGCAGCTGATCACGTGGTCTCTCCTCTTTAGCGCAGTACTGTAGTGCATAGCTAAGCAAGCATTAGAAGCTATGAAAAGAGGGGAAATAGCTGGAGGGCTTATGTAACTGGATATTTGCTGAAAGACGATGAAAAAACTGTGTTAGAAAAGCTGGGCAGCCTCTATACACAATGCCTCATGATATCGACGGTATCAGAGTCCTGGAAAAACGCTAATATGATCGACGTCCATAAAAAAGTGGACGTTAAGGACTTGAAAAATTACAGACCGATCAGCTTACTATCAGTTCTATACAAGGTACTTACTAAGGTAATAGCTAATGTAACCAGCGCACACTTAAAAAACATTAGGCAGGTTTTCAGAAAGAGTACTCTACCATCGTCATATACATATATACTGCCAACCAAATGACCGAAAAGTGCTCGGAATATAACCAGCCCCTGCACATAGCATCCATCGACTACGAGAAAGCATTTCACCCAATGTAAACGTTAGCCGGCATGCAGGAATTGAGACATCAGGGTGTAGTCAGCCATATATGAGAATTAAGATATATATAGTGAATGCAAAGCAGATATAGTCTTCCCTAAGGAATGGAACAAAATTTCTACAAAGAAAATTGTTAGGCAAGCCGAAACAATATCCCCAGTACTAGCCACAGCTTCTTTAGAGGTATAGTATTCAGATACTTTAAATGGGAACACTAAGGGATAAGGGTTGATGTGAATACCTCAGTAGTCTACGATTTGCTTACGACATTCCACTGTGGAGTAACTCAAGGTACGAACTGCAAAGAATGATTATTGACCAAGGCAGGAAAAGCAGAAACGTAGGCCTAACAATCAATATGCAGAAGAATAAGAAAACGTTCAACAGCCTCAAAAAGAACAGTCACAAATAATATGGAAGCTCTGGAAGTTGTAGGCGAATATGTCTACTTAGGAAGGGTAGTAACCGCAGATACGGACTACGAAAGGGAAATATCTAGGAAATCCAGATCGCGACAGAGCGCATTTTAAAAGTACTCGAAGGTCAAGACCTGCAGCATACCATTATCATTCAAGAGGGAAGTATAGAACAGTTGCATCTTATCGGTACCCACTAATAGGGCTGAAACGTGAAGGCTAACTAAAAGGGTTCTACTTAAGTTGAGGACAACGCGCAGAGCTTGGAACGGAACATGGTAAGTCTAACGTTAAGAACTAAGACGAGTTCAGAGTGGGTCGGATAAATAACTCTAGTTAACTACATTTTAGTGGACATCAAGAAGAAATGGGCGCGCAGTGCGAATAGAGGTTGATGGTCGGTAAGGGCAACAAATTGTATTCAAAGGCAAAGCAAGCGTAGCTGGGGCGACATAAAATTAAGTTGGCGGATGAGGTTATCATTACAAGGCCAGGTGGATGCAGCGAGCACAAGACCGCGTTAATTGGATGAATATGGAAGAAGCATTTTCCCTGCAGTAGGGTATAATCCAGCTGATATTGATGATGTGGAGGTCATGCCCTCAGGATGGTTTGGAGTTTAACGTCCTGAAGAGATTCGGGGTATGAGAGATGT
Organism: Amblyomma maculatum; assembly: GCF_055883805.1. Classification (NCBI taxonomy): domain Eukaryota; kingdom Metazoa; phylum Arthropoda; class Arachnida; order Ixodida; family Ixodidae; genus Amblyomma; species Amblyomma maculatum. The sequence goes on along the minus strand of NC_139353.1, from coordinate 8,960,039 downwards.
CGCAGTGGAGGGCTCCCGAAATTTGCACCATCTGGGGTTATTTAACGCGCACTGATATCGCACAGCCCATGACGCATTGCTTTTCGTCCCTATCGAAAACGCGGCAGCCGCGGCAGGGATTCGATCCTCGGAGGTGCTTTCATAACGCCACGCTGGCATTCGGCGAAAACGATCTCGCCTCGAACGGCGCGTGTGCCACGTGGGTGCATTTTTCTTATTCGCTAAGGTATATTCCCCACAAATAGTTTGAGCGTTCCTGAAAACTGCACACTGAAGAGCCTGATCCGAGCGCTGTAATGGTTTCTGTCTGCCGCTCCTCTTTCCAATTTATGTTGATGAACATGGGTACTGGCTATATCTGTGAGCTCTTAACTTAGGACCCTCTTTTATGACACGCAAGCGTATCATTTCTCAAGCGTACATAGCGTGTCAGCTGCCACATTATGTGCAAAACCACCGGACATAAATATAAAGCCGCACCTCATCTAAGCATCACGAATGTACCTGCGGGGCCTGGGGATATCATGTCTGACTCTGGATGCGAGGGTGCCGGGTTCAACCTCTAAGTCATCTTCCTATCTATTTCAATTTGGCGGCCAGACATTAAAGTAGCAATCTGTACCACTTCTATGCCTGCAATTCGTGTGACCTGCCGACGCGCACATGACAGAGGTATGATGGTGGTTATTCGCTCACAGCGCCCACTGCCAACCTTCTCCTCACACTTTCCATCATCCAATTGCGCCTTCCCGACTTCCGTCGCTGCCTACCTCACTCCCCAGGCGCGTACAGCAGTATCATTACAATGCCTGCAATAGTTGCACACCCAGGACACCATATCCTGGGCACACTTATAATCTGCACATTTGATTATAGGATGCGACAGCGTTAACGGATCTCTTAGAATCCCTATGCTTCATTCACCGATCGACTGAGTCATCTGTGTTCCGAACGACCACGAAAGGTTACGGACAACTGAACAGGACATTGCGTCCTAGGTTGACAAGTGCGAACTGTGATAAGGTGGCACCCTGCGACCCTCAAGAAACCAACCGCTTGCACCGACGGCAGCCCGCGCGGCGGCGGAGAACTTCGGGCTCTCTGTGCCGACGTGGGCGCTGCCCTCTACACCTGGCGCCTAGCCGAGTGTCCTCCTGGACCCCTACTGTGGGAAATAAAGTTTTACCAAACCAAACGAAAACCGACGGCAGCGCCGATGCCACTCAAGTAAGGACTAGGCGCCTAAGCGCTGGGCTCTAAAGACATTTACTGCGTGGACAAGCTCTTAGGCCTGCCGTAATCGAAGTGGTTCTAGCCTACAATGCAGTGAATCGTTAACTTCACTGAAAGGTTGAACCTTAAGCAGGTTTGTTTGGTTATGATCAGGAATTCCTCACAGCATCTACCTAGCGCCAACAAGCCCCCGGACAAACCGGATCACTTAGAAGAACTAACTCAGGGTTTCCACAAGATTCCGGTTCTAGCTTATGACAGCTGTGAAAAGCATCGGAGTGTCGATGCCTCAACTGACATTTTCGCTGAAAATTACCAAACTTTAAATAATACAAGCCTACACAAAATGGTAAAATTTAGGAGAGCTTGCAAAACAACGACTTTAAAAAAGAATCACCACTCCACCCGGTTTCTTTGCTACCCGCATCAAGCGGAGCAAGCGTTGGGCTTCCCTTCTTCTTCTTCCTTGATATTTGGCACATACCCACGAAGGGGGATTGGCCAGGGTTCAGTGTGGACTGCCAAATGTTTTACACAAACTGAATTAGTGTATTAAACTAATTGACAACTAAACAAAAACATAAAATTTAAGATCCCAAAAGTTATTGAAAAAAAAACTATGAAGCAAAAATTTAGAATTTTCCAAATTTGGAGTACAATTAGCAAGGGAATCTGTCAGTAGCTGTGATGTAGTTATGCAAGTACTGTCAAATTTGAGGCAACGCAAATCCTTTCGCACTCGCTCCGAAGGAGAGTAGAAGCGCGACCGACAATGTGAATCCCAAGCGTGCAATTGGAGTTTCTAAATGCACCCTCCTCTGATGTGAAAACCTTCGGCAAGCGAGAAGGAAGTGACCAATATTTTTGTAGCCGCTCTGTCTAAAGCTTCTTCGTTCTCGTCGTACCAATCTTAAATTCTTGCCGAATCTGCAACAACTCTGTGCTTGTAAAAAAAAGACAATTTTCAGAACATGCTTGCACGCTAATTACCTCCTCCAGTACTTCCAGGCTGCAAGCAAGCAAACGCTTGCACACACACACACACACACACACACACACACACACACACACACACACACACACACACACACACACACACACACACACACACACACACACACACACACACACACACACACACACACACACACACACACACACACACACACACACACACACACACACACACACACACACACACACACACACACACACACACACACACACACACACACACACACACTGCGTATCCCTGCAGTACATCTGTGCTAGTGTGAACCTTAACTTCTTTCTTATTCTTTTGTAAATAAAATGTTAGGATCTTGTCATGAAACATGGAGTGCTATAGCAATTGAACTAGACTATGTGTTGTGAAAAATGACCCCAATTCCGAAGCAGCTGTAGTGCCAAAATTTTGTGCTATTGACTGCCCTTTTTAAAAAAAAAAAAACAAGTAGCGGATCTAAAGAAATGCGTGCGCTGCTATGATTTATGAGCACAAGGCTAAGAAGAACACACAAATAGTTAAACGGTGAAGGTTACTGAGCTTAACCGGTTGTCTCGCCTTCTTAGCCTTGTCCTCGTTGATCCAAGCAGCGCACATATTACTCAAGAAAATGTTCCGACTAGCCCCATCCCAAGCACTTCTTAAAAATATTTTTTCTGGTCTCGAAAACCAGAATTGAATGTTGTCTTGAACGATAACCTGTTTTCAAGTTTCTGCATCGACAAGAATACTGCAGCAGTTTATTTCGGTTAAACTTTGTTGCCAAGCTCTGTTAAGCATAGCTGTACATTCATAGTAGCGTTTCTTCGCAATGCGAGCTTCTCGCTCTTCGTCGGCCTCTGTCTCGAACCGATCACGCTTTCTATTCGCTGCTGCTTATTTTCAATCTATCCTGACTTCCGCGCCAGGGCTTTGATGTACTCGGACAGGCACGCACTCATCTATGGCGAGACTGAGCGAGCAGGCACCAGTGATGCAGTTGTTAAACCTCCTCATGTGATATAACAGCGGAGAGCCTACGCGTCCATGATACGATCGCTTGATGGCCCCGGGTAGCGATAGGGACGAGGAAGAAGAAGCTGGCAGTGGTGTGACCAGGAGCGCCCGCTCTAAGCTCGCTCCAGCGGCTCACGGTGAAACACACGACAGAACAACATCGCCAGTTGCAGTGCGAAGAGTAGAGCTACGCTCTAATACATAGTTATCATTCCCACAACCACTAAATGAATATGCCCCCTTGGTGCTAACACCATTTCCTCAATACAATGGTTGGGAATTTTGACAGTGTACGTCGCTGTAAGGGAACGTTGTAGCGCATCCCCCCCCCCCTCCATATCGCTCAATAGTATTTCAGTCAGTACGCACTATTCACGTCCCAGCCATGCATGAATCTTGATACAAAACAGGCATGTGTTCAAATGGGCGTCCCGTCAAAGTCTGCGTGTGAATGTGACAGCTGTGGTCGGATTGAGAGGACCAATATAACCCGCAATAATGCTTGGAAATCTGAATACTAGTTTTCTTTATGTGAGCTTTTTTGATGCGCCGAATATTGCAGTTTCTAACTTGGTGGTATTCTGAGTGAAAGGGGACACCTAAAGGCAGTAGCATGTGCTAACACACCATGGCACCAAAGATTCGATGAACGGATGGTAAAAAGGGGTCAAGTGTATAAGTATATTTAAAGAAGTCTCAATACAGCCTCAATAACAAAAACGTTTGCGTTGTAAATTGTCCTTCATGGAAGTACAGGGTGCGAAAAGTGGGTATAGCAAACCCCTTCACGCTGAAAATGGGAAAGTACCAAGATGACCTGAAGTGAAGTTTAAAAATATAACATTACAACTTATGACGTGGCGGAAAGTTTATCTGCTGCGTTGAACAATCTTACATTTTGTGCATACCGGCAACTTTGTACTCGTCATCGTGTGTAAACTCAAGTATAAATCCAGCTTAGTACTAAAAGTACCAAAAATAATCACAGGAATACGACAGATATACGCCTGCCAATTGCAGATTTCTGTAATCACAGTTTTAATAGCACAACGAATCTGGTGCTTAAGCAACCATACTCTCCATAAATGACGTTCTTGAAGAAGAGAAATCAACTTACTTCATATCGAGGTGCTCCACTTCTAGCCCAGGCAACACAGAATAAGCCTTTTTCTCCATAAGGAACACTGTTACAGTGCTTCAAGGTACTCAGCTTCGAGGAACATGGCGTAAGTAGGCTCAGTCAGAGGCATAAAATTGTCCTTGTGACCAGGCAGATCTGATTGTAAACAAGCACACGTCCTCTTCGTATGCTTTGCTTCCGTCGTTCTTGCGATGTTGTCGTAACCAACGGTGCTCAATACGTCGTCCAGACTATTCTTAAAATCAAACTTCTTTTCACGAAAATCAGACTGTGTACAAGAGCGTCCAGCAGAGAGGATGTTAGGGCGCCGTTGAGTAGAGTAGCGCCGCTTCAGTATTTCTTGTTTAACATCATCTGAGCTTTTCATGTTTGCGAATGAATGCTTGAAACATGCGATTTATTTTCGTTATACATGCGACGGCTCATCCCTTAATCCGTTAAACTGGAGATGTGCTACATATTTTCGGAGGCAATAGCAACAGTACGTGATGGCATCACTAAAAGGTGAAAAATTACTGCATGGTTATAGTTATCTGCGTTCTGTGCACGTCCCCGGAGACTGCATTACAGCTTTTAAGAACGGTGTTATGCATAAATATTTAGGCACAAAGCGCAGATTATTAATGTAACATGAAAGAGTGCCTCAAAGCTGAGCGGCAACGTTCATTATCATATCATTAATACAATTACGCACCGAGACGCGGCGGTCTTTCGAAGCATACACAGGTAACAAAGCAGTGAGAGTGGGATACGAAAAAGCACGAAGGCGAAACAAAGGCGTCAGACTACATTATTTCTTCGCTATCAGAAGTCCCAGTAGGAGTTCTAAGAAAAACACAGATGTGTTGCAAACTAAGAAAACTGTGAATACAAGGAAGAAGAAGCGATGTTGAGTCATCTGATCCAACGTGCGCTCATTCAGACCCTTCTCCTTTTTCACTCGGTGAAGTTCGCACCGAACCATACCCAATGGTTCTTGCATCAGGGAACCTTCGAATAATCTGCGGAGTACATTGTTGTAAGCGCGAATATAGGGGAAGTTCTTGCGCACGACCATGGTTGCGAAAACTTGACCAAGAACCTCGGTAGGTGTCACGATCCTACGTGTCAGTGCACATTTCGGTACTTTTACCATTAAACATACCCGGTTGCCTCGTTGCGCGCACGATAAGCATTGCAGCCAGGTTTCCGTCACCAGCAACTTGCTGTCTCTGCCTCTTCGGAAAGCTGAGCTAAGCTTTTGATGCAAGATGCTGTTACTGCTGTTAGTTTCCAAGGCATGGTGCGTGGATGAACCCATGACGACGCACGGAACGACCGTCCGTTGGTCCAGCGCGTCCTCGAGTTCACTGAGCGTGTCGATAGATCCGGGAGATGCCTGTAGACTTAGCCTGGAGATCACTTCGCCCCGGAGGTAGTGCGAAAGAGGAAATATACTCATGAGCCAAACTCCGTATAAGAGACTGCATGCTACCGCCCATTGTCTTCGACGAGGAAGGGTAGTCGCAGTGCCCAAGAACATGGCCAGCAGGGTCATGAACGAATCCAGTGAACCACTTATGGACATCTGCGTTCCGTCTGCATAGTCAGCAGCGGTCAGCACCACGAGGCACGCTACAAATGACGCGCCTACAAGAAATACACCAAGCTCTGACTCGCCGAGTACGTCGAAGAAGGACACTAGAACCGGCTCGCCTAGGGCAGCGTAAAACGTCTCTTGCGTGTGCAGAATAATGGCGGCAGTCGTAGTGTCACGAAAGGCAACTGCTCTGGCACAGGCTATGTTTCCGTATATGTCTATAAATCCGTCGAAAAGGTCAGAGAAGAAGACGTCCGGATTTGTATAGTGCACAAATTCCAGCGTCACGTTGTAAAATGTGAGGGCGTTCCAAACAGAATTGGTATGGCGATTGTGGCAGGCCTTTGCCAGCCCTGCAGATGATGCAGTGTCGATGCAGCCAACGCGAAGCAGCTTATTGCGGAGCTCACTGCGCTTCTGGCTTACTAAGCCGTTTGTATTCCCGTCCCAGCTGCAACCTCTGTAGTAAACTGTGGGGGCACCGTCCAAGGAAGCCTGTCTAGTTCCACTTACGAATTCTTCACTGACCTCATGTTTATTTGGATAGCACGTAAAGTTCCTTATTGGAGTTTCGGAAACGTAGCGTCGAAACACGCTCTTCGCCTCTGTGTTGTTGTCTAACAGTATCCAAGAGACAAAATAGTGGAACCTTTTGTAAAGTAAGTATGCTTTCAGACACTCGGATGGGTTTCCGCCAAGTTCCGGTACGAGCACGTTCGTCTTTATGCCCGCTCGATTGTTGTCAGTCACCAAACTACGAAACTGTTGCATCGCCACGTTCCATTGGCTTACAGGCCAAGGTAGCTGGAGCAACCAGAAACGCTCTTTGTCTTCCCAGCGTCCTTTACACGTTATGTACGCCAGGTGGTCGTGCCTTGATATGTGCGAGCGAAGGATGTCGACAATGCGTTGGCTACTGTTCGATGGCAGTGTTCCGCTGTGGGAGATTGATCCCAAAGTGCTTGCCATGAATACTGCGACAAAGCATGTAGTGATCATATTCGTTGCCGGTTAGTGATTCAATACGCAACAATGTCGGGCACAAAGGCTTGTTGCTCGTGAAGAACAGTCATGAGTTGGCAAAGCCGGGATCGTTTACGCGCGGTGCTTGGTGAAGTAAACAAATATACTTTACACCTCTTACTACGGTTGCCTGTGCACTAAGTATATGAGGAATTAATCGATGCGGCAGGTAGCCAAAGCTACTAAGCATTCACCACACGAATACTAGATAGAACTAGCAGTGGTACTACACTGTTAGTACAACTCTGCCTGCCAATTTCAGGGAGCCAACGTATTCAAGAAGTTCACCAATTTCATTAGCGCTGATAGGGGTTGTAACCTCGTTTTTTCGTATGGTAAACTCTATGTAAGAGCACCTGCAGGCTTACATTTATTCCGGCAAAGCTTCCTAGCGCCTGGTTTTTGCGTAAAGTACAAAATCCCGGATCAGCCCAGTCTTCGTCACTGCTGTCATATATATGCTTCAGATACCCGTGAACAGCACGGGATTCATTTCAGCACGGCTTCCTCGCTACAACCCAGGAGGTTGTCACAGCTTCAGACTGGCGATTTCTCGAGTATGAAGGAGACAAAGGCAGGAAAGCTTCAGAGTGCGGAACATAAGGGAAATTTTGGCGGTGATAACTAGGAAAACGTACGTCGACCAAAACGTGCAATAGGTAATCAAAATTGCGTCTATGTCCACCGAAGCGCACACTGCATCTCTCAGTGAGAATTCATTCTGCATACGCCACTTTCTTTCTAGTGCACGACGGCAGCAAACTGTGGACGTAGGAAAGGCCACATAAACAGGTCGATCGTAAAAGCCCTATTTACTGCCAAAATTGGCCTTCTTTCGCTGAGAAACCCGCTAGCTCCGATAAGTGCCGCGGGGCCACACAAAAAAATGCCTTTAATGAGGCGGTCCCCTGAGAGTTTTTTGTGTATCTACCCCATTTTTAGGGGAAAAACACCTCTTTTTTTTGCAGTTAATTGAACCTGTCGAACAAAGAAATAAAATATGATTATCCACTCCTGGGCCTCAGCTGTGGAGCTAAGCGCCCGTGCACAACACAAAAGCAATTTTCAGGCAAGCGAGCACAAAATGCAGTGTAAGACACGAGGCGGACGGTGGGTAATGGCGAATGAAAAAACAGAGTTAAATGTGAGAGGACGTGCGCAATTTATTTTGGCACTTTTCTAAACACTGTATAATGACCGTACTATACCGATAAAAAAACGTAATGAACCAAAAACCTATATATTTTTTTGCATTGTTCACAAGAAGCCGCACCGACACGTTTCCGTTATTACTTTCTTCTGCATGTAAAATACCCCATCGCGCAATACCTAGTTCCTTTTGCTAGGGCGTGTTATTTTAACCTGTAGAACTTATGTCACTTATGTAAAGCTAGGCATGAAGCATGCACATGAAAAGAAAGAGCGCTGTGGCGCAGGTTCTAGGAACAGTAACAGCTTTGGCTGGTGAACCAGGAAAAAGCGGCGTCAAATGAGAATGGGCTTCTGGAATGAACGCCAACCAAACTAACCTCAGTGTATTCTGTACATTCAGTTTTACATACACTCACGCATGATAACAGGCTACATATGCACTGAACGAAAGGAAGCAGCTGTCAGAGCTGCTACCCGCCACGCTCGTCCAGAGAGGCGGCAATCTGTTCAGCCGCTGGTCTTCGAAAGGGTTCTCCCTCACCCGCCGTGCTCGGATGCGCTCACCGGCGGTCTGTTCGATGTACCTGCCGAGAATCTTGGCGATATACTCGGAGTTCACACGAACGGAGTTACTACACATTTATTGCATCTCGTCTCTTCTGAAATGAGAGCAAACCGACATATCGCAGATGATATCTGGCCCTGCCGTCGGGATAGATTGGCGCTCGCTCTTGCCAAAGCGTGGGATGACCGGGTAGCCTCATGGGTAGCGTCCACACGCTGCTTCGAAGACAGAAATCCGCACCCTCTAGTTATTCTAGCGATCCAAGGTTCGTGGGAAACGAACAAAAAGGCACGCACCATACCGTCTTCTTTCGAGTTAACAGAAACACCACAGCGGCACTGGCAAAGATGTAGGCGATTTTAAATGTCGCATTGATGAGCACAATAACGCTTGTGTATGTGTGTTTTCACTCCATCATCGTCTAAGTTACGCGCTGCTCATTTTCAAAAATAATAAAGTCGATGTAGTTTAGGCAACTAGAAATATAAGAGGAACGCTCCGCTAGTGCGTCGGCCTTTTCCTAAATTCTCGCTCATGAATCAGGAGGGGGGGGGGGGGGGGGGGGGGGGGGATGGCAGAAAGCAACAGCGAAAGGCACGAACCGGCTACCAAAATTTGGTTGCTATAATAGAGCTCTTTACGGAAGGTACATAAATTTACCAGGAAGTTTTCGAACAAATACGACGGATAATTAGTGTTTTGTACCTCGCGTTTTTAAACTCGATCAAGTTCTCTAGCGTTGCCAGTGGATGAACAATTCTACAGGCTTTATTTTTCCTCTTATTCGATTTTATACATTTTTCGTACTATACCAGGTCTTCTGATTCCGTCGTACTCCAGTGGACCCCAGGAATGGAGAATGGTTGTGAACACATCTGCGAGATCACTGGCATTGAGATTGTCTGAAACACTTCTTCGAAATTAGCGTTTCCTCGCAACAGGTCCCAATAGGACAAGCGCAGCATCCTGTGATGCGCTGAGGAAGACAAGCTGATTACCATAGGAAAATGATAGCTTTAGCAGGTGTTGTCAAAAACTTCCTGTTTAAAATCTTCAAACACTGAGAGTGAAGCAAAGGATAGATCTATGCAGTTCATATTTCGAGGAAGGGGGGGGGGGGGGTGCTGATGATTTTTTTTTCTTTGTTTCACCTTCAGACCATAAATATAGTCCTAAAGACGTAAATAACCTAGCTAACTACTTGATTCTGAACAAAACGCGGTTCCATGTGCAGTTTGAACAGACTTGAAGAGGTCCATTTCTTGAGCCCCATGATCTTTGCTTTTCCAAAGGTGCACTATCAGAATTAACAATAAAGCAAACGACAGGACCCTTGTACACGCTTTTAATGTTTTCGCGACTGCTTTGAAAAACATTGCAGAGGTTTAACTTGGCGGAACCTAGTTTAAAATGCGACAGCACTAGACTGGCGTAATTCATCTTGGTAAACTGCAGATGGGAGTGACATTGTCGCTACCTTCTCACCATCACTTGCCAGAGAGACCATCGTGACCAGAACCGTGATGTATGTTGGCCAAGTTTCAAGACTGACCTCGATTTAACCGTATCGTACGACAGTGCGAGCGTGGCCTAGGGGCAGCGTCTCTAACCCAAGACCCAGGGGTCCTGGAGGGTTGGATTCCGACCTCACCTTTACGAGCACCTACTTATTGGTCTCTCATAGCCTGACTCGCTTTGGGACGTTAAACCCCACAAACCAACTAACCAAACCATCTTTCAATAAAATGACCTCGCCGTCACTTTTAGAGCCCTTATTTAGATTCTGCAGACAGCTCTCAGTCGGAGTGCGCTTGTGTTGGTGCGCCGTGTTTGTTTAGCTTGTTATCGCAGATACGCTATCAAGGCACTGCGTAATACACACATTTCGCAAGAAAAGTGAAGAATGCAATTAAGCCTGACTGAATAAGTAGGTTTTTTTCGTCAAGTACGCGTCCTTACGTGTGTGACGTAACACCGTCTGTAACGTGAGATAGTCACTCGGTGGGCAATGCCGGCTAATATTGGAAGTATCTGCCGGACAAGGTTTCCCGGTGTTTGCTATCCTCGCCCGTTTCACATGCTGTTAACCTTGGTGGCTATCTTTGTCATGTGTTCGCTCGTCGAGGTGTGCTGTTCACGGCAGCAGTCGGTGGGTGTTGGTAAAGCAGCTCCATCAACCCTCTGCCAACGCAGTTATGGGCTCCGTATCCGCTTTCTTGACGTCGCGGTAGGCCATACAGATATTTTGCGTTGGAAATACCAGACGTATCTACTATTAACAAGAGGAGAATGCCAAGGATGAAGAACGGGAAGTATAGATGTGCAAGATGAAGCAATTTTATGAGGAACAGGACGGAGCCGAACATGCAACTGTGTGGCGATTAATTCCTTGCTCGCCAGTGAGATACAGAACAATGGTATAGATATAAAGGCTTTGTGCTTTTTTCCTGCGATGTGGTAAAGTAAGAAAGCTGAGATTGTCTTTTAACCTGCCCTGAACGCATTTCTTCTTAGAACTCCGCGTACGTGTTAAATGTACACTGGCCTATTACGGAGAATTGGCAGGCCGCACTGCCCATATCGGACCCAAAGTTTCGACTACGGCTGATGCTCAGAGCAAGGACAGGAGCTGAACCAGTTGGACTCCTGTACAAAGGAACCGACTAATCACCCTTGAAAAAACATGGAATAAGCAATTTCCTATCAATCAACCAATAACTTACTCAATCAGTCATCAATCAACCACTCAATCAGTCAATCATTCTCCCGCTGTCACAGAATCTACCACAAATTCATCCAGTTGCCGTTCTCCTGTACTTTTCAGAGGTGTCTGCAGATGTTTCGACTCGGTGTATCAATGAGAACAGCGCACTGTTTGAGCAAAATGTGCGACATGCTTACGTTATTGAATTTATCATGCGCCATGTTTCAGCCGCAATTGTAATCCCTGAATTTTCTGTTCGGCATCCAAACAGAGAGCTACACAGCTCATTTTATTCTGATGCACTATTGCATCCCGATAACATTGGACCATGCTGGTTTCTTTAGACTGCGCAGTAATCAACAGGATACAAATTGTTACGAGCTAAAGCAACCCTTTGGTTTTAGCGATGCACTTCAGCGAAGGTCTCGTGAACAATTTGAGCTAGCATTTTTTACGTAAAACAGCAAAGCAAGCCAAAAAGTGCCTCCTCATCTCGCCTCCATTGAAGTTCGAACAAAGCGCCCAGGATCGAACACGCATACCCGTACCATACCCAGAAAATCAGGACAACGCCAAATTTTCAGCAAGAAGTCATTTATGGTGCCATCAGGTACCATCATAATAGTGAATATGCCCGCAAATTCTCCTTCAGAACTTCGTAATTTTCTGCTATCTGTTCCCAAAAGCGGACCTCTGCAGTTTTCTATGGCAGTCTTACATACCAAAAATTGTGGACAAATGCAGTTTTTGACAGGACATTGTTTATGAACGCAGTTTTTCTTTTCATACTGCAACAATCCACTGCAACAGCGAATATATCTGCAGGTCTCCCTTCGATAGACTTGGAGTTCTTGTTTTCATATTTACGTTTTTGCTATCTTCAAAGGCCTTCCTAGCTGGGCATTTTTTTTTTTTTTTTTGTGGGTGTGCGTGTAGCAGCCTTAACTACTCGATACGACCAGAGAATAATCTTTGAAAGCAAGACTTTACTGATAGGCGGAAAGTTAGGTCATGCCTATTAATTAATACGTTCAAAAAAGCATCCGAGAAGTTTGCACAGCTTCCTCACAATAAACGTTTATGGCCGAGGAAGCTAGACTCAAGCCAGCTAAACGCCATAGCATCTGATACGAAATTTATAAGAATCAACCGACAGTACTGCGCTCGGGTTTCAATCAAAGCGCTACTGTCTTTGCCTAAAAAATGACTTAGTAGCTACAAAACTCGCAATCTGCATCCACGTCTGATTGGTATTAACATCAAAATAAGCAGTTACTGCTTTGCCTGTTTTCAACAAAAAAAAAAAAGCTAAACCTGCTTTGGTGGTGCATTTCTTTCCCTGCCGATAGCATGTTTGAAAGAGTGAGTTAACGATTTAGCGCTGAGCTGCAAAGGGACATTCACTTTACTTACTGCTCTACATGGGAATGTTACCGACTACCCTGCACATCGCACCATTCGTAGGTAGAAAATGCGGGAAGTTACGGGCAGTTGCCAATTTAAACACCGTAGAAACGACAAGGCAGTGGCATAAACAGAGCTCCTGTTCCCATAAAGCCTTCATGGCAACATGGGCGCGCACACAGGCACGGCCAAGGACAGCCGTCGCCCCACTCTGCATTGCGGGACGTGTTGATGGCAGGCACGAGTTGGGGCTGAGCGATAGGTGAAGCGCTTGCTATGCTGATTGCAACGGCTCCGTCGAATGGGAGCGCAGAATACAGGCTTCGTTCATGTACAGAAAGGGAGCGCCAGCTCACAGGAAAAGCGTGCATGGGGGAGAACGAATTGCACTACGCACAGGAAACACTAGCTACACGTGGAATGTCGCGCGGCTGGAACCAACCCAACAATATCTGGCCATGAGCAGTGATTGTGTGACAGAGGAAATGGGATCTTGCATGTGTGCGGCGAGTGCCCGTTCGTCTCGGTTCACTGAAAGCAGAGTTTAAGCATTAGGAAGCCGGCAGGTATTTTCCCCACCTCGCGTCAACGTCTCCATCGCAAAACAACTAAAATACACCTACGTGATATTACTCGGTATTTGGAAAACAAGCACTATGCATCTGACGCTTCAGGTTAAAAGCATGTAAGCATGGGTGATATTACGTATACGATCAGTTAGGCTGATCAAGAGGCTGGGCTGAAATGATTCGCCTGAATGGCCCTGGACGAGGGAAGCCACGGAGAAGGGTGAAAAACAATTCCAATGAAGCATGTCTCTTCTCTCGCTCTCTCTGCATATATTGCCTACTATTAAATCCTAAAATGTCCTCCGCCTATCCTTTGATTTTAGGGTATACCTCTCGTATTTGAGTACGGCTCCATACGCGTGATACGTCACTATTTGTTTGGTGATAAAATGCAGCCTGCTCTTTAGAGTGGCATTTAATTATGGTCACCATCATCATTAATCCTTAAGAATACGTGATAGGGCAATGCTTATAGGGGGGGGGGGGATTGGAAGGTAATCTGGAGGTAAAATAAGCGTGTAAATATATGCATGTAACAAAGATAATTACATGACGATTTTTCATTTTCTTGACTTTTAACTGGACACAAAAACTGTCGACGTAAATCATATGTGCCTAGTCGAAGTATTATTAATGAGATCTTCCCCCAGATCCCAATTCCCGCGATGCGCGTACGCCTAAGCTGGAAGTAATTACTAAATATAACCACATCTGGTCCAACTAAGGGTACATCCCTTACATATATGGCCATATCTGAACCAATTCCCGCCAATATCTGTCCAGATTTGGATTCATTTGGTGCATGCACGTAATAATATATCAGGTCGAGATATAGCATTTCGATGAAGGGGTGCCTACTTCTGGCCTATAAATGTTCTGTACACCAGCAGTTCATTATTTTGTTAATACGCAATTAACGCTGTGTGAAACACTTTTTTGTACCGAGCCGCGATGCCTCAGGAGTTAACGCGCTCGACTGCTAAATGGAAGGATACGGGTTCAATCCCGGCCGCGAAGGCTGCTTTTCGAAGGCGCCCATGTACCGAATAATGTCAGTGCACATTAAAAAACACCAGGTGGTCGAAATTTTTGGAGCCGTCCATATGGCTTTCCTCATAGCCTGAGTTGCTCGGGACTAGAAATGCTTTAATGCAAACGCACTTCTGTATTTCCTAACATGCCATGACACGTCTGTTCCAAAACAGGTTAGCTTACGGACCACACACAGAGGCAGTCTATTTTGCGTCACACATTTATTGAACTGCCTTCATTTTCGTGCGCATTGAAAAAGTTCCCTCATTTAGATCCACCAAATGGTGTGAATCGGGTGTAATTATGATGTGTGGGTTATTACATCAAAACTAAAAATCCTTGGACGGCTATCCCATGTGCATTATGTCCAGCAGTAGCCTGCATCGGAAGCTTTGTCGAGTACCTAAAAAGGCTCATAAAAGAAACTAGCCCTTTCAATTGTACTGCGTGTGTCTAGCGCTCGTTACGAGAATCATCATGAGCATGTCAGACTAATAATGTCTTGATCTTATAGCTGTTAGCGAATTGGTGGGTGTTTCAACTAATCAGCGGCAAATAATCAAGCGCTGTGTGAAACTGTAAAACCCTGCACCAAATGTGACACTTCACGAACACAACGAGCAGCAGCAAATGCGAAACTGGACTGCTTAAAGGAGACGGCGTTTTAATAGCAGACCTCTTTAGTCCAGTGTCCCCTTCAGTGCTGCAAGCACAACCATTTCCTCGCAAACTTTCATGTCGACACACGTCCGTAGTGGCGCAATTTTAGTGCGTAACATTGAGCAAATAAGAAGTGCATTCAGCATTATCACAATAAGGCCAGCTTGAATGGCTACTTCAAAAAGTTTTATGGCTGCTTTCAGCCTGTGAATCTGGAGCCATCAGGCAGAAACGCTGACTGCGCCACGCGTTAAGCAATTTATTGTCATATTTAGTAACCATCATCTTTCCACCGCTAAGGTATTACATTTTTTTCCTGTCATTACTCAAAATAAACGTTCCCTCAGTGCGGCTCACTCGTGTTTAAGACCTAATTTCGTTTTATCATCCTCATCCTTGAAGCCTCTTTAATCAAGCCTTGCTCCAGTTCAGGCGTGACTATATCGGCAACTGTAAATCTGGCTTGTTTAAATGTTTCGCATTAATTGCATGAGGACAATGAGGTATAGCCTGTGCTTTATGTAAAACGACTTGAGGAACTTGTTAGAAGTGGGAGAAGCCAATAAGAGAAACGGAACGCACACAAGCGGAGAGCCAGCTCCGACTACATGGTAAGTACATGTTTACCCCACGTGTACTCAGCGGACTGCTGTCTCAAAATTGCTACACGTATTCTAGAACTGCTGCTCACTATACATACACCACGATGTCTCATCGAAGCTTCTTCAACTCCGACCGTTCATATAGATATGCGAATAAAATTACATAGAGAATTTTTTTATGTTTTTACACTAATCGAAACCCCATGCAAGGAAAGGAGTTGTCTTCGAGCTAATGTGTCACTTCACATAGGTTGCTCCCAGTTCGATGATGTAAACCACCGGTGTAAAGAAAAGGTGGGATCACTCTAAATTGACCCGTATTAGGATTACTGAAATGTTGATGGCAGAAACTCTACTTCCTCCGTAAACGGAACTTGTGCAGACTATAAAATAACAACAAATGAAATAAATGTGCGCACGCACAGTTCTTTTAGGCGCGGCTTCCAAAAGTTGGGCTACTCTTTAATGGTGGCGATCACGACGTCATTTTCGTAACCGGAGTCGCTGCAGTGAATGAAATGGTGCAATGAAAACAACGGCTCACTTTTGTCCAACGTTGAAAGCAATAGAATCGTCTCTTACGCATAGACGCATACAAACTGAGCTTGATTTTCTAGCAACAATCAAGTGGTTTAGTGATCCACATGAAAGTCATTATTTATTTATTTATTTATTTATTTATTTATTTATTTATTTATTTATTTATTTATTTATTTATTTATTTATTTATTTATTTATTTATTTATTTATTTATTTATTTATTTATTTATTTATTTATTTATTTATTTATTACAATACCTTCAAGGCCCCGGGGGCGTTACAGAGGGAGTGGAATAAAAACAAGGCCATAACGCAGCAAAATAAAGAAGAATGTAATACAACAACAACAAACAATAAAGAAAGTGAAACGCGCACAAAATACAAGATCACATTAAATAACAAGGCAGATTACTCAAACACAGTTTTCAGCGGCAGTTTTAAATAAACACGTGTCAGAAATTTCGGCAACCAAGGTGGGCAGGGGGTTCCAATCGCTGGCCGTCTTCGGCACAAATGAGCTAAAATATGCATTTGTCCGGCCGTATGTAATGCGTACCTTATGACGATGATCTGTGTGAGGTGATATGAACGATGGCGCTGAAAAAAAGTCACCTTTTAACTAGTAATTATCATAGTATATCTTGTGAAATGTTAGGATTCGCGATACTTTTCTACGAAGGGAAAGGCTGGGCAGGTTCAAAGTGTTTTACATTGCAGTTACGCTAGCACTACAGAAGCAGTATGTATAGGATGACCGAGCGGCAAACCGATTGGTTGAATACTTAATTGGCAGGGATTAGGTGTAATGCGCTGACTGGCCTCAGCTACTTTCTGGGCCATGTCGGTCAGCTTTCTCTGGACGTCCTGGTCCGAGTTGGTCACTTGTTTCTCGCACTACTCCACTAAAATGCTTACGCTGACTTATTTAAAACAGGGCTATTTTCAAACTGCCACGTTATATGTATATCAGTGTCGAGCTTTCTTCACGACTCGAGGTAGTTGCATGGATACATAACGTTGTACAAATTCAGGTTTGGGTACAAGGAAGTCCGGAGCCGGCGCCATGCTTTCGATTATTTCTCTTTTTATGAGGTAGGCGGTAGGTCAATCTATTGCCCGTGAACATTTGTCACCGATATGCGAAAGTTCATTGAACAGGTGCCGGAAAGGCTGCATTTAAGGTCACTTCGTATAGTCTGAAGCCAACCTGTCGGCCTCCTCTATTTCCGGTTGCCTGTTGCCCTGGTCTCCCTGTAATAGCTATTTGGCCGGCTATACCAGATGGTGTCTTACTTGCAATCTGTAAGGCTATTATGTATCAATTCCGCCATTGGTGAAGTATCTGAAGGCATCCTGCGAGTGGATTATTATTATAAGGTAGCCCGCTATAGGCTACTGGTAAATCCATCGCCTGCCAAGTTTTCGGCGGCTTTAAGGGAGCAGCCAGGCGTCAAAGCACTGATTATATCCTTGGTGGTGTTCAGGACGAACGCGGCTGCGTTCTCACGTACCGCCATTGTATAGGTAGCCGCATCGATATTTACGATATCTGTCTTTGTTTGCATGTTTACGCAGAATGATCCCCCCCCCCCTTTTTTTTTCTTTCGTCTTGCCTAGCCCTTCACTGCAGGGGTTTGGGGCGGGATCTATATGAAAAGTTTTTGCCCAATGTCTATCAGTCTCATAAGGCATATCGATTTGTTCCATGTGTGTCGGCGGCCCGTTTCTGCCTTTTGAAGCCCGACGTTTTGCGCATTAAGGAGGGGTATGCTCCGTGAAAGTGTATGTAGCCCCAACGCCGAGAGTTTGTCGGGGAGGTGAAGACCGGAAGAGCTTTCTTTTCTCATTGGCGGACGCAAACAGGTCCCCCATGCTCGATTCCCTCAATTTTCTGCGCCATCGATAGGAAAGAGCAGATGCGAGAGCATGCTTTCACGGCCACCGACGAGATTCTCTCCCAGACTCGCCTTGAACCACGCTGTCTAGCGCTGTGCCGACTGGGAGCAGCGACTGTGATTCGGATCTGCCCTTTGGGACGCGCGATGAGGCTATGTGTGTCATTGCTTTTTGCTCTGCACATCCCGTGAAAGCCGTTTGCCGCCGAGCGAGGCGCGCGACAAAAGGACAAGGCTAGCCCAGCCATCAAAAGTAGCACGCGGTGAAAGTGGAGGCATAATTATTCCACACAATCTCAGACACCAGTGCGTGATGCGTACTTAGCAACGGCCAATGTCACTTTTGTTGCTGCTCTTGTGGGGGAAAAGGGGATACGACGAAAACAACACGGATTGGTTACTGTCATAGATAAAAAATAGTTTTGGGGGTGCTAACTGGAGTACGAAAAACGTCTGTGTCTCAGTGGCATAGCCAGAAATATTTTTTTTTTCCGGGGGTGTTATACGCCATAGTCGAAAACAAAATTGGCAAAACAAAAGTGCAAAGAAGGGAGCTCTAGGGCTAAAACAATTTGGGGGGTATTTCCACATGACCCCCCCCCCCCCTTCTCCCCCCTGCTGCGTTTCCTCGCTAGGCACTGAACTGCTAATAATTCCAGGATATAAAAGACCGTTGCACTTAATTATTGCATAATTTTAACTGGCATCATCTTTTCTTTTTCCTGAGCGAATCCGCAGCACGTAATTTTTGTCATTGATTGTACAAACAAGTACAAATATGCAGTTATCTGACGACACTTCACTGAAAGAAGTGCTACAACACCATCGGGACACAGCAATGGGACACTGCCCTGCTATTTCCCTTTCATGTCGTCCTGTGATGCTGTGTTTCTTCATTGCAGTCCTGAAGTTTCAGCCATGATGTTGTGAAAACGAATTTTTATCGAGACACCATAACCATCCAACATTTCAGGCGAGAGGATCCATGTTCTTTACTAAACATGGACTGCTATGTCGTCTTACATTTCACGAACTGTGCAGATAAGACCTTATAACCTTCGGGCCCTAAAAGCAATCAGCATCTGCAAATGTGTGGACAGGAGATTAGCTTGAAAGCAACTTTGATCTCAAATCAGAAAAAAAGAAAAGTGTGTGATTACCAAAAGAGCCATCACTTTAGCTTAGTACTTGCTATAAACACTAGCAGCTTGCGAGGGATCTATACCAGGTGCATGTGACGAGCTGCAAAACATAGTTTCCAATCCCAAAAAGATCATGCCTGCCCATTTCTGACGTATTCATAGCTACAAAGCCTCACTTCCTTTTTTCATTCGCTCTCTTTCTCACCCTTTCCTTAAAACACACCCCACCCCCGCCTTTTTTAATTAAGAAAACGTGCGCGCAGCCGAACAACCGAAAGACTGAAGACGCACACTTCGCACCCATAGCAGCCGTTATTGAACTGCGGCATGCGATTGGAGTCTTCACGCTACATGAAAAGTGAACTCAAGTGACGTGTCGCTGCCCCTTACTGAGCCGCGATCGTCCGCACTGCCTCCTAGTATTATCAAATAGGCCATTGATGTTCGTCGTGAACGCAAACCGCGGTGTATACGTGCAGAATGTCAAAGTTTTCAAGTGCTGTGCTTTGGAAGCTGCAGGACGTGCCAGGCCTATAGATTGTGTATCCTGAACGCCAGCCAATCTCATACAGAGGAGGATTCGGTATCGTCTCATTGGCGAAGGAAGGGCGTCCCTCTAGTCGCTCCGTAGACCTTGGGAGTGAAGAATTTGGAGCCATGACAGCGACCTTGTCGTAACCAGAGTCGATGTTTTGTGCGTCAATTTGCGGCCCGCAACACATTATCTTGCTGCCCCAGCCGACTGCTGCTGCTACGAAGTTGTTTGTGTCTTCGGTAGGTCGCTTATCGCAGTGCATCTTGTAACCTACATCAAAGCTGTTTGTCTTACCAGGTGCAAATTATCTGCCCTGCCTTAACGCTAGCCGTTTCAACAATGTTGGCATTGAGTTGCCAACATTGTTGAATATATATGTATTCTGCTTTCCAATATAGTACTGGTTCGTTTGGACCACGAGGACAGATGGTTGATTCTGAATAATTTTTAAAATCTAAAATTCAACACAAGATTCAGACTACAGGAATCATCCTACAAGTTACACAATAAATACAGAAGAAAATACAGAATAAACCAAGCGACTAAGCCGGACTAATGAAGCTAATTAAACTGGGGTGATCAGACCAAACGAAGTTCCCTTAGGGGTGGGCTTCTTTTCTTGTCTCTGGTTTTCTCCCTTGACACCTGTCGCTATAAGTATCATTATTTGTGGTTCCATACATTAAGGAGGGGAAAAAATCTTGGCGGTTTCTTAAGCTTCGCGTTAGGAGGAAACGCGGTTGCACCTTTTCCTTCTCGTCTATCTTAGTGTACGAAACTGCATTACTCATACACACGCTACATAGAGGTCATAGGTATATTTTTATTTTAGTGTACGACCCTGCAGTAATCGATTACACGCGACGTTATATGTCACACACACCACAACGAATTATCTAGCCTCTCCTCTAACACGCTCGGATCAACGCATATATGTAGCTTACTCTTTCTCCACGCAACGGGCTTCATGTCGATTTCCAGCACCTAAAGTTACAACACTGTATATCACAGAATTATGTAACCCCCTACACGAACTTCTCAGCAAAGTTTTACTTCATTACGACCCTCTCCTGATCCTTTGACTTCATGAGTCCCGCGAACGCCGCCGGATTTTCTGCGGCCCCCTTGCCCCTCCATTAATCTAGCTCTGACAAAATTGAACAGTTAACCGAGTCTAACGCAATGCACCGCACTGAAACTGATGCCTTCACTGTCGCAAAGGTACCTTTTGTTATACTTTTATGCAGATTTATGAAATCATCCTTCAGTGTTTTCTTAATTACGGACGAATACTTTGTAATCGACGCTAAAGACTAAATAATTAAACTTTGCGCTAGCACGCAGTTAGGTTCGCCGCCTGTAGAGGATATGTATAGTTAAATAAAATTAGACAATAGCAACAGCATACTTTGAAACGTAAATACCCTTTAGATTAAGCAACCAGTTTTATTTAACATGATATGTAGCACTGAGGGCATAATATTCATTGGAACGCTAATGGTATCCGCACAAGTCGAAGATATCTGAAACAAGGCAGTGAACGACCTCGCCTACTGAAATATAACTGTGCCAGCCCGTGCACCATGCCTCCTAGGTAGTGGTGTGTTTGATTGGTTACCAAGCTGGACGAATGCGCCTGCTGCTTGAGTGGTTAGCTTAGCTTGGTCGAATGCGCCTACTGCTTGAGTGGTTAGCTTCATTAAGTACTGGCTGTACCCGAGGAACTTAACGGAAGTAGAATTAATAAAGGCACTCAAGGCCCTAGAAAAAAGGCTCATTCAGACGCTCATCAAATTGAACACTTTATTTTTTGCCCTCACAACCTTTTTTACTTTTAGTCGTGTAAATCGGTTAACTAAAAGCGCCATAAGATTATTAAGCTTATTTTCGTGCTCCAGTTCCAAAGCTTCAGTCTTTCTTCAACCCGAAGACTCGGCATGCCGTAATTGGAGCCCGGGTTCGAGCTATCCTGAACGCTGCGACAGCCGTGCAGCGCTCTTTGACGTCAGCTCTGGCAGAGTATTCAGAAATTTATGACGTCGCTGGCAACTTCCTTCTTATTTATAGGGTTGAATGTCCAAAAGGGATTTATAGAATAGAATGAAGGACGCAGTGGTCGTAGTTAATTTCAACCACTCACGAGTTTTAACGCACACTGCAATCGCAGAAAAATCGGGCACCTTACATTTCGCCTGGATGAATAGATGAAATATAGGAGCGTCCTCTTTAAAACGGGGTGGTAGCAGTTGCTATCATGCTCGTTTTTTTTTTCTTCTATATCTTGAATATTGTTTTAGATCGGTTAACTATACCATCATTCCATTTATTGAATTTTTATTTCTACATTAGTAACATTGTCATTTTAGTGCTTTTAAGCCATCTATCTTCCAATCGCTTTTTGCTAGCTTCCACCACAGATTCATTAACCCGAACGCTGGTATCTCTAAACCCCAGGGCCTCAAAAAGAGTGGCTGCGTCTGCATCGACATCGACATCTAAACACTGCTGCCGTGCCGCGGGTCGAATTTGAACCCTAGCTCAGTGAACCAGACCCCTAACCATTTCCCCACACCGGTGGTGCCCTGGCGATACCATGAATACCTACAAGGGAATAATTAAAACTACCAAAGAAAGAACTGAAATTTCTACCACAATTATTTGCAATAAGGCATGCTCAAGAAGTATGCAGGCCACCAAAGACTGCAACGTTTTCAGTACTGAGCGTTAAAGCGATTATCCCCGTTTGACGTTATTTTATTGCCATCATTTATGTAGACCTGAGTGGGCGTGAGTCAGTAGCAGGGAGACAGTATTTTGACATCGGTTAGAATGAAGCATCGGTGAGACTTGTAGCAAATATTCAATGCGGACACACAGCTTCTCGACTTGCGCGGTTGCCTAGGAAGTGCGGAAAAAGAGGCTCTTTAAGGAAGCCGTTGCGTTGCACATGCCCCTTCTACATGCATAGCCATGAAATGACCCCAAATAAAGGCTGGTTATCAAAGGCCCCGCGCTGAGCTCAAGCTCCTTCATTGGATTGAATCGACATTCCAAAATCTCTCATCCTTATTCTACCACAGTTAAAAATAACGCGCATTTAGAAGCAAAAAGTAAACAAGGCACGACACTTATGGTATCGCACAGTATTCACTCCGTTACACCGTACCGTACGCTCGGCTCCATTTCTATTGACGTTCAAAACGAAGATCATGACGAAATTTTCTGTCATCAGTTTATGGACTTGAGTCTAGCGCTAGGAAAAAAATATTTTATTTCGAAGCGCAATTTGCTGAGCAATTAAATCATACTTTCCGCCAAACACGATGGGAAAACTCCAGATGTTTTACGAAGATTAAAAAACTGTCTGCAGGTTGCCTTCGCTAGATGTAGTGAAATCGTTTTTTTTTTTAAGTGTTTTGAACTCGCTCCAGCACATCGATTACACTTGTCAAGCTTTTGCACGCAAGCTGTACATATAAAATCAATAGAATAATCTTCCTATTCGACACAAACAAGACGCAAAAATTCGCTTGCTTTCTGTCCAGTTTCCCATGATTTCTGTCTGCTTTTTCTGTACTCTCTGAACGACGTATATAATGTCACTTTTTAATTTTCTTATTGTGGACTACTACTGCTTTTATTTGGTGTAAGTTATTCACGACATGATACCTCCTTTTCCGGTGTTCACTTGGCTTGACCTTCTTGAGCTGATACATGATGGTTTTCATTATAAGACGCAGTGGTTACGGCGCTCGACTACTGTTCCCAAGGACGCGGGATCGAATTCCGGCCTCGGCGACAGCTTTTCGGTGGAGACAAAAAGCAAGGCGCCCGTGTGCTGTGCGACGTCAGGGCACGCAAAGAACCCCAGGTGGTCGAAATTCCGGAGTCCTCCACTACGGCGTCTCTCATAGCTTCAGTTGCTTTGAGATGTTAAACCCCACAAACTAACCAAACCAATTATGGGTGACTTGTGACTTTTATGAAGAGGCAGGTTAGTTATAAGTTGTATGATAGTGAAAATATCCTATCTTCCTTCATTCGGAAGTATTCACGCAACTGAAGTATGAATCATAGGCAGCAATCACAGACTCCTTTGGTGACGGATGGGCGTGCTATGCTGGATCCTAACTAAATTGCTAATATTTAGTTCCGCACTCGCAATATTCAGTTAGTAGCAAAGCAAGCATTAAGTCACTAAGGAGTCCACAAGAAATTACCACGGAGAAAGAGCTTCGCGCCAGCATGAGTCGGCTACGGTCACAATATTACAATTGCCGCTATTCCACAACGCGCACATTAGTATTAGCTGTTCCCATACCAGTTTCATTATACGCCGGTAATTACAAAGCAAGTGCTAGCAGCATTAATGAAGGCGCCGAAAGTAAGCTTCCGCAAAATTGCCGAAACTTCAAAGAAAAAAGCACTGCTTGTGCTGCATTGATATTTTTGTTCCTCGCAATGACATACTTCGTTCAAGAAGTCAAAGAACGCAGATGTATAGAGAGAAAACGCTACTATCTACGAATATTTTCATAAAATATAAGTACAGTAGTTACGTTTCGCGTGCCTGAGGCTTCGACATTTCGGCTTCCTCCAGTACACAACGGTACAACGAAATGAATAAGACGAATAAAAAGAGGGCAAGTACACTACATGTAGAAACGCTGGCTACCGAACTGAGGCTATTCCTCAATCCTTGCTCAGTTTCCTTTTACTCATGGGAATAACGAAGATTTAGAAGCAAGCATATTATTAGTCAGACAACATCTCAAGATCCTCGGGAGATAAACCAAAATATGAGAGAGACCCAATCACGCACACCCACAGGCTACCAATACCCGCTGCACTTCGACAGCTACCAATAGTTCCTTCTTAGGAATTCGTGCAACGTTCGCTCAATCACTCATACGGAAAGATCTTTTATTGAACTAAAACGGGCTGGATAGATTTTAAGGGAAGGGCGACTTAGATATTTTCGCTGCCCGTATCTATTACTTGTAACTTCTTTCTGTCTAAGCTAGATGCTCCGCCACCAGAATAGCCCAAGGATGAACACATCTGGCTTTATGGTTATGAACAATAATGATCAACATTATTGCGTAACTCTCGTTTTTGTGGCTGTGATCGAGATATGTTCTTCTACACAATGTACTTTGTAACTCTGACTTTTTGTGTCCGTCCCTGCAGTACACTATGTAAAATTATATTGGCTTAATAACGTTGCTGATCCCAAGGAATAGCGCTTAATAATAAATGTACGTTCCCTCTCCTGCTTGGACCACTTTGGTCCCTTGTATCGCGTAATAAATGAATAAATCAAACTAGAGGACTCGCAAGGAGACAGTTCAGTTCAGTCGTTCAGTCGTGTCCGACTCTACGTGACCCCATGGACCATATCACGCCACGCTTTCCGGTCTCTCACTATCTTCCTAACATCACATAACTTCATCTGCAGCGCCTCGAGGATGCCATCTAACCATCGGGTTCGCTGCCTACCCCTTCTCTGGTGACCCTCAACCTTTCCCAACATCAAATCTTTCTCCAGCGGCTCCTCTCTTCTCATCAGATGACCAAAGTAGCTGAGCTTTAAGTTTAGAATTTGACCCTCCAATGAGCAGTCAGGATTTATGGTCGACAATATCGACTGATTTGATCTTCTGGCCGTCCAAGGAACTCTCAAGAGTCTCCGCCAGCACCACAATTCAAACGCGTCAATTCTACGGCGGTCAGCCTTCTTCACAGGCCTACTCTCGCATCCATACATCACAACTGGAAAGACTATAGCACGAGTTATACGGATCTTGGTTGGCAGACTAATATCTATACTCTTTACTAGCCGGCCAAGGCTAGCCATGGCTCTCTTTCCCAGAAGCAGGCGTCTCCTAATTTCTTGGCTGCAGTCTCCTTCCGGGGTAATCTTGGAGCCCAAGAAGAGAAAATCTGTCACAGCTTCCACTTCCTGTCCCTTGATGCTCCAGGACTTGATAGGGCAAGAGGCCATGATCTTTGTCTTTTTAATGTTCAGTTTAAGCCCAAACGTCTCATTCCACTTCCTTTCCCTTGATGCTCCAGGACTTGATAGGGCAAGAGGCCATGATCTTTGTCTTTTTAATGTTCAGTTTAAGCCCAAACGTCTCATTCCACTTCCTGTCCCTTGATGCTCCAGGACTTGATAGGGCAAGAGGCCATGATCTTTGTCTTTTTAATGTTCAGTTTAAGCCCAAACGTCTCATTCCACTTCCTTTCCCTTGATGCTCCAGGACTTGATAGGGCAAGAGGCCATGATCTTTGTCTTTTTAATGTTCAGTTTAAGCCCAAACGTCTCATTCCACTTCCTGTCCCTTGATGCTCCAGGACTTGATAGGGCAAGAGGCCATGATCTTTGTCTTTTTAATGTTCAGTTTAAGCCCAAACGTCTCATTCCACTTCCTGTCCCTTGATGCTCCAGGACTTGATAGGGCAAGAGGCCATGATCTTTGTCTTTTTAATGTTCAGTTTAAGCCCAAACGTCTCATTCCACTTCCTGTCCCTTGATGCTCCAGAACTTGATAGGGCAAGAGGCCATGATCTTTGTCTTTTTAATGTTCAGTTTAAGCCCAAACGTCTCATTCCACTTCCTGTCCCTTGATGCTCCAGGACTTGATAGGGCAAGAGGCCATGATCTTTGTCTTTTTAATGTTCAGTTTAAGCCCAAACGTCTCATTCCACTTCCTGTCCCTTGATGCTCCAGGACTTGATAGGGCAAGAGGCCATGATCTTTGTCTTTTTAATGTTCAGTTTAAGCCCAAACGTCTCATTCCACTTCCTGTCCCTTGATGCTCCAGGACTTGATAGGGCAAGAGGCCATGATCTTTGTCTTTTTAATGTTCAGTTTAAGCCCAAACGTCTCATTCTACTTCCTGTCCCTTGATGCTCCAGGACTTGATAGGGCAAGAGGCCATGATCTTTGTCTTTTTAATGTTCAGTTTAAGCCCAAACGTCTCATTCCACTTCCTGTCCCTTGATGCTCCAGGACTTGACAGGGCAAGAGGCCATGATCTTTGTCTTTTTAATGTTCAGTTTAAGCCCAAACGTCTCATTCCACTTCCTGTCCCTTGATGCTCCAGGACTTGATAGAGCAAGAAGCCATGATCTTTGTCTTTTTAATGTTCAGTTTAAGCCCGAACGTCTCATTCCACTTCCTGTCCCTTGATGCTCCAGGACTTGATGGGGCAAGAGGCCATGATCTTTGTCTTTTTAATGTTCAGTTTAAGCCCAAACGTCTCATTCCACTTCCTGTCCCTTGATGCTCCAGGACTTGATAGGGCAAGAGGCCATGATCTTTGTCTTTTTAATGTTCAGTTTAAGCCCAAACGTCTCATTCCACTTCCTGTCCCTTGATGCTCCAGGACTTGATAGGGCAAGAGGCCATGATCTTTGTCTTTTTAATGTTCAGTTTGAGCCCAAACGTCTCATTCCACTTCCTGTCCCTTGCTGCTCCAGGACTTGATAGGGCAAGAGGCCATGATCTTTGTCTTTTTAATGTTCAGTTTAAGCCCAAACGTCTCATTCCACTTCCTGTCCCTTGATGCTCCAGGACTTGATAGGGCAAGAGGCCATGATCTTTGTCTTTTTAATGTTCAGTTTAAGCCCAAACGTCTCATTCCACTTCCTGTCCCTTGATGCTCCAGGACTTGATAGGGCAAGAGGCCATGATCTTTGTCTTTTTAATGTTCAGTTTAAGCCCAAACGTCTCATTCCACTTCCTGTCCCTTGATGCTCCAGGACTTGATAGGGCAAGAGGCCATGATCTTTGTCTTTTTAATGTTCAGTTTAAGCCCAAACGTCTCATTCCACTTCCTCTCCCTTGATGCTCCAGGACTTGATAGGGCAAGAGGCCATGATCTTTGTCTTTTTAATGTTCAGTTTAAGCCCAAACGTCTCATTCCACTTCCTGTCCCTTGATGCTCCAGGACTTGATAGGGCAAGAGGCCATGATCTTTGTCTTTTTAATGTTCAGTTTAAGCCCAAACGTCTCATTCCACTTCCTGTCCCTTGATGCTCCAGGACTTGATAGGGCAAGAGGCCATGATCTTTGTCTTTTTAATGTTCAGTTTAAGCCCAAACATCTCATTCTACTTCCTGTCCCTTGATGCTCCAGGACTTGATAGGGCAAGAGGCCATGATCTTTGTCTTTTTAATGTTCAGTTTAAGCCCAAACGTCTCATTCCACTTCCTGTCCCTTGATGCTCCAGGACTTGATAGGGCAAGAGGCCATGATCTTTGTCTTTTTAATGTTCAGTTTAAGCCCAAACGTCTCATTCCACTTCCTGTCCCTTGATGCTCCAGGACTTGATAGGGCAAGAGGCCATGATCTTTGTCTTTTTAATGTTCAGTTTAAGCCCAAACGTCTCATTCTACT
The DNA here is from genome assembly GCF_055883805.1 of Amblyomma maculatum. Classification (NCBI taxonomy): domain Eukaryota; kingdom Metazoa; phylum Arthropoda; class Arachnida; order Ixodida; family Ixodidae; genus Amblyomma; species Amblyomma maculatum. Next base: position 8,931,857 of record NC_139353.1, on the reverse strand, counting down.
TCCTGTCCCTTGATGCTCCAGGACTTGATAGGGCAAGAGGCCATGATCTTTGTCTTTTTAATGTTCAGTTCAAGCCCAAACGTCTCATTCCACTTCCTGTTCCTTGATGCTCCAGGACTTGATAGGGCAAGAGGCCATGATCTTTGTCTTTTTAATGTTCAGTTTAAGCCCAAACGTCTCATTCCACTTCCTGTCCCTTGATGCTCCAGGACTTGATAGGGCAAGAGGCCATGATCTTTGTCTTTTTAATGTTCAGTTTAAGCCCAAACGTCTCATTCCACTTCCTGTCCCTTGATGCTCCAGGACTTGATAGGGCAAGAGGCCATGATCTTTGTCTTTTTAATGTTCAGTTTAAGCCCAAACGTCTCATTCCACTTCCTGTCCCTTGATGCTCCAGGACCTGATAGGGCAAGAGGCCATGATCTTTGTCTTTTTAATGTTCAGTTTAAGCCCAAACGTCTCATTCCACTTCCTGTCCCTTGATGCTCCAGGACTTGATAGGGCAAGAGGCCATGATCTTTGTCTTTTTAATGTTCAGTTTAAGCCCAAACGTCTCATTCCACTTCCTGTCCCTTGATGCTCCAGGACTTGATAGGGCAAGAGGCCATGATCTTTGTCTTTTTAATGTTCAGTTTAAGCCCAAACGTCTCATTCCACTTCCTGTCCCTTGATGCTCCAGGACTTGATAGGGCAAGAGGCCATGATCTTTGTCTTTTTAATGTTCAGTTTAAGCCCAAACGTCTCATTCCACTTCCTGTCCCTTGATGCTCCAGGACTTGATAGGGCAAGAGGCCATGATCTTTGTCTTTTTAATGTTCAGTTTAAGCCCAAACGTCTCATTCCACTTCCTGTCCCTTGATGCTCCAGGACTTGATAGGGCAAGAGGCCATGATCTTTGTCTTTTTAATGTTCAGTTTGAGCCCAAACGTCTCATTCCACTTCCTGTCCCTTGATGCTCCAGGACTTGATAAGGCAAGAGGCCATGATCTTTGTCTTTTTAATGTTCAGTTTAAGCCCAAACGTCTCATTCCACTTCCTGTCCCTTGATGCTCCAGGACTTGATAGGGCAAGAGGCCATGATCTTTGTCTTTTTAATGTTCAGTTTAAGCCCAAACGTCTCATTCCACTTCCTGTCCCTTGATGCTCCAGGACTTGATAGGGCAAGAGGCCATGATCTTTGTCTTTTTAATGTTCAGTTTAAGCCCAAACGTCTCATTCTACTTCCTGTCCCTTGATGCTCCAGGACTTGATAGGGCAAGAGGCCATGATCTTTGTCTTTTTAATGTTCAGTTTAAGCCCAAACGTCTCATTCCACTTCCTGTCCCTTGATGCTCCAGGACTTGATAGGGCAAGAGGCCATGATCTTTGTCTTTTTAATGTTCAGTTTAAGCCCAAACGTCTCATTCCACTTCCTGTCCCTTGATGCTCCAGGACCTGATAGGGCAAGAGGCCATGATCTTTGTCTTTTTAATGTTCAGTTTAAGCCCAAACGTCTCATTCCACTTCCTGTCCCTTGATGCTCCAGGACTTGATAGGGCAAGAGGCCATGATCTTTGTCTTTTTAATGTTCAGTTTAAGCCCAAACGTCTCATTCCACTTCCTGTCCCTTGATGCTCCAGGACTTGATAGGGCAAGAGGCCATGATCTTTGTCTTTTTAATGTTCAGTTTAAGCCCAAACGTCTCATTCCACTTCCTGTCCCTTGATGCTCCAGGACTTGATAGGGCAAGAGGCCATGATCTTTGTCTTTTTAATGTTCAGTTTAAGCCCAAACGTCTCATTCCACTTCCTGTCCCTTGATGCTCCAGGACTTGATAGGGCAAGAGACCATGATCTTTGTCTTTTTAATGTTCAGTTTAAGCCCAAACGTCTCATTCCACTTCCTGTCCCTTGATGCTCCAGGACTTGATAGGGCAAGAGGCCATGATCTTTGTCTTTTTAATGTTCAGTTTAAGCCCAAACGTCTCATTCCACTTCCTGTCCCTTGATGCTCCAGGACTTGATAGGGCAAGAGGCCATGATCTTTGTCTTTTTAATGTTCAGTTTAAGCCCAAACGTCTCATTCCACTTCCTGTCCCTTGATGCTCCAAGACTTGATAGGGCAAGAGGCCATGATCTTTGTCTTTTTAATGTTCAGTTTAAGCCCAAACGTCTCATTCTACTTCCTGTCCCTTGATGCTCCAGGACTTGATAGGGCAAGAGGCCATGATCTTTGTCTTTTTAATGTTCAGTTTAAGCCCAAACGTCTCATTCCACTTCCTGTCCCTTGATGCTCCAGGACTTGATAGGGCAAGAGGCCATGATCTTTGTCTTTTTAATGTTCAGTTTAAGCCCAAACGTCTCATTCCACTTCCTGTCCCTTGATGCTCCAGGACTTGATAGGGCAAGAGGCCATGATCTTTGTCTTTTTAATGTTCAGTTTAAGCCCAAACGTCTCATTCCACTTCCTGTCCCTTGATGCTCCAGGACTTGATAGGGCAAGAGGCCATGATCTTTGTCTTTTTAATGTTCAGTTTAAGCCCAAACGTCTCATTCTACTTCCTGTCCCTTGATGCTCCAGGACTTGATAGGGCAAGAGGCCATGATCTTTGTCTTTTTAATGCTCAGTTTAAGCCCAAACGTCTCATTCCACTTCCTGTCCCTTGATGCTCCAGGACTTGATAGGGCAAGAGGCCATGATCTTTGTCTTTTTAATGTTCAGTTTAAGCCCAAACGTCTCATTCTACTTCCTGTCCCTTGATGCTCCAGGACTTGATAGGGCAAGAGGCCATGATCTTTGTCTTTTTAATGTTCAGTTTAAGCCCAAACGTCTCATTCCACTTCCTGTCCCTTGATGCTCCAGGACTTGATAGGGCAAGAGGCCATGATCTTTGTCTTTTTAATGTTCAGTTTAAGCCCAAACGTCTCATTCCACTTCCTGTGCCTTGATGCTCCAGGACTTGATAGGGCAAGAGGCCATGATCTTTGTCTTTTTAATGTTCAGTTTAAGCCCAAACGTCTCATTCCACTTCCTGTCCCTTGATGCTCCAGGACTTGATAGGGCAAGAGGCCATGATCTTTGTCTTTTTAATGTTCAGTTTAAGCCCAAACGTCTCACTCTATTCTTGTACGCGCCTCAAAAGTCTCTTGAGTTCTACTTCACTTTCTGTCATTAAAGTGGTATCATCCGCATATCTAAGGTTGTTGATACGTTTCCCAGCAATCTTCACTCTAGCTGAAGACTCGTCCAGACCGGCCTTCCTCATGATGCACTCAGCATATAGGTTAAATAGGCAGGGCAACAGTATGCAGCCTTGTCTCACTCTTTTCTCGATCGGAAGCCAATCAGTAGACCATGCCTATATTCTGACTGTGGTCTCTTGCCCTTCATACAGGTTCCTGAGGAGACAGATGAGGTGAATTGGAACTCCCATCTTTTGGAGAGCTTGCCACAATCTGCTGTGATCTAAGCAGTCAAACGCTTTCGCATAATCAATAAAGCAGAAGTAGATGGGTTTCTGGAACTCTCTTGCTTTTTCCATGATCCAGCGAAGGTTGGCAATCTGGTCTCTAGTTCATCTGCCCTTGCGAAACCCAGCTTGCACGTCCGGAAGCTCCCGGTCCACATACTGCTGCAGCCTACCTTGCAGGATTTTCAACATCACCTTGCTAGCGTGCGAAATAAGCGCGATCGTGCGGTAATTGGAAAAATCTTTGGCACTGCCTTTCTTTGGAATGGGGATGTAAACTGACCTCTTCCAATCCTGTGGCCACTGTAGGGTTGTCCAAATTTGCTGACATAATGTATACAGAACGTTAAGACCATGCCAACTTGAGCAGTGTATTTCGTGTACGATATGTCAGCGAAAAAATAATGCCAGACCGAAAAAAAAAATCAAGAAAAGCTACGCAAACCCAGTTTCAATCACGATAATTTGCGATTAGATGCCAGTTGAACCGAGTGATCATTTTATTACATCCCTCTGCAACCTTCACGCACCCATGGTGGAAGTGTTTAAAGTGACAGCTTTTATAAGTTGGAAGGGTAATAGGTGAACATCTCATAGACACGGGAAAAAAAGGTACAGAGAAAGAGAGACAAGGCGCTTACAATTATGGTTTTTAGAAGCATATTGCTTCAACAATGTACGGCAGCAGCTAACCAGAAGCGAAAACTAACAGATTTGCACTATAGTTCTTGGCTGTTCTTGTTTCATATTTCCTAACTGCGACATTAGATAACTTCACGACATGCAACATTACATAAATCTCATTAGTAAGCCAATACTCTCTCTCTCTCTCTCTCTCTCTCTCTCAGTACTTTATTTTCCGCGTCTATGAGATGTTCCAAAAACTTCCAAAAACTTCCACTTTAAACACTTCCACCATGGGTGCGTGAAGTTTGCAGAGGAATTTATTAAAATGATCACTCGGTTCAACTGGCATCTAATCGCAAATTATCGTGATTGAAACTGGGTTTGCGTAGGTTTTCTTGATTTTGTCCGGTCTGGCATTATTTTTTCGCTGACATATCGTACACGAGATACACTGCCCAAGTTGGCAGGAGCGACAAATTTGTTCTGTTCTGTACGCTCTCTACAGGCCTTTGGATGTTCAAACCTAGCTATTTAAAGAAACTGCAAGTGCATATGTCCCAATTTCAAAACAGCAGAGTCCTTCTAATTGGGGATTTTAATTTACCTGGTGTTAATTGGAAGCTACTTCAAACATGTTCGCATCATAACCGAAGTACCGATGCCACATTTAATATAATGCTAGCGCATGATTCTATTCAACTGCTGGATAAGCCAACACGTGTACATGATTCAAGCAGATCTGTTTTAGATTTAGTATTAGTAAAACGTGATATCACTGAATATTCCGTGCACGTTGAGCAAGGGCTCTCTGATCATTAGCTTGTGGGCGTTTCATTTTCTCTTTCAGCACTGAAGAACTACCGAAATTCATCTATTAAATCTTTTAAAGGTTAATCCCGTGCCAATGACGCCTGCATCGTAGTACATATCGCAAGCTGTCTGCCTGAATTCGATGACACAGATGTCTGCGTCCTGTGGGATCGCTTAAGCACATGTGCCACTACCGCATTGGTACCTTTGTGCCGCACAAACGAAAAAAAAAAAGTTAACAAACAAGCACCCTGGATAACACGCGATATCATACACCAGAAGTGCAAAATAAAACGATTAATGAAACAGTGATGAAAACCTGGCATGATAAAAAAAATTACAGGAAACTCTCGCGCAATCAGTCCGTGTTACAAAAAAAATCACTATTTCACGACGTCTTTGCCGAACTTTATAAGGAGCACACCAGAAACGTTCTGGAATTATATAAGCGGAAAAACGACCATTGTGTCTAAGATAACAGTCAACAATTCCATAATTACTGACCAGAGAGCCATTGCGTATTTTCAAAATCTAGCTCATGTACCCCTTCAGCCGCCCAGTTTTGCGACGCAGAAGTAAACTTTGTTTCTTACGCTGGGTGTATTTTCTATGCTTCTGAACTTGAAATCCAAAAAAAAAAAAAAAGAAAAACATGTGGCCCCGAAAACATTCCAAACATCTTCCTACGGCAATATGCGGAACCATTGGTAAAGCTCTTGTGTGTACTGTTCAAAACATCCTTACGAACTGGAAAGTTGTCAGATGACTGGAAGACCGCTCAAGTCGTCCCTGTACCCAAGAAAAGGGATCGTTTGCTCTTGGCTAACTACCACCCTATTTTCCTAATTTCTTCATGTTGTAAATAAATTCAGCTCGTTATTGCCAATCGCATAAATGAATTCTTAAATCTGCACTCTGTTCTATCTAGATTTCAGCATGGTTTTTGTAAAGGACATTCGACAGCAACCCAGCTAATAGCAATCGTTCACTCGCTTGCATTTGCCCTATGCAGTAATGGTCATGTTGGTCTAATATTTCTAGATTTCAGCAAAGCATTTGACAAAGTCCCTCATGAGAAATTAATTTTAAAACTTAAAGTAATTGGCCTCCCTGACATGTTGGTTACTTGGATATCAGACTATTTAACAAACCGCAAACAGTATGTATCAGTTAACGGAGAGGAATCGGACGTTCTTGCAGTCATTTCTGGAGTGCTACAAGGGAGTGTACTCGGGCCTTTATTAATCCTTATTATTGATATTGTTGAAACAGTTGTTCCTGGCGTGGAGATTCGTTTGTTTGCAGATGACTGCGTGCTGTACCGGGATATTAGATGTTCTAATCACCAAAACTGATCTTTAGATTTTTCTAAAGTCCTTGCATGGTACTAGAAATCTGGCATGGTCATAAATAAAGAAAAGACCCATTTTTTTCGTGTGACACGTAAAAAAAATTTATTTCTTCACAGGTATCACCTTGGAAAATGATCATTACATGACGTGTCTAGTTTTAAATACTTAGGTATAACGTTAACTAACAACCAGTCCTGGAATTCACATGTTGCGAATATCTGCTCGTCCGCATTTCGCAAGCTATGTTTTCTGCGAAACAATATTCCGAAAGCTCCCGCTGAAGTTAAATTACTCGCTTATAATTCAATAATCAGGCCTAAGCTCGAGTATACATGCGTGGTGTGGGATCCTTATACTAAAACCGATGCTAAAGTACTTGAAAGAATTCAAAGAAAATCCGTAAGATTCATTCCGTAATTAATAAATAAATGTGTCCGTATGGCCAAGCAGCAACATGTCAGACGCGAAACTGTCACTGGGAAACCGAGTGGTAACACAATAAAAATCCAATTTACCACTTAATGGTGTACGTATACATGCAATATGTTTGGAAACTGAGCGTTATATGCCGCTATTCAATGACGAGATCATAACTCCAATATCGCTCACTGCGCACAAATGCATTAGCATCGTTGAAACGACACATGACGGCTGACTAAGCGCGAAACAATGATGGTGCAAAGTACTCACCCCTATAAGCCGGCCGGCCGGAAATCGATAAGAAGAAACGTTGGCAGCAACGGCGACACCTCTCCGAAGCAGCAAGAAATGTGCCACTGAGCGTCGTATCTCACACGGCTCGTAGGCAACGAAGCCAGGGCACACCACGCATACACGACTCAGCTGTCAACACCACACAGAGCGCCATCACAGGCATACTCTAGATGGAAACAAGCCGAGGACGCTTGCACCACGCAGACGTGACTGGCCGCCATGTCGTCACTGGCGGTGAGAAGGAAAGGGGAGAGGAAATAAGGTAGCAAAAGAAAGGTGAGATAACTGTGGCTCATCGGCGTTGAGACGCCTGATAAGGGCCTTCAGCGATAAAAGCATTACTAGCGGCACAGTACTGCCCAGCTAAGGACGTAAGGAAGAGGGAAGGGGAGTGGGAGCATGTCGCTTGTCACTATCGCTATGGCAACGCGACAGATAGAGGCACCATGCGTGCATAATAGCTCCAATGATAAAAGCGCCGCCGCAGCCGCCGCAGCCGCCGTCACTGCCGTCGACGGCTGCTCTGATCTTATTGATAGGTTCCGGTTCCTACAATGATGACGTCCTCAAAGCGGAACATTTATTTCCCTTCTTCCGAATATAAAAGAATAAGGCGGAGAGCGGGAACAAAGAATAGAAAGAATAAATGAAAAAGAAAAGGCAAAAAAGGAAGGTACATAGGCGGCAACGGAAAAAACAATGAAGTAGGGAAAATATTATAAAGAAATATACTACCAAAAAGAGAGAAAGGAAAATAAAATAAAAGAAACAAAGAAGAAATTAGAGAAAGTGATTAAGAGTTAGAAAGGAATGACCAAAAAAACGTAAGACAAAGAAACAAAAGCAGGAGAGTAGTGAAAGAAAGAAAGAAAGAAAGAAAGAAAGAAAGAAAGAAAGAAAGAAAGAAAGAAAGAAAGAAAGAAAGAAAGAAAGAAAGAAAGAAAGAAAGAAAGAAAGAAAGAAAGAAAGAAAGAAAGAAAGAAAGTGTTACGACCATGCATCCGCATTTGCGCGCTCTATTGTTCGCCTGTGGGCATGGATAAGTGCTGTGGAGATGTGGTGATGGTCCCATGGCTCTAAGTGAGCCTGTTTCCATAAATCCTTTTTGTAAGCCTGTTTTGCTTTGTGGACACCCTGCAAATGCCAAATTGACCCTGTCAAGAGAACGTCTGGAAAAACACAAAGAAACGTCCCCCTGCGGGAAATAGCAGGAAGTGATTTCTTTCTTTTGTTCACCCTTCCAGTCGAGAAGTGCTATCCTCCAGTGATGAATGCCTCCTATCCAAAGGAGACGACAGAGTGACATGTCCGCTGACGTGCAGGACAAGAAAGGAGCATGACGCATACGGCCATTAAATGATTTCCCGGGAATGCAGGAAAGATTTGCAATTGTCGAAAACGGACAATGCTGGGAGCGTATGCGGCGCCCACGTGCACTTGGGTTTCTGAGAAGTAAATCCACTTGCCGGAACCAGCTGCCTATCGTTTCTTGGCTGAAGAATAGAAATGTACCTCCTCGCCGTTCCCAAGCTTTTCCCGCCAACAAGTGACCAGGCTCATCGAAACAATGCCGGGCCAGTCAGTGCTTCAGACCATCAGTGCAGTGATGTGTTCGATTGGATGCCGATATCTGAGGGGCGTGCCCTGGATTTGGTTGGTCAGCATCTTCAGAGAGGGGCTGGACATAGGGGGTTTTAAGGACGCTGCAGAGCACGAAAATGAGCTCTGAGCCCTGGGTAAACGGCTCATCCAGTCGCTTCTCGCTATGAACTCTTAACGCTTGCCATTTTGCTGATGTACCCTTCTTTTTCTTGTAAATAATCTTGTAAATAAGTTTTCTCAAAGTGCCATTAAACCTGCTTGTATATATTTTACCAACTTCGAAGATTCAATCCTTCATCAACCCCGAGTCTCTGCACGCTACCAAGTGAAGGCCGGGTCGACATAGCCCCAGCGTCACGACAAAAGAAAGAAAGAAAGTTGTAGTAGTAGTAGTAGTAGTAGTAGTAGTAGTAGTAGTAGTAGTAGTAGTAGTAGTGGTAGTAGTAGTAGTAGTAGTATAAAACATTTATTTTGGGAATATAGGTATGGGTAAATTTATTCCAGCCCGAATATGAAACTCTAAGCGTGATCTTCCAAACACCGGTGAATGATGACCATGGATGGATAGATGGAAAAACTTTATTTTCGTCAGAGAGCATGTGTGGACGATTCCGTATTAGACGGCCATCAACCCATGGCTGACGGCGACCTGGGTGGCCATGCTGCGTATGTAAAGGTGAAAGAGGTGAAAGTTTTGGCACTACGCTCACACAAATCCCCCCAGCAAGGAAGCGGCCACCCTGTTTAGATGGAAGCGGATCGGCGGGTTTACGGCTTCATGCGCGAAACATGAACTCCTTTTGAGCGCCGACACCGATTGGCGACGGTATGCGATGGGACAACGCGGTATTTCACGGGAGATGTTATAGCGATATAGCGATGGAGAAACTTTTCGCACAGTCCAGGAGTACAGACTGTCGTCCAGAGTAGTACTTCATCACCGGGTGAGAAGGAGGCAGTGCGGTGGTGATGGTCATAGCGGTGCTTCCGTCCTTGCTGGGCAGCTTCAGTGTTGCGGCGAGTAATTTGCCGGCAATGGGCCATACGCGTAGAAAACTGGTCGCCTAACGGTGCAGATGGGGAGGCGGGAGCAGAAAAGGTGGTGTCGAATAGTGTTGTTGATTGACGGCCGTAAACTAAGAAGTGGTGCGTTGAACGGCGGAATTAAGGCATAGCTAGGTAACGAAAGGCAAAATGGTGTCCCAGTTCTTAAGGCCGAACTACATGGCACCGCGCCAGCGGCTCCGCGTCAGCGTCTCGGTGACCAGTCCTGTGGTATATACAGAGCGGTAAAACATTGTTTTGAATCCGGAAAAGGCGGAGCTGACAACGCAGGCGACTGTTGGGGGCCGGTGATTGACCGAGGAGGCGAGCGATAATTGTACTGCAGTAAGGATCAGCCTGCGGCAATGCCGGGAAGTTAGTGCTTAGGTACAGCGGAAAGATATCGATGGGTGCCCCATCTAGTCTATCACCAGAAGGCTGACGTGTGGGGTAGAGTGTAGTGGACACATGGGAGTTGGTTGGAGTAGAAGGCAGCGGGCAACGAGAGATGGCGTCAGCATCGAGCTGTTTTCTGCCGGATTTGTACGTAATAGGGAAGGTATACTTTTGTAAACGTAGCACCCAGAGGCCCAGGCGACCTGATAATTTCTTTAACGACGACAGCCAACAGAGCACATGCTGGTCGGTGACGACTGTGAAGTGGCGGCCATACAAATAGGATCGAAATTCTTGGACAGTCCAAACAACGACAAGGCATTTTTGTTCCGTAATGCTGTAGTTACGCTCAGCTGCTGTGAGAGAACGGCTAGCGTATGCCACAACTTGCTCTTCAGACGCAGCATTGCGTTGCAAAAGAACGGCACTATGCCCTGTCTACTGGCGTCAGTACGAAGAATGGTGGGACTTGTCTCATCAAAACGTCGAAGCACAGGAGTTGAAGTGAGTGCTTTCTTGAGGAATTGGAAGGTCTGTTCACATTCATTGGACCATTAAGAAAAGCGCGTCAGACATCAAGAGGAGGTGTGAAGGGGCGGCAATAGAAGTAAAGTATTGGATAAAACGTCGGAAGTACGACGCCGAACCGAGGAAGCTGCGGAATTCTTTATAGCGTTTGGGCTGAGGAAAATTATTTACAGCTGCAATTTTGTTGGGATCGGGCTATATGCCCGCCTTGCTAAAACCATGGCCTAGGTCTTTAATGGTTTTCCTGGCGAAATGGCACTTTTAGTGTTCAGCTGGAGACAGGCTCGTGCCAGACATTTGAGAACTTCTGTGAGATGGTGCAAGCGCTGGGCGAAGTCCGACGAAAAGATGGTAATATCGTCTAGATAACCAAGCACGTCTTCCATTTCATTCCTCGAAGCCCTCTGTCGATCTTGCGCTCCAAGGTGACTGGAGCATTACAGAACCCGAAAGGCATCACATAGATTCATAAAGACCATCGGAAGTAGCAAATGCAGTATTGTCCTTGTAAGATTCGTGCATCAGAATTTGCCAATTTCCCGAGCGCAGGTCGAGACTTGAGAAATACTCAGCTCCTTGAAGGCATTCCAGTACGTCGTCAATGCGGGGGAGCGGGTAAACATATTAGCGGGTTACCTTAATTTTTAAAGGCCCGGTAAATCACGCAGAACCTTGCAGAACCATTCTTTTTCCAGACGAGAACAGGAGAGGACCAGGGGCTGCTCGATGGCCGGATGATGTTTCGCGCGAGCATGTCGGCAACTTTGTCCTCAACGCTTTTGCGTTCTGATGAGGAAACGCGATGCGGGCGGCGACGAACAAAGGTTGATCCCTCAGTCCCTGTGCGGTGGGAGTTTGGCCCAAATATGAGGCACACACAACAAAAGGGTCTGTGCTCCAAAAGGACTGCGAGCAACGCCACCGACTCTTCAGAAGTTAGGTCAGTGCTGATGCCGCGAGTGCAGAGGAAGGTCGCTGAGGTAGAGTATCAGATGGTGGAGAAGCACAGGAAAGCGTGGCGATGACAGTGTACCTTAAAAAAAAAACCAACAGTTCCTCCTTTCGATAACAATAAAGGCTGGGTACGAGTGTTCAGCACCGCGGCAACCTCGCAACCGCGGTTGAAACAGGTGAATCAGGAGGCAAGCGCTATGCCGTCGGAGGTCCACCGTAATGCTGTCATCACTAAAGCATCGCCTCAAGGGCATAATCCAAGTTAACAATGATGAGGTCCAGGGCTTAAAACGTAGTCAAGGACAGCGAGCACGCGGCAGGAGTTAAGGGCAGACGCTGACGATAAAAAGTCCCAGCCTAAAATTAGTTCATGAACGCATGACGCAATTACCACAAACTCAATATGATGCCTCTGGTCATCGAAGAGAACGAGCGCTGCGCATTGCCCTATGGGTGTGATGATAGTACCACTGGATCCACGGGGAGGGGGACCAGTTTACGGAGTTATCACTTTGCGGAGACGATAACACGTTGCTATTAATGACGGAATAAGCGGCACCCGTATCGATGAGGGCTTCAACGTATACTCCTTCGATCAGTGCTTTCAACATGTTAGATGGGTTACGGGACGAATTCCAGAGTTCATTTGTGAAGCAGCTTTTCCTCCAAAAACTGATTCTGTTAGTTTTCCACGTTAGGAAGGAAGAATTGGGAGAGCAGTCGAAGGGGAGACGGGCGGCTTAAAGGCGATGGGAAGCGACGTCGGGTAGAACCAGAGGTTCGGGAAATATCCTGAAAATCCTGCAGCGAAGAATGACGGAAAGAAGTGGAGTACGGCATCATCGTAGAAGCTTCAGGCTGGCGCAGGCGGGTACTCTCGAATGGAGCATAACCACGCTGTTCATCTTTGGAGCCAGCGACAGATGCGGGAAATGTGACCACGGATTCCGCAGTAATAGCAGACTGGACGGGAAGGATGCCAGGATGGTCGATAACGGGGTGGTTGAGAACATGGGGCTACTGCAGCCATATGACCACAAACAGGAGCAGGACAAGGGGAATGGACTGGGGCAGGTGGCTTCGAAGCAATTTCAGCGTACGTGTGGAAGCGGCAGGCGGTTGTCGACGTGGCTGGTGCCACGGCACAGGCGAAAGCAGCCAGTTTGTCCCTGACGACGCTGCGCAAATCTGAAGTAGCTGGCGGGAGGTTTGAGCTTGCAGGAGCTAAGCTTTCTTGACCGGGGAGCTTTTCTCGTCAAATGGCACGGATAATGGAGCGCAGGTTGCCGTCAACGCGAACACCGTCATTGATGTGTCTTGCTGCAGGGGACATGACTGAAGTTCGTCTAGGCGTTGGCAGGTGATGTCCGACACAGTGGAGGGGTTCTGAGCCAGCAAGGCGTTGAAGGCGACAGTTCCGACGCCCTTAGCAATAACTCGGTCAGATTCCGTCATAGCAGCATCGACTCGGCGTCAAAGGGCTAAAACGTCCTCGATATACGATTTTTAGGACTCACCAGGCTGCTGAAGACGGGCAGCGAGCTACCCCTTAGCCAGCTGAGAACTACCAGCTGTCATGCCGAAAATATTTCGCAGCTCCTGAATGCTGACCAGTCCGGGATGTGGTCCTCGTAATTGAAAAATCACGTTTTTGCGACGTCAGTCAAAGAGAAGACAACGTTGAGCAGCTTGTGGGAGTAATCCCAGCTGTTGAACCAACTTACCCGGGTGTAATTATCAAGCCAGTCTTCAACATCGTCGCCGCGAAGGCTGGCAAAGAGCTGGACATCGCGCTGGCGGCTGGTGACGGTCCAGGCAGTGGTAACCACCACAGTAGGGGGAGATGCCGGGAGCGGGCGGGTTCCGTTGCCGTCGTTCATACCGAAGGGCTGTGAAGGCAAGAGGAGGCCGGAACGGAGCTCCAGGGGGAACAGTAGACAGGTCTAAAGCGAGAGGCTTGGGATACCAAGGGCACCTCCACCACTTGAGCCACCGCTCGAACAAACATATTCATTCCAGCCCGAATCTGGAACTCTGCGCGTGATCTTCCGAACACCACGGTGAATGATGACGATGGTGCATATGTACAGGTGAAAGAGGTGAACGTTCTGGCACCACGCTGACAATATATATGTTTAAAGCATCATGGCATAGTGCATTAAATATATTGTCACGTCCGTCGGCTACAGCAAACCGGGTCTCCTCTTCCTTTTAGACTTCGTTTTACTTCGCCATGGGTCAACGCGAGTGTTGATCAGTGACCGCGAGGTTCCCAGTTTACCACTGATGTTGTGAAAGAACTCCTTCGCTTGTGCACAACGCATTTTCGACACAACATATTATCCTCAAACAAATGGACTGACCGAGCGAATCAACCGGACAATCACCAACGTGCTTTCAATGTGCATCGCTGCCGACCACAAGAATCGGGACTCTGTACTACCATATCATTGCATCCACATACGCTCAACAGGAAACGATACGTTGCAGTCCGTTTTTTCTTCTGTATGCCCGGTCTCCTAGACACAATCTCAGCAGCATCCTTCCATCCTTCACAGACGCGCATAGGCCGCCTGAAAACGCTCGCATTGCAACAACGCTCGAGATCCCGCTACGAAGCCTATCATCGCCACGTCGCCTATCTCCCTGGACAGTTGGTCTGGCTTTAGCGCCCAACAAGGAAGCGTAGTTTAAGCCAGAAAATGCTCGCACACTATGCCAGTCCCTACGTGATCTTGGATAAAATTAGTGACCTTACCTACCGGATTGGGCGCCTCACCAAAAGTGGTCTACGCTCGTCACGCACTAAGGTCACTCATGTCACAAGACTCAAACCATGCCATCGTCGTCCTGACGAGTGACTCGCCAAGAGGGCTTCGTCTGCGATGGGAGAAGTGTTACGAATACGTGTTCAGAAAAGCCAGGAAAATGAAGAAAGAAGAGGAGTTCGAGGTGTGCGCGCTCCCTTGGACCTTGGCCTGTGGTGCCTTCGTCACTGTCCGCTGGTTGTGTGAACCTCGCTTGTCAAACTCTTCCGAAGGTCTCCGTTGTCATATTACGGGCGTGACTATATATAGTGTTAAGCGGGGATCCAGGCACTGGTAGCGGGCACTGGTAGCGAGCAGAACCGGAGCGGTGGTGGCTTAACTTGGAGTCAGCTCAGCTAGTCCGCAAAAGCACTTCCTTTTTCTCGGCTAACTGTCCGCTTAATCGGAACTTCTTTGCAATTATATATATATACAGAATTTAAAGGAATTAAAAGTCTACGTGTCCAAGGCAAATGTTAGGAATTTTTTTGCTGTTTTGTTGTTGGTATTGACAAGAATTAGTCTTATGATTTTTAGGGATAAAGAATATTAAATGAAAAGTGGAAGGAAAAGGAATAACAACGCGCCGATGGTGTGTACATACATACATACATACATACATACATACATACATACATACATACATACATACATACATACATACATACATACATACATACATACATACATACATACATACATACATACATACATACATACATACATACATACATACATACATACATACATACATACATACATACATACATACATACATACATACATACATACATACATACATACATACATACATACATACATACATACATACATACATACATACATACATACATACATACATACATACATACATACATACATACATACATACATACATACATACATACATACATACATACATAATGCACTTGGTCATGGGAGAAAGAATATACATTATGACGCACATTCGCAAACAATGAACCGAAAAGATACTTTTTCTTTACCATGGTCCACTGATCATTGTTAGCCTGGATACGATAGATGCGGAAGCCCCATTGATACGCTTCCTCCCCATTCTATCTCGAACATGCTGCACGATCTGACTTGGAGTGAGAAAACTATGTTGAATTTTCTATAACTTTTTGCATAAAGCTGTGATTTTTAATTACTTGTAAAAATAGCAGAGCGTAGACACTGAGGATGGCCTCCTCACTGCGACACTGCAAGCATGGCAGAAGTTGTAAAACTTCGACAAATTCTGCAATTCAGCTGAGTGCACAGTTGATTCTGTTGATTATACAGGTAGCAGCTGCGACTGAGGATGCTGCATCATATTGAGTTCTGAGGACTACATGAGAAACCGGCCCAGGAAATCGATGGCAGTGCCTCAGATACTATAGCTTTGTTATTCATAGCATGAAGCTAAGCCAAGTTGGATAAATTATAGTGCAGCTCATATGTGGCCAGCAAAGAAAAGCCACTCCAGAAAATCAGAAGCATTCAATGTCATAGGATCCTTATTCATAAACATGCTAAGGTTCTTCACCTTCAAACATTTAGTTTTTCAGTCAGCCACTCACCTAGGCCTTGGAGCCATATACAAGGGAGCAGCAGATGTTAATTAGTTGCAGAGTAGGGTAAAAGAAATACACATTATGTAGAATAGTGCAAGAAATAGTGCAAGAGGCCAGCTGGAAGATTTATTGCGACAATGTTTCTCATTTTACAACCCTCAAAAGTTCATTCATAGCTGTTTTGGCAATTTCAAGGACACCTGCTTAAGCTCATGCAGTGATACCGGTAGATTGTGTTTTATTCATTTCAGTCTGCACTGAGTGTGAAAGTGTGGAAAAAACCAGAGGTTGGGGATTTCGGTTAGGAAGGGAGCAGCGTTAAATTCCAGCAGTGCCATAGAGCGAAGAAAACTTTGACTGTCCTGCAGAGAAAAATAGTAAACATGCAGTAAGTGGTACTCATAGTATGGTCAAAGGTAATTATATATTGTATTCTACAAGGAGGTGTCCTGTCGTCAACTGGTGGTCAATAATGATTATGTAAGAAATGAACATTTAATGAAAATTATTATTTTATTAATATTTGTTTTTGTGTTGCTTGCCCACACAAAACTGCAATAACTTGTATGCAAGGTGCCTTGCATAACTCAAGTTTACCTTTTCGGGCAAGAGCAATATGACATCAAGGTAATGCTCCGTCATTGAGGAATTTTTTTTGCAATATTCATTATATGAATATCCTAACTCAAATGAAAAAAGAGTTCACGCCAAGAATTGCGTGGATTTACACAAGGCCAATATTTTTATCATCGATCATTAGTCATATCTTCGAATCGATTTCGTATCTCGGGCACAAAAAAAAATAGCTTTCCTTTTCTGATTTTTTTTACGGCATTTGACTGAGACTAGATGAACCATTGTTCAAGTAAATCATTCCAACATAAAACAATCTCATTTAGATAAATGGCAGTAATAAACACACTACTATCAACATCATGATGAACTCAACACTGCAGTCAATATGAATTATGCCATTTATCTAGAAATTCAACAAAAGTGGTCACACTCCCTCAAAGTGCTCCACAAAATATATAAGAATGATTTTTTGTTACTGTTATTCTGATTCCATGAATGGGACTTGAATACACTTCATCAAACACAAAACAGCGAACTTAAGATCAATCTGAAGATATGTGCTTCTACTAAATTGTTTCATATTCAATACCTCTGCGAGTGTGCGGGATTTCAGAAAAAAAATATATGAATGAGTGTTCCACGGTC
Source organism: Amblyomma maculatum (assembly GCF_055883805.1). NCBI lineage: Eukaryota > Metazoa > Arthropoda > Arachnida > Ixodida > Ixodidae > Amblyomma > Amblyomma maculatum. The sequence goes on along the minus strand of NC_139353.1, from coordinate 8,914,780 downwards.
CAGTAGGAGAGTCCATAGAATGTTATGTAGTAGAATATTGAGCTTATGTTAATAGCTTTGCGTGACATGATGTTCATTGAATGTGAAGCATGTTTGTCCAACTTTCACAAATGCATGCAATATCCCATAATTTGGACTTCCTTGTAAAAATGGTGGCACAGAACTATACAGAAGTCCAACTGTTGCCATATGACTGGGTTCCAAATTGTTGACTGGGGGCCAATATCAAGTTGGAAATGAATCTTTCTTATTTGGCCTCAATTGTGTTTTATTGCGATAGCAATACTGCGCCAAGCTTCGAGCCATCACGTATCCCCGGCGGACGCCGCGCTTGACCTTGAACAGCCGAGGAGGAGGAGCAGAACAAAAAGAAGACTGGTAACTTACGCTCCCGCGTCATACTCTTAAAGGATGATCCCAAGTGTCCCCAATAGTGTAGCACCTTAGACTGATAGGGCGTGATAGGGGACTAATGTAGCAAGAAAAAGAAGCTTCCGCCCTATAGCTATCGCAATTCAACTAGGTTTAGCGGGAGTTAAACCACAACTAATTTTTTAAAACTTGGAACAAAGCCACACTTTCGCGGTACGATCCGTCGCTACGTGGTCCGGTCAGCGCGGCTCTTTAGACACAGTGAAATAAACACCAATGGCAACATATTTAGGAAACAGCCGACAGAAGTGAACTAAACACATGGCAACCACTCAGCCCATGCATGGTTGCAATACAAAGGCACACTGCACTTGAACTTTGTCTAGGAGGCCTAGCGCATCGGATGCTTTAGTGAAAATAAAAATAAAAACAGCACCGTACGCGGGAATTCCGACGCGCGCACTTTGTTTTTCCCGTGATCTCTAATTGGGATCCTTGGACAGGGACGATAACCTTCGAAATGTGATGCACTTACAAAAATTACACGACGGAACAAATTAGGCCGCACTATCTAAAGATATGCCTATCGCGAGGCCTAGTTTGTTGTCACCGCAACAGAACGATCACTGGCTACGTCTGCTGCAGCTGTGGAATGCATGAGGTAAATGGGAATTAAGCGGTACAGTACTTATGAAGAAATATTCGAGACGATTATGATATTGTAATATAAAATGTCGACGCTTCCAATAATAAACACGACGTGGACAAAGCCGCACTCACAGTACTCTGTTAACACTGTTGTAAAGGCTTAACGTTCGTCGCGACAGCAAACGTGACGCTTACCACGCGTTTTGCAGCTGATGCACGAAGTCAAACGAAATTTGACACGATTTATGCAGGCGTGTGTGTTATACGTAAAGGTACTTGAATTAAGTACGTACCAGAGTCGATGAACCTGGAAGTTGCTGTGCGGTCAGTCTGCCAGGAAACAATGGAGCTGCCCTGAAAAGGGCTGTTTGGATGCGCCGCGGTTTCAGCGATGTCATGGCCTTCGTCCGTGGCCCTTTCCCGTGCACAGTCAATAGTGATGCACCACGTCGTACAACCGCGCCTGGTTCTGCTGCACTGGACGCTGAAGCGATGCTTCTACTGTAGACATTTGCAAGGGCCACGACGACCTTGAGAGCTGATCGATGCCGCGATCCCTCACCACGTGGTCTTGCTGCGTACAAAAACGTCTTGGCCTCTTCGTAGCATACAGGAAACGGTGCTATAAAAGTGTAGAAAAAAGTTGCATTATGAGCTCACCGATTTGATGAATGCGCAACATGACAAAACATCAGGTAAAGAAGTTGCGTTCTTACCTCGGTCGGGTTGAGAATGCGCCCAACAGACGTGCGCCTCAGCGTAGCAGTCAGGCGGCGGTTCAGTTGCCGACGGCAGATACTTTCGTGGAGCGCCTTGCCAAGGCACTCGTCTTCATAATGCCGTGGCAGTGATTTGGACAAGGACCGTCCGGGTCACGAGCTGCTGCTGTACGAGGTCTTGGAAGCACGTGGGGCGAGACAAGCGGGAAAGCACTTTTAAAGCAAAATGTGGAAATTTTGCGCAATTTATACTTACGCTGAGGTGCTGGCAATTTCCCGCAGATCGACACCATTACCGCTGTCATTCCGCCCAACGCACAGCACGGATCGCCGTGCCGAAAGCGCATTCGCGTAAATGCACAGGTCCATCATATGTCCAGCACACGCACCACATGCCGGCGCCCCGCCTCAGCGAGATTCACGAACCGAATGCCGGAATCGTGCGCGCTGCCGCAGCGTGGGGCGACTGTAGCGATTCTCTAGAGCACGGTGTAAGAAATATTTCTTACACCGTGCTCTAGAGCGCCTAGGGACGAAAAGAAAAGCAAAGCCAGTTTTCGACTACGTCACGTCCGGTTGAGCATTGAGCGCGACAAAGGAGGTTACTAAAAACGTAACGCCAAAACGCCACGTGTCCATAACATCGGTTTCCACCAATCAGCGTTTTCTGCCGAGCTACCCCGATGACCCCGATACACACAGGCTGGTCGAGAGGGTCGATAGTCGATACATGATATGTAGGCGGCGATTATGATAAGACACCATCATGTAACGCTTCCAAATTTAAATATCGTTGAAGGCCCTGGAAATAAGGTAAACACGCAAACTGAAGCGCTCCTTTGTGTCGTTTCCATTTTTACACATGGTAGGAAAGACAAGGAGCGCATTGACCATTGTAAATCAATCGTGGTATATTCGCACATCTTGGCGATGCCGTTATTAAAAGGTAAAAAAAATGCAACGTCCAAAAAGAGCTTGACGTCGGACATGCGAGCTCTCAGACCACGCCCGCACGCCACGCGACGGCGGCTACGACGGCGACCGTCAGGACAGGTTTCGCCGTAACAGCGACACCTTCCGACTCCCACGGTTGGTCGGGGATGGTAGCTGGCACCTCCGCCTCTTCCACTCGTGTCGGCGTCTTCGTGATCTGATCTGCGCCCGGCTTGGCACCGGTTACCTTGCACAGGCCCGTGGTCTGGTTGCACTCCGTGTTCTTTGGGCACAAGCTGCAGGGTGGCGCGGCCATGTACAGCGCCTCGCCGTCTACGTTACCAGCTGGCGCGTAGTTGCAGATATAGATGGTAAAGTACAATGGAGCATCCACCGACTTAGGTAGGGCTTCGGTCATGTTATGGCGCGTGTAGCTGCAGCCGAGCGCATAGGAGCGCGCCCAGGCGATCTGGGTGAAGTGCTCGGTGAGACCCACGGTGATATTGAGGTCATTCAAATATCCAGTGGCCCTGTATTTCCCCACTTCGGTCTCGCGGTACTCCAAGTTCTCGTCGAACCAGTCCCGAATGACAAAGCGCCACGTCATTGTCTCATTCGGGTTGGTGGTACGATTAAAGTGGATGCTCTGGCCAACCGTGGGGTACTTTTCCAAGGCGCGGTCCTTGGGGAGGTCGTGGGGCACCTCTCCAGTAACGTCCGGGGCGCAGCGTCGTCCCAGCGCCTCGGCCACCTCAGCCAGCTCACTGTCCCAGCGCATTTCGAGCATGTTGCCTGCCGATGGGAAGTCGGCCAGGGTTCCCAGAGCTACCTGGCTGCGATAGCGGTTGTGCAGCCACACGATGTCCGGGATCCACATTTTCGATAGGTTGTAGTAAGTATGACAGCCCTCGATGTACGGCTTGGAGCAGAGCGTGTGCGTACCACTTTTCTTGTACGGGTCCCGGCACTCGAGCGCGACGGTGCTGAAAAGGGGCAGCGCCAGGACGTACAGCAGCCGCACAGGTTCCATTTCTTTTCTTCTTCTTCTTCTCCCTCGTTATAATGGCCCCTACCCACAGTTGGGTATTGGCTAGAATTCATTGTAAGTGACATAATATAACTGATAATGTCGATTTGACTGTATGATAGTTAACCTAATAATTAGGAGTTAGTTCTGCTGAAATAATTTGAAATTTTGAGGCGACAGTAATGGAAAACAATGCTTTGCGCACGCGGGTCACGAGGCGGGTGCGAAGATCGACAGACACGGCGCGAGATAGCATGCAGAAAAATGAATGAATAGCATCGCTATATTTAGCTTTGCATGGATTACTTATACTTTCCATTGTTTTTCCTTGGTTCGAACTGGAAGTGAGGGAAAAACGTAGTGACAGGGCAGTATGTAATTTTGGGGCTGTTTACCATGCCGCAAAAGGGCATAGCGATAGAAGTGTGCTCAGTGTCCACGGCACACGAATGGAAGTCGGTGAAGACGACAGCAGTATATGTGAATGCCCATTATTCCTAATTAGGTTTTTCTTGTTTAACTAATAATATTGTCACGCACTTCCCGCGTTCCTGTACTGAATGAAGATGAGGTTTGGCGGAATAAGCAGAAGAGGACGAGGAAGCTGGGTCTGTCCGGTGTGGTGTGCTAATCTCCAGCGCATCCTAACATCTCTGTAAATAAACCTCGTAACAAGTGTGGTGGAGGAGCTGGGTGCGGGAAATGGGAATCTGTGGTGACGAATCCCGGGAGAAATCGAAAGCCGCAGTATGTTTCGCCAGAACTTCCACCAAACTGTGACGGTCACTTGTTGGCAGGAATTTGTTAATCATGACAAGAAATTTTGTCTCATCTACTTCTGAGCATGCGGTAGGCTGGGAATTGTCTGTGCTGAGCACTGCCACTGATTTAAAAGTGTCTTCGCCAAAGTTGGCAAGTTTTAGACCACGTGTTAATACAACAGGTTCGTTAGAGCAGTTAGTCGTCCACAAAGAAGAATGGCCATTCATGAATGAGGTGATGCAGCGGGGAATCAGAATACTTTTCTTCGCGCAGTTGAGGGTGAGTGGTTCAACCACAACGTTGAACGCATCACTGGCACAGCTTGAACTAACAACTTGCATAAACTCTGCTGACATTGCAGGAATGACTATGTCGTCCGAAACCGGAAGCGTGCTAGGACTGGTCGGCGAATTTTCACGCAAAGCAGATTCAATTCGAGTGCTCACAGAAATGTCTCCGTTGCGAAAGTCGAAAGTGGCCCCACATTGTTCCAGGAAATCGAGTCCAACAATTAATTACGTCATGCATTGATCGAGCAAGTACTACGAATTCAGTTCGGAATGTGTGGCCGGCGATAACAAGATTCACGGAACAGACTCCAAGTGGATTAAGCGGTTCGCCACCAACACCACACGATGTCATCGCACTATACCAAGCAAACATAATTTTATGACCAAGGCAGTTTTTAAAATCGAGACTTATAATAGAAATGGTTGCACCTGTGTCCAACAACGCCATAGTACGTAAACCGTCCACAGACACTTCAATTCGGTTCTTTAACATCAAAACGGGCAGAGACATGGGTAAGCTAGAATTATTTGCGATCTCACCTCCATCGGCTACACTCACTAGTTTCCCGGAGGTGGCGACCTTCGTCGGGGAGAAGGGGAGCGTCGTAAGCGCCGCGATGGTGGTTTCAGGCCACGGTCAGAGGCTGGTGATTCGTTTCGGTTCAGCGCCATTCTGCGTTCTTGTCGGCTAGCTGTTGCTCTGTACTCATTCCGGCCAGGGGTTCTTCTATGTGAATCATCATTGTCAGCAGGAAACCTTGTACGGGAGTTCACTCACTGTCGGCGATACTGGTGGTACGGACGGCGGTTGTGGCAAAAACGCGAAATGTGGCCGATCATTCCACAGGCATAACACACTGGCGACTCACGTTCATTCGATGAATAAGGCTCATCGTCGCTTGGATTGAACGCTTCATGTTCTGGATGTAGTCGATGAGTAGGACGAGAGTGCTCGCTGTTGTAGGCTTTGATGGTGAAAGACTGGATGTTCGGGCGATGAGCAGCAGAGCATCGGGTGTCCTTATATTTAAATTTCAGCAAGCCCCACCTGGTCGTGGTCAATCTACCTTGTGGAATGCATAAATTTTATGAGGACAATAACAAAACCCTGACGTAGATATAAAGCACCGCTCCAACCGAGCTGTTAGAAAATGTATGTGTTGCCTAGGCGTATAGTGTCTGTCACGCGGTTTCAATCATCCCAGTGAATTCTATTCCCACCTGAAAAGAACTGCCCAAGTTAGCAGCTCCTACCAATTCATCCATGACTTATGCTCTCGTGAGGTCATACAACCTGCCATCAATCAGTGTCTGGCCATGGACAAGACAGACATCAGTGGAGGTACACAGTCTAGTACTCATCCCCAGCGATCCCACACAGACAATGGCTTGTTGATGAAGTGGAAGCGCTAATGCTAACGCAATACAAAAAAGGCAGTCTGACTTACGCTATGTATCCCTTGAATGCCGCACTGCAAGGGAACACGCGTATTGCTCAGTGTATCAAACTAGGTCATCACCATCATCCTCACCGGTCCTGCCTGCGCCCACTGCAAAACAAGACCTCTCCCTCAATTATTTGATTACCGCCCCTTTCCAAAATAACTGTGTGGCCAAGCTCTCCCCATTAACTTCCTAACCTCATCTGCCTACCTACATTTGTGTTGCCTCTGTGATATCATCATCATCATCAGCCTGACTATACCCACTGCCGGGCGAAGGCCTCTTCCACTTAACCCGGCTCTGTGCTAGCTGCATCCACTTGACCCCTACGAACTTCTTAACCTCATCCGCCCGCCTAACTTTCTGCCGCCCCTTGCTACGCTTTCCTTCCCTTGGAATCCAGTTTGTCACCCTAAGCGACCATCGGTTATACTCTCTTTGCCCTACATGTCCTGCCCATGCCCATTTCCTCTTCTTAATTTCCACTAGAATGTCGGTAACTTGAGTTATTGCTCTGACCCACTCTGCACGCTTCCTGTCTCATAATGTTACCCCTACCAGTTTTCGTTCCATAGCCCTCTGGGTGGTCCTCAACTTAAGTAGAACTCTCTTGGTTAGCCTCCACGTTTCAGCCCCATAGGTGAGTACGTGTAAGATGCAACTGTTGTATACTTTCCTCTTGAGCGATACCGGTAAGCTGCTAGTCATAATCTGCGAGTGCTTGCCAAATGCGCTTCATCCGAATCTTATTCTTCTTGTTATTTCCTTTTGATGGTCCGGATCTGCGGTTGCTACCTGTCGTAAGTAGACATATTTGCCTACTACTTCCAGTACTTCGCTACCTAATGTAAACTGCTGTTCATTCCCGAGGCTGTTGAGCATTACCTTAGTCTTCTGCATATTGACCTCTGCGATATACTCAGGACTTTTCCTCGAATCCAGTTTACCACTAGCGGCCATCGGTTATCTAGCCTTAGCATTACTTCTTCCGCCCACGCATACCAATTCTTATTCAGTGCAATATTACTGAGCTTCTTTCACCTGCGCATGACCGAGACCATATGATAGTGTTTCAATGGATCCATGCACGCTGTGGGCCTGGTAGAAATAAGCGGGCCAATGCTGAAGGAAAAAGCGCCCTCGGCAGTGACTGACCTCTGAACAACTGTGCCTTGTAGAATAAACACTAATTGTATTTTTTCTAACTGTATGAGGAGTACAATGCCGTTTTACTGGTAGCAGCCAGACACCCGACATACCCATCTCAAGTCTATATCAGACAATAAAATTTTCTGTTTCGCTTCTAATTTTGCGCCATCAGACATTCTTGCGGCATATAGAATGAGTTTATACGTATCTTCCATGCACAAGTGCTTAATTATATTTAATTCGACAGGCAGAACCCCTCCCCCCTCATAGTTAGTGACTTCCAGCATGCATTTATTTATTCATTTCACATACTTTCAAGGCCCAAAGGCATTACAGAAAGGAGCGGCAAGTTCACAAACAAAATGCACAAATATGTAATACATTCAAAATATGACATAAAATACAGTTTGCTTGAGATTTTCAACACCTGTGATGGTTGTGATGGCAGGAGAAAGGTTTCTGTGGTCAGTGCTAGTCTTAGGAATGAAGTATTCATTCTACATTTTAGTTCTGGAGAACGGCATACCAACTTCGAAATTATGATCACAACAGGATGAAATATACGATGGGCGGGAAAAAAAGATAGCCGTTAAGTGCAACATAATGGTGTTAAATTTTATAGAAAAGAGATTACATTTACAGCGAAAAGAAAGTTATGGTGAGATAAGTGTTTTTCATGGAATTTAAGCTGGCGGGACGGTAACAATTAGACAAGGTGAAACATGCCAAGCGATTTTGAATGGATTTCACTAGATTAATCGCGGTACCTGGATCCCCAATTCTGGATGCATATTTCAGCTATTGCCACTAACATGTTATAGAGGGCGAGCTTTATCAATACAGGCGCAGTTCTATATAAGTTTCAAAGAGCTTGGTTAGCATTGTTAGTGACATGCTTTACATGCGCGTGTCAACGTGATAGGTTACTCGAAATATTAACACCAAGGTACTTCGAACTGAAAGATTCAAAGAGAATATCGTGAAGAAAATAGGTACACCTGCTGATACTGATGTTAGTGCGACGAGATACAGGCATAGTTTTACATTTATGAGTGATTAGTCACAAACCATTTTTCACACCACTTGTGAATGCTCATAAGGTCGTCTTGAAGCTTCAGAGAGTCCTCTGGTTTAGTTAATTGCAAAAAGCCTAATTGAGGAAATGGAAAGGCAGTTAGCAAAGTTCATTAGCATAAATTAAGAAGAGGAGAGGTCCCAACGCAAACCTCTGTGGTACACCCGATGTTACAGAAGTGCAAGTGGATAAAACGTTGTTAGCAGTGGTGTACTGTGTTCGATTAGATAGAAAATTTCTTACCCAATTGAGCACAAATGGGTCAATGTTAAGCGTATGCTAAGCTTTAGAATAAGAAGATCAAGTGAGACAGTGTCAAATGCTTTCGCGAAGTCCAAGGATATACAGTGTTCTGCAATTTTATCGAACACGCGTTTGAAAAACTCTCCCGCCTCAACCGGAGGCTCATTTGCGCTGAACCTGCACAGAAAGCTTGCGCGTCGCTGTCCCTTCTTTATGAGGTACGTTCGACCAGGTGCTTACTTGGTTTGGCCGCGCATAATGAGAAACTAGAACCGTCTGCGACGAGATCTAAGGGGTAAAAGACGCAAACGTAAATTTTCTGCCAAAAGGCAGCAGTGGGACCATCTAGCACCATTACAGGAACGTACCATTCTTGGTTTGGCGCTTTTGAACCGCAGCGCTTTCGTCCAGCGACGCCAGATGACGCCACAGCTGCCTTTTGCTAGAAAAATCTGTGCTGGCGTTTTTGCTCCTCAGTCTCGTCGCAGGCGGTTCTGGTTTCTCATCATGCGCGGCCAAACCAAGTAAGCACCATAGTCAAACTTACCTCGTAAAGAAGGGGACAACGACTCGCAAGCTTTGTGCGCAGTTTCAGCGCAAATGAGCCTCCGATTAAGGAGGGAGAATTTTTCAAACTGGAGTTTGACAATGTTGCAGAGCACTGTACAGTCCACATTATATGCTCTGGTCAGCAAGGAAAAATAAGTCATTAGTGAATCATAATGGCTGTTTCACAAGAACACGTTTTCGGTGAGAATTCGCTGAGAATACATAATATGCTCCAATATTTTTATATACTCGTGAAGGAAATAGGGCAACAATTAGCAGAGGAATGTATATAACCTCATTTTGGGGCCAGAAAAACATTGCCAACCCTCCAATCGCTTGGAAGTATTCGGGAATGTAAAGAGTGGGAAAAAAACTTATTACAAGAATGGAAGAAAATGGTTCATAGGTTTTTAACATCTTCGAAATGATTAAACCGCCGCCTGATGAAGAGGATGTTTTTAGGTTTCAAATAAACTTCTGTATACCGACAAAATCTAAGTGGTGGAATTCGTAGGTAAGTGGAATTAGTTACACGAGATTATGTAAAAAATATATATATATGTGAAAAACGGAAGTAAATACTTAATTTAAAATAAAGCATTGGTCAGGACGGATTAAAACATTCCCAGAAAAGACTGTTTGAACGATTTTGTCCTCTGTGCCATCGACAATATTTTAGTTAGGCCGGATCAGTGACGAAAGGCTCTGGAAACTTTTATATTTTTCATTTTTAAGAGTGACAGCATACTCGCTGACACGGTGATGTGCCTGCCATTGTTTATAAATATTGTTTTGTTTGTTTTATAGGGTCCAGTAAACCGTGGGAATGCAGGATTATAAACAATATCTCGCTTTAGAATGTAACAATGTACTAGTCAAATATTGTTTTTAAACAATGACCAGTTTTCTTCAATGGTGTGGCTAGAAGGCCTGCGTATATAGTCTGTCATGAATGAGTCTAATCGAAGTATTGGCGGCATTGTAATCATTAAATGTTTTAATGTTAATATACATTGTTGGAGAGACCAACTGGGGAGGTGTGGTGAGAATGAGGTCTAAAGTATTATATGAAGTGGTGGCAGTGCGCACATGTTCGTTAACCAGCTGAGTGAGATTGAAGTCTGCACAGACAGGTGTTTTATTGGGTGCACTCGTGAGAAGAGTAATTAAAAATACCATTCTCTCATGCTGTTTGTAAAATTAAGATCATCAAGGAAAAGGCTTTCGGTATGGGCAATTGTACAACTAATTTGTTGGGAACATCATGAAGATCAGTGCACAAAGGAGTGGGTGAAGCTGGGGGCCTAGAACATCCACAGAAAGGTCACCAGTCAGATTAGTACAAACTATTTCAAGCGGGGAATCAATAGCGATAGCACTGGAACTGTTACCACTATTCACGGCAATCACAACACCACCGCCTATACGAAAGTCCTGATCACATCTGTAATAGTTGTATTTTTTTCGCACAAATATTTCAACATATTTTTAGTTTTTTGCTGAAAGTCTTGTTGTTTTGGTGAGTACTGCAATATGAGTTGAACATCCATCGATATGTGATGACAGTAGTGTCAGTTTGTAGGCAATACTATGAATATTCGTGAAAAGATTGGCTCAGTTTGGTTTTATAGGGTAAAAGGAGTGAGATGCAATTTAGCTGTTTTAAAAAAGGTGATAGCAGTTATGTTGAATTTGAAGGTGTGCCCGGTGCAGTGTTGCTTTTGGGAGCAATCGCGCTCCTAGCTGGATAAATTTAGCATACTTCATCGGTGGCGGCACAATATTCAAAACATACAAAACATAACCTTAGTTGTTGTTTTTTCACAATCATACAGTTTCGCACATTAGAGGGCTTAAGTTTAGCAATTATGGGAAGAAACTTCTCAGGTGGAGCTTTCAAGATAGCTTCCGAGCAATCCATCTTAAGATATCTCGTAAACAAGCGCGAGATATGGGCTTCTTATTATGACCATACTTCCGAAAAACTAATTGGGATGGCGTAAACGATAACCTTGTCTCGCCTTGATTGGACTTCCAGACTATCCAGCTTAGATGCAAGAAACATGGTTTCTATGGAAACTGATTCTTGAACAGCAGGGCCGGCCTTATGACCCGACAGTCGTCGCCGTGCGATCTTAGTAAACTGTGCATGCGCGTGAGCAAAGATGGCAGGCGAAGAGGATTCATTTGTATTCTAGTGGATGTGACGTAAATTGCCCCTTTTTGTGTTTTGCATGCGTTTACTTCGAGGATCTATCCACCTCCCCACGAAGACCTCAATAGAGAGCAGTCGGTTGCCTGGAGACAGCTACAGACTAACACATACCCCAATCTGAGTCTACTCAGTAAAATCCACCCCACTACATATGAAAATAAATGCCCACTATGCGGAGAACCCCCTACACTCTACCATGTTACATGGGCCTGTCAAGAAACACAGGTAGCACCAATAAACACCACACCAACACCGGAGCAGTGGGAGGCTGCGCTGTCCTGCTCGACGCCTGACGACCAGCTCAAGCTGATTGACAGAGCGCGCAAGACGGCAAAGGCCACTGGGGCCCTGGACTGAGGGCCCCACCAACGCCGGGAGAATTCCCTTTGTGTAAATAAAGTTTTTAATTCATTCATTCATTCATTCATTCAAGACCCAGAAACTTTTTTTGTAGCGAGAGCTACGTACACTACGCTACCCAGCCGAGCATATCGCCGTGTTTAAGACAGGCCATTAGGGCGCATGCGGAAACCGGAGAGGAGCAACAGTGCACTGCGCATGACATCAAGCTTGTGGCCACGTGCCGACTCCACTACCGACGCAGCAGAGACGCCCGAAAAAAAAAAAAGAGAAGAGCGACTTGCGAAGCGGAGATGCGAAGGTGCAGATCAGCCTAGATCACTGAACAAAGAAAAGTTGTTGTTGTTGTTGTTGTTGTTGTTGTTGTTGTGGCTGTAGGAAGAAGGAAAAGAAAATGCACGGGCCTGCTACTGGCTCTGTAGCTGAGCCACCTCCGCTGCCTCATGCAGACAGAAGAGAAAATAGAGAAGAAAGAAAAGAAAGAGGGAAAGAAAGACGCGCGCCGCAACAACAGCCGTCGTCCACCACCGAAGTGGTGGCGGGTGCAATGACGGCCTACAACAGATAAAAATTCGGTGGCAGGCTAGCCCCCGCCACAAGCGGCGGTGACCTACCTGTCCCAGCACCATCAGGGATCCTGAACAAAGAACGCCTTGCTAAACGGAGACGCCAAGCAAAGCGCAATAATAATAATAATGATAAGAAGAAGAAGAAGAAATTGGTTCACAGGAAAGGCGCAGTATCTCTCACCTGCTCTGTGGACACCAAAACTGCGCTGTAATGGAAGGGAGGAATTTGGGGAAGAAAGTGTAAATAGTGAAAAAGGAGCCCTAGTGGAGGGCTTCGGAGTAATTTCAACCACCCGGTGATCTTTAACGTGCAGTCACTGCACAGCATCACATCACATCACATCACATCACTTTATTTTCCTTAAAGACCCCTTGCGGGGTGTTACATAAGGGGTGGGTTTTTATGAAGTACAGGTGTTAAGAGCAGTCATGAATGTTCCAGGGCAGGTGATGGCAGCGATATCGTGGGAAAGGCCGTTCCAGTCAGCTGCTACTCGGCAAAAAAATGAATTAGAGAAAACAGTGGTACGGGTACGTGGGCGCAATACTTGAAGAGGGTGACTGATGCGATGGGATCTGCGCGGCGGGGGTGCGCAGATGTAGGGTTCTTGTCTGAGTGGCGAATAAAAAAACTTGTGAAATAAGACGAGACTGGCAGTGCGACGGCGAGCAGAAAGATTAGATAGACCTGATTGCAATTTTAGAGATGATATGCTAACGTCGTATGAATACGAGGAATGAATGAATCTGGTGGCCCTGTTCTGCACAGCTTCGAGGGCGTTTGTTAGATATGCTTGGTGAGGGTTCCAGATGGCCGATGCGAATTCCAGTTTAGTTCTGATGAGTGAAATGTATGCTTGTAGTCTGAAATGTTGAATGGCATCCCGCAGGTGACGTTTCAAGAAGCCAAGTGTTTTATTAGCTGATGATATCAGGTTAGTCACATGCAGACGCCAGGATAAATCATTAGAAATGGTGATACCGAAGTATTTGTACGACTGGACGAGGTCGACAGAGGAGTTAGAAATTGTGTACTGGAAAACAAAAGGATTTCGGCGGCGGTGAAAAGACATATACTTACATTTGTTAGGGTTGAGTGTCATCAGCCGCTGCAAACACCAGTTTTGCACATGGTTTAGGTCAGAAGGGTTCGTGCCTGAACGATAAATAACGCAGTCATCAGCAAACAGACGGATATGACAAGATACATGCTGGGGTAGGTCGTTAATGTAAATAAGGAATAACAAAGGACCGAGAACGGAACCCTGCGGGACGCCGGAGGTTACTGGAAGCGGGTGGGAGGGCCGATTATTAATGAAGACAGACTGAGAACGATGCGTGAGGAATTCTTTAATCCACGCGATGATGTTTGGATCTAGGTTCAGCTGAGAGAGTTTGAGAAGTAAGCGTTGATGAGATACTTTGTCGAAAGCCTTAGCAAAGTCTAGGAATATGGCATCAGTTTGCAAGTTAGTGCCAAGGTTGGCGTGAATGTCATGAAGAAAAACTGCGCTGTAATGGAAGGTAGGAATTTGGGGAAGAAAGTGTAAATAGTGAAAAAGGAGCCCTAGTGGAGGGCTTCGGAGTAATTTCAACCACCCGGTGATCTTTAACGTGCAGTCACTGCACAGCACACGGACATCTCTCCATTTCGCCTCTACCGAAACACACTTTTATCAAAAAAGGACCTCCGGTGCCGCACACGTGCACTTATCCCTCCGTGTGCGGTATCCCTTCCCTGCGGTCTCACCCGTGCAGAGGAGGTTGCGCTTAGGAGGATGCAGGTCGGTGTTGCCCTCACACTAGCTGTATCTAGGACGTGGTCTTACTTCCGACACATATTCCTGCCCAGGGTGCCCTATCTGTAAAACCAAAGATGTTGAGGCCGACATTCACCACTTGTTGTGGGACTGCCCAGCACTGAAACCAACACGAACCCGGCACATGAGGATAGCTGGCCTTTCAGCAACCAATCCTGCCTCATATGTCGCTTGGACGCAGGGACCTCATCATCGCTCACTCCTGGACTTCATAAAACCAGCCAACCTTTTCGCATTCATTTAACAATTCATTCATCCTTCATCGCATACCCTACTGATGCCCTGAGGCAATAAATATCGATTTTTAAAAAAAAAAAGTATTAACGCGCCGCGTTACTTCGCTACGTTCACAGATTTCTGTCCGCAGATCGTGTCCGCAGACCGCGTCCGCAAAATCGTGTTCGCAAAAGTTATGGGTGATTGAGAAGTGGTAGAGGTTAAGGAGTGGTGTCAATCGATGGTGGCTGATGTAATGTTACTGCAGAAGAAATATTTAGGCCAATAAATTAATTTGGTAATGAATTACAGGCAGAGAATTTGAAAGTTGTCCGCAGCAGTTGTAAATGAGAAGTGGTAGAGGTTAATGAGTAGTGTCAATCGATAGAGGGTGACGTAATGTTGTGTCCTAAGTAATATTAGGCCAATAAGGTAATTAATTAGACGCAAAAAATTAAAAAGTAAAGGCGAAAGTGCTCTCATTAGCGAATGACTTGGCGCCATATTTGAATGTATCAAATAATAAAATAGTTAATTAAATCAGTCAATTAGGGTGATGCCAAAGATGTGACGTCAAGCAACCGGAAGTAGAGCCGAAAAAAGGCATAGGAAGGGATTGGCGCACAATATGAAAGTGCCAAAGTCTAAAATTAATAAACAGGAAGTTAATTATAGTGATGTAGAGAATGTGACGACACGCAACAGGAAGTAGAGCCGAAAAAGGGCATACGAAGGGATTGGCGCGCCATTTGAAAGTACCGAAGACTAAAAAGTGTAAACAAGAAGTGAATTAATGTGACGTCAAGGATGTGATGTCACGCAACTGGAAGTAGAGCCGAAAAGGACATAGGAAGGTATTAGCGTGCAATTTGAAAGTACAAGGACTAAAATGGATAAACAAGAAGTGAATTAAGCAACTAGAAGCAGCTAGAAGCAACCAACAGCAACATACGTGCTTTCGCATTACTCCAATGCAGATTCTGCAGTGATTATTTAATTTTTTTATTATTGAGCCTTATTATTGTCTATCCTGATGGGCCAGCTTAATATCGCGTAGGGTGACCGGGAGCTTGTGGCTCTCAGCGACGCTTAGAGCCCAGCCAACCAGCTCCTTTTGTGCAGCTGGGTCAGAGCTCGACACCACAATCTCCCATTGCTCTATGTCTGTTTGTTGCCAATTGCAGGCTGGCTGGAGCTCAGAGAAAATGTAGAGGATGTAGTGAAAGTCTGCTTTGGGTGCCCTGCAGAGGGTGCATACAGGAGAGAAAAGGCCGGGGTGATAAGCGAAAGCTATGCTGGACACAGAGAGGTAACAGGATTGGAACTGGCGCCAGGTCACCTGCTCGAGTTTAGAGAGATTGGTGTGGGGGCGGATATTGGAGTCGCTGCTCCCTGTAGAGGAGAGTAATTTCGTTATAGGTAACCAGGCGTTCGCGTGCTCTGCCTGGGTCTGTAGCTGGTCATGTTCGGTTGACGTGCGCTCAAGCTGTGTTGTGGCCAGTTTCATTTCCAGGGTTTCCTGTTTGAGCAGGTATCCATTGGAGTTCAACTGATATTATCAGGGGTTGAATAGAATTGAGAATTTTAAAAGCAGGCACGTGAATCCTGCCTCGTGCAAAAACGCAGATTGCTGTTTTTGAATCACTAAAGATTAGTGCGGCAGTGGTAGAGGAGATTGCCAGGGCAATTACGGCTTCTGCCTCTAACGGGGATGCAGCTTTAATCGAACCAAAAACTATAAGGTGAAGTCTGTTAGAAACCACGTTTAAAGCATAGGCTTGATGAATAGCATATTCTGCGGCATCCACATAAACTGCACTGGTATCTGCGTGATAGTGTTGGTGCAGCGCCGTGGCTCTGGCGTCTCGCCGAGCTAGGTGGTGGAACGGGTGGACATTTTTCAGGAATGGACGTATTGTTAAAAAAGAATGAATTGCTCCTGGGGTAGAGTGCATGGATCTGAGAGAGCTTATTGGGTTGAGGCCAAGGGAAGAGAGAACCCTGTTGTGGTGGATGATAGGCGTTCAATTTGTGCTGTGCGAGTGACTTCGATAAGCTTATCTAAAGTATTTGAACCCCCATAAAAAGCAAACGCGCACTCTGCATGTGTCTAGGGAGATTGAGGGCTGCTTTGTAGGCTTGCCTGATTAGTGAATTTACTTTTTCTTCCTCCGCCTTGGAAAAAAGCAAGCATGGAAGGGAGTAAACCACTTGACTCACCATGAACGCTTACATAAGGTGGCAGAAGTCATGCTCCCACATCCCCCGGTGACGGTTCGCAATTCGTATAATTAGTTTCGATGCCTGATCGCAGCCATCTTAATTTGATGGTGGCGCCTCGTATGAGCTAAACTGGGAAAGTCCGCTCTGGCTCCTCTTCACGCCATCTTGTGCTGTGCGTACGCTGTTGATGCTGCGGTTGTGGCAGTGCTCGTGAAAGCCGTCCTACACCTCAGTGCTATTTTGTCTTTTGTTTGAGTGCGCCAGCAAACCTTACCATCCGTTCGGAATGGGTGTAGCTGCTGGAAACAGCAGTAGTGACCGGGGCAACTGCGAAGAAGTGCGCTCCGCATCCACAAGACGAACCCATCAGAGTTAACTGTGAGGATGTATCTGTTGTCTCCTTCACGATACATGTATTTTTAGTTATATTTTATAATTTCAATGGTAACTGTGCACACAAACACATAGCGAATGAACCATATGGGCAGCTACCAAAGGCGGAATACAGATACTACGAAAGATGCTTTCCTGTCACTGCTGCATTGATTTAACGTTAGATCGGTGCTGTGCGATGTAAGCGCACGTTAGATCGCTAGGTGGTCGAAATTACTCCGTAGTGTTGTGCCTTGCCAAAGCCGCCCAGAAATTCGCCGGACGCCTAACTTCTCCGGCGCACGCCTCCTTCCAAAACTCCGGATACTTTTGTGCACGACACCGGTGCACTGGAGGCGAGCCGTGCCAAGGGGAGGGAAGCGACGTGTTTGAACATTAGCTGAGCCACGGCCGCTCGATGGAAGCGCACTAGGTGCGGCCTGCTACGTCGCCCGAAACCGGCGGGAGGCGCCTACTTCCCGTCACCACCGCCGCGGCGCCACCGTTCGGGGACAGCCGCGCGCGGAGCGCTGCGCCTGGCTGCGCTTTCAGGGAGGCGTCGGCGTGGTAGAAGCCTTTTATTTTAAGGATATAAGAGCTCCGCTTCACACAATTTGGCAACACGAATTAGTATATACTGTCATGTCTAGTGTGACCATGTCAGCACTTAGCGTTTGCTCGGCAACGATGTATACTGGAGTGTACTCCGAAAAACTTAATGTGACGGTGGGTCAAGGCCACTCGATTGGAGAGCTCGTATTACCGTGATGTTGCATTCGAATCAAGTTGTTTGTCACACGAAAATATCACCCGGCTGTGAACAATTCGAAGCTGTTTAGCTGCTATGGTAGCCTAATGAATAACCGCTTAACTATGTCGCAAATTCCGTGTGTCATTTTCATACCATTTACTCTTCCTGCATACAGCTTTTATATACAAATTGATGTTAACCTGTTCTAAGCTGACAGCGCTATCCAATAAAAATATATTGTCCTACTGTGAGAAACCTCTGTGAAAATGCGACATGTAACCAACCTTTCTATCTCATTCTGACAAATGTTACGTTGGAAACATGAAGATGTTTATTAGGTTAAATCTACATGATAACCTGGGTTCTTCGGCTCAGTTGGAGACCTTAAACTTTTTACGCCAGAAGGCTATCCGTCATGGCTTCCCGCATTTTACATGACCGAACTAAGCGCGCTTCATAGAGCCGGTCTGCCTCAAGGTGCTACGTATATGCGCCGAAAGCTTTTTTTTTTTTTTACTATTTTTATTGGCTGCTCGCAAACCCGTACAGTTTTTGCTGGTTTGTAATTTTCAATGGAAGAGCGCGTATCGAGTGTTCCTGTTGTGAAACTCTTAGCTGCGATCACAACAATGTTCACGCCTCACAGCGCAACTGCAGCCGAGATTCAGCGAGCAGCCGAGTACGCTTATTAAATGGCCGCACAAAAAAAAAAGGAAGAAAATTACCAATCGCAGATCGAAAACGTTTCATGAGAGAGGCTTATGCCATAGCCATAAATGTCGCTCCACTGTTGAGTTGACATTTCCAGCCCAGCTCGCTATCAGTGGGTGCCGCAACTTAACAATATCTTGCATAGCGCCTCAGTATGGGCACGATCTTTTTTTTTTTTCATAGATTAGCTGCATGTACTGTGTACAGTGAGAAAACAATGATGAAATCAAAAGTTTACACAGCTTGCTACTTCGCCGGACCTCTTCAGGCTTCATCATCCTGTTAATGAAGGTGCTCGTGAGCTGACAAAGCTTGATTACTTCCTTTGCGGGGCACATCAAGCCTCCATTGTCCTTGGTTTTCATCAACCTGTAACTGGTCCAGTTGATTCATATTTCCTGCAACAGGCTTTTGCACGACTGACATGTCGCCTCAAAACCATTACCAAATATAGCATAAATTAAGCAATAACCTGATAGTGATAAACAAAACTTGAGGTTCTTAAATCTCCTTACAGAGCCTCGTTAGAGTACCCGCTTTTTGCTACCTGCTTATTCACCGTATCCCGTAACTGCTGCCTCTGGCGCATATCATTAGAATGCAGCCTTAAGCCACCGCATTATATGAAATAGCACCCTACATATAGCTGTATAAAGCCCCTCTTTACTGCAGCCGTACGAACGTGCCCTATAGGAGTATAATGTGCCTGACTTGGGATCTAAGGGTCCCCATTTTCAATAATTCCCCTTTCATCCTTACATCTTATTGACTCTCTCTGGTTTGGCAGCTCCAGCCACATTGAACATGTCATGTGTTCTCATTGCGCCAAAGGTGTCTGGGCATATCACCAAAGAACGTGCCTCTTACCAGAGAGGTTTTTTTCTGACTTTCCGACGACAGAGCGGGCGCCGGATTTTCTGTGGAACCCGGCTTTTCAGTTTATCGCATCGACTCAAACAGTCTCAAGAGTATAAACAAATGTTGTATGCACAGGCTCCTTGCTTGCAAGGCCACTCATACTAGCGCGGCAAAATTTAGAACAAATTGTATGCTTATATATATATGTATGTATATATATATATATATATATATATATATATATATATATATATATATATATATATATATCTTCTTTCATTTGTACATACCATGATCTTCGTCTTCCTCTTGTACATACCATCATCATCGTCCCGCGGCGCCGGCTCCGGCGCGCGCTTGGGTTTTTCTCCATCAGATTAAACGCTGACACGGCACACCTTGTCTTGCCTTCACGACCTTGCCGTCTGGACCTGGCCTTCTTTCACAAGTGGTGGAGGTAAAATTAGATCCCCTTGCTGCCTTGTGCCCTGCCTCTCGCTGGAGCTACGTTCCGGTCGCCGTTTAACCACTACCATCGTCATGTCAACCGAGAGCAGTCCCGACCCGGCCGGACCCTCTACCTCGGCTACACCGCCGCCTCCGATGGTGCCCACACGACAACGCGACCCGCCGCTGTTCGCTGGTCGTCGCGACGAAGACGTCGATGACTGGCTTGACACTTATGAACGCTGCAGTGCCTACAACCGGTGGGATGATGCTTTGAAATTTCTGAACGTATCTTTCTACCTTATTGAGGTCGCCAGAAATTGGTTTATTAACCGCGAGCCCCACACCACAAACTGGCCCACTTTCAAGCAGCAGTTCCGACAGTACTTCGCTGACCCGGCTGTTCGGACGGAGATCGCAAGGAACAAGCTCGCTACCCGCCGTCAAAGTCCCGATGAGTCCTATGCGTCATACATAGAGGCCGTGCTGTCACTCTGTCGGCGGATCAGTCCCACTGTGCTGGAATCTGAACGTGTACACCATGTCTTGAAGGGAATCAATTCAATGGCATATAACACCCTAGTTGCCCAAAATCCATCAAGTGTTGATTCTATTATAACGACCTGCCAACGCCTCGACCAGCTACAGTCCTCCCGATTGCAGCCCAGCTTCACTACTGCCCCGACTTCTACTGACCTCGATCTACGAGCCATGATTCGAGCGATAATCCGCGAGGAGCTCCAAGCTCTCAGCCCTTTCTGCCGGCACGGGTGCGATCATTCGTCTCCTCCTAATGACGCCGGCCTCCGCCACATCATTAAAGAAGATTTGGCCACTATCAACCACCCTGTCACGCCTGATCCTCCTGCACCTCGCCCAGCACCGACTTACGCTCACGTCACTGCATCCCCTCCTCCTTTTGTTCCCCCACCCCAAGCACCACCCTACAACCACATCAACGCCATGACGACGGCTCAACCGACGCCACCCTATTACGCACCTTGGCGCCCCTCTCGCCCAGTGTGCTATTATTGTGGAATTCTAGGACATATATCTCGCTTTTGTCGCCGACGCATTCAGAATGAGCGACGTGGTTATGACGCCTTCGAAAGTGACACACCTGCATATTATCAGCGACGACCAATTCCTAGTCAACCTCGTCGATTCTCTCCACCGCCGGTATCCTCGTCTGAACCAAGTAGGGCTCATGTATCCCGACGCCGGTCCCCTTCCCCATACCGCCGCACTATTTCGCCACTTCGACCAGCAACAACTGTTCCTGTCCGTAATTCGGAAAACTAAGCGATGCAGTTTCCGGAGGAGAAACTGCACTTTGCGAACTTACAAAAAGTTCTCCTCGTCGCCCGTATAATATGATTTCCGTTTTAGCTGAAGGATTACCGGTCGAAGCTTTGATTGACACAGGAGCTGCACTTTCTGTTATTCATGCTGATTTGTGCCACCGTTTGCGGAAAGTAACGACACCATATGATGGACCTGAACTTCGTGGAGCAAATGGCGTCCCTCTGCACCCTTCAGCAAAGTGCACAGTTCGAGTTGTTATAGACGGCGTCCGCCACCATGTGCAGTTTGCTGTGCTTTCACCGTGTGCGCATTTGATGATTTTTGGATGGGATTTTTTGTCAACAACTTCAGCGTTAATTTCTTGTGGCGACCGTGTCATCCATATGACAGACAGTGATTGTTCATCTGACATTTCTGCACGGCATCATTTCCTCATTGCCGCAGCTGATACTGTATTGCCTCCACAGTGCGAAACACTTATTACCGTTTCTTCCGAACACATCAGTGACGGGTATGTACTCATCGCACCATATCATCGTCATCTTGCCCGTGGAATCGCCTTCCCATCAAGCCTTGTACGATTCCGCAGCAGCTCTGCAATAGTAGCTGCCACAAACACTTCCCGTGAATCCCTCGTGCTGACTAAAGGAACTTCCCTGCCATGCATAGTGGATGCTCACCCTATATCCATGATGGTGCTCACTGCCCCGCTACCTCCGCAACGCGATTCATCGCAAGTCTCTCTTTCCATGCTGTCGAAGACAATCAATCCGAACCTCAAGCCAAACCAACATCAAGAATTGCTGCAATTGCTTCAAGCCCACCAAGCCATTTTTGATGCCACTTCCCCACCGCTGGGACGGACTAGTGTTGCACATCACCGCATCCTTACCGAAGGTAACTCAATTGTACGCCGACGACCTTATCGGGTTTCTCTCTCGGAACGAAAAGTAATTGAAGAAAATGTCAATGACATGCTCCGTCGCGATATTATTCGTCCATCAACAAGCCCATGGTCCTCCCCAGTAGTATTAGTTAAAAAAAAAGGACGGATCGGTACGATTTTGTGTTGATTATCGCGCACTCAACAAAATTACCCGCAAAGACGTCTACCCGATGCCGCGTATTGATGACGCCCTTGACTCTCTCCAAGGTGCCGAATATTTCTCGACCTTGGACCTCCGCTCAGGTTATTGGCAAATACCTATGCATGAGGACGACAAAGAAAAAACCGCTTTCGCAACTCCTGACGAACTTTACGAGTTTAATGTTATGCCCTTCGGCCTTTGTAACGCACCCGCAACATTTGAAAGAATGATCGATACTGTACTCCGTGGCCTCAAATGGAGAACCTGTTTATGTTACTTGGATGACATTGTTATCTTTTCGTCAACTTTTACCGACCATCTCACGCGCCTGAATGAAGACCTCACGTGTCTTGCTTCAGCGGGCCTTCAGCTCAACACAAAGAAGTGCCACTTTGCAGAGAAGGAAATTAAAATATTAGGACATCTGGTTAGCC
Organism: Amblyomma maculatum; assembly: GCF_055883805.1. NCBI lineage: Eukaryota > Metazoa > Arthropoda > Arachnida > Ixodida > Ixodidae > Amblyomma > Amblyomma maculatum. The sequence continues at coordinate 8,892,201 of NC_139353.1, read as the reverse complement.
ATGACGGCATTCGCCCAGACCCTGAAAAAATAACCGCGGTCTTGAATTTTCCTCGTCCGCAACGGACTACAGATTTGCGGAGTTTCCTCGGCCTGGCGTCCTATTTCCGGCGATTTATAAGACATTTTGCAACTATTGCTGCGCCACTTCATGGACTACTTAAAGCGCGCAGCCCTTTCGTGTGGACTGAACAGTGCAACACTGCTTTTAACGATCTAAAGCACGCCCTCACATCAGATCCAGTTCTTGGCCACTTCAGCGACAGCGCTCCTACCATCCTGCACACTGATGCCAGTGGTCACGGTCTTGGCGCTGTACTTCTGCAGCGCGATGCAACTTCACGTGAGAAAGTGATTGCCTTCGCCAGTCGGACCATGACTCCAGCTGAGAAAAACTACACCATTACCGAGCAGGAATGTCTCGCCGTCGTCTGGGCTGTTCAAAAGTTTCGCCCTTACCTGTATGGTCGGCATTTCACAGTTGTGACCGATCATCATGCTCTTTGCTGGTTATCTTCACTGAAAAATTTGACAGGCAGACTTGGCCGTTGGATTCTACGCCTGCGAGAATACCATTTCGACGTCACTTATAAATCGGGCCGCCAACACCAAGACGCCGACGCTCTTTCTCGCTGCCCGGTTTCGGAATCAGCCTGCTGTTTTTCTTCACAATGCATTTCCACCTCTGACCACAGCCGATCATCGCTTCCACCGACGCATATCACTGCAGTTTCTTTTGACGACTCTGAGAACAAGCACGCTCTCCGTTCACAGCAATTAGCTGATGCCTACTGTCGGCCCATCATCGACCGCCTTATCGGCGCTTCGAGCCCACCCAACGCTAGGCTTCGCCGACAGCTTCGCAATTTCGAGCTTGAAGATGGCATACTACGCCGCTACGTGTATTATCCTGATGGAACTCGCTGGCTCCCAGTCGTACCGCGTGTGCTTCGCCCACGTATACTAGCAGCTTTCCACGATGACCCTACCGCAGGTCACCTTGGTTTTAACAAAACATACGACCGCGTGAAAAGACGATTTTTCTGGCCTGGCCTGTCTACCACCGTAGCTAAATACGTTTCTTCCTGCCACCTGTGCCAACGTCGCAAGCGGCCGACCTCTTCCCCCGCTGGTCTCCTACAACCCCTTCCCTGTCCCGCCACACCATTCGACGTAGTCGGCATCGACTTATATGGTCCCCTACCTCTCTCCAATGGGGGTAACCATTGGATTATAACAGCTGTTGACCACCTTACACGCTATGCTGAGACCGCCCCTGTACCGACTGGTTCCGCTGAAGAGGTAGCTAATTTCTTTTTGCGGTCAATTGTATTGCGCCATGGCGCTCCTCGGGTGCTTCTAAATGACCGCGGGACGGCCTTCTTATCGACAGTCGTATCCGAAGTTCTTCGTGCGTCATCCACCCTCCATAAGACAACCTCAAGCTACCATCCCCAGACTAATGGTCTGACTGAGCGATTTCACCGCACCCTATCGGATATGCTATCCATGTACATCCCACCGGATCATCAAAATTGGGATACTGTTCTACCATTCGTCACATTCGCCTATAATACTGCAGTACAACGGACTACCGGTTACTCCCCATTTTTCCTCGTTTTCGGCCGTCCTCCCACTACAATCCTCGACACTTCCTTCTTCTCTACGCCCGACTACTACTCATCATTACCAGCCCAGTTCTTATCCCGTGTAGCCAGATGCCGTCATCTTGCCCGCCTCAACACAGAAGCGTGCCAGCAGGACCGCAAGAGTCGCTACGATTCGAAACATCGCGTGGTCTCTTTTCGTCCTGGTGACGAAGTACTGCTGTATACACCACTGCGCACCCATGGCCTTAGTGATAAATTTCAGCACCGCTATCTTGGTCCCTACAAGGTAATCAACCAAACTTCCCCAGTAAACTACCAAGTCACACCTGTTGATCCCCCAGCTGACCGACGCCACCGTGGAACTGAAATTGTTCATGTATGTCGCTTGAAGCCGTTTGTGCGCCGCGGTACATCGGTTGGTTAGGAGCGGCCAGGCTGGCCGCTTCCGACCCCCCGGGCAGATTGTGTGAGCCCTCCATGGATCTTCTTTCATTTGTACATACCATGATCTTCGTCTTCCTCTTGTACATACCATCATCATCGTCCCGCGGCGCCGGCTCCGGCGCGCGCTTGGGTTTTTCTCCATCAGATTAAACGCTGACACGGCATACCTTGCCTTGCCTTCACGACCTTGCCGTCTGGACCTGGCCTTCTTTCACAACATATATATATATAAACGGTTCATACCATTTTTTTATATGTCCTCGCAACATAACCTGCGAGGAAAGCTTCTGGTGCTACCTCATCGTGTTTATCTGCTTCACAACACATCGTTAAAAATCTTAGTTCACTGGCCAGCTTCTTGGTAACTAAATAGATTAAACAACGTGATGGAACAGGAAAAGAGGACGACACAACTAGCGCGGTTGCGCCGTCCTGTTCTCCTGTGTTCCCGTCACGTTGTTCGCACTGTTAACCTATAATTAATCACCAACAAGTCCACTCTGCTGTCCCTTGTAGCAAATTCAATGGCAGCTGACAGGGCATTATACTTCAGCATCTAGACGTTTTAACCTCAGCGCCGCTTTCATTTCAGAGGAAGCGAGTGCATTTCCGCTCCTCGCTACTGCCTTTGTCTGAAGCGAGCTCAGCAGATAAAATTTGAGGGTCTCTTAGATGTCTCTTAAGCGGAGGACGGCGAAAGCCTACCCTTGTCGTATCATTTGCCTCTCATCGTTTGCCACAGTTCGTCATTTCAAGTCGTCGTTTGATATATTGGTCGTTTCCCAGTCATGATGAGTCTGCCTGCGTAGTCATTGTAGCCCTTACCACTCATAACTAAGCATCAACTAAGAATCAGCAGTGGTCATTATATGTCATCATTTCATATATTGGTCATTTCGTAGTCATTAGCAGTAATGATGAGTCATGCCTAGCTATTATAGTCATTACCACACATCGCTAAGCACTTGTACTAATTTCTAATCAATTGCGGTCATTACATGTCATAGTTTGATATACTGGTCATTACAAATCATTTTAGTCAATATTAACCATTATTAGTCATTAGCATTAGTCATTACCTCTATCAATGTCTATTTACAACTTTTATTGATTACCTATCACGATCAATCATTTTCATTCTTAATCTCCGTCCTTGCACGTCCGCTTTTGCGACTGACACACCAGTGCACAGATGCGACGCACAGATTTTCGCTCCATGAGCCTAGAACGGCTTTCGCCTTAAAAAAACAAACGCATCACGTCTCAACGTTAACGTGCTTGCACACGCGCACACAAAAAAGTTTGCGTTTACCACGCAGACACGAGGCGAACGCGTTCAGAAAGGAAGCAAACCGCGCGCTCGGAGCCGGCGACCCCGGCGGCGACGTGTCCCCGAACAGTGGCGCCCTCAGCAGAAATAGCGGGAGCAACTGTAAACTCCCCAAGGACGCGATTGCCCATTGACGGCGGCGCGACGCAGCAGGCCGCACCCAGGGCGCTTCCATCGAGCGGCCGTGGCTGAGCATCCAGACAGCTCGGCGCCATGGCCCTGGCGGTGGACCCCTCTCGCCCCGCGGCATATTTGAAGCAAGAGCGCAGCAAGGTCCCCCATTGGCTCTGCGAAAGTGCTGCCGTCGGATTGAACCATTTGAGCGTCAACGGTTTTTCGGTTTACGGAGACTCAAGTGCTTCCGTCCGAGGCTCCGAGTGTGAGTTCGTCCCTAACATCCATCGGGAGCAGTTCGCCCCCTGAGAGAGCGGAAGCGGCGGAATCTCTCCAGCCGTCGCTGCGCGAGAACAGTCGCGTATGGCTATGTTAGCTTTCTGCCCCAGAACCGAACTCATTGTGTAAATGCCTGTAAATAGTGTATAAAGCTTTTTCTTCATCTCATCAGCGCCGGCTCGGATTCATCGCTACCGCCCAGGAAGCTGACAGCCCTCTTTCATGAAACGGGTGACGAACGCTACGCAACCAACTCCTTGGCACAACCCTGTTGACGGTGGGCAACTGCATGATAACCCCACCGGCACAACAGTAGCCCTCCACTACGTCTCCTCTTTCCACTTTCACTCCCTCCTTCTTCCCTTCTCTTACGGCGCGGTTCCAGTGGTCGAAATTACTCCGTAACCCTCCACTACGGCTCCTCTTTCTCTCTTTACACTTTCACTCCCATCTTCCTTCCTTCCCTTACGGCGCGGTTGCGGTGTCTACAGAAAAACAAGTGAGACAGTTACCGCGCCTTTCCCTTCCTATAAATAAATCAGTTGTCCACAGAAACAAGTGCAACAGATACTCAGATACTGCGCCTTTCTTTTCCTTAGAACCGATTTTATTTAAGCGAAAGTGTTTATTGCCTCATCGTTGTTGTTGTGGCTGTAGGAAGAAGGAAAAGAAAATGCACGGGCCTGCTACTGACTCTGTAGCTGAACCCCCTCTACTGGTCGGTCGGTCGGTCGGTCGGTCGGTCGGTTGGTTGGTTGGTTGGTTGGTTGGTTCATAGGAAGGGAAAGGCGCAGTATCTGTCACACTTGCTCTGTGGACACCTGAACCACGCTGTAAGGGAAGGGATGAAGGTGGGAGTGAAAGTGGATAGAGAGAAAGGGGAGCCGTAGTGGAGAGCTACGGAGTAATTTCGACCATCTGGGGATCTTTAACGTGCGCTGACATCGCACAGCACACGGACGCCACTTCGTTTCGCCTCCATCGAAACGCAGCCCCCGTGGTCGGGTTCGAACCCGGGAACTCCGGCACAGTAGTCAGGCGTCTTACCACTGCACCACCCCGGCGGGGCCCTCTCTACTGCCTCGTGCGGACAGAAGAGAAAATAGAGAAGAAAGGAAAAAGAAGAGGGAGGAAAAGACGCGCGCCGTAACAACAGCCGTCGTCCACCACCGAAGCAGTGGCGGGTCCAATGACGGCCTACAACAGATAAAATTCGGTGGCTGGCAAGACCCCGGCCCAGTAGGCGTTGACCTACCGTCCCAGCCCCAGCCCCTTAAGGCCAGGAACTGCCACCCTTCAACACCTCCCAGCGCCCCCTTTCCCCATGTGCCTCAATTAAACTGATTTATTTATAGGAAGGGAAAGGCGCGGTAAGTGTCTCACTTGCTTTTCTGTGGACACCGCAACCGCACCGTAAGGGAAGGGAGGAAGCTGGGAGTGAAAGTGGAGAGAAAGAGGAGCTATAGTGGAAAGCTACGGAGTAATTTCGACCACCTGGGGATCTTTAACGTGCGCTGACATCGCACAGCACACGACGCCTCTTCGTTTCGCCCCCCTGTTGTCGTCAGCAATAGTTCATTCTTTTGCGGCAGCTCTGATTGGACGAGATGTGATGACGTGATGGAGGTCTCGACCAATCACAGAGCACCACCACAGCATGCGCGAATGCGTGCCTTATATGGCCATAGGCCAACAGCGATCAATTACTAATATAATGTATAATGGATTAATTACTCATTAATAATTATTCCCTAAATACTAATCGATGACAAATTAATTCATTATTGCTAATTACTCATTATTGACTACTTAATGATTACTAGTCAGTGGAAGCTACGTAATTAATTGATGAATTACTAATTAATGCCACGCACCCGGTAAAATCAACCGCACAACAGTAAACAGAACTTCGAAGATACAAGGAGCGCGATCTCGTCGCTGCCAAGCAGAATACACTGAATAAATGCACTCGCAGAATGTGAAAAAGTAGTCGCTCGCTTTACTGGTAGCAGCATTCGTCGCTATATGGGCAACAGTCGCGTAGCAGAATGCTGCACTCTGGCTTTCGCCTTTCATCACTTTAGTCGCCTGTGTCCTCGAATTTTTATTTTATATTGATTTAACATGAAGTGTGACCCACTTCATATTGTCTATTTTCTCTCGACAGTGCATATTTATATTTGATGTCGCGCTGCTTTCATTTCGATGTTGCAAGGAGATATATCACATAGCAACATGGAATGTAAGATCTATGACGCAAGGTAAACTGGATATCGTCAAGCGAGAAATGGACAGATTGAACATTGATATCTTGGGTATCAGCGAGCTCAAGAGGACCGGAATGGGAGAATTTAACTCCGGCGACCATTATGTCTTTTATTGTGGGCACGAATCCAAGAGAAGGTATGGGGTCGCTCTCATAGTAAACAGAAGAATGGGCAAAGCAGTGCTAGGGTACAACCCCAAAAACGACCGAATGATTTCACTTCGGATCCAAGGTCACCCTTTCAACATAACAGTTATCCAAGTCTATGCACCGACCACTGCTGCTGAAGAAGCTGACGTTGAGAGATTTTATGCGGACCTACAATGCCTTTTAGACCGCACCCTATCATCAGACGTCGTTTTTCTCATAGGAGACTGGAATGCTAAGGTCGGGAGTGAAGAAATATCCGGAATTACAGGCAAGTTCGGTCTTGGTGAGCCAAATGAAGCTGGGCAGAGGCTAGTAGAGTTCTGTCAAGAAAACAACCTGACCATAGCGAATACTCATTTTCAACAGCACAAGAGGCGCCTGTACACATGGATTTCACCGGACGGTCTGTACAGGAATCAGATCGATTATATTATTTGCCGGCAGAGATGGAGAAGCGATATACAAGCAGTAAAAACAAGGCCTGGGGCCGATTGTGGCACCGATCATCAGCTTCTTGTTGCTAAAATTAAGCTTCGATTGAGGAAAACGCAGAAAACCAGAAGGCCTTTCAGGTATGATCTGGATCAGATTCCATTAGAATATGCTGTGGAAGTGAGCAATCGATTTCAAGAATTAGATCTAGAAGACAAAGAGCCCGAAGAGATGTGGACTGATGTTCGTGATATAATACAAGAAGTTGCTACTAAGGTAGTTCCAAAGCAAAAGAAATGCAAAAAAGCAAACTGGTTATCTGAAGAGGCTTTGCAAATAGCTGAGGAAAGGAGGATGGCAAAAGATATGGGGGAAAGAGAAAGATACAAGGTTCTCAATGCGGATTTTCAGAAAATAGCAAGGAGAGATAAGAATGCCTTCCTGAACATACAGTGTCAAGCAGTTGAGGACAACAGCCAATTAAGGAACACAAGAGCTCTGTATAAGACAATCAAAGATATCAAAGGAAGCTTCTGTGCTAAGCTGGGCGTCATAAAGGACAAACGAGGCAAGGACCTCACTGAAGCCTCAGAGATAAAGAAGAGGTGGCAGGAATACACAGTAGAACTGTACAAGAAGGACCCGGATGTGCAAACCCAACATAGGACGGTTGTGATTACTGATCTCGAGCCGGGCATCCTGAAGAGTGAAGTTGAATGGGCCTTAGCCAGCCTTGCTAAGAACAAAGCTAGCGGAATTGATGGTATTCCAGCTGAGTTGCTTCAAAACCTCAACCACGACGCTGTTAACACACTGCATACATTATGTCAAAAGATTTGGACAACCCTGCAGTGGCCACAGGATTGGAGGAGGTCAGTTTACATCCCCATTCCAAAGGAAGGCAGTGCCAAAGATTGTTCCAACTACCGCACGATCGCGCTTATTTCGCATGCTAGCAAGGTGATGTTGAAAATCCTCCAAGGTAGGCTGCAGCAGTATGTGGACCGGGAGCTTCCGGTCGTGCAAGCTGGGTTTCGCAAGGGCAGAGGAACTAGAGACCAAGTTGCCAACCTTCGCTGGATCATGGAAATAGCAAGAGAGTTCTAGAAACCTATCTACTTCTGCTTTATTGATTATACGAAAGCGTTTGACTGCGTAGATCACAGCAGATAGGGGCAAGCTCTCCAAGAGATGGGAGTTCCAATTCACCTCATCTGTCTCCTCAGGAACCTGTATGAAGGGCAAGAGGCCACAGTCAGAACTGGGCATGGTCTTACTGATTGGTTTCTGATTGAGAAAGGAGTGAGGCAAGGCTGCATACTGTCGCCCTGCCTATTTAACCTATATGCAGAGTGCATCATGAGGAAAGCCGGTCTGGACGAGTCTTCAGCTGGAGTAAAGATTGCTGGAAAATGTATCAACAACCTTAGATATGCGGATGATACCACTTTAATGGCAGAAAGTGAAGCGGAACTCAAGAGACTTCTGATGCGCGTACAAGAAGAGAGTGAGAAGTTTTGGCTTAAACTGAACATTAAAAAGACAAAGATCATGGCGTCTTGCCCTATCAAGTCCTGGAGCATCAATGGACAAAAAGTAGAAGCTGTGACAGATTTTCTGTTCTTGGGCTCCAAGATTACCTCGGGACTGCAGCCATGAAATTAGGAGACGCCTGCTTCTGGGAAAGAGAGCAATGGTTAGCCTTGACCGCCTAGTAAAGAGCAGAGACATTAGTCTGCCAACCAAGATCCGTATAACTCGTGCTTTGGTCTTTCCAGTTGTGATGTATGGATGCGAGAGTTGGACTGTCAAGAAGGCTGACCGCCGAAGAATTGACGCGTTTGAATTGTGGTGCTGGCGAAGACTCTTGAGAGTTCCTTGGACTGCCAGAAGATCAAATCAGTCGATATTGTCGACCATAAACCCTGACTGCTCATTGGAGGGTCAAATTGTAAAGTTAAAGCTCAGCTACTTTGGTCATCTGATGAGAAGAGAGGAGTCGCTGGAGAAAGATTTGATGTTGGGAAAGGTTGAGGGTCGCCGGAGAAGGGGTAGGCAGCGAACGCGATGGTTAGATGGCATTCTCGAGGCATTGCAGATGAGGCTATGTGATGTTAAGAAGATAGTGAGAGACCGGAAAGCGTGGCGTGACATGGTCCATAGGGTCACGAAGAGTCGGACACGACTGAACGCCTGAACTGAACTGAACTGAATTGCTTTCATTTCGCATTAAACCACGGGCAGCGTTCACTGCGGTTACGCCGCTAACCGCTGCTATCGCGTACTGAGCTTGGCGAATGCATGCTTGTGGTGCACTGGCGCCCGAGTGCTAAAAGCGTACAATCGAGCTGTCCCGCTTCAACAATATATTTTCGAATTAAACCACAGTTCAAGAAGAGCACACTAAAGAAACAGTGTCTAGATTGTCATCCGACAATATTTTTGTGCAGCCTTGGTGTATGCCCGACGGCACAGCAACAGCGTATCCCCGTCCCGTCGTAGCAGCATCTGCACGGCGTGTTGTTCATCAAAACGTCAAGAACCTCGCGCACTCAGCTGCACCATGAACGAAGACAACAAATTCTCAGTACTTATAACAGTGCTTACGAAAGCGTCACCACTCACTGGCGCGGCGGACGATGTCTCAAGTTTCGAAAATTATAGAGGGCGCCACTGGAAATTCAATATGGCTGCCCGAAGGGTGACCTGGCTAGCTGGCGGCAGCGCTGCGCGCTCGCAGAGGCTACATTGAAATTAATGTGGGGGTGCTCTGTTTTGTCGAGAAAGCTCTCAATGTAGGCTCTGTTGTGCTGTCACCGTATAAGCGTTTTGTGCGTCTGCGTTTCAAGTACAGTAGAAACCACCCGATACAGGGGTGGCTGGTCTGGTATGTAAAGCATTCGACTACGGATGGCGTGGAGCGGCAGGTGTGACTTGTACTGAGGCGGCTGTAATCGCGACAAGGTGGCAGACAAATGTGCGCCGAAAGCAAGAGAGATACCCAGAAATTATATGGCTCTTATGCTATTCATGTTACTCATTTCAACACGAAGCGCACGTTAACGTCATTGTATTTCAGGGGCCTTGCATTTTCATCCCATTTCACCTTGCGGCCTAGACTGTTCTTTCGGAAGCATGAGCTCGGCATTTCTCTTCTGCTCAGTGCTCAGATTTATGGCCCTTTTTCGTTTTCGAAGTTGAGCTCCTTGTCGGTTGTTCTTTTTCTTTACATCCTTCCCCCCCCCCCCTCCCCCCAAAATGAAAGCTTCTAATCCGACAGACCAGATAGAATTGGCAGAGATGTCAAAGCTAATCAATAAGCGCAAAGTGGCCGATATAATGAAGTATAAGATGAAAAAAGTTGAGCATGCTATAAAAAACGGAGGAAGCCTTAAAGCAGTGAAGAAGAAATTGAGCATAGACAAAAATCAGATGAAATAAAGGACAAGACGGGGGGGGGGGGGGGGGGGCAACGTCATCACGAATATGAACACGATAGTGAAAATAGCCGAGGAGTTCTATACTGATCTCTACAGTAGCCAAATTAGTCAGGCCAATAATGAGATTGGCACTAGGGAAAAGCAGTCAGGCTTTCCGCCAGTGACGAAGCACAAGGTTAAGAAAGCGTTGGAAACTATGAAAGGGGGGAAAGCAGCTGGAGAGGATCAGGTAACTAGATTTTTTGAAGGACGGGGGGATATATCGCGCTAGGAAAACTGGCCACCCTGTATACGCAGTGGGATCCGGTAAAAACGTCCCAGGACAAAACGTCCCTATTTGCGAAGTCTGAAAAAAAATGTCCCGGAACGGGAACTGAAGTCTTGCGCTATAGGACGTAAACTGCATGCGTTTCCGCGTGGCGAGTCTATGATGAATTATGCATGTTAACTTTATTACAGAGGTTTCACCTGTTGACTTGGAATTGACCATGAACATCGCACTGATAGGATAGGATAGGAAATACGTTAGTTTCTCTAGGAAGGTCTTGTGCTAGTAGCAGAAGAGGTCCATCTTCCGTCTTCTCACAGGGTCGGTGCCCCTATTCCAGGGCTCCGCTGAGCTTCGCTGCTCGCTGGGTGTGCTGGATCAGACCTAGTTGGCAATCCAAATCGCTGCTGGAGAGCCGGCTCTCCCACTGTTCCGCACTCGGGTCTTTACGAAAGCTATCGTTATTTCTACATTGCCACGTGATGTGGTATAACGAAGGTTTGCTACCACACCATGGGCAGGTGTCCCGATATTGTGACGGGTAAATCGCACTGATGCAGGCCTTCATAACAAAACAAAAAATGACGGCAGCGGTAATACAGTGACAGCGCCTCATCTTCGCTTTGTTTGCGGGTAAAAGGCGAGCGGACCACCGGCTTTATCGGAGAAGCTTAGAGTGATGCTTTAGTATGGCCATGATGCACGACCGGTTAGGCCTCCTGCTTATACCGTCATCACCCTTATCACTATTCTACACCACCATCAAAAGAACGGTTGATCCTCGTCACCAGAAGGTCTGGAAAGCAATTCTAGTGACGTCTCCTGCTTTGGACAGTTTCCCAAGACTACCATACGCCGATCCGCTTGTACCTTTCTCAGTGGGCGGTATCACCAAGCTCATTAAACCTGCCATATGATCGCTTAAGGACCTGCGGAGCTCGGAACCTCGCAAAGTATAAAGAGGCTCTTTCTCCTTGCTTTTACGTAGTTCTTGGTAAACATTTTGGGCGCCGAGAGGACGAGGTTCCATATGATTACATTTAACTCGAAGTTAATAAAGAATGGCATAAAAAATGTTTTTTTTTTTTTCGTATGGAAGAAATTTTTATCGCCGGTTTTTGCCTTGGGGACGTTTTTTCTTAGTTGCCGATTTTTCAGGGGCCGTTTCTTCTAGGGACCTTTTTTCCGGGGACGTGTTCAACTACACCCATACGCAGAACCTGTCATCGGCGGTGCCGGAACCGTGGAAGAACGCAAACGTTATCTCAATTCATAAGAAAGGGAACGCTAGATTTGAAAAAATTAGACCAATCAGCTTACTGATTGAAGTGTAGGCATGTCGCACGATAGGCTGGAATGCAAAATTTTTGCCCTATAGATTTTAGAACTGAGCACGTTGCGCATGATTTACATAACTGCTGATTTAATGCTCAGGCAGGCACTCCTATATCAGAGACAGAGAAGTTGCGCGGCTTATTGGCGCGGCGTCCTGCAATGCCGAGGATGGCCCTCAGACATGGAGGAAGAAAAAATTTTTTTTTCCTCCTCCATGCCTTCAGGCATGGCGCTGCACTGGCCGGCGCGCCTAACCGTTCGGCTGCTGTACAGAGCTGTTTCCTATACCGCCTTCATACCCGAAAGTGCAACAAGTTTAAACACCACCACCTGCAATGTGTAGGTTCATCGAAAAGTTCCACTACAGAAGCAAAAGTTCGGTGAAATACTTCGGGATCAACGGGTGAACAGTGTGGCAGCCGCACCAAGCCAAAACAAAAACAATGCTAGCAGTGCATAACAGCCGTATTTGTAACTGCGCAGAAAATGCAGAACGCAGAAGCCTGAGCTGAACTACAGTGCTACAGTGTTCTAGAAGGCTGTGACCGCAGTTCAGATGACTATATCGTAACTGTGTAGGAGCGAATCTAGTGGCAGACGTACGGCGGCTGTCCGTCGTACATCAATGGCCGTCTGGGAAGCACGAAAATAAGGCAAACACGCAAATTGAAGTGCTCCTTTGTTCGTTTCCATTTTTACACATGGTTAGGAAAGACAGAGCGCATTGACCATTGTCAATAAATCGTTGCCTATTCGCACATCTTGGCGATGCCGTTGTTAAAATGTAAAAAAAAAAAAAAGTAAAGCGTCCGAAATGAGCTTGACGTCGGGCATGAGAGCTCTCAGACCACGCCTGCGCGCCACGCGACTGCAGCTACGACGGCGACCGTCAGGACAGGTGTCGCCGCGACAGCGACAGCTTCCGACTCCCACCCTGGCTCTCGCTCCGGCGGTTGGTCGGGGATTGGCACCTCCGCCTCTCGTCTTGGCGTTGTCGGCGCCCTCGTGGTCTTATCTGCGCCTGGCTTGGCGCCGGTTACCTTGCACAGGCCCGTTGTCTGGTTGCATTCAGTCTCCCATGGGCACAGGCTGCAGGCTGGCGCAGCCATGTACAGCGCCTCGCCGTCTACGTTACCAGCTGGCGCGTAGTTGCAGATGTAGGTGGTAAGGTACTCGGGCGTTTTGGGCTCATTGCTATTTGTGGGTTTAGTTATGTCGCTGCGTGTGTAGCTGCAGCCAAGCGCATAGGAGCGCGCCCAGGCGATCTGGGTGAAGTGCTCGGTGACCTCCAAGGTGCGATTAGAGTTCTTCAAATATTCCGCGGCAATGTATTTCCCCACGTCTTTCACGCGGTAGTCTAAATTCTCGTCGAACCAGTCCCGAATGACAAATCGCCACGTCATTGACTCATTGTGAAGGATGGTACGATTAAAGTGGATGCTCTGGCCCACCGTGGGGTACTTTTCCAAGGCGCGGTCCTGGGGGCGGTCGTGAGGCACGTCTCCAGCATCGGTGGCGCAGCGTCGTCCCAGCGCATCGGCCACCTCAGCCAGCTCATCGTCCCAGCGCATTTCGAGCATGTTGCCTGCCGGCGGGAAGTCGGCCAGGTATCCCAGAGCTACCCTGCTGCGGTAGCGGTTGTGCACTCGCACGATGTCCGGGATCCATTTTTTCGATAGGCGGTAGTAAGGATTACAGCTATTGGTGTATGGATTAGCGCAGAGCGTGTGCGTACCACTTTTCTTGTACGGGTCCCGGCAATCGAGCGCGACGGTGCTGAACAGGGGCAGCGCTAGGACGTACAGCAGCCGCACAGGTTCCATCTTCTGGCTTTGCGCACGTGGGTTATGATCGAGGCGGGTGCGAAGAAACACGGCGCGAGATGGCATGCAGAAAAATGAATATTACGGTTAGCATAGTTTACTGTTACCCATTCCATGATTTTTTGCTTGGTTTGAACTGGAATGAGCGAATATTGCAATGACAGTGCGGTAATTTTGTGGCTGCTACCCATACCCCAAAAGGGCATTGAGTGTGCTCATGCAGCGTCCACTGCGCTCAAGTGGAAGTCGATGAAGACAACGGCATGTATGCGAAAGGCCACCTGGCACTAATAATTCATATCTATCACACTGTCGAAGTCGACATCATCAGTTTTATTCTTACGCCTGCAATGAACTCTGGCCAATCCCCCCTCTGGGCATGCACCATATGAATCGAGGGAGGAAAAGAAGATAAAGCACTGCTTCAACTTAGCTGTTCGAAAGTGTGCGTGGCCTATAGTGCCATGGCTCGCGGCTGGCCATGTCCAAGACAAACATCAGAGAAATCAGCGGAGGTACGCTGCCTGCCATTCACTACAAGCGATTCCACAGACATGAAGCGCTAAAGAGGAAGCGCTAATTCTAGCGCAATACATAAAAGGCGGTCTGGCTCTTTCTATGTATGCCTTGACTTCCGCACTGCAAGGGAGCACGCGTGTTACTGTGTCAAACTAGATCATCCCCAGTACATTTTAGTACTGAAGAACGGCATACCAACTTTAATATTCCATGAGCGCAACAGGTTGAAATACATGATGGGTGAGATAAAAAAAGGCTTTAAGTGCAATGTTACGGTGATAAATTTTATGGAAAGTACATTATATTTACAGCGAAAAGAAAGTTATGGTAAGATAAGTGTTTTTCATGGAAGTTACACTGACTGTACAGGAATAGTTAGACAAGATGAAACGTGCCAAGCGATTTTGAATTGATTTTAGTAGATTAATCGGGGTGAGTTGACCTTGATCCCAAATTCTGGATGCATATTCCAGCTTTGGCCACATTAATGTTTTGTAGAGGGCGAGCTTTATCAATACAGGCGCTGTAGAGAAAGTCCGATATAAGTGTCCAAGAGCTTGGTTAGCACTATTAGTGACATGCTCTACATGCGTGTGCCACATGATAGGTTACTTGAAATATGAACACAAAAGTACTTTTTTAAATCAGCCGATTTAATATCAGAGTCGCCCTTTCGGCACCCAACAAGCTGGGGATGATATGCAATAAGGTAAACAATGTTGTGCGACGTTGCTCAGTTAAGCACATAAATCAATTTGTGCCATGTCAGGAAGGTGTTTATTCCGTTCCGCTTTCTTGCGGGAAACGATATATCGGGCAGATGGGACGATGCTTCAGTGAGCGCCTCAAAGAGCATCGCTACAGTGTGTACGAAGCAGTGAAAGGGCATCTCAGCATTCACTGCAGGGACTATGATAATTGCATGCTACAATTCGAACAAATAAGAGTGATAAAGAAACACCGTAATCAGCTAACTTATGAAATTCTGGAAGCCGTTGAAATCGCGAAGGTAGATGATGATTGTGTTAGTAGTGCTTCGGCGGCTCTAACAGCGAAGGAATTGAGGTTTCTGAACACAAGGCAATGACGCCGCTGTTGTCATCTGCAGCTGGAGATAC
Source organism: Amblyomma maculatum (assembly GCF_055883805.1). NCBI lineage: Eukaryota > Metazoa > Arthropoda > Arachnida > Ixodida > Ixodidae > Amblyomma > Amblyomma maculatum. The sequence goes on along the minus strand of NC_139353.1, from coordinate 8,877,074 downwards.
TATGTATATCGGTGTCATTACGTTTTCTTTTGTTGATTGTTCCCAGTATATATTTTCGCGGGACAAGCAATACAGCATCAGTTGAAAGTCAGCGCTCGTTTGTGTACTTCTTATGTTCTTGTCTTTTTTGCGCTGTTTACCCTCAAAAGAAGTGAGATTCAATTTAGCTATTTTCGAAACGGTGATAGTAGTTATGCTGAATTTGAAGAAGCTGTGCCCAACACAGTGTTGATTTTAGGGACAATCGGGCTCCTAGCTGGATCAATTTCGCATACTTCGTCAGTGCCAGCACAATATACAAAACATTTAACTTGTTTCTTTTTTCACAATCCTAGTTTCGCACCTTAGAGGACTCAAGCAATTATGGGAAGAGACTTTTCATGTGCAAAAGTGCCCAGTCTATGAGCTCTCACGATAACAGCTTCTGAGGAATCCATCTTAAGATATGTGGTAAGCAAGAGCAAGATGTGGACTTCTGATTGCGACCATGATTCCGACAAAATATCTGGGATAGCGTAAAAGATAATGTTGTTACGCCCGGACCGGACGTCCAGGCTAGATGCGAGCAATATAGTTACTAGGGAAACTGCTTCTGGAACAGCATTTTATCTTTCCCCAATGCTGCACTTTCAAGCGACTCAACTTTTGACTCCACTGCAGTCATTCTATTAGAGAGGTCAGAAACAGTCTTACTGATTATCTGATTATCCCTTAGTTTAGAAATAGCATTTGTCACTTCCCCGTAATGCGCATCAAGCTGACGATCAGCCCGGCTATGTCGGCAATGACTTCACTGTTTTAATGATTAGCCTCGGTACCAGGACCAGAATTTGTTTCCAGATCATGGGAAAGTAATAACAAGGCAGACACAATCATTAAAGTGGCAGCTAACACTCGTGGGCACACAGCAAACAGACATTATTTGTACATTTGCAGAATAGCAATTCGGGTCTACTAACGAGCACAAATTTAGAAGCAGAAAGGGGAATTCAGCAGCGAATGCATGGTTGCTGTGTTCCCGAGCCCACTGAAGGCATCTTTGTGGTGCCAGTTGCTTATATCTTCATGATGTAGTGCTCCCGCTGGTGGTAGAGTCTATGTTCCACTTGATGTGGTTGTGAAGATGACGTCTCCCATACTCAGACAGCCAGAACCACCAGTGTTGTCCAATGATAGCAGTAGACCAAGTGGGAAAACTGATGACGACGAATGCACATACACATGCCAGATGACGAAAGCCATAAGCCCAAAACTAAACTGCACAAAGAAGCAGAAAGGGGAATTCAGCAGCGACTGCATGGTTGCTGCATTCCCGAGCCCACTGAGAGTGTCTTCGTGGTGCCAGTTGCTTATATCTTCATGATGCAGTGCTGCCACTGGTGGTAGAGTCTACATTCCACTTTATGTGGTTGGGAAGATGTCTCCTGTGCTCAGGCAGCCAGAATGACGTGTTGTCCACTGATAGTGGTAGACCAAGTGAGAAACCTGATGATAAATGCACAGTATGCATGCCAGATGATGAAAGCCATTAGCTGAAAACAGCAAACTGCACAAAGAATCAGATAGGAAAATTCAGCAGTGACTGCATGGTTGCTGTGTTCCCGAGCCCACAGATGATTCGCATGCCTAGTATATGCACACAAGTGGTAATGCTAGCCACTTCCTTGAAGCATTTTGGCAGGAGGCCTCTCAGAGGATTTGTTACTAGACGCTTGGCCGGAGAAATGGAAAACTATATATGCACTGCAAGCTTTTTATAACTTCTTGTGTGACATGAGATTAGATATGCGATTACGATAACATTACCATGCATGTATTTTCATACCTCTTCTACACACATCGTCACCAACTATAACAGTCTTTCTTATCTCCCCTTCCCCAGCACACAGTAGCCCACCACATATTCAACTTTCCAGCCGACCTCTCCACCTTTAAAGCTATGATCTGACATAATCATCTTCGATTAGAAAGTCCCATCAACACATTCCCAGATTGTTTAGCTTTGTGCCCAAGCTATCCACACAAATGTCTCAGTGCATCACATAGACTGTTAAAAGCACAATATCTACAAAGAATGAATGCATCACATTGGCAAAGGATGAAAGCTTCATACTGATCATTATGACAGGAGCATTTGACAATGTTAGCCACGAAGTGATACTCAGTAACTCTCCGCAACAAACTGCAGATCTTCAATTACATCAAGGAATTCCTAATGGATCCGAACCGATCAGAAAAGAGGAAAACCTCAAACAAGGGCACATCGCAAGGACCAGTTGTCTTTATACATAAAATTGGCATTCCTCCCAACATGGTGATGCAGTGGTTGGGATGCTTGACTACTGTGCCCAAGAGTATGGGATGGAATCCTGGCCATGGCGGCCACTTTTTGATGGAGGCGAAAAGCTAGGGGCCCGTGAGTTGTGTTACGACAGTGTGTTGATAAACCTCAGGCTATCAAAATTTCCAGAGCCCTCCACTACCATGTCTCTCATAGCCCGAGTTGCTTTGGGACGTTAAACCCCACAAACCAAACCAAACCGGCTTTCATTGAATTAAAAAATTGCTGAAAGTACTAGTGGGTTCAACATCAAAAAATATTTGCACAAACTCTGCCATGACAGACACAATATGCTGTACACTCCTCTAACTGTCCAGCTAATTAACAAAACCCACTAATTAACTTCAGAATTTAGCAGTTAGGTGGAGAGTCCCAATGTTTAGTTTGAAGCCAGAACAAGACGATGCCATAATAGTTTTTGAAACAAAGAAAAACTTACTTTGTAAAGCACCAAGCGAGAGGAAATCTGATGGTTTTCCCATATGAAACCGAAATAGAGTGCAAGAGACAAGCAAGGAACTGGGTACAAAGGTGGCATCCAGTGATGACCTGAGCAGTGGCTATGGCACTTAGTTCAAACTGCAGATAGTGTTGCGCTGCATCACATACATTCTTTTGCTTCGCAGCATTGTGCATGGAAAAGGAAAGGAAGTTTGCCAACAGTGTGGTCACCATTTTTGAGAGCAACACAACGAAATAAGGTGCTTGACATGTCACAGTAAGAAGGCAGTTCGAATTTGGCACCAGTGCTAATGAACCCGTCAATACCAGATGTTGCATATGCACAGCTTCCTGTGCTTAGTTTTGGTTTGGTACGGGAAAAACTCTAAGGTTCCCTCGTGCTGTAAGGCTTTAGAAAACAAGTTTTCCTTTGTTTCAAAAACTCATGAGATTATCTTGTTCACGGTTGCAAGCTCTCCATTGGGACTAACCACCCTATTGCGATAAACAATTTAGTGGGTTTGTTATTAAGGCAAAAGCCTTATTTGGCTGTTTTTCGAAGACGTGTCTGCAATATGTGGAAGCAAAATATAACATAATATGATGTCACATTAAGTCGAGACTGGTAGAGATGAATGTGTATGTAGTGACAAGTGGTATATAAATATTGTGTCATGCCTTGTCATAGTACTTACGAGTCAGCAGATCGGAGATCAAACGTGCATGACTTGAAGTCCATAACTTGTGTAAGTCAGTCATGGCCATGACTAGTATCTAGTCACAAGTGCTGAGTCATGAGATTCTAGCAGCTACTAAAATAACCAGCCAGCAATCGATTCACAGGAAAGGAAGGGCGCAGTATCTGTCACACTTGTTCTGTGAACACCTGAACTACACCATAAGGGAAGGGAAAAGGTGGGAGTGAAAGAAGAGCCATAGTGGAGGGCTATCGAGCAATTTCGACCACCTGTTGGTCTTTAACGTGCACTGACATCGCACAGCACACCAACCACCTCTCCATTTTGCCTCCATCAAAATGTAGCCGCCGCCGGTCGGCTTCGAACCCGCGTACCCGGCACAGCAGCCAGGCATCTTAACCAGTGTGCCACCGTGGTGGGGCAAAAAGAACAGCCAACACACATACTTTTGCATTTCTCCAGTGCAAATCTCTGCAGTGCTCTCAAAGTTTTTGGATAATTAACTAGGTTTTGTAGGAAATTGTGTCCGCCGCGGTGGAGGGTTTGTTGCTGCAAAGATTTTCTTTTCCATTTTGAGCCCACTATGTTTTCGATATTTTTAGAGTGCTCACTGAAACACCCGGTACATATATGTCTATATAACAAGTGTTTCAAAAACTTTGTCCACTGCGGCTTTGATGCAAAGCAACTTAGACGAAATGACACCCAGCTAATAGCGTAGTTATGCTATATGTGCTAGCAGTGCGCCGGCACAAGTCACAAAATGAAGCACGCCGCTAGCGGGGTGTGCCGGATTTACATGTCTGCGTTACAGATAAGCCTACCTGCTGTCAAGTATGCTCCATCGAGCAGTCAATATATCGAACTACTGCGATATCCCCTTACAATTCGATGAGTCCAAGATCAACTGCATAGCTCTGCTAGTCCTATTACTAGGCAAAGAATAGAAACTCAGTGTTAACAGTGCAAACAGAAGACCTTGACTGGTCTAAGTGAACAGTAAAAAAACTTCATGCAGGACACAAAGTTCAAGTGGTAATTCTGTCTGCAGCACAATGCCTATTACATTTGCTTGCCATTTTGCCCGTACATGCTTTTGAGAAAAAAATAAAATAAAAAATGAAGTCTGGAGAAAACCAAACTTTAATAAGCATGCCTTACAGTGATGTGAAGAAAAACGTTTGCTTCAGCAAAAAATGATGAAAATACACAAAACAAGAAAGTAAAATACTGACATCCATTCACAAAACAAGTTCGGAAAAGACTCAGAGAAAGCTGGTTTGGGAGCGATGCAGCAATACAGAAAATGTTTTTTACACACTGTACACTTTTTTTCCTCGTGTTCTCATTACTGCGGCTTCCACCTGTAGACCACCCTTAAGGTTCAATTCTCTGTGCCCACAACTCCTCATGTGCATTTGCACTGTTGCCCCCACACTGCATGACAGCACAGGCAAAGCAACAGCCCATGCAAATGCTCCATTTGTTTCAACCTGCTTTATGCCCCCCCCCCCCCCCCCCTTATCTTCTCAATGACCATGTGTCCCACCATAAGTGCATGAGGTGTGGACAATTAGTAGTGATGCAAGAGCAGCTAGAGAGAAATTGGAATTTACACAATGTAGCTTGTAAACAAAATGAGCTAACTAAACCGCAAACTTGCACACTGGACATGAGCTACTTGCAAGATGAACACACAAGTCTCATGAACCCAATCAGAAAAAGACCAAAAGCCCTGTTCTCAACAGCTGGCAGCAATCGCGTACATTGGCTCGTACTAACCGGGCGATAGGTTTATTCAATTGACAGGGTGATTTGTCCTGCCAACGTACATTTGCGAACGTTACCACGCATTCGTTGCCCTCATTGGAGTAGGCACGCATTATGATGGAGACAGAAGGAAGGAGACCGTAAATGGTAATGCTTTACATTAGAGCACAAGGGAAGATGTTACCTTCCTCTGAGCACAAGTTAGGGACGGACAACTCAAGCTATGGAAATGAAGTTCGTTCAGTGCTGAGTGGTTAAAAGGTTGCTGCTTCCAGAAAAGCAAACGTTCCAATTTTCTTTCCATGTCATTCAGAGCAGTCTTTCGGGTCAGAACATTCTAGAAAATGTCATCTGAATGAGCTGGCAGCATGAAAAATAAGAACAGTGTGACACCAGATTGAGCTCTGGCGGAAATGTGACAATGCCAGCCCATTAGGCATCGTCAGAGTGTGGTCTGGTGATATCATGGTTTTAGCACACATCTGCAAATGAACACACAAGGCATCTTCTTGCACTCATACCGTCATCTCCTTCTTGGTGCAGATACGGCCAAGGGTGGAGTGAGCACCCAGAGATAGAAATATTAATCTGGCTCGAGAGGTACATTACGACACTTATTTTTCATAGCCTAGAATTTGGAGGCACACCCAGGTAGTGCACACTTGTGCAGTTTGAAGGTACACCAGAAAAGTGATGTTCAAATCAGATATAGAGGTGTACCCAGGTGGTGGTACACCAAGGTTGTGCATGCTAAAAGTGGAATTTTTGCACGTGCACCGAATAGATGTTGGCTTTATAGGTGTGCAACCTGCCTTGTACCACAAGAAAGCAACATTTTTCAACGTTTCCTTCACAGTGCCCGCCTTTTGTGGCTGAACGGCACAGAAATCTCTACGCTCTGCTTGCTGAACGTTGGAGCTCAAACTTCAGAAACTGTGACGACTCTAACACTTAAGTTGACTGTGTCAGCGGCCAATCCCGCTGAAATGTAAATTTTAAGCCTCTGACAATTTTCTGAGAAAAGCCAGTAAAACATTTGATCAAACCTGTGAAATTTCAAGTCAAATGCAAGCGTAGGAGAAGAGATCGTAAGGGATCTTGAAAGAGAACATTTCCATCAGTTCCTGCAAATAACACTTGTGTGCATAAGAAAGCACGAAAGAAGGAAAATAGAATAAGTGCAGCTCCAGTTTTGCAAGTTCATTTCGATCAGCAGAACACTTAACAAGGCAACTACGGGCATGGCTTCCCCAGTAATACTGCCTAGAGTGCTGCTGGAATGGCTGCAAGCCAGACACACCAACCAGTCAAGTCCAATCACTCTACCTGCAAATGATGAGATGTTTAAGCACACAGGATGCAATGTGGCGTGAATTGAAAACACTCCCTCCTCTCACCTGTTCCCTTCTCCACCCGAGGACGCCTTTCCTTCATGAGAAAAGTAAAGGCCCAACATCGTGATCGGCCTTTACTGGTAGCTTGCTTGAAACGTGGGAAAATAACAATGCTAGAGTGCTTAGATAGCAAACATAATGGGAAATAATTATGAGAGACACCATTTGTGCTTTTTTTTTTGCCATTTTCCTTTTTGTTTTGCCCCTACTGTTATATATTTGCACAGGAAGGGGGTGCCCTGATGTCAACAGGCCTTGCCACTTTTAACTGCAGGCCACACTGCTGCCAAGGGTGCTGCAGTCAATCCCAATCGTGCTTGCTTTAAAATTTGTCAAGGGCAAATAGTACACTTGAGAAAAGGGGATCATCAGGACATGAGAAGCAAAGTATAACCAAGCGAAGCCTAGTTTCAGTGTTTTGGTGAACATGAAAATGTGAACAAGAAAACCAATGAAAAAGAAGACAGCTTCTAGTTTCATCTGTCATCCAATGCGGCTATGCAAATATCATGATTTTAACGCAATTATTTTTCAAGTACAGGTTAGTTAGCTAGAAAGAACGTTCCGATTGGAGACTTCTGGGACCCACAGCTACTGAAACCAGACAGGCATATTTTATCGGATAAGCACATGCAAGGCACCAGAAGTTTTATGCCTTAGGGTGGGCAGACTTACCCATCCATCTTGAACGCATATGCCATTAAAATATCTGCAGCTGAGAGTACAGGCAGGTACAAACACCTCCCAGTCTTGTTCTGAGCATGCTAAGACTTCAGAAAGATAAGACAAATAAGCGCTGTGATGTGGTTTTAAGCCAGAAGTGACAATTTTCTGAAGTAAATATGAGAGAATTCTGGGAAGCATGGTTCTCTTAGCAAGTAAAGCAATGAGAGAAATGCGTTTGCTTTTGCAATACATCACTAAAACAAAAAACAAGACAAAAAATCTGCGAGACTGTGCGATGTCTCTTCCTGCATTCCAATTTTTGATTCAAACAGTCTGCAGTAAGGTAAAGTGGTATTACGACAAAAAAATTGAGCAGTTTTCTAGCGATCCCACCTTATGCAAGGTCAGAGCGAACCTAAGGCCTTCTAAAATAGCCCCCAAAAGAGCTACAGTTTAAACATACTGCCCCCAAATAAAATAAAAAAGAAAAAGAAGCTGTCCTGATCAAGTATGCAGACTAAAAATGGCACAGATGGTGGAAAGAGAGCAGAAGAGAGGAGGCAGAAACCAGTCGAGTGCAATGTGATGAACTCAAAGGAAGAGGTCTCGTTGGCGGTTGTCACCGCCCAGCCGTGAGAAGACGTTCTGAGGTGCAGCCGTGCTCTCGCTGAAGCCCGCACGGCGGTTCATCATAACAACGCGCTTCGAGGTTGGCACCATGGCAGTGCTCTTCCTGGCAGCTACTGCAGCGGGCGATGTTGGCACGGTTGTTCGAATGGTTGTCTTCCGGGCAGTGCTAGCCGTTGTCCCTCCCACCTTTGGCCCCAGACGGTCACGAGCTGAGCCTAGCCTCTGTGAAACGGTGCCAGGGGCAGTACCTGTGACATTGAGAGGAAGGGAAAGGGAGAGAAGATAGGTTGTATTGGTGTCAGGTTCCACAGTGCACAATGGTTTAAGGATTTTCACCAGCAACAGCCTAACTTCCAGTTAATCCTGCACCAACTGTGCCTACAAATTTCTTAACCTCATCCGCCGATCTGACTTTCCGCAGCTACACTCACCTGATCTTGCAGTCCACTCCGCCACCCACAGGACCATTGGGCTTACACGTCCTGCCCGTGGCCCTTTCTCCTACAGCACTCACGATAATTCAACCTCAGATAGTTAGCACTTTCAGTTATTTAAAAAATTCAAACAAAATTTTAACACTGTACTTTGCTAGATGCACAAAGAGAGCTCGTTAATTCGAACCTCGATAATCCCAATTTTCGGACAATCCGAGCTAAAATACTTGGCTCGGCTAAGCTCCATAAAGGTCTGTGTACAAGAAAGCCCGTTAATTTGAATGGAAGTCGGTTCTGCTAAGGATAATTCGAACTGCCACCGCATCTGGCCATGGCTTTGCATAGGGAACTTGAAAAAAAAACAAAAATTCGCGAAAGAGCGGCATAGTTAGAGCTGCGCATGTCCATAACAAGGACGCAGGACGAAACCAGGCAAAACCATGAAAGAGTGGTATATAAAGCCTAAAAGGCACCATGACCGGCGCAGCAACCGGAAAGTGGGGTTGGCGTAAGGCATTGCAGGCACGGCTGTTCTGAGGGAGAGCTTTGAGCGCTCCCCGTCCAGACCGCCTGTGGCCTATTGCATCCTCTCTGCCTCTGCACGGTGGAGCAGTCCATTCTGAGGGTGTGCTGACCTAGGTGCGCTGCACTATCCCTCTCTTATTTGCTTTGTCCAGGGCGCCGCTTCGCGGTGGCACATGTTTTGTGGCAGGTGTGCCGCAGCGTTTGTGCACGTCTCTTTCTAGCGTGGTTCTCCTAGTGTGCCATCATCTTTGCCACAATCTCGATGGCCCTGAACTTCCATGAACAGCAATGGAGGATCCTCCTTCGGGAAGCACAACACGACCGGCGCAGAAGAGGAAGCGAATGGCAATACCGCTAGAAGGTAAGCGGACCATTGTACATGAGCACAAGGATAGCGTATGCAACTTGAGCGCAAGTACGGCCTGACGCAACCGATAGTATTGACAATTATCTGCAATGCGCTCAAGATTGAGAATGAAAGCAATGCCAGGGCTGCCAACGACGGCCGTGAAAAGGGTTCGACATGGGGTCTACAAAGACGTAGAACAGGTGCTCTACCAGTGGTTCTTGAACGCCCGTGCAGCGAACCTGTTAATCCGTGGCCTGATTTTAGCAGAGAAGGCGAAGCATTTTGCATACCTCCTGCACAACCCTGATTTCCAGCCTGGTGGTGGTTTGATTCAACGGTTTAAGGAGAGACATGGAATCGTCTACAAGGCAGTTGTGGGTGAGGCAGGATTGCTCGATGTCGACATTACACAGAAGTGCCTTGAGGAAACACTGCCTTGCATCCAAGCATACGCAGACCGGGACATGTAAAATGAAGACGAGACTGGGCTGTATTTACAGATGCTACCATCAAGGACGCACGCTGTCAAAGGCGATCCCTGTAAGGTCTGCAAGCAAAGCAAATTGCGCTTGGCCGTTTTCTTGTAAGCTGACATGGACGGCAGCGACAGTACAAGTCTTTTTCCTCCCACCTAACACCACTGCAGGCTTGCAGCCTATGGATGAAGGCGTGATTGCTTGCTTCAAGGCACTGTATCGCTGACGTGTTTTGACCCGGCTTGCATTGAACCTCGACATTTCTGTCAGAGAACGCCAACCAGCTTGAACATCTCGCTCCTGACGACAATGCAGTTCATTTTTGGAACATGGGCAGAAGTAAGCTCCTCCATCATTATGAACTGCCTCAGGAAGGCAGGCTTCGCTGGGGATGCCAGCGACGCTGAAGTCACTGGCGTGGAGGACTGACAGTAGCGACGACGATGGACCGAAACCTGTGCAGGTTGCGTCTCACCAGGAGGCTTTGAGAATGGTTGACTCCCGGCGGGACTTTGTTTTTGCTAAGAACATTATGTTCAGCAGTTGGATGCCCTGCAGGAAGATGTCAGCTAAATTGCTGTGGAAAAGACAGCGCTTATTGATTACATTACAGGTTTCCTCCCACTAAGAAATAAAAAGTGTAAGCTCCCGCTTCTCATTAACTGTAGAGCTTATAGTGTTTTCTTTGTTGTTTTTTTCTTCTAATCCAGTTATAACAATTATCGGTTATAACAACATTTCCATGGCACTCTAATACTTTTATAAGTGGGTTTGCCTACTTTTAAACTTAAGCCCTGTTAATTTGAAAATATGGATACATACTGTTGGCGAGGTCCCTGCCAATGCCCATGAAAGGCTATGGGCACTACGGCTTACGTGAGAAAACCCATTTTTGCAAGAGTCGTTATACTTCTACCGATTAGTCGTCAATAAAAGGACGTGGTCAGCCGCAATTATGACGCCGGTTTTAGCACTTTTAGCATTGTTCCCTTCAAAAGGTGTTTGCTGCTTTGGCGTGGATGATTGAGTGTCAGTAGAGGGTGTCCACCCCAATCAAGCATAGAATGATAAAGCGAGCTTACTGAAAATGAGGCTTGCACAACCGGACAAGTGCTGGCACTCTGCCAAGTTTGCCCCCTCCCCCCAGAGCGAAGGTCAAAAGGCAAACGCAAAGAGATGTTATCGCTGGGCGACATACTAGCGCACTGCCAAGAAATGTGCAATTTACTTGCGAGAGAATTGCACAGTCTGTAAGCTCTTCCAGAGCACACAAGATCCAAATCTGCAGATACGAATTTCTCAAAAGATTCTGGTATCTCACCAGTCTCTTGGATGCTCACCCGAGCTTCATCTTCAAGGAAGCTTTCCACAATATCTTAATATAGGCCCTCTTACATCATGTCACAACATTTAAAGCCTGCTTGTCCATAACGGTTTTTCACAGCTTCACTTCTCAGGCATGTCATTCATGCATTTTGATTTGCTTCGTAGGTAGCAGTAATTCGCTGCCAGTGGCTGAAACAACGGGGTCGTTTTGACTTTCCAATCATGAGGAAGCACTCCTTCTCAGTTCCTGATATATACAATAAAAAGGATGCCGATATGGAGCAGAATTTAGCTAAGAGAATCTGAAGTACATAATGTACAAGTTGTTACACTTCAGTTGCATTGCACGAGCCCACCTGGATTGTGTCTCTTCTAAATAGTGAAGAATTTAATCCAGGGACCTGAAAAAGTTGCCCTTAGTAACCAAGTGTCTCTTGTACACAATGTTGTTAACATGGCAGACATAGGAAAACCAACCAAACCATTTTCAAATGTCTCTTATAACCGAATGTCTCTTGTAACAGTGTCTCTTGTAACGAGATTTAACTGCGTGTCAGAACGGCCTTAAACTCAGAAGCTGATGCGAAAAAACAAAAACAAAAAAACAAACCCTTTCTTGCCACTTATCCTACACCAGCGGTTCCATGCTCCCTTAACTTGAAAACATGCCAGTGGCAAAAGTAATGGGTGAGATGCCATGTAACACATGTTATGGTCCGAATGGTTTTGACACACTGATTTAAGCATCCGAATGAGAAATGCCACACATCCAGTGCGTGCGCTTTGCCACAACACTGTGTAGTGCACAGTGCCAAAGGTGCTAATAACTTCACTTTCACTTCAGTTGTTGAATCACTTTGCTGATGCAAGCATCAAAGAAGCAAGACGAAACTGAGGCTGACAAACTAAGCCGGCCAATGGCAAGCAGTCTTATGGTTTACTTTTCTGTCTGCCTTTTTAGAAATTCTCTTAGTGCCATTTTTTTTTGTTTTCTGTTTAACCCTGTAACTGTGTTGGAAGTACTTCGTCGAAAGGTAGACACAAGCCAGACAGGACGAGCAGCTTGTGAATACGACACAATACGGTATTTATACCAACAAGCTTCTCGGTCACAGACTGCCTGCAGGAGCGAAAATTCCCGAGGGTTTCGCTAGAGAACGAGTTTATGGTGTCCGATAGCGTAGGTGTAAATACACACACGAAAGAGGCGATGCAGCATGCAGACATTTCGAAGGCATCACTTATCACGATCAAGGGAAGCAAATGCATACGTGCACGACACAGACAGTCGGTGTAACGACATAACACGCAAACGCAAGACATCTGCGTGCTGAAATTGACACCTAGCAATGCAAGCGACACCATCATCATCATCATCATCAGCCTGATTATACCCACTGCAGGGCGAAGGCCTCTCCCATATTTCTCCACTTAACCCGGTTCTGTGCTAGCTGCATCCACGTGACCCCTATGAACTTCTTAATCTCATCCGCCCACCTAACTTTCTGCCGCCCCCTGCTACGCTTTCCTTCCCTTGGAATCCAGTTTGTTACCCTCAGCGACCATCGGTTATCCTCTCTTCGCACTACATGTCCTGCCCATGTCCATTTCTTCTTCTTAATTTCCACTAGAATGACGGTAACTTGAGTTATTTCTCTGACCCACTCTGCACGCTTTCTATCTCTTAATGTTACCCCTACCATTTTTCGTTCCATAGCCCTCTGGGTTGTCCTCAACTTAAGTAGAACTCTCTTGGTTAGCCTCCACGTTTCAGCCCCATAGGTGAGTACAGGCAAGATGCAACTGTTGTATACTTTCCTCTTGAGCGATACCGGTAAGCTGCTAGACATAATCTGCGAGTGCTTGCCAAATGCGCTCCATCCCAATCTTATTCTTCTTGTTATTTCCTTTTCATGGTCCGGATCTGCGGTTACTACCTGTCCTAAGTAGACATATTCGTCTACTACTTCCAGTATTTCGCTACCTAATGTAAACTGCTGTTCCTTCCCGAGGCTGTTGAACATTACCTTAGTCTTCTGCATATTGATTTTCAAGCCTACCTTTCTACTTTTTCTGTCTAGGTCATCAATTATTATTTGCAGTTCATCCCCCGAGTTGCTTAGCAAGGCAATGTCATCAGCAAATCGCAGATTACTGAGGTATTCTCCATCTACCCTTATCCCTAACTGCTCCCATTCCAAGTCTCTGAATACTTCCTCTAAACAAGCTGTGAATAGTACTGGGGAAATTGTGTCTCCTTGCCTAATACCTTTCTTTATGGGAATTTTGTTACTTTCTTTATGCAGAACTATGGTTGCTGTGCAGCCACTATATATATCTTCCAGCACTTTCACGTACGGCTCGTCTACCCCCTGATTTCGCAATGCCTGCGTCACCGCCGAGGTTTCAACTGAGTCAAATGCTTTTTCGTAATCAATGAATGCAAGCGACACCATCAATCACAAAAGGATTGTCCACTAGTTCGGTGAAATGCGCTGTTAATTTAAACTGCACGATCGTGCACAAGCAAAATCTTATCAAAAATCACATTTGTTTTAAGGTAAACCGTGATGACCCTTCTCACCACGAATAGCTTCATATTATCCTCGAAAACAAAAACATACCGTAAACTGGAGGGGAAAAAAAAAGGTTTTTATTGTTGATCGCTATCAAACAGCGGCAACAAGCTCGACCACTGGAGGCTCGTACGATGGGTGCGGCACCTTTCCATTCACGCTGAATAATGGCGAAATGGTTGAGGTCCTTATCTGTAGTAATATGTAAACACACTGCAGTGCCAACGTGCTTCCATTTTTTCGAAGCATCGGCGAAACAGTAACACGTTGCTTTTCCCCACGGTAGATTTTGTAAACACATTCGTCAGCTGATTACGATTTCTTGAGGATCTCCAGCAACGCCGACACCTGAAGTTGGATCTGATAGTTCCCAGTGCACTTGGAGCATGTCAGAATGATGCGTGAACCTCCACAAACACAAAACACCACGAATTTCGTCACAAGCAAGGAACAGCAATACATTTTCAAGGACGAGTTACACGCGGACCTCAATATTTCTGCCATCTTGCTCAGTGTGGGCAGACTTCGCAGCGCCCCCCGTCGTTCATTAGAGTTGCGAATACCTCACAGCAGCCACGAATTAGCGCTAACGCCAATTCTTCTTTCAGTTACGCCCTACAGTTTGGAGGCCCAACTATGGACTGAACCTTTTTTTGGTGCGGGGGGAGGTGTTGCTCGCACAGCCAGGCGTCTCCAAGGTATTCCGGAAGGGGGAGAAGGCTGATGTGTGCTCTCCGGAGATTGCACGCGCGCGAGCGAGCTGCCTATAATGCACTTTTTCACCTACTTTGCATTGCTGCTGGAAGCTAGTTGCAGTGTCACGTCTAGCACGACCAGCTCACAGCAGCAATAGCAAAGTAGGTGAAGTACATTAACCCTTTAACCACTAATTTATTTTCCAAAAAACATACCACAATTGCTAATTTTTTTTAAGTGATCATAATTTTCTCCATGTAATTATGGTTTTGAAAATATATTACTTCGATGGTTTGTGGTTAAAATTAACTCTAAAAGTTAAAAAGAGAACTGCTCATGAGAGTGGCTTTCCTACAGTGCATGCTCATTGTAAAATGACTCTTTTGAGCCTTCAATTAGGTGCCAAAGGCGCAAAATGCATTTTATATAGTCGACTGACTCCCTCTAGTGTTGAAAATCGCAACCAATGCAATAGACGACCGTAACTCGTCTTTCGGGAAGGCAGCACCGCAATATCGGGCCGGACGAGTGTAACTCATAGTTGGCGATTTTGGTACGATTTGCCACAATGAGTGCAGCTCGGGGTTGGCGGTTAAAGTGTTAAAGGCAGCTTGCTCCGAAGTGCGATCTCCGGACAGCACACACCAACCAAACACCACGTCCAGCGTGATCTGCTCACAGCAGTAATGACAAATACTACAAAGCACAATAAAGATTAAAAGGCTGCCAGCTGCAGCTTGAAAAACTCTCTGTATGTATTCTTCACAAGGAAACCGGGCTTCAGCACTTGCGGAGGTAGTATGAGATTTCTAGTTTGCACACAAAAAGCAACGTATTAGAACAAAATAATTACATGCTGCAAATGTCAGTAGCATTTTACAAATTATAGGAACAGAACTTGGCAGGAAAAAAAAATGTTACATGAAACTTGCAGCAAAACAAAGTTGAGTGTGAAACAAAAGACGCGAAAACGTCAAGAAAAACGTTACATAGAAAGGTGAGGCATTACAGCTAATTATTTTTCAAGTTTTTCTATGGTCATGCCATGTTTCGCAAGAATGTTCACTTGCTTCGAAAAGTTGCAGCACAATGATTGCATAGAATTAGTGGTGCGGCAGAGTAGCAAGACCAAAAGTTGTGGTCTTGCACTGAATAAGTTGAGGACAACCCAGAGGGCTATGGAATGAAAAATGGTAGGGGTAACATTAAGAGATAGAAAGCGTGCAGAGTGGGTCAGAGCAATAACTCAAGTTACCGACATTCTAGTAGAAATTAAGAAGAAGAAATGGACATGGGCAGGACATGTAGTGCGAAGAGAGGATAACCGATGGTCGCTGAGGGTAACAAACTGGATTCCAAGGGAAGGAAAGCGTAGCAGGGGGCGGCAGAAAGTTAGGTGGGCGGATGAGATTAAGAAGTTTGCAGGGGTCAAGTGGATGCAGCTAGCACAGAACCGGGTTAAGTGGAGAAATATGGGAGAGGCCTTCGCCCTGCAGTGGGTATAATCAGGCTGATGATGATGATGACTGAATAAGCAGGCGTGTACAAAATTAAATGGATCATTTTGAGCATACAGTTAATGTTACCAAAAGAGCAGTTTTATACACGCGTAAAATTATCAGTGTATAAAGTCGCTGACCTGACGATGATAAGTTATGAAGTATGCATTAGTGTGCACATGCGAAGGCATGTTAGCAATAATTTCCGCTATGAGTTTTTGTGCGACAGATACTCCGAGTAAACGGTCGTTAATTCCCATTTCATGGAACCGGAAAAAAAGTTTGAATTATCGAATGGCCTCAAAAATACTGGCAAGAACCATTAGCATTAAGGTAAGTTTACTGTATGTACTCGCGTAACGAACCCGCTCGCATAATGCACCCACCTCTGATCTTTGCCAAAGAATTTGGAAAAAAATAAATAAAAAATAATAAAATAAAAAAAAAAACAAAGAAGGCGTCTGTTATTACCAGGTCCCTCCATTTGGCGTTTCTTGGCAGTGCGTCAAGATGCTGCACAGCGATAACATCACGGTGTATTTAATGCTCTAACAAGTGGGGAAGTGACTTGGCAGAGTGCCAGCACTTGTCCGGTTCTGCAGGCCTCGTTTTCAGTAGGTTCGCCTTATCATGCCATGACCGATTGGGGCGGGCGCCGTCGATTGCCACTCCTTCATTGGAACGCGCGGTAGCAGCAAATGCCTTTTGAAGCGAACGACCGCATACTTTCGTTGACGGCTGATGGCTGAAAGGATGAACAACTCTCGCAAAAAAAAAAAAAAAAAACATATTTCCCGCGTAACTCGCAGCGCACACCCGTTCAACGTTATAACTTTCCTTGGCCATTGGCTGGGAGTGCGCCAACAGTGCTTATCCGTATTTCCGAATTAACAGGGTTCGAATTAACGAGCATTTAGCAGCAAGTTTTGGAGGTTGCGCGGAAGAGAGAGCAGGCAGCCGCCGCTGCGGCCTCCAACCCCTACCCTCCGGCACCGCCAGCTGCCGCGCCGGTCATAGCGCCAATTAGGCTTCACCCACTCTGCCTTGGTTTCACATGGTTTCATCTTCTGTCCCTGTTTTGGGCGTGCGCAGCTTCTAACTATGCCAGTCTTTTGCAGAGGTGCTTTTTTTTTTTCCGGTCACGTGCTGTGCGCCAACTGAGCCGCCCAGACACGGCAGCACATAGTTCAAATTAATGGGCTTTTTTGTACACAGATCTCTATGAAGCTTGACCGGACCAAGTAGTGTAGTTAGAATCATCCGAAAATTCGAATTATCGAGGTTCGAACTAACGAGCTTTCACTGCATTATGTTTGGGTATCGCATTGCAGACGCGAAGGCTGTACATGATAAATGATTGAAGGAAAAAACTGTAGATTAGAATTTTCATTGTTGTTGGAAAACTGCTTGAGGCGACATTGGATGCCAGCTATTTTATTTTAATTTACTATGAACACTCTATACTAATTATTCGTCCCACAAACAGAGAGGGTGACGTACGACCGTCCACTTCACTATGATCTTCCACACAAACCTACCAAGATTGCTTTATTGCACTCTGTATCGCGACTGACATACCGACTGACGTAGTGGGTACTCGTCAGCCAGTGAAAATGGAAAAGAATGTTTCTTGGTACGGTACAAGCTCTGTCACAGCAAAGGAGCACCTCACCACACCACAACTAGCTACAACGTGTTTCCCGCAGAGCGCAACCCGCGAAATTGCCAGGAGAGCGCAGAAAAGGCTGCGGACACTCCTCCTACCGGGGAAGGTTTTGTGCCAGCCGACAAAAAGCCCCCCACCACTGAGGGGCCCCTGGAAAACCGGTTCAGGTGCCCAAAGGCGGCTCATTTTCACAACATCACGGTACAGAGGGGGTGGGTTTCTCCCTCGTGTAAATACACCTTAAAGCGACAGCCAAATAACTAATTAGCATATGTGAACAGTAAACTTTTCAGCCTTTCAGTTCAAAGCGAATACAATACGAATAGCTATTTTGTTTGAATAGTTTTGAAGAGAGGTAGATAGTTTGCAATTAGAAATGTAGTAGTAAAAGAAAGGCAATTTATTAATATAATATAGTGAAAGATGGTATTTGCAAAATTCAGAACAACCGTGGAAGCAAAAAAGGAAACAAAAAAAACTTGCGTAAAACAATGCTTGAACAGCAGCACGCTGAAGAGCACTAAGTTACATGCTCCTGGTCTTAAATAAAGCCACGAACACAATTTTTGATATCATTCACAATACAAACTTGCATTGCATCGACTCACGCACTGCACAGAGTTCAATGTACTGGGTCGTCCACTCTTAGTACAAACAAGTGTGCTCTTTTCAAAGCGCCACATTGCATCCGAGGCGGCCACACATCAGTGCAAAGTGGAGATCGATACCCGAAGGTGAGGCTTCGCACAGTCGGCGACTTTGCTTCAATGTACGGTCAGAACAGAGGCAATGGCGCTCTGAAGGGATGCTTGTTCGTGGTAAGAAAGGACAACCTTGTACAAAGGTGAATCAAATTTCAACATATTGCACTGGATGTTGCATCTTTTGACCCAATCTGCCTGGAATATATGGTCATGTGACTATACTGAGCACTCTTCATCACATGTTCCATTCATGCTACTGCCAGATCAGGCTACGGCTCGAGTCGTTCATTAAGCAAAAGTTCAATAGAAGGCATTGCGCCTGCACTGGAAGACGCGGTACCCATGATTTCCAACATGGCCTTTGCGTAAGCCAGTCTCGCAATGTTACATGGAGTGCTGCTCAGGACAGAGGTGTGTCTTTGGCGTGGGCCAAAAAGAGACGCGAGGAAACACAAGCATGCCTTTTCACACTGTCAGACACATCGCTAAGCAAAGGTGTGGAGTGCACCTACCTTTAAAGAGCAGGCTTAACTGGTTTTTCCGCGAGACATGTACTCTTGCCTAAGCACGTGAAAAGGCATTCACCGAGATCACGTGTGGAAAAAATGGCGGTTCCCTTGGCAGCAACGCCTCTGAAAATGTTTCACGCTGCCAGCCTTCTCATTGCTATGTCTAAAGTAATTGCACTTTCATCTCCCCCTTCACTTGAACTGACGAAGGATGCAAAAATAAACCGTCCCTTGCTTCAAAGTTGATTTCCAGCAACACCATAGCTACGATAGCCAGCAGCCAATGCCGATAGAGCACTCACCTAGGTTAGGGTGGTATAGTTTTGTATTCTTAGTTTACAGCGCAGCGCTTTGGCGCCTGTTCCTGGGTTTCGCGTTGTCATCATGCCTCATAACCAGCTCCGCCCCCCACTCAGCCCCCAGCGCAGCTCTCTCTTCCTCCGTGGCAGCGACCGCACGTGTTCTCCGATTGCTGCGCGTGCTCCTGCCATCACCATTTGCTGCTTTTTTTTTCCTTGCAGGAGAAAAGAGAAAAACCCGCCACCGCCGCTTTTTCTTTTTTTTTTCTTGCAGGAGAAAAGAAACTGCTGACTTAGAGTCACACGGGAGCAGTCGGGCTCCGCCCTAACTAATTTTCCGGTGTCTGGCACCACTTTCTGTTTGAACATTGCGCCCCTCCATCCGTCATACATTCTCCCGCACCGCTGCCCCCCCCGCCGGAGGGGAGACCGGCTGTGACATTCAGGCCTAAGATGTATAATGCAAGAACATCCCTCAAGTTATGAAGTAACCACAGAGTTTCTAATGCATCGAAATATGCAGGAGCCATGTGGGGGATCACCCACGCACAACAAAGTAGCAGCCGAGAGGACGCGGCACCCTATACTCCCTCAAAGATGGCTTACCTCTGGTTGCAAAGCGCCCTGGTATGGCACCTAGCCTCGCCGATGTGGCCTCAGTAAGTGATCGGCGCAGCATCATTCCTCCCCCTTCGGAATCGCCCCCACCACGAGCCGAGATGCGTGAGGACGGTGGCAGCACCTGCCTCCGGGCTACAGCTCTCACTGCTGTGGAAGCTGAAAAAAAAAAAAAAAAAAAAGAAAAAAAAGAACCACTCACATTAGGGCACAACGCTGCCAGTCATATCACCAACACTTTGCCGAAGCAAGGCAAAGAGCATCTGCATCCAATGACAGGTCTGCTCCCACATCACCAGCATATACAATTTGAAAAGACGCCCTCGTATGAACACATTGGTTGCTTTTAAGGCCACACTTCTCATTCACCTTGTGCCGGCATAGCAAACCATTTGCATTGTGTCGTGTGGATTGATCACAATGATCAAAAACTATGTTGGAACACTGGGAAAACAAATGTAAGATATCGCAGTCCCATAATCGGCTCAGCTGGAATGAAGTGATATTTAGTATGATGTCAGGACCATGTAGCACGCTTATTTTCTTAAACTTCTGCAGTCATAAAGCTTCATTCGAAGAAAAGTCACTTCCCAAATTAAAGATTTTTCAAGAACGCCTTTATTGTAACAAGGCTACGCATACGTGTATGCATAAAACAGGGGTTCTCAAACTGGGTTCCGAGGTAACACTGGGGTTTTGAGAAGGCCCAAATACAAACATGCCTCAATGACAATCTTTCATTCACTCATTTTATTTTCAAATGACCACAGTGGAGATGCTGACAGCAGACCATTAAAATATATTGCAAGTAAGCATTAGCTAAATATGTGAACAGAAAAATTTCAGGTGAAAAGTGAATTCCAATATTAAAACTGAGCACAAATAAAATCAATATTTTTGCAGATTAAACCTTCTGTGAACCATGGCCCGAGAAAAGCAAATTTATTAGAGTAGAGCAATGAATTTTTGGGTCCAAAGCAAATACTATGAATACAGTTGCTGACCGATATTTTGGGCCCATGAGGTGCCGAAAGAAAGCATCCGGAAAACCGGGCAGTCTGAAAAAACAACTTCACACGAATAACATTAATTACCGAGCGGCTTGAAAAACTGGTCAATCTGTTTCTGTGTGAAAACAGCCTAACGGTCGAAGTGACGCGATGTTCAAACAGGCACTGGAGACCGGCAAATCACTGCTCCAACGTGGCTCTGCCCCCCCCCCCCCCCCTTCCCCAAGTGGCGGTGGTAGTAGCTGTTCCCACGTGGATGGCGGAAGTCGTTTACTGCGTACGTTGGTATCAAAAAGAAAAAAAAAAGCTACGCTATCTCACGATCTGCATCAACTATCTAGAGTTGAAATGCAAAGCTCTCTCAGAGGTCATGCTTAATTAGGACACCCGGTGTACTGCAAAACAAAGTAAAACCAGCATCTGCTGTCAATTTGCAGATGCCGCTTTTTGGCCCACTAGAACAATTCACAATATTTTTTTTTTGCCACCGCGCTCGCGTGTCACCATCTGCAAGCGGACTTGTGCTGTCACGGCAACGCACACTGTTGACTATAACATAGTTAAACGTAAAACAAAAAAAAAAAGAAAGCAGGAGGGAAAATCCAGCTGCGAGAAAGAGGCCTGACGGGCGTGTGACGGCTTTCAGCAAGTCGCAACTTGCAGGAGTGTGCAGCTTGTGGTGCCCCCTATCGAGAGTATAGGGACGTGCAGGATGCATCAACGCAGGTTTGAGGTTCCAGAATGACAAAATGGTAGCGACGTTGTGACAATTTTTCATAGCTTTTGACCTGCGATCAAGAAACAAAAATTGAACAAGAAAACATTCGAAATTTTGATCGGTGTTATACACTGACCCTATGGAGCGTTTGATGGTGCCGTGGGAAAGTCCGAATAATCGGACAGGTACGAAAAATCGAGAATTTGAGAAGTCAGTCTGCGACTGTAATGAAAATCGGCTGCAAACAGAACATTTCTCAATAATTTCGAAAATTATAGTACAGGCAGTTGAAAACAAGGAAGGAGAAATGTTTTTTCAGAAAAGACACAACCATGGAACACTCATCATGAACACAGTTTGTTGTACCTGTGAGGCATTAAATAAGAAAGAAATAAGAAAGAATTAATTGATAACATTTGCAGCTAGCAAAAAAAAAATGCCTAATATCAAAGTCTAACTTGTTCACATGGAAAAGGGGATTTATTAATGCTGTCGGACACCTCCCAACAGCGAAATAGGGCATGTCCAAAATGCAACGAGACAGACTGCAAAACGGATGGAACAGCAGCGACCCGAGCAGCAATCCTAGCAGGTCAATCCCTTCCACGTTCCCTCACTATGCCTGAAGACAGAGCAATGATTGCGGCCTGGCGCCCGAAACAAAGTGTTCACAACAAAACATGGCCCGCTTAGCCCTCGTGTATCAATTCTGCTGGACAGCAAGCTTTATGAGAGGTCCCAACCACGCATATGCTACAACGAACTGCGAAAATAAAACCACGCTTTTAGGTACCTTTTTTTTTTTTTTTGCCCGCTGTGGCTTACGATTAACAAATTTTACCTCCAACAGAAATCAATGCAAGCTTGGGGAAACAACTGTAGCAGCACGTGTGGGCTACAACTGTGCCAAACTGTCCTTTTCCAGCTTGGCCATTCTTGCGCAGGTGCTTGTTGTCAATCTAAAACCAGATGACTGGTGCCAGTTGGCTCAAAGCCGGCTCTTAATGACCATCAGTGTATTAATATGCGAGCTTTTGCAGACTTTTCTCTGAGGAAAAAGCAAGCTAGGTAATTTGGAAATGTCACAGTGTTTCACTGCAAACCTAGATCAACTAGGAATTCGCTATTTCTGAGTGTTTAGGAAATTTGCAAGCAGCGCTTTGACTATTCCAACTATTCATGAATAGTTTGAAAAGTGAAAGTGCAGTGCGAATCAAACAGCAAACACTATTCAAAATTTTGAATTTATCAAACCCCTAGTGTGCATCTACTGCTCTCTTCTGCATATACTATCATCTTTATAAAATGTAACCAGGACATATGATTTGCTCCTAAATCTTATAGAGGAGAAGCTATGACAATCTCAAGGCTACTAATCTCCTTTCAATGTTATTTTTATCATTGGAAAAGCCAAAAGTAGTCAAAAGGAATCCGCGAGAGCATGGGCGACAGTACTGCAAAGTGTCATGGAGGAATCCTTCAAGGTGGGGTGGCATCACCACCTGCCTGGATGGCAGCGAGGCCCAAGTGCCCCATCAATGCCAAGCAGGTGTAGGATAACCATCCGTGCTCAAGGATCGTGGTGCCCTGACAACAAGTGCATAGACACTATGCTTTGCTCCAAATCGGGCGAGTCGCTCAACAGATTCAGCGATGAAGATTAGGCGTGCTTAAATCGCCCGATTTTTCGTGCCTTCTAATAAAATGTTTGAATTCATCGTCTGGCATTTTCTATGGTGAAGTGGCATTCAACCCCCCCCCCCCACCACAACCTTGAAATTAATGATTGGTCGTTGCACCAAGTAAGGGCCCGTTTCACAATGTGTCCGTTCTGGATTTCCACGCCTAGGCGTAGCAAGTGCCCACTCATCAATGTTTCATGATTATCTCAAGTTTTAGATAATGCTTGTTGATGTTCTACAGCACATATATTCAACTAAAACTACGAAAAGAAAGAATTGTGAAAACATTATTGATTTGAGAAGATCTCTTCGCTGTTCTGAACACCAAACATTCTGATCAAAGTGATCACTGAATACATTACAATCCATCCAAATATTCAAAATTATCAAATACTTGCACAACCCTAGATAGAAATTGGGACATGCAGGGCTTCTTCAGCCCCTTTTGAAGGTCGTCACAGTTCCTCGAGGCTAAAGAGATTGAGAACACCTGTGGCATTGTAAAAAAAAAAAAAAAGAATCTGACTGCCTCACGCAATGCACCCAATGACACTAGACTAGCAGCACGAGAAGGTTTCTTACGGGCGTTCAATCGAATCACTCGGCTTGGCTTGGCAGCAGCTGCCAGGACCACTTGGTAGGGTGAGGGGGTCGTTTGCCTGCTGGTGGTCAGCCTCTCCACCTCTTTCTCGCTGCCAGTGCTGGGACCCAGGCGCTGAAACACCGTGCTGGTACCCTGCTTGCGAGATGGGAGGAGGAAGAGGAGTTTAGAAGCGCTGGAGCCTGCGTGATCTTGCACATGATGAAAGGACACACCTAACATGCGTTTCCCCAAAACAACAAAAAAAGCATGCGCATGAGCTCACTGCTTCGAAAAGACACTGAAGACAGCTCCGCTCTATCCAATGTTTCTTCTATGAAGCAATCAATTGTCTCACTCTTTGCAGTCATGCACGAGTCCACAAAACTGGATTTAAAAATTAACATTTTTCTACCCTCCACCACTTGATTCAAAGCCGTGATGTCGAGACCAAGGAAGACTGCGTGAATTGTTTTCTTCTCTCAATTCACTCCTCTTTACCAAGCAGAACCTTTAGTATTTGTGTGCATGGGAAGCCTTTTGGTCACTTTACCTCCTATCGCGGGGTGCCCCAGGGCTCAGTATTCACCCCCACATTATTTAATGTGGCTTTTATTCCTCTTGTCTCGAACCTAGAAAACATGCCTTCTATGCGCGTTCTTGCGCATGCTGACGATGTAACCTTGTGGTCCTGTCATCCAGATGTATCCGTACAACAGTCGGCGCTCCAGCACGTGCTGGATGTTTTAACATTTCGACTCCCCGCTTTGAAACTGTCCTTATTGTGTAATAAATCATGTTTCATTTGCATCGAAAACAAATCTGGATTACGGAAAACAGACCCTTCTACTTTTAGGGTAGATGATTACCAAACTCATCAAGTGGAAAGTTGGTTGGTTTGGTTTGTTTGTAGGGTTTAACGTCCCAAAGCAACTCAGGCTATGAGAGATGCTCAAGTGGAAAGTATTTGCGTTCTAGGTCTTCTTCATACATATGGGACTGGAACCCTTCGGCTAAACACTACCCGTAAATCGGCTCATGCTGCACTCTGTCTGGTTCGTCACATAGCTATGCGCTCGGGCAGAGCACGTTCTGATGCTGCTCATCAGCTTGTGCGTTCCACCCTTCAGCTGTAGATAGTGTACTAGGCACAATTTCATCGCCTCACCCGTCGACAATGGAACTCCCTCTGTCTGATTCATCACATAGCTATGCGTTCAGGCAGAGCACGTTCTGATGCTGCTCATCAGCTTGTGTGTTCCACCCTTCAGCCGTAGGTAGTGTACTAGGCACAATTTCAACACCTCATCCGTCGACAATGGAACTACCTGGAAGCTATCAATCATGCCGGTACGAGCCATAACCTATCTAACTTGTCAGTCACCCACACCCATCCTGTAAGAGTACGCTCAACTAAATACATTAACTGAACTCATCGACCAGACCATGGTGTAAGATAGGGGAGGTGGCTGAACGCGCTGCTCTCCCTTCTGAAAGGGCATGCAGAGTAAATGCCCGCGGTTCGCACGACTCTGAAGATGCTGCCAATTATCGTCAGAAATCCAGTTCCAAACCCGCTGATGACTGAAACTAGCCCGGAGCACCAGCAGCTGCACTCTAGTCCGCTAACGTTGACTTTGCGTGCAAATTTTGAACCTTTCCGAGTCATTCACGGACACGCTACTCCATCTAGCGTGTAGTCGAGTAACTGAAGCTGAAATTTTTATTGCTTTTCACATTTTTTCCCGCGAGGTGACTATTTTTGAAAGCGCTCCGAGTACGCGGCACTCATGGCGACGTCTGAAGTCGCATGCGAGAATGGCGGCATCTGCATAGATGATGCGCGCTTCGAAACGTCGCAAATCTGATAATTCCGCACTGTCTATGACCGATTTTATCGATGACCCAAGCAGCAGCGACTCTGAAGATGCTGCCTTATTGTCAGTTCCGACCCCGATGACGATGAAAACTAGCCCAAAACATCGGCGGCCACATTTTGTTAGCCTGTTTTGCATGCCACTGGGACCACTCTGGATGCTTTGTATGTGTTGCTGGTGTCATTTATCTCATTCTCGGGGTGTCAACATCATTTAGGTACGATAGCTTGCCCCCCTGCAAAACAAGGAGTGGCGTTCTGCCCAAGAAGGGAACCAGGCATCCATTTCGGCATGGCGCTCTGCACCGGCATTTTGTATATCTCGAAAAATTAAAATTTTTTTCGTTTCATTTACAAGTGCATTTCGTCAAGTTTTGTTCAATTTTTTTTCCAAAATCTGGTTTTTGGGAAATTATATTGTCTGTTATAACCCACAACTTCATATTCAAAGTTGTATGCCTAAAAAATGAATCTATTAGCTTTCCTTTTGTGTATTGCATAGAATTTTAGACATGATAGTTTTTAAAGAAAATAAATCTACTGAAACGTACAGAAAACGGCCATTTCGCCCACGGTAGGGAAAAAATTATTTGGAAATTGCAATGCCCATGTAGAGTTTTTAAATTCAACTAAAACTCTTGCAAGAATCCCCTCACAGATGAGTTACACTGAAATATGGTAATAACTCTTTCAAAATCTCCTTTATATGAACGCAGTTTTGCACATGTGAACGAACCTGTACGAGCAGGTCTGGGAATCTGGGAAACGCTCAGTGATGCTACATATCACACATGATATGTGATCAATTCGTGTCTTGATGACTGCTCAAAACTTTTGTGCACCCAAAAACCTTATGTTCGTGTCTTGATGACTGCTCAAAATTTTTGTGCACCCAAAAACCTTATGCCCAAAGTGCATTCGGTTCCGTAGGTGCAGTGATAAGCTTTGCAGGAGCATGAAGGTTCTGAAGTCTTTGGGAGGCAGTGGGAATGTCGTCCCATTCCAAAAAAAGAGCCCCTGTTGCAAAAAAGAGAGGCAACAATCCCTGACGCGGAGGCCTACTGCATGCCCTACGTACAATGTCAGAAAGGGGGGAACTTTCCTTGCAGCATTCTCCTCAGCACTGTCCTCAAATCTTATGCCTCTCTCGTTGCAGTGTGTACCGTATTTACTCGCATAATGATCGCACTCGCGTAATGATCGCACCCCTGAATTTTGAGGTCAAAATTCCATTTTTTAAATTCCTCGCGTAATGATCGCACCCCGAACATGGAGCCGCCTGGTGGTTGATCTGCAGTCATCCCGCAGCGAATGCATTCCGACGAGTTCCCAACCTAGTCTAGTAACGTTGGAGTTCCCATGATTCCATGCTTTGCGGCGTTCGCCATTTTGCAATTCGGCAGCGTCGTAGCGTGCTTTGTGTTTTTGTGCGAGTTTACGCCATTTCACCATGGGGCGGTATGCCAGTTACACCACCGCGTTCAAGCTCAAGGCTGTCGACTATGCACTGGAGCATGGCAACCGCGCTGCTGGAAGGCATTTCGGCGTGGACGAAATGAGGATACGCTATTGGAAGAAGCAGCGCGAGAAGCTGATGGCTACGAACAAGACACGGCGGGCTTTCCGTGGACCCAAAACGGGCAAGTTCCCTCGTGTTGAGGAGGCGGTCCTAGAATACGTGAGGGACCTGCACAAGGATGGTTGTGCAGTGTCATTAGAAATGATACAGACGCAGGCGCGCACAACTACCAGGAAGCTGGGAATCGCCGCAAAGGATTTCCGCGCTAGCTCCGGTTGGACGACTCGCTTTATGCGACGGAATGGACTTTCCCTGAGGCGGCGGACGTCGTTGTGCCAGCGGCTCCGAGCCGCGTATGAAAGCAAAGTGATAGACTTCCATCACTTCGTCACTAGGCTTCGCGAAAAATGCGGTTACCTCATGTCGCAAATTGGAAACGCCGATCAAACTCCACTGACGTTCGACATGCCCCGGAATACAACTATGAACGAGAAGGGTGCTCGGAGCGTCCTCGTGAAGACGTCTGGCGCAGAAAAACAGCGATGCACAGTCATGCTTGCTGTGACGGTCGACGGGCGGAAGCTGCCACCATATGTGATCTTCAAACGGAAGACTATTCCGAAGGGAAACTTTCCCCGTGGCATCCATATACGTGCACAGATGAAAGGGTGGATGACTGCAGACCTGATGGTCGACTGGATCAAGACTGTTTGGGGAAGAAGACCAGGAGCATTTCTGCTTCCCACGCTTCTGGTTTTGGACAGTTTTAGGGGTCACCTTGTGGACAGCGTGCGTGCCAAGCTGAAAGAGCTGCACACGGACATTGCAGTCATTCCTGGCGGCCTGACTTTGCTGCTGCAGCCTCTCGACGTGTCTTTGAACAAACCGTTCAAGGACAACGTTCGACGACTTTATGCTGAGTGGATGGCGATGGGCCAGCATGATTTGACGCCGAGTGGAAAGATTAGAAGGCCATCCGTGCAGATGCTGTGCTCGTGGATCACAGAAGCGTGGAGCAGTATCCCCGACGAGGTAGTGGCTAAGAGTTTTAAGAAGACAGGCATATCTAACGCTTTGGATGGAACGGAAGATGACTTCCTGTGGGATTGTGAAGATGCTCCCAGCGACGACACTGCCGTTTCCGATGAGTCGTGCAGCAGTGAAAGCGAGGATGGCGAGGATTCAGACTTTGATTAGAGTACTGACGAAAAAAAATAAATGGGCATTGTGCACTCCATGTGATGCTTAATGTGCGTGTTTATTGCGAAGGTAAGCTTTACTCAGCTTTTATTTTTGGTTGTAATCGAGATATATGTTCTAAGACGTCTGACCTGCAACTTGTTTGCGTTTTCGGTGCTCAAAAATTTTTTGTAGAAAATTTACCCCGCGTAATGATCGCACCCCGAAATTTGCGTCAGTATTTAAAAAAAAAAGTGCGATCATTATGCGAGTAAATACGGTACTCAGGATAGTTTGTATGCTTCACAAAAATAAAAGTTAGGCTAGGTTAGGCAGAGCACTGCCAACTATTTCTCATCAAACATGCTGTACCTAATATAAATGCCGAGTTTCTAAAAAAACAGAATGAAAGAAAGAATGACATAACATGGCAGTAAGCAGGAGCGACTGTGACAAGATCTCAGTAAAAAAGTGCAAATGGTTAAAGCTCCCCTTCGATCAATGTGCAAGTGGCCCCATTTTGTAAAATTTGTACCCTACAGAACCCACACAAAATGATTCGCATCACCTCTCAAGCCATAACAGCGATGTCTAATGCATAACCAATTACATCATGTGACCCATGCCATGAAAGAACAAGTAAACGTAGCTAAACAGTAACCGAAGGTGTGATAGGTCGGGGAACAAGAAACACAGAAAACAAATGCACGAGTAATAACACGAATTGCTCCACCACGCACCTTAGAGGAGGAGACCAGCGACGAGTCTGTCGTGCTGCTCACCGTGCTCTCGCCAAGCCGGTCAAACACTGAACGTTTCCCAACTGCTGGTGCTCCTGCTGAGACGCCTGCAAAATAGCCACACACAAAAAAAAAAAAAAAAAAAAAAAAAAAAAAGAAAGAAAAAAAGAAAAAAAAAGGGGGGGTGTTAAAGGCACTCGAAACACCATCCAACCCTAATGTTACCAAATTCATTTTTGGTGCTTTGCATAAAGTCGCGTGACCTTAATTTTCACTGCACGTTCTTGCTTTCACGCGATGCATGGGCCCTAAAGCGACATTCCCCTATGCCATGTACAGGGCCTTCCACTTATAATGATAGTACCAGATAGAACGACGCATCACTTATAGTGATCAAATTCTTTATATTTCTCCATTCTTCCCTTGGCCCTATACAAAACGAAATCATGCATAACGATATGATTATCAGTGACACATTAGAAAGAGCAAAAGAATTCCGGTTGTCTGAAAGATGCTTACTGTCAAGTTTTATCTGAAGATTTGATAAAAGATAAAGCACTTTGAAGCGAATGACACAAAAACTCTGCATGAATACTGCAAACATAGTGACATGCATGGAGAAACCCGAGAGATCATGCGGCATTACGAAATGAGAGCTGTCATCATCATCGCAATTGCTGGAGGGAGGAGGAGGGGAAGCACTTGCTTGTCCGCTGCCAGGCAAAGTGGCTGCATTTGAACAGCCACTGCCTGACTGTGCGCACGTGAAAGATGGCCCTAACTAAAAACAAGGCAGTGCCTCTCGATTTGAAACAGCAGATTGATCGAGATTTCGAGCAGTGTTTCAAGGTTAGAAACCTCGCAAAATAAATATGGGCTTTCGCAGTTTGGTGCATGCAAAATGACAGCTGCCAGCATATTGATCAGCAATTGACAAGCTTCAGGTGCACTCAACTGTGCGCGAATTTCTAACAAATGATGCCACTGGAACATGACATCACTCGTGGCATCATGGCATCTACACGTGTCAAACATGGTCTATGAATGAGTCATGTGGCAAACTTTTCTACAGCACATGATCAGATGCCAATGACTGGTACAACCTAGGGATGCCACGAGTGTATAGAACAATTTTCTGGAACTGTAGGCCACCAACAACAACTTGATTGGTTTTGTTGGTTCCATGGCACATAAGCGACTAGACTATCACGTAACAAATAGAGCTTTAAATGTCTGCTGTGCCACTAATAAGCTAGTTTGGCCATAATGACAGTTGGTTCTTACCATGTGGTTGGCTGGCAGCGGCCAAGAGCTGGCGAGTGCGGGCAGTGACCCCCGAGGGCAGCACCACCTTGAGGGTGGGACCCTCCAGGGCAGCTGGCTGCTGAGGTGCCACTCTCTGGAAGGCCGGGGAACCAATTCCGAACCGCTTCGGGGCCACACGAGCCGCCACAGGCTCCTCATCAGCCATGCGCCGCTTGGACAGGGGGCGCACTGTTGCCCGCGGCTCAGCTGCTGAGAGGGGAAACGGGGATTAAACTTCTACCTGCCAGTGGCCTTAATTGTGAGAATGTGCCTAAAACTCCTTTACTGGAAGAGCGAGCTGGCGGGCTAGTTGGTTCTGCAAGGTGCTGGAAGAACACAAGAGACAGGACACAAAGTAACAAAGGGCAGCACCCTTGTGTGTCTTTAATTGTGTCCCGTTCCTTGCGCTGTTCTGCCACCTTTACCAGGACAATGCTCTAGACATCAATAGCAAAATGACCTCTTTAGATCAAATCCACTTCGACCAGGTGCTCTCTCGCCATTCACATTTGCAAAAAGACTGCACAAAATAAATTATGATAGTTGAATTCATACCCAAAACCTTAACTGACATTTCATTTTTCAGAGGATAAGGGATTATCATCACATAATCGTTTTTGTTTTAGTTTGCTGGCATGAAAGCAATCAGCTTCTTGCTGACACTCACTGCAAACACATGGTTAAGTCTCCAGGTCACAGGATTTGTTTCTGAGCTGCACATTCGGGTAGTTTCGGCACCCTACATGCACACAGGGTCTGGAGGTGTGAAGGAAAGACTCTTCTCCCCTTTCAGATACATGTAACTCAGGGAGTCAAGTAGATTAGAGCACAGAATGGGGCTGAGCTTACCTAAAAGCCAGGGCCCAACGAATGCATCATGCCACATTGCACAGACTTCACTGGTGCATGGACGGCGTGTGGGCTCTCAAGTAAGCCCAGACCTCACCAAGCCAGCAGGCCAGGCAATGAAACTTTTTTCAATCTGGAGTCAGTACATTAAAAGCTCGTTAACTCGAGCATCGATAATCCAAAATTTTCCGATAATTCAAACTACGCTACTTCTTCCAGCCAAGCTCCATAAAGATCTGTGTACTAAAAAGCCTGTTAATTCGAACGCGAGTTAGTTCCGCTAGGGATAATTCGAACTAGGTGCCGCCACGCCTGGGCGACTTGGCACACAGGATGTAACCAAAAAAAAGAAAAAGAAAACAAACTTCGCGAAAGAGCAGCTGTACATTACCAAAACGGAGACAGCAGATGTAACTAGGTAAAACCATGGAAGAGTGGGTAAAGCCTAAATGACAGCATGATCGCCGCGGCAGCCGGCGGCGCCGGAGGGTAGGGGTTGGCAGCCACAGCGGCAGCTGCCTGCTTGCTCTTTTCCGCGCAACCTCCGAAACTCACAACTAAATGCTAGTTAATTCGAGCCCTGTTAATTCGCAAATGCAGATAAGCTCTATTGGTGCGGTCCCAGCCAACACCCATGAAAAGCTATGACTTGAGACGGGCGCTACGGATTACGCGGAAAAAACTATTGTTTTTTGCTAAAGGATCGTCCATCCTTCCATCCATCAGTCATCAATGGAAGCACACGGCCAGCCGCGATCATGGTGCCACCTTTTAGCATCTTCGCTTCAAAAGACGTTTGTGCTATGGTGCGTTCAAATAATTGAGTAGACAGCGCCCGCCCCACTCGCCCATGACATGATAAATCGAACATACTCAAAACAAGGCTTGCACAACTGGACAAGCGCTGGCACTCTGCCATATTCATTTCCCTCCTTTGCTAGAGCTAACGTCAAAAAGTGAACAGCATGATGTTATCACTGTGCAGCATCTTGGCGCACTGCTAAGAAATGCATTGGACCGTGACGGCTCGAAATGGAGCGACGCGCCAACAACTGGCGCCTTCTTTCTTTTTTTCAAATTTATTGGCAAAAATTGGGGGTGGGAGGGTTCATTATGCGAGGGGGTAGTTGCGTGAGTAAATACTCTAAGTTTACCGTAATGCAAATGGTTCTTGTCAGTTTTTTGAGGCCATTCGATAATTTGAACATCAGATAATTCTACCTTCTTTTCCAGTCCCGTGAAGGTCGAATTAACGAGCCTTTAATGTAATGTGCTAGTGCAGTCTTGCAGCTTATGAAAAACCTCTATATAACTTCAAAAATGTTCACATATTCTGTGATATTTTCTTGCACCGCATTCATAACTGATGTATCAGTAGCCTCCTTTCTACTTCTTTTCAGTTTTTGGATTAGTGCTCATAAATTTTAAGTGTAAACCTTATTTAAACCCAGTAATAAAAGCCAATTGGTATATTATTTGGCATTTCAGTTTATTCCAATTGGAGCCAGCATAGTTCAATATGCCAGCAAATTGGACCTTCTGGGTAGCTCAACTGACTTCCTTGCGTTCCAATTGGTTCTTCCATTCCAAATCATCCCACTGGATCTTGAAGTTCAAAGTGGTCTTACAACTCCCAATTTGCTCAACACTTCAGGTTTCCTTGGTTCCAAGTGTCAACATTGGTCTCCCAAGTCACAGATTGCATATGCTTCATAAATCTCTCTGGCTAACTTGTCCTTCATCCTTCTCATAACCTTAACATTGTGAAGGTCAGCCGGACATTTTTAATCTCTACAATCAATGCAGTCTTTGCAGTGCACAGCCAGATTTGTGCCAGACTTGTCCGATATTGCCTTAGCGTGCTCTCTAATCCTTTCATTGAGGCATCTTCCTGTTTGTCCAATATATTTCTTTCCACAATGCAAGGGAATCTCATAAACAACCCCCTGAATACACTTAGAGTACCTAGTCCGGTGCGAAGTTTTGCTGAGCACTGCAAAGACTGCGTTGATTGTAGAGACCAAAAATATCAGCATGCCATCGGTGGTTTTGTTGAAGAAGGAAGTGAAATTTTTGCGCAAACCGGCAGGATCTTAACGACAAGAAAGAAGTTGGCTGCAGACGTAAAGTGAAGGAAGAAGTGAAAGAAGAAGATGTGCGGTTTCCAGTTAAAATAGTTGTCAGTGCAGCATAGTCCTTGTGTGCGTGTGTGTGCCTCTTGTGCTTTGTGTTGGTGTTACCTGCTCTGCTGCCTTCTTCCAAGAGATGTGTGACCAACTAGCTCATCGTTCGACTCTATTAGAGCTAACTTGTCTGACTCTGGATGCAAGGGTACTGGAGGACTAGATTTCCCTCACCCTCCCTTTGAAATGAGAAACCCCAGTTGGAAGCTGCTGCCTAAATGGCCGTGTGACGCGGTCATGCAATGTCGCACAACCCTATGATCAATCAGCGTGCGGCCATGTCGGCTGTCAGTTACCACGTGCCAGAGCCATGCCTGTGATTTGCTGCCATTGTGGCATGTAAGATAGCCGTGAACCTGAAAGAATCAGCGAGAGCTGCAAGCTGCCAGGTGCACTAAGACATGCCAAGGTATTCGCGCAACAGAAGACAATTTAGCGGCTACCATGCTGCGTGGTCACAACGTCAAGTATTGTACGACATCAAATAGCATCATGCAATGACAGGCATGTCACTAAGATGCT
This sequence comes from Amblyomma maculatum, assembly GCF_055883805.1. Classification (NCBI taxonomy): domain Eukaryota; kingdom Metazoa; phylum Arthropoda; class Arachnida; order Ixodida; family Ixodidae; genus Amblyomma; species Amblyomma maculatum. The sequence continues at coordinate 8,843,294 of NC_139353.1, read as the reverse complement.
CAGGACGGCTCCCCAGTCCCAGCTCACCAGGCTGCTCATAGTCACTCTGGAAGCTGACCCTGCTAACAGGTGGTGTCTCAGCAACTGCAGCTGGCCTGTCTGATGCCTTGGCAGGTGTGTATCGGCGTGGTATGCCAACAGCTGCCGTGAAGAAAGAGAGACAGAATCATGTAGAATCACGTGCTCTGGCCGCTCAAAAATCAACAGTGCGCCAATATTCATACTTCCGTGTATCAATGTATATTCCATGTATTCCAGTCGTATTCCATGTATTGGCTATCAGGGAGTGCTAAAAAGCCTTCTACAAAGAGCCTTCTTACTCTTTGTGTTTACATAAGACTGTTCCATTACCACTGCTGCCACGCTGGAATGTATGATAGCAGACCTTCGACGAGTACAGCGCAGCACACGAAGTTCAGGTAGATGCTGCCGCCAAGGTACACTTTGTGAAAGTTTCACTTTTCCACAATTATAACTTCACGTATTCTCCGCTGCTCTGATGCCAGGAGAGAAGCAAATCATGAGACTTTTATCCTTGATCATGCAACGCTAAGCAACATGGAACCGAAAGTGCAGAAGATGCTGGGAAATCAAAGAAAAGCAATGAGAAAAGTGTGTGCTGACAACAGTTAAACATCACATGCTAAGAACAGTTAAAAAAGCATGGTTGAAACAAACACAAGCCTGCCTTTTTTCATTACATACAGCTGCAGTTTTTCCACGATGAGTAATGAGGACAATTCTGAAACAATAGTGAAGTACGCATTCAATCACAGTAAACCCAGCAAGCATTTCTTTCCATTCTGGCTGCACATTTGGCAGCTTCATCATCCCGGAAGCTCATGAAGCAAAGCAGAACATCAACAGCCTTCGCAAAAAACTTTGCACTGAGCATAGCCTATGATGCATGTGCCTCCGACAACGCGTGACCACCATCACAGCATTGCACACTTTTTGCCAGTGTCGCAATCCGTGCCTCTCCTGTAGATACTATGTCATTATCTGCATATCAAACAGATAAGCAGTTTGAAGCCATTTTGAGTTCTTCCCTTTCATCACAATGTGTCCTGCGATTTTTCCCCAATGTCAGGTGAGCTTGGAGGCTCCACTTCGGTTTCGCTGCCTACAACATGCATGCGCCCATTTATTTGAGCTCTTGTTAAAGCAACTGGAGACTGCCTGCACTTTGACTACGTGCCAGGACACTAAAAGCATCTCCACAGCTTGATATGCTATGCTGACCTTATTATCCTGTCTCTAACGTTTGGAAGTATCCTTTCAATTAGACATTGCTGGAAGCACTTGAAAGTGCTACTGCCCATAACCAGTTAGTAACGACCTGCACCGTTGACGTAATGGTCATGGGGAGCAGTACTGCTGCTCGACATTTAACAGGTCAAAGCCTTTAACGTGGTGAGTCATGCAGCTGCATTAAAATAGGCTAACCGGGAGGCCCAGTTTCTCCATCTCTATCTAAAACTTCCCCTTATCAGTCACAAATAAATAAATATATAAAAAGCACTGCACAAAAGTGTCCAACAAGGTACTCCTTTTTAAGTTCTCTGACTTCTTTCATATTTGCCATTACTTATTTCAGTAAAAAAAAAAAAAACCTGAGCACTGCCTTCTTTCACACTCCCAGCAATGAGTGAGATCCCTATGCTTGCTTTGAGTCCTGCAGTAGTACTGTTGTGGGATAAGTGCGAAATGGTTTTCACAGGAAGTAGCTGCCTTTGGTGACCTTGCCACGACAACGCGAATCAAACAGTGAAAAAGCCTGCTTTTGCTTTAGTTTCTACACCACTGCATACGAGTCAGCTTAAGCGAGCACAGAGTCAAGTTCCCAGCACAAAAAACTAATTCGACATGATTTACAATGCCAACGATTTTCATATATGCTAAGTGAAAAGATGTCATGCGCTAATGGCATGCAAGGATAGTGAACAGGGCACTCGCTGCAGTTCTTCAATTCGTGGCAAACCATCGCATTAAATTCAGCCAGTTGATTTCCCCAATTTTCCCTGATGATTCCCTGATTTCTGCAAATGCATAAAATTTCCCTGCCTATTCCAGGTTCTTCAGATTGCTCAACGCCCTTGCTGCATCAACCATTCCTTGAGGTCCGCCATATTACAGTACTGTACTTCAAAAGCATTCTCTCTGTTCCCCTAAAGCATCTTGAGCAGCCATTTTTAACAAGTAAAGTAAAAGCTATTAAATCCAAATCTTATTAATCTAGGGCTGCAAATAATTTGAACAGCCAGCGAGATGCTGGCCAACGACTATGTAAGTCTATGGCATTGGACACTCGCTAATTTGGACACCATGCATCTCACACCAGATGATTCGAACGGCTACCCAAGAAAGGCTGCGATGTTGATGTGCAATGATTTATGAGTCACTGGAGTGGGCAAGCCATTCTGGAACAGTCCACAAAGTACATTTGCCCAGTTTGGCCAGAACCGATCGGATGGCAGACCAAATGTGGAAATGGCTGTGTTGTAATTGCAGACCTGTCTCTTCTGTTAGAACATCTTGGCTGAAACTGGTCTCACCGTTGTGTCAGTAATTGTAGCCGCGTTGCATTTGGGGTTTGTAGCACATGAGGTAGTCAAGCACTAAACTTTCAGCTAAAAATCAGTATGCTGTCCTTAGAAGAACCAACCAAAGGATTTTCAGAGTTAGAGTTTGTTCAAAGCATTTCATTCCATTAAGAAGACAAAAACACATTACTAATCTACAACTGCGTTTTCTCTTAAATGCAGCCTAGGACAGAGAAGGATGTGTTCAATGGAAAATATTACGGTGAATGTATTTTTCTGTAGGTTCTCAAGTTTCTTGAATGTACGTAAAATGCACCACATGCTGCTTCACAAACTTCGTCATCTTAACATTGAACCAAACGTTTTAAAATGGATTGAATGCTTTCTTACTAACCGCTCACAATTCGTATCAGTAAACGGTCATAACTCTTCGCTTTCTGATGTGAACTCCGGTGTACCTCAAGGATCCGTACTAGGACCTTTACTCTTTTTAATTTACATAAACGACCTGCCCTCTGAGATAACTTCTAACATGCACCTCTTTGCCGATGATTGCGTTATTTTCCGTGAAATTAAAAACCCAGATGATATTAACTGTCTTCAAACTGATCTCACTGCGATTGCTACCTGGTGTGAAAAATGGTTAATGCAACTTAATATTAGTAAATGTAAATGCATGCGTGTAACAAGGATTTCTAATGACTCGCATGTTTACTATTTGAATAACGTTCCTTTGGAATCAACAAACTCATATAAGTACCTGGGCATAATTATTTCATCTAACCTCACGTGGACAACCCATATTGAATATGTAATTAACAACGCTAACCGCATGCTTGGTTACTTACGCCGTGCCTTTTCGAGAGCTCCATCGTCATTAAAGTTATTGCTATATAAAACACTAATACGCCCTAAATTAGAGTATGCATCATCTGTATGGGATCCAGGTTATGAAAAACTAATCACTGCTATAGAACTTGTTCAAAATAACTCCGTCCGTTTCATTTATTCTAATTACAGCCGAACCGAAAGTATTACAGCCATGAAGTCCGACCTTCAACTTCCATCATTAAGATCACGTCGCAAAATATCTCGCTTAGTCCTGTTCCACAAGCTCTATCATCATCCTAGCCTGAGTGACGAATTCTTTCTTCAACCTCACTATGTATCCCATCGCATCACAAAATCGGCCTCGGTAGATGTAATACACACGCTTTCTTACAGTCATTCATACCCCGAACATCGACTGAATGGAACCACCTTCCCGCAGATATTGTTTCCATCAATGATAACTCAAATTTTCGTACTGCTTTAGCTAATATTGTATACTGACAGGACTTTTGCACTGCTTCTTATTGTATCTAATTTTTTGTATTTATTGTTGTATTTTAGATATTTTTGAAATTCATACCCTTGTAAACGATACGGTTATGCTTATTTTGTTTTGTTGTTAACCCACTCCCCTCTTCAATGCCTTTACGGGCCCTGAGGGTATTGGAAATAAATAAATAAATAAATAAATAAATAAAGCTTGTGCTATGAATAATTGCGACTTACAGTAAAGGCTTAGAAACCAAAAGCAATCACCTGCAGTAAATTTAATGGCTGTGAAAGCTTCAGACAATGGCTGTGTTTGCTACTATTTGCAACAATTGAAAGAATAGGTACCAACGATACCTTGGCAGGGGAAACTGTAGCATACAAACACTGCCTGGACTTAAGCCGAAATCATACCGTACAAGTTCCCTCACATGGCCAACACGGGAGCCAAAATATGCCGTGTCCATACAGAAAGACATTAGAATGAAGTCAGAAAAGCAGAACTGCTCACCAAGCTTTGTTCCTGAAGAAGGTGCACTGCGCATCAGCTTCTCTTGTGCCTCCTGCAAGAGTAGCAGCAGGCACCAAGAAGGCATGCATCAGCTTTCTTGCTCGGTCAAAAGCTCTTGAAATTAATCGTTTCTGTTGTTTACTCATGTACATATAAATCTTTTTTCCTGCTTTTTCTAGTCATTCGGTAGAAATGACAGGACAACCGATATTCAAATCATGGCCGGGCCAAGACAAATGCAGACGACACAAGAATGTCGAAGAATGAAGAAAATGATGCAAGCAATGCTGTCGTAAAAAGCAGTGCCTTCCGGCTCCCCTTAGAGGGTAACTCTAAAGAACTTTCGAACAATCTGAATTGATTATTACATTACATCGACTTCTGGATAATGCACGACTTAGTTGTGATCATTATTAGTCTTTCAAGACTATGAGGCAAAATATACAAGAGCAAAAACCAGGAAACCGAATAGGAGTTTTGACAAAAGCATGACCAAAACCTGATACCACGGTCACTTGCAAAACTTCCCATGAGCGCGTTGGATGGCTAAACTGGTGACTGTAATTGACTGCTCCAATCATTAATTATCTAGCCTATGCAATCTGACATTGCAACTAACAAGCTTGACACTCTTCAGCAAATATTGGGTGAACATAAATGAAAGTGCATTGTGCTTTCGAAACATCTGAGAAGACAACCGAATGGGAAGGAGGACTCACACATGTATTCTGCATGGCTCTTACATAGAGAGTGATGAAGGAGAAATACACTATACTAAGAGCACCAAGCATTCACCCAGTACTCCCCTGAATATTCACCAGTGTTGCCCTGAACACATGCACAATTTATGCAAACAAAACAAAGGGCACTCGTGATGTCACAAATGCAAGGTGGCCCCCAAATCCCCCTGAACAAGGCCATGAAGTGAGAAGAGTTAAAATTCATTCAAGGTGAGACAGAAGCAAACTGAGAAGAATCTGACCACTCCACAGAAAGGTACCGCGCACAAGTTTCAGTATAATACATGGATAGTCCAAAAACACCTCCAAAGTTGCCAATCCAGTGCTGTTGAAGTAGAGCAGCTGTTACTATGACTAGACTGAAGAGATTTAATGGACGCTTTACTTTAGAGGTAACCAAGGAAGATGACATTGAGATAATAGCAACATGGCAATAATTGCAAAGTCAAACCATTCTAGTCATACATGCAAACAGTTTGTGATCATAACACTCACTGCTACTTCCCACCTGCTATGCCGCAACCTTTCCAACAAGCAACCTCGCAAAGAAACAAAACTAGGCTCCCAGTCAAATAGCCATCAGGCAAAGCTATGCCTACTAAGTTCATTTAAGCCAGCCATAAACACACACACAGAGGCTTCAACTTACAACACTAAGGATGTATAAGTTGCCCTTTGGTATTGAAGGAACATTTTCCACACAATCCTTCGCAGACAATGAAGGATTAACCAGTATGAAAATACATGTGGTAAATCGCTTGCATTTCTACAATTCTGCTCCAATAAATGCTTGCTTTTTTCCTAATCTTTTTCTCAGGCCTGCCCAGTATATCACCACCAACAGTGCTTCAGCTTAGGCCAAGATAGCAATCAATCAACCAATTTAGCTCAGGCAATCATTCAGCAAGAAAAAATAAATGGCAATGCCAAACCTCAGGACCACAAAGTGACTGCATATTTGTTTTTCCTTGCCTGGCTGTGAACATGCTTGGCATGTTTCAGGATGGCGATGACGTCTCCCATCGTGTGAATACCCATGTCGAAGAGGTACTCCTTGGTCAAGTCCATGAGCATGCCCCACTGGATACGGTTGTCAGCAAACACTACTGCATACTGCACAGACACCTGCTGCGGAAGCCCTGCCGCGCGGAAGAACTGCACCCACTGAGAGGTGCCTGTTGCAGAGAAGCACACAGATGTTGAAGCAACATTAACATACACAAACACTGCACAATACAAGGGCTCTTATATCTTCACCAAAATGCATGTGTCACAGATGGAAATAGAAAATCACTACTTCGGTTTCAGAAGCTGCAAGGAAATATGCAAAGACATACGCACAGGACCTGCATTAGGTTTAAACAAATCTTGAAGTGAAATTACATGACAAATCAATTCATTCTATAAAAATTAATCTATGTGTCCATTAACTTTTTTTAGAGTTGCTCAAGCATAATAACTAACGTCAAGAAGGAAGCCCAAGTATAAGACAGTGGCAGATATAAACTAGTATGCATTACAGCAGTCAGCATGCTTTAGTTGAATGCTTGAAAGCGTGGCCTGGACTGACACCAGCGCTGCGAAGTGTTGCCTGCCGGGGCCAAGACAATTGCCTCGGTATACTTGCAGCAGCTCATGATAGCTGCAGTGCAGTTCGATATAATATGGCATTCATCGTCGGAGTGATTGTGCTTTTGATGGGCTCGTGTTGCAGCGTTTCGCTCATTGCTGCAGGCTAACACAAGCGCACAGAATGTAATTGCAATTGGTTTATAAGGAAGGAAAGGCACAGTATCTGTCACACTCCTCTGTGGACACCTGAACCACACTGCAAGAGAAAGAAGGAAGATGGGAGTGAAAGTGGAAAGAGAGTAAGAGGTGCCATTCAGACCTGACCGTGTCAATCCATAGAAAAGCACAGAAAATATGTTGCAGTTTGCTTATCTCAGCACCCAAGCATGGTGTGCGACAGCTCACATACCTTTCAAGTTTAGCCTCTTGTCTGTCTTAAATAAAAGTCATAGTTTGTTTATCTTAAAATAAGTCACTTCCAAAAATTACAGCTGCTCCTCAACTGGAACCACACTACTGGACAATTTTCTGTGGATATGAATCTATACTGGGGAAAGGAGTTCCCTTTGCATCCTTCTCCCTTCCTTCCGCCACAACACTAAACACAACCCACCCCCCTTGGAACAGGGATAAAGAAAGGCCTGTCTTTTTCCCTATCCTGCATAGCCTTTGCTGCAGGATCACACAAAGCTGTCTGGGGGCATAAAGTGACTTTATCTGCACCTTAATGAGGTTTGGTTTGGTTTGCGGGGTTTAAATCTCGAAGTGACTCACGCTATGAGAGACGCCGTAGTGAAGGACTCCAGAAATTTGACTAGCTGGGGCTCTTTAACATGCACTAGTATCGTACAGCACATGGGCGCCTTACTTCCCGCCTCCATCGAAAAGCGGCCACCGAGGCCGGGATTCGATCTCGCGTTCTTGGGAAAAGTAGTCTAACGCCGTAGCCCCTGCGCCATCCTGGCAGGGCCAGCTTAATAAGGAGCTTCTCCCAGGAGCTTTCTCATTCCATACTGACAAGGATGAAAACCCAAACTAGTAGCAGAATGCACCATTTTGATCAAGCCTCTCTGTCTTGATCAAGCCCACGAACTCATTCAGTGGCATCTTAGTAGGGTCTTGTTTGACAATAGACATGAGTTGTGAACACAGTGTAGAATTTCTTACATTGTGATTGTGAGCTATGAATACACACACCTGGTGTGAGAACTTTAATGTCCTGAGTTGAAAGTGTGCTGCAAGGAACGCCCTGATGAAGGGTTACTTAGACCCCTTGAGGTCCATTAATACACGATGACATCGCCAGGCATACAGGTCACCCAACATTTAAATCATGCCAGGGCAAGGCACAAACCCAGACACAAACATCGAGGAATGAATAGAATGATGCAAACAATAATGCTGCTGTGAAAAGTATTGCTTTCCAGCTTCAGTTAAAGGGCAAACTGTCCGCTCCATCCTGCCTTTCAGCGTACAGGTTAGCAGAGCATAATTAGTCCCTGCCAGGATCTGAAAGCTCCAAGAGTTTCACGCTATGTTACCAACCGTGAAGAGTACGCAGTCTATGAGAAAACAATCAGCAACAAAAAAAAAAGAAGGCCCTAAAAACCTGCTCCTCGTATACTGTATAGCACCTGACAGAACCTGACGAACGGAGTGACAAGCACGACTTTGAAAGCGCTTAGTACAGGACAGCCTGCACTTCTTGAAACCGAAGTGTCCAAACAAAACCACGCGCTCGCTCACGATGTTTCCCACTACCACGGCACCGTCACCGTCGACTTACTGCGATCAAAGCCGCAGTTCGAAACACTCAGATGAAGGTTCTGTCACCGGCCATGCATATAAACGCATGCAAACAAACAAGGCATTTTGCCTTGCACTCAGCCCCACATATTTCTAGCGCTATTAGCTGGTTCATTTTATTAAAATAGGTGCAACGTCGCCACATCGCGGTCGGCTTCGCTGCCTCGCTGCAACCGCTTACGCCAAGCACATATTCAACGTAGGCTACGCTAATTCAGCGGGTGTTGAATAGATAACCGTTTCGATCACTCTCTTAATATTTAGACGGGTCTCGGTGACGGGGCACTGCAAAAGAAGGCAGGGTGCCTATTTTTGGAGCTGAGCGTGATCCCACAGACGAGGGGGGTTACCTACTCATTTCGTCTTTGGCGGCCATGCTTTTGATTCCGTCGCTTTGTGGAGCGTCTCAGTCCCGCTCCAGCCAACCAAACGGACTTGCCCTTTATGCAGTAATAAGTGTCTAAAGAGCCAGCTGATATGAACTTGCTACCTTTCCGGACCGCACTGCTTAACACACAACACCAGCAACACCACGCTGATCTTTTATTTTTATTTTTTTTTGTTTTTATGCGTTTTCTCTTTCTGCTCTTTTAAGTAACCAATGTTTGTAGGCCAAAAAGCGATTTCGGCTGCGGAAGTTCGCTACACTTCGAAAACTGCACCGAGAAATGTGTACAATTTTTAATATCAGAGCCCTAAAGAAGATTAAATGATATACTTAAAGAGGCACTTTGATTTTGGCATCCACTTTAATGAATTTGAGTATTTCAGAAATTTACGTTGTTGCTCTTTCTTAAACATTAATGGTCAACAAGTTGCTGTTTCGTTCTTCAGTGTTCAAAATAAAATAAAATGTCAATTAATTTATAGACGCAGATATGTCATATTTCCCCGTGCATACTTCCTCGTGGACACCTGAACGGCAACAACCCGCAAGGAGGGAGGAAGGTGGGAGTGAAAAGAAAGAGAGGGAAGTGCTGCGGAGTGGAGGGCTGCGGAAAAAATTAAAGAGCGCTAATGTTGTTGTTGTGGCTGTAGGAAGAAGGAAAAGAAAAGGCACGGGCCTGCTACTGGCCCTGCAGCTGAGCCACCTCCGCTGCCTCGTGCGGACAGAAGAGTTGCTCGGGGTTGTCCTGGTCTTCCACCGTGGTCCTGGGGTTCTCTGATGGGGCTGGGACAGGTAGGTCACCGCCGCTTGCGGCGGTGGCTAGCCAGGAATTTTTATCTGTTGTAGGCCCTCATTGCAACCGCCACAGTTTAGGTGGTGGACGACGGCTGTTGCGGCGCGCGTCTTTCTCTCCCTCTTCCTTTTCTTCCTTCTCTATTTTCAAGAGGCGTCCGTGTGCTGTGCGATGTCAGCGCACGTTAAAGATCCCCAGGTGGTCAAAATTACTCCGTAGCTCTCCACTACGGCTCCTCTTTCTCTCTTTCCACTTTCACTCCCACCTTCCTCCCTTCCCTTACGGCGCGGTTGCGGTGTCCACAGAAAACAAGTGAGACAGTTACAGTGCATTTCCCTTCCTATAAATAAATCAATTTTTTTTTCTCTTCTGTCTGCACGAGGCAGCGGAGGTGGCACAGCTACAGAGCCAGTAGCAAGCCCGTGCATTTTCTTTTCCTTCTTCCTACAGCCACAACAACAACAACAGAAGAGAAAGGAAAAAGAAGAGGAGGGAAAGACGCGCGCCTCAACAACAGCCGCCGTCCACCACCGAAGCAGTGGCGGGTGCAATGACGGTCTACAACAGATAAAATTCGGTGGCTGGCTAGCCCCCGCCGCAAGCGGCGTTGACCTACCGTCCCAGCCCCGTAGGGCCATGCAGGAACTGCCACCCTTCCCTGCCTCGGCGGTTGCGTTTCCTTAGAGGCGAAACGGAGTGGCGTCCGTGTGCTGTGCGATGTCATTGCACGTTAAAGAGTCCCAGGTGGTCGAAATTTCCGGAGTCCTCCACTACGGCGTCTCTCATAGCCTGAGTCGCTTTGGGACGTTAAACTCCACAAACCAACCAACCAACCAACCTTCACCGCCTTCTCCTCCTACCTAAAGAGCGCTGCAGAATCTGCTTGGTTTGGTTAGGTTTGGTTTGCAGGGTTTAACGTCCCAAAGCAACTCAGGCTATGAGAGACGCCGTAGTGGAGGACTCCGGAAATTTCGACCACATGGGGTTCTTTAACATGCACTGACATCGCACAGAACACGGGCGCCTTACTTTTCGCCTCCATCGTAAAGCGGCCGCCGAGGCATACATTGGAGTAAGGAGAAAGCACGGATGCTGCTGTTGATTGCTACTGTTTGCTTTATAGTTGCTTAATTCACTTCTTGTTTGCCCATCTTAGTCTTTGGTACTTTCAAATTGCGCGCCAATCCCTTCCTATGCCCTTTTTCGGCTCTACTTCTGGTTGCGTGACATCACATCCTCTACCTCACATTAATTTACTTCTTGTTTACCCCTTTTAGTCTTTGGCAATTGGTACTTCCAAATTCCTATCTCTTTATGTTATCCCTACCATTTTTCGTTCCATAGCCCTCTGCGTTGTCCTCAACTTATGTAAACCCTCTTTGTTAGCCTCCAAGCTTCAGCCCCATAGGTGAGTACAGGTAAGATGCAACTGTTGTATACTTTCCTCTTGAGCAATATCCTGGGACTTCCCACGTCGACGCTGACCGCTCTTTCCATCAGCCAAGCAAACTGCCGCCCTCAGGCTCCTCCTTGTATTTCTGGAGGACACACAACTTCGCCCCCGCCTCTAACACCGTAGGTGTGAACCCCTCTGGTATTGCCGCGCCTTCTCCTCCCCCCTGCCGCCCCTTTGCCATCCTCCCCTGCACAGCCCCGTTGCGGTGGTCCCTAATCTGTTCTAGGAGACAGTTATAGGGCTGTGCCTCCCAATTTCTTCCCTCCACCCTATTTAAGAACCTCAAGTTCTTGAGCGATACCGGTAAGGGTACAATAAATAAATAAATAAATAAATAAATAAATAAATAAATAAATAAATAAATAAATAAATAAATAAATAAATAAATAAATAAATAAATAAATAAATAATCTGCGAATGCTTGCCAAATGCGCTCCATCCCAATCTTATTCTTTTTGTTATTTTCTTTTCATGGTCCGGATATGCGGTTACTACCTGTCCTAAGTAGACATTTTCGCCTACTACTTCCAGTGCTTCGCTACCTAACGTAAACTACAGTTTCTTCCCGAGGCTGTTGAACATTACATTAGTCTTCTGCATATTGATTTTCAAGCCCACCTTTCTACTTTTGTTCCTATCTAGGTCATCAATCATTATTTGCAGTTCATCCTCCGAGTTACTTAGCAAGGCAATGTCATCAGCAAATCACAGATTACTGTGGTATTCTCCATCTACTCTTATCCCTAACTGCTTCAAGTCTCTGAATATTTCCTCTAAACAAGTTGTGAATAGTACTGGGGAGATCGTGTCTCATTGCCTAACACAATTTGTTTATGGAAATTTTGTTACTTTCTTTATGCAGAACTATGGTTGCTGTGCAGCCACTATATATATATGTATCTTTCAGCACTTTCACGTACGTACGGCTCGTCCACCCCCTGATTCCGCAATGCTTGCATCACCGCCGAGGTTTCTACTGAGTCAAATGCTTTTTCGTAATCAATGAATGCTATGTATGAGGGCTGGTTTTATTCCGAGCATTTTTCTATCACCTGGTTAATGGTATGGATATGATCGATAGTAGAGTACCGTTTCCGAAACCCTGCTTGATGCTTTGCTTGATTGTAGTCTAAGGTTGTCATGATTCTATTAGCAATTACCTTAGTAAACACCGTATACGTAACAGGCAGTAAGCTGATTGGTCTGTAATTTTTAAGGACCTTAGCATTCCCTTTCTTGTGTATGAGGATAATGTTTGCATTCTCCCATGGTTCCGTTACCGTTGATGACACCAGGCAATGCGTATACAGGGTGGCCAGTTTTTCTAGCACTATATCTCCCCCGTCCTTCAACAAATCTATAGTTATCTGATCCTCTCCAGCTGATTTCCCCCTTTTCATAGTTTCTAATGCTTTCGTGACCTCATCCTTCGTCACTGATGGAACGTCTGACTGTTTTTTCTCCGCCAGTCTCAATACGGTCCTGACTATGGCTACTGCAGAGGTCTGCATAGAACTCCTCGGCTACTTTGACTATTCGTGATGACGTTGCCTGCCTTGTCCCTTAGCGCATACAGCTGGTTTTTTCTATGCCCAATTTCGTTTTTACCGCTTTAATGCTTCCCCCGTTCATTACAGCATGCTCAATTTCCTCCATGTTATACATCCTTATATCGGCCACCTTTCGCTTATTGATCAGCTTTGATATCTCGTCCAATTCTATCTGGTCTGTTCGATTGGAAGCTTTCATACACTGCCGTTTCTTAACCAAATCTTTCGTCTCCTTAGACAGCTTACCGGTATCCTCTCTAACTATCCTACCGCCTTCTTCTGCAGCGCACTCAGTAATTATATCTTGGAAATTATTGTTCATTGCTTCTAGGGTAAGGTCGCCATCCTCGTTTAGAGCTGAATATCTATTCTGTAGCGAGATCCTGAACTCTTCTGCCCTCCCCCTCACCGTTAATTCGTTCATGGGTTTCTTTCTTACTAATCTGTTGCGTTCCTTCTTCAAAGTTAGGCTAATTCGGGATCTCACCATCCTGTGGTCACTGCAGTAACGTCAGGAAGTAACGTAATCGTTGGCAATTTTTTCTTAATTTTCTTTTCTTACCTGTGGGAAAAGGATGAGGAGGGGGGGGGGGGGGTATAAGCTGGCCAACGTTGAGGCTGAGGCTGGCCAAACGCAGACTGCGCCGTTTCAAACGAGTGGCGGCTTGGATCTGCCATCGGTGCTCGCCCCATAGTGTTTACGCTGCTGTGCTACAAGTGGTGGAAAGTTTTGCTGCCGGGGCAAAAGTTCATGCGTTCATTTCCCCAAGGATACAGAGCTGAAAACCGCACGGCTGCGCGCCCTTCCTCGAGAGGACTTCATTTCTTCAGCACATTTCAGGGCAAGATGTTATCGTTACTTTAAGCGATGTTAAGGCGAAAGCCTTTAATGGCTCATACTGTCGTCCGTTCGCGAGAAGTGTCACACCTCACGAGATTCCACGAGATATTGCGAGATTGGGACGTCATCGACCATGACGCACATCATAATTTTTCTCGTCTACCAGGATAATAAATAAATCTTGTCTCCATTGGGAGCCGAACCCCCCTTTGGATCGAACCCTTGGATCCCCAGCTAAGCGCTTTAACCAACTGCGTCGCAATGGAATGCTGGCTGTGTTCGACAAGGGACGCGCGATGTACTGTCACGACTCTTTATCACACATCTTTATTTTATTCAGTCAGTGGGGAGGGGGTGAGGGGGAGGACCCTCAGTCCAGGGTCCCGTTAGCCGAGGCTGCAGTAATAGTGCGGCGAGCCAACCATTGCCGGCGCTCCGGGCAGGGGTCCTTCCAGCAGGGCAGCCTCCCAATCTTGTCACCACCATCGGCGGTGCACGTGACGGTGCAAGTTACAGCGAGTTTACCGCGCTCGCGGCAACCATCGCCTATATATAAGCCTACCGCTGAAACTGGGCCGTCATGTGACGGCCGCTGCTAATTTCGTTCACTCAAACCCCGATTGGGAGCACTGCAATTATGGCGCGCGAATGGGTTAGTCACGTGATATTTTTTGCATTTCACCGGCTTTCTTTAGAACTTGGAAAAAAATATACAGGCGAGTATTTCTTTGTCGAAAATAAATGGAATGGAGGTTTCAGATGATTCTTCTTTACAAATCACAATTACTGTCTAAAGGTTATAATTAGTATTTTAGAAAATTTGTCTCGATTACTAATAAGTCAATTGCAAAATAAAAATTGCCTCGGTGCGCCAGATGACTGAAAGCTGTATGCAAGTGAGTTTTCTTACCTACCTCAAATGTTTTATTGTTAACCCTTGGCTAAAGAGCTTGGACACGCTGTATAGGGTGCTTCTGTAGTGCTGCATCAACGCTATTAGCAATATCTGTACATCGGTTAAACTTGCCCTTTTCCTTCGTGGTTCCTGGGTTTACCTTTTGACCAGGTGCCTCGTCTGCCGATAAATGCGTTTATGATCATTTTCCCAACGGTATTTACCATCTTTGTGTATTGCCACTTCCGCTAGCTGCATGGTTAGAAATTTCCTGCGACCTGGGATACTGGTAGTAGCCTCTTCTCCAATTCGAAGTTCTAAGAAATTGGGGAAAAAAACTCCTCCCCTAATAACGCACCAGGACTTGAATCGTGTAATTGTATGTGCAGTTTTTATTTGTTGCCTCCGTTTTTGCTCTTTGTTTTTGTTTGCCTGTCTGCAGAATAAAATTAGTGAGTGATTCCACTGTACGATTCTTCACTCGGCTCTCCATCAGATCCCTGTCCTCATCGCGCGACTTAGTGTCATCAGCCTTAGTGTACCTTTCACAAACTCGCTTAAAAAGCGTAGTCATCATTCTCACAAGCCAGACGCC
This sequence comes from Amblyomma maculatum, assembly GCF_055883805.1. Classification (NCBI taxonomy): domain Eukaryota; kingdom Metazoa; phylum Arthropoda; class Arachnida; order Ixodida; family Ixodidae; genus Amblyomma; species Amblyomma maculatum. The sequence goes on along the minus strand of NC_139353.1, from coordinate 8,828,284 downwards.
TCGCAGTCATTCCGTACTCGCTTCAGCACAGTTCCTGGCGGAGTCCACTCCGGGGCGTCACACCATCCCGGCCCGTATGTACCAGAGGGCGTCTGGAAGCTGGGGTCGCCTCTGGGATCGTCATCCGGATTGCGGGAGGACACCAGCAGCAAAGCGCGCTTCCTGAGCTTAGCCTCCAAGCGCTGCGCTTCTGTCTTCAACGACGCAAACAGATCATCCTTCTCCAAGGGGTCCGCTACGGATGATGGTAGGAAAGAGTACATGGTTTTATAAATCATACACCCCCTTCCATAACAATGGCCGCATGCATATTGCTACAAGTCAAATGGTTTCGCTCCACCCAGTCGTCGTTACTGTGCACAATATTACGGGACGTGGTTTCTTGAATGAGTTCTTAGGGAGCAGCGATGGTGGCGAAAACGCAGTTCTCTCACAGCGCTGGGAATTTGAATCTTAAACCAAGAGACCCATGCGTCCGACTGCTGTTGTTAAGCTTTGGTGGCTTCAGAAATTTAGATAAAGCTAACATTCGTCCATAGAATGAGGTAGTGTGCAGTTTTCTCCCTCAGCATATCCTATAATTGACGACTAATAAAGGTATTCACCAGACGCATTTGTATACCTTTTTGTTTTGAAGCAAACGTCGGTCATTAAGACATCTACTTTCTACCTTATACGTGGGGCTGGTTTACCCAAGCATTATACCATATATGTCGCATTTTGTGCTCAAAAGTGTCACCGTTTGTGAGCGGCTGACTGGGCTAAAGGTCACCAACCCCATTAAGTCTAAACCTACAGGTATGCTGGAGAAGTTGTGCAAATGCGCAGATACTGCGTTAATGCTTCCTCTTTGATGAGTTAAGTACATCTTGAACAGCCTAATGTACAGCTGAACGAAACGTGAATGGAAGGAGAGCAACAGCAACTGCGTTCCAGTCCAAGTTTATTTGCTCAGTATTATACCACCCTCTCTCGATCTTTGGTCGGATATCGATGGGGTCTGACAATTTGACAGAGTTGGTGCCTGTTAAATGTTTCAGCCACAAAAACGCATTATATCGCGCGCTACTTTCCCCTCTAAACGTTACAGTCAACCTTTCCGCATAGTCGAGTTTTATTCGAGCTTATATACGCGCAAAGCAACTTCTTAAAGTTTTCTTGCGTTGGCGGGCACGACGGGACGCATTTCTGTTCTAGACAAACGGTTAATCGATCTGTTGATCTGTAATAAGGTTTTACGAGTTAATTTCGGGAAAGCTTGATCCGCTGATGGTTGTGCACATATATCGATTCGGAAGTGTTTTTAGTTGGTTATAAATACAGATCAGTGTCCCTTGGTGCTTACTATGTTGCTATGTTGAACACAAGCACTGCTTATTATGTGGGACGCCTATAATAGTTTTTACCTTTGTTGTTTCAAATAGACTGTTGTCAACAAATTTCAGATCACTAGTGCCAACCGCACTGTTCTCTATAATAGAGATAACTATTTCCCACTTCAGCAACGTCGGCGGAAGACGTTAGGTGCAACGCGTCATTCTCATTAGGCATTGTGCTCACAATGAAGTGACGTCACAATATCATGAGAACAATTGCCACATTTATTTGGTCAGAATATCAGCCTTTCATTGATCCGAACACACACACACACAAAAAAAATCTCTCTTGAAGTCATTTTGTTTCATATGGCTCAACCCGTCCGTAATTTATTTATTTATTTATTTATTTATTTATTTATTTATTTATTTATTTATTTATTTATTTATTTATTTATTTATTTATTTATTTATTTATTTATTTATTTATTTATTTATTTATTTATTTATTTATGACTTCAACGCTGGAGGGTATTGCAGAGAGGAGTGAGGTACACTCCAAAGAAATCGAAAACAAAACAGCAGTAAAATGAACACACATAACTAAATATAAGTGCGGTTCACGGGTAAAAAGCGAGCAGCCTACATCAATGGAATAAAGCAGTTAACAATCCAATGACACATATTACAAGCAAAGGAAAAAAAAAAAAGACCAGAATAAGGATACAAAGCATAAGCATAAGTTTTGCAAATAGAGAAATAAGACGACAAATAAATGACACTCAACGCAGTATTATACCAAAATAGCCATTTTGAAAGATTGTTGCGACCAGAAAAATACAATAAAATAATAAAAGGCAACTACAATGCTACACTTTCCTGTTTTTATGACATTAGCAGGCTAGTTAAAGCCACTCTGAATTCGAATTACAGATGGTTAAGCGACAGAGCATTTCGTACCTAGCATTTATGAAATGTACTGTACTATATAGCATCTCGGTTCCGTACGACCTCAGCTATTGCTTAAATTCACATTACCTTAAGTGTAAATGTCAGGTGAGCTTTTTGTCTCCTAATTTTATATCTATGCTGCTCTGCTTTTGGCTTTGCGTTGCCTTAGCCTCGATTAGTAGTTTGCAGCTTAAATAATAATATTAGATACCTGTGCCGTAGGAAACCTCGCATATTTTTCTTGGTGGCATGGCTGCAGGAGCATAGCAGGAAATTATTGAAAATTGTTTGGTCCAGTAATAAATTAAACATTATTTTATTAGCTAAATAACCTCCTAGAATGTTGACTATGCAGAAATTTTCTCGTTCAGTGTGTAGATGGGTGGTTCTGGTTTCAGACGAGCACTGCCTTCGGGTGCCAGGAAACGTCTGCTGAAATGATCGCCGAGTGCTGAAAAATCTACGCCTCAGTGGCTTCTTTCTTCAATGTTAAATTTTAGTATTTATTTATTTATTTATTCATACTGTTAACCCTCTATATGAGGGTCATTACAGGGAGGGAAACACATGCAATACAAGTACAGTATGCAATAAATAAATAAATAAATAAATAAATAAATAAATAAATAAATAAATAAATAAATAAATAAATAAATAAATAAATAAATAAATAAATAAATAAATAAATAAATAAATAAATAAATAAATAAATTCTCTTCGTTAAAAATACACTCTATACAACAGAATTATAGATTTGCACTGTGAGTATTCCTTCGCGTTGTGGAATACATGGACTTCATACATTAAACGTGCACTACTTTTAAAAATGCGAGGTCGCTTTTTATACATTAAGCTCTAGCGACATTAGGTGTTCGATCGAGTTTATGAAGCTTTTCTTATGAAATTATATTATAATCTTGGCAGTTTAAAAGCATACGTATACAAAAAAATATTTTTTCGGCTATAGTGATTGTATTGCCAGCTGTGCGCTGCGGACCACAGACGACTACCTGTTTCATTAGCTGTATTGGTGGCACTCCGTGAGAGGTTCAGTAAAAAAAAGAAAAGGATGAGAGAAAGAAAAGAAACATACAATACTTCAAATTTAATTCTATGAGCATGAAATATCCGACGGCAACTCATTTAGATTGCACGCAATATGGCTCTGGTGTTTTATTAGGAGTAATTATATTGTTAAAAAGGGGGGGGGGGGAAGAAACGCACGTAGAGTCAGATTTATGGGTTTAGTACATAGTTTCGAAATAACATTGTATTCTGATAGTCTTGCTCTGAAGGATCCTCACCATCAAAACAACGTTCTTCTGCGCTGCTTCATATTATTGCTAAGGTTATCCCTGCATACCTTCCAAGTGTACAGCTAGAAGCACTATGAGAGGGAACACTGGAGCACGTGGCCTCCACGCTTTGAAATGCGCTGTCAACTACAGGTGATAGCAATCAGTGTAAAACGCATCCAAAGTAAACTTGGTAAGCTTCCCTTTCCGAGCATACCCTTAGTGCCACCCTTTCCGATCTTGTGTTGTTAGTAGTGCTTTGCAAAGCGTGGGGCCACGCGCTCCCTTGTTCCCTTTCATATTGATTCTGGCTGTACATATCATGGACATGCTCTTGATTGGACAACTAATTGGACAACGCTGTGCTGTGTCACATGTTACTTGCTCGTTTGCTGTATGCGTCTCTCATTAGGCGGGTGGGCCTACTCTGCTGAGTGAACCGCCAACCGTATACACTGTAAACATAACCCGCCTCTCATTACTGCTCTCGCATTTAGAAAATAAATACTAAAAAACTGCAAAAAAAAATGCCGTTGTTTACTGCAACCCGCAGAGGTCACTAAACTATTGTGTCGAATTGTGTCTTAATTAACAAGGTAGTCTACGTTAGTCTGCGTCCAAAGAAATCTCCGAAGGAAGTCATTACGGCTACCTACATGAAAGGATAGACAATCATGCACCGCTGTTTGGAATAAGAAAGCAATTGGCTACTTCCTTTGAAATTCGGTGTGCTGGAGTGGCTTAACATTTATATAGTTATACTAGAGTGTTGCAAAGAGGTTTTGATATACGTGTAGTATGCAGTGACAGAAAGCTTTTCCGCCCAGTTGAACGTCTTCCTCAGTGGACAAATACAGGCAGGCATAAGCTATGACACCTATGATGTTAACGGTATGCGCTATGCTCTCTCCACCGGTTAACATGCTTATGTACTGTTAACCGGTAGGGGAGGTGTAAGAATTTGCTGTTTTTGTATATTGTATTTTGTTTTCACCTGTCCAGGCTTGGGAAAGGGGAAACCGGGAATTTGTTTTATCTCCCCCAGTGTATATCCAGGCGTCTGGACAAGAGATGCTGTCCGTGTAGGAACTGCGGACAGCATCTATGTGAGAAAGACCACGACGATCTCGAGGAGCAAGAAAGGCTCGTTGATGATCCTAAAATTGCGCGCTGTTAACAATTTCGTGCTTCAGCCAGTGTCCGACTTCGGTACATGTACTATTTCTTCGGTTTTTTACAGTTTATTTTTACAGCTGGCGAATTTTAGCGTTAAATTAGAAGGCATTGTTTTGTGCTTGCTTAGAACACTTGGACACAGTAAGGGCAGTGCACTGTACTTACCGGAGATGTTAAATAGCATCCGGGCCGGATTCCTGCCGAGTTTTTCTGGGTTCTCCGACCCTTTCAGCTCTTCCTCGTACCATCCTGTACGCACCTGAGAAGGCTTTAGGATGAATTTGAGGTCGCCGTCTCTGCGAGGAAAGATAGCGTCTGTATCGTCTACCTATTTGTCACCCTGCTCTTTTTATTTGTGCCATGATGTTTAAAAAGTTTGGAGATACTAACTATTTAACATATTTTCAATTGCCTGCTCCTCAGTATTCCTGGCATCGACTGATTGACAGTCGCGTTCGCTCACTCGCTTTTGTGCATGCTTGCTGTTTGTTGGCTTCATTTTCATTGTTCCTATTTACCTCCTTCTAAACCAGAGTCTACCAAGGGACCAAATGATAAGTAGATGGGGACCGAGGCCATGCCCCTCGAATTGGCATTGAAACCGAGTAGTGAATTATACCGAGCATCTGCCATGCTCGAATATGCCCTTCCCCTCCCCCCCTTCCCCCCCCCCCCCCCCCCCCACTCCCTCTCACCGTTTTTTATTTTTTTTTAGATGTCCAATTTTCCTAACATAAAGAGCAAACGTCCATGCTATTATGTTCCTTGTCAGAGAGAATTTGAAAAACACAGCAAAGACGCATAAAGCGTCCATTGATGGCGATTGCGATGAGAGGCCGAAGAAAGGAAACCTCATAAGCCGTGGCGACCAGGTGTGCTGAAATTCGTGTCCAGGCGGCAATACCTTAAGGTGTTATAGCGGAATACTTCAAGGGCTGCGGCATCCCCACTTCCCTTCATAGAAGCGAGGACGAAGCATTCCATCAAAGCCTAGCGGAAGTAAGCTCCCCATCCAAGAATCGCGGTGCCCTTGTCGGCGAGTTCATGTATCTCATGTTTTGTCGCAACTCGGAATGACCTTCTTCTAAAAAAAAGCCCTCCAAGCGGTTCACAACAATTTTATGACTGTTAAAAAAAAATCAGGGGAGGGAGAAAACAAAATTCACTGATTTTTTGTAAAACCCTACAGTTGTCTTCGGCAACCGCCAATGACACTATAGTGTAAGGAATGTTTTCGCGGTCTTCTTCCTGGAAAAAACGCACAAACCGGAAACGGAAAAAATGAAATGCATATACGGGTTTAACGCATATGTGACATCGGTTATATGACGGAGCACGTGAGCTTGTTTAACGTGCAGTCAAATCCCACAGCCGAGGAGCGCCTTTCGAAACGGCTGGGATCGAACCCCCCGTTCTCGAAATCAGCAGTCGAGCGCCCTACTACTGACACAACGCGACAGAGATTTAACAGCAAAAAAAAAAAAAAAAAAGTACCCTGACAACTCAGTTATGGATGTTCAAACTGAATTTTGTTTTGCAGCAATCTGCGGTCGCATTTTTCAGTATGCGGTATTCCAAACAGAAAAGGGAATACACGATCTTTGAGCATTTGCATTAAGTTGTATTGACGGCAGCAACCTGTTTCGCTTTGACACGGCGAATAACGACAGCAGCGCTTCGTTTGAGACGCCTCTGGTCAAAGGATCTCAAGCGCCGAAGACCGCGACTGATGATGTTCTTTCCAGCGTGATATACTCGATATGGACAAGTATTTTTCTTTTAATAGAGCGTGAGGTAAATAGCCTGTTCATATTTCTTTTGCAAGAGGCAGACAGGTATGCAAAAGCGCACAGGAACCGCGAAACAAACAAAAAGCACTTTTGTACACGCCACACGCGCGCACGTAAAATCACTGCGGGCTGGCAAGCGACGCGAACACACATCCACACTGGGTAGGGTTCGCCGCTATGCCACTAGGTGGCGACTCCGCTCGATCTCGGGGCCAATTGTTAGCGAGAAGGCAACACAACATGAGCCACTTCTTGTTCAGCAAAGTAAAGCCCATTCCTGTTGATGACCCCTTCCTGACAATAGAAGTACCAGGAAGTCGCCGAATTTGTGCAGAATAACGATCGAATAGGTCTTGAATTTTCCATTGACATTCAAGACTTTTTTTATTCTGTTCAACATGCCGAGTTGTTATCTTCAGTCAGAGGTTGGATGAAGGCTCCGGGGTTGTGGCCCTTCTGGTCTTCCAGAACTCAGCAGGTGGTATTGCAAGTACACAAATCCTAAATTTACTGGAACGCTACTTTCAGGTTACTTTTATATCTCATGACAGTCAGTTATTTTCTGCAGCATAAAATGATTTGCATTGACTCCTTTCTAGCACCTGTTTTGTGTGACATATTTTTACCTTCAACTGACCGGCTATTTGCAAAAGCTTTTCAAGGGGGACCAGGCTACTTTTAATATTTCTAGACGGGTCGAGGACTTCTAATTTTTTGAACGCCGTGCATCTTTTCATCCCTTGACCAAGTTGTTCTCGGGCTTTAAGCTCTTTTAATAAATTCAGAAAATGTTAAGTTTTTACCAGTGAGCTTACTGAAAATCAGATATTGCGTTTCCAAGACCTCAAGCTGGTGCTCTGGGGAGACCATATTTGCTGCATGTACTCCCCTCTAGCCAACAAAGTCCAAGGTGGTAAAAACAGCTATAGCATCGCTTTCCTTGGAAGCGGGCTTCAGAAATCATGCCCTCATAAAATGCAAGAGACTTTGAACGATCAGGTTTCGCGATTGTTAACAGCAGGCTTCCTTACACTTGTCATATCAGCTCTCGTTCAAGTCCCCGTGAGAGCAGTTGCGGAAAGTTTGGCACAGTTAAACGCATGTAGACAAAGTGAAAGTGCATGATTCCTCCATGGATGACTGCGGACCTCAAAGATACTTGCAGAAGAGAGATGCGGACTCAAAGATACGGACCACAGCCGGCTTTAGACGACACAAAGGTATCGATGGCATTTTGAGGGGAGATGTCCCGGTAGGAGAGCCAGATAAAGAGCGGTAGCAGTGGAGAGAAAGGGAATGCAGGGGACTGGAAGGATGTGTGGCACTGGGTCCGGCTATGTTTTATAATTGTGGAGATATGAACCGGTACAAATAAAGTTTTCCAGGTGTCTGAAGAAGAAGTATGGTGTGCGACGTAGAAGAAGTGAAGCGGCAGCAGAAGAAGAATGGTGCGCCGCCCGCTCAGTGTACCACACGTGCGAAGAAGCGGGCGACAAGCTGGACGTGCGTCGCTAGGCACGTGACTGAATGTCGGATGAAGGTCAAACTCCGGCGTACGCAGTCAGCCGAGTGAAGATTTCGCATCAAAATAGAAAGACAGCAAAAAAAAAATAATAAAAAGGTGAGCCCCATTTTCTTAAGTCGATAGTGGTCCCTTGTGTACAACTATCCCACAACCTGAAAAAAGTGTAGGGGAAACGCCAATGGCCCTCAGTCTTTTCAGCTCCCAGTAAGCCTTCAAAGCTTTGCCCTCGCTTCACTGGTTGTTCCACCGGGGGCTGCCGCAAGATACATAGGATTGCCTACGTGTAACAACAGAGGTATGCTGCATCCCCTGTCACGCTGGGCATCATATGACCGGTTACGGCAGCACGGCAAAAGTGCAGAAAAAGAGGAAACAAAAATCTAAATCTCGTCCTGCGTCTTGCTTCGATTAACACGATGTGCAGTACAAGGTTTCAGATGGCTACGATTCTGGAGAAGAGTAGAAATAATAAGGTCAGACTTCTGATAGAGGCGTATCTTATATCAGAAGGTTGTCCAATCGTTTCTTGGGCGATTCACGCGTATTCTGCTGAATGTGCGTTTGATGCGAAAGCTTAACTGGGCTAAGCAGAATGTTCATTTGGGCAAGTTCATCGATTTTCATAATTGTAAAACAGCGCGAACAACGGTACACAAGAACGAGGAGAAAGGAGAAAAAAAAAGTTACTGTTCTTCCATACCTACATCGCATCACCCACGGGCTTCAAAAAATGTGGCAGGCTGGTACGATGTGAATGTAGCGATATCAGCACCCATTAAACTTAAACAGGTATGCCCGGCAATCCAAAAGGAGAGAGAGCGTTCAGAAAAAAAGGAACGTGTGTGGCATCGCGCACAGGGACAAGTTCGTCGCCTGTTGCAAAGGAGTTATTTACAGGATTCCCCTCTCCTGCGGAGCCCGGTACATTGGGCAGACGGGACGCTGCATAAATAAAAGGTTGCTCGAGCACAAAAACAATCTAGACAGTAACAAGGAACTATCTTACCTGGTAAGCCACTGCAAGAAGTGTGAAACAATGAAAAAGAAGAAGGGAATTTGCACCGCCTTATGGCGAGGAACAGACTGTAGTAGTGTGTTTTGCTGACTGGAACGGGATTTAGAAAAAAAAAAAAACGAACTCGTGTGTTGCATTGTGGATTGTGAATGGTGTGTGGATTGTGACGAATTTTTGTGTGTTTCTGCTTTGTGGTTATTTGTGTAGTTCGTGCATTTATTTCCCGCCACGTCTCCCCTCCCGGCGCCAGAACAGTTGCAAGAAACTGTCTTGGAACGGGGGGAGGTTGTGATGATGGTGATTGTGGCGAGTGTGCGGGTGGCTCGAAAGGAAGTGAAGTGTGGCCGCGTGCGGGGCGGGCCAGTGCGCGTGAGTTTGTTCCGGCAAGCGAACGGGTCGGACGTTCCTGGGCGTCGCTGGCGGCGGAGTTCATCGTCCTGGGCCTGGCGTACAAGGCCGGCTCGCCAGCACCTGCCGGGCACCGGGTCCGGGGTCTGGTACTGCCCAGCGCTTCGCCATCCGGCGAACAGCTTGCGGAGGCAGCTCGACCGCTACATCGTGCCTGGCCGCCGCACTTGTGCTGCCGCACTGGTGCCGCACTTTGCAGTACCCGGGCGTGACGCGGTACCCCGCGGTACACCGCAGTACCCCGGACTGTGAAGCAGACGCCGGACACAGACGCCGGAGCGTGGCCTGCCGCGCTACCGAGTCCTCGGGTGACTGGCTGGTCTTGCCTCAACCGGACTCGCCTGCACCGGCATCTAGTACACGAGCGGAAAACCAGAAGTAGGACGGTTTTGTGTTGGGACATATCCTATTAGGATAAGCTAGGCTGTATGCATGTCTGTTGCCAGTTACGTTAATTGGTCAAGAAAAGAAAAGCGTCCGTGTGCCTGTGAACCTGCTCTGCTACCTGCCCAGAGCTCCTGAACGGACCTGGGCCCATATATAACATCACAATTTGGCGAGCCTGCCAGGATCCTAGAAATTAGTAGATTCAAGGAACTAATCATTCAGAGAGAGGGCAGAGAGTCGGGGACGGGTTCACACCCATCGCGACGTTTGAGCAAAGATGGACCTAGAGCGTCTAGCCGCGTTGGGCGCTCAGCTGGGTTTCTCAGGCTCCGAGCTGAGAGACTGGATAGATAAGGAACGCGCGGAGCAAAGGGCCGAACGTGCTGCTGAAAGAGAGCAAAGTCGCATAGCCGCGGAGAGAGAGAAAGAAATCTTGGAATTGAAACTCAGACTCCAAGAAGGAGCGAGGAGCAACACGACAGATGATATCGAGCCCATAGTGTCAGCGCCACAAGTACAGCTTTTCAACCCTCAAAAACTGCTACCCCTATTTGACGAGCGACGAGATGACCTGCATGCCTATTTGCAACGGTTTGAGCGTGTGGCAGTGGGACAGGACTGGCCTCAAGATAAATGGGCGATGGCCGTAAGTATGTGCCTAACTGGGGAAGCCTTGACCGTGATCGGCAGGATGTCAGCTGCAGATTCATTAGATTATCAAAAGGTCAAAAAGGCTCTTCTGCAGCGCTTTAATTTCACGGCTCAAGGTTACCATCAGAAATTTCGAAAAGCTCGAGCAGAAGATGGCGAGACGGGAAGGCAGTTAGCCGCCAGGCTTTCGGGTTACTTCGACCATTGGATCGAAATGGCGAGTGTTCCCAAGACATTTGAAGACCTGCGCGATCATGTGATCGGTGAACAGTTCCTGCGGTGTTGCCACCCGAAACTCGTTGTGTTTCTGAAAGAACGGGAGTGCAAGACACTCGACATCATGGCAGACGCAACCGATCGATACTTGGAAGTTCAGAACTATTCGAACATCGGTAAAGTCCCTGACGAAGAGAAACCTCATACCAAGAGTTCCGACAGCCTGCCGAATAAACCCCAGTTGCGGTGTATGTTATGCAATCGTCCAGGACATCGGGCTTCCGATTGCCGCACGTCCACTAGACCGGTGCTCAAGTGCAACTCGTGTGGAAAGGTCGGACACAAGGCCGAAAACTGCAGGAATCGACACCAAGAGGAAGAACAGAGTGCCGCATGCTCTGCAATTCAGGCTCCCAAACGTGCTGATCATCTTGACTGGCATACGGCCCGGAGCCCATCCGACTCTAGCAGTTGGGCGCAGGTCAGTAAAGACGTACCTCAGAATTCAACAGGAAGAATGCCCATTGTAGAAGGGTTTGTGATGGGGAAACAAGTGTGCGTGCTTCGAGACACTGGTAGTAATGTTGTTATTGTCCGCCGGGGTTTGGTCCCAAAGAACTGCTTCACAGGGCAGACCGAGAGGATAGTACTTGTCAATGGTACGGTAACCCAGTTACCGGTGGCAAGAGTACCAGTGGACACGCCATATTTCAAAGGCGAGGTGACCGCGCTTTGCATGAAGCGGCCCTTGTATGATCTCGTGCTTGGGAATATACCAGGTGTCAGGGCCCCAGATGATCCCAATCACGACTGGATGACCTCAAGCAGCCTAGAGCTTCATACCTCGCAAGATTCCCGAGAACAGGAGCGACCTGTGAATTTTAGACGATGTGTTGCAGCCTTGGCCAAGCCAACAGAAAAGAAAACACCGCTGTGCGTGCCACCCATTCTTCTGTGTGACATGACAAAGGACCAGTTAGCAGAAGAGCACCTGAATTATTGCAATTGCGGCTCGGTTGCGACATCTGCTGAAGACTTTGCTCACCCGTGTTATCTTCAGCTGAAAACCTGCAGCTATTGTGGTAAAAAGATGTCCAAGAAGGAAATATGGGACCATATAAAGATTTGCAAAGAAAAACCTAAGGAGCTTCGTCAACGAGACCAGCACCAATCACTGCCACCTAAGGATCAAGCGAGGCTTCAAGCTCTTTTTGAAGGAAGACCGTTACGCAAACAGGTTGAGCCTGAACGGGAGGGCGGAATGCTTCCGAAGAGGAATTTTAGTTCTTTTGACTCCTCTCCACGAGGACCAGAGCCCGAGGAGCACGGGACAAATACGTGGACCGAGATTAACCATCTGAAGGCTGAAATAGCGAAAATTCATGAACATTTGAGCCTCTCCCATTCCAAGATCTATGCTCAGGAAGAGAAGATATCAGACCTAGAAGAGGCACTTCGTAAAAAAGACAACGTCATTCAAGAGCTGACTGTGAAAGTGCAGTCATATGAAGATGACATTGCGAAGATTCGAGAGGCACTTTCCCAAAAGGACGACAATGATCTATTGACTGAGACTGTACGCTCGCATCAAGTCGACCTGAAGAATGTCCAAATTCAGTGCGACAAGGCAGAACAGTTAGTCGCAGATTTGAAGAGACTGTACGACTCTCAGCAAGAAACTATGTCCTCCACTTCCGAAAAATCAAGCCTTCAGATACACAAGATTAAGGAAACAATCAAGAATATGGACGACTGTTATTCGGCATCGTTTAACGGAATTCAAGCGGAACAAGGGCAAACATTTCACCATCCAATCTGATCACCAGCCGCTCCAGTACCTGCAATCCGCGAAGCATATGAACAATCGAGTGTTGCGGTGGAGTTTATTCCTCCAGGAATACAACTTCAGCATAGACTACATAAAAGGGAGCGATAACGTTGGTGCCGATTACATGAGCCGTGTGTGAAAGGTGTAGTAGTGTGTTTTGCTGACTGGAACGGGATTAAGAAAAAAAAAAACGAACTCGTGTGTTGCATTGTGGATTGTGAATGGTGTGTGGATTGTGACGAATTTTTGTGTGTTTCTGCTTTGTGGTTATTTGTGTAGTTTGTGCATTTATTTCCCGCCACGTCTCCCCTCCCGGCGCCAGAACAGTTGCAAGAAACTGTCTTGGAACGGGGGGAGGTTGTGATGATGGTGATTGTGGCGAGTGTGCGGGTGGCTCGAAAGGAAGTGAAGTGTGGCCGCGTGCGGGGCGGGCCAGTGCGCGTGAGTTTGTTCCGGCAAGCGAACGGGTCGGACGTTCCTGGGCGTCGCTGGCGGCGGAGTTCATCGTCCTGGGCCTGGCGTACAAGGCCGGCTCGCCAGCACCTGCCGGGCACCGGGTTCGGGGTCTGGTACTGCCCAGCGCTTCGCCATCCGGCGAACAGCTTGCGGAGGCAGCTCGACCGCTACATCGTGCCTGGCCGCCGCACTTGTGCTGCCGCACTGGTGCCGCACTTTGCAGTACCCGGGCGTGACGCGGTACCCCGCGGTACACCGCAGTACCCCGGACTGTGAAGCAGACGCCGGACACAGACGCCGGAGCGTGGCCTGCCGCGCTACCGAGTCCTCGGGTGACTGGCTGGTCTTGCCTCAACCGGACTCGCCTGCACCGGCATCTAGTACACGAGCGGAAAACCAGAAGTAGGACGGTTTTGTGTTGGGACATATCCTATTAGGATAAGCTAGGCTGTATGCATGTCTGTTGCCAGTTACGTTAATTGGTCAAGAAAAGAAAAGCGTCCGTGTGTCTGTGAACCTGCTCTGCTACCTGCCCAGAGCTCCTGAACGGACCTTGGCCCATATATAACATCACACAGACATACTTTACAAGCACTGCGATCAGACAACGCGGGAAATAATGGAAGCCTTCCATATCAATCAAGACTCAAAATGTATAAGCAAACCATCTGTCACTCTAAATGACAAAGAGATAGCTTTTATTGGTGACCTTTGAGTGTCGCACGTGTCTCTTTTGGTTTTGGTTTTATCGACTTCAGTGTGATGTAGAATGTACTGTTTTTTCCTTTAAAAGCGCCAAGTGTTGGCATTAAAAACTTAGTTGAGAGTTAGCGCTCGTCCCGGGTCTTTCTCGTTCTTGTGTACCGTTGTTCGCGCTGTTTTACAATTATGCGTATTCACTGGGCTAGCTGCGGCTCGTTTCGCGTCCCCTGCCTACCATTTTCCTCCACCGCCACCGCTGCCCATATGGCCGGCATCCTAGGACCTCTCCCTTCAAGATGCCCTCGACACCTTCATGTCATCTAGACCCGGCTGTGGTGTCCTTGAGGTCCGCAGACATCGCCACGACCTTCCGCTATGTCTACTTATGTTTAGCCGTGTTATACGTTTACTTTTTTTTTTCAGATTCGTTTATTCTGTAAGGGCTGTTGCTCGATATTTATGCCTTGTCTGCCCCTTCTGCGCAAGCGATCGTTTTGGTTAATATATGCACTGCTCGATGACATGCATAAAGAGTCGGCAGTCGTCTTATGCGTCCTCTATTCTGTCCGTTGTGCAATTTTTGCGCTACATTCTTCACACCAGAAGAGCCATTCTACGCATTAAGCAACGAAGATTAGCCGTGCTTTAATCACTGCGTTTTTCATGTCTAATTAAATTGTTCCAATTCTTCATTTGGTATTTTCTGTGTATACGCGGTACCGAGTCCTCGCACCAATGTATGCCATCTTGATCGATCGTCGGACTAAGTAAGGGCTCAATGCGTCGTTTGGTCGTCCAGATTTTCCTACCTTGACCTAGCACGCACCCACCGCACAATATTCCGTAATTATCTACAAATTTTAGATGGGCGTTTGTTAAGCGTTTTACGGTACGCGTGGACGAGGGAATTCGCGCACCCTGTGCACCATGGACACCGGTCGCATCCGCGGACACAAACGAAGTCGTACACAGGAAGGACAACCATAAGACTTGCTTATGAGTCTATGAGAACGGATTACCCACAATCCCACATTCTTGCCAATGAAGTGACGCACGAAAAGCAAGTACGCAAGAACTGACAAACAGTAGCTTATGATGCATGCATTCCATAGGCCGACAGGAAGTAGAGACACCGAGCAGTGAGGAGCAGACATTGTCAGATGCAACTAAGAAAATTATCGGCTTTTGCTGCTCAAAGGACCCTGCTACTGCTAATGGCGTTAGTCGTTTCTCTTCCATAATCGCCTTGGACTTGTTAGTGGGACAACGTAGAGTGCGGAAGACGAGGCGAGGTTCTCAACGCCTTAAGTGGATTAACAGCAGTCTCCTGATCAATCAACGCTATTTGCTGAATACGCTTTTCTGAGGGGAATCTGCCGTCTTTTGCTTCACTTGCACCCGATTATAGTAACATGCCAAGCGCAAGAGCGGATGTTTTCCCACATGAAACGATTAGCGTGCTCCGAGACCAACGTGGTGCCATGTGACCGTGCTCGTTTTCACATCGTTCTCCGCGTGCCGGCACAAGAGCCGACGCAGCAAGGCACCTTCGACTGCTCGCCCGAAACGTGTTTAGACAATCATGGTATACGCCTGGAGGCTGGACATCCCGCTCGTACCACTTTGAACAATTACTTCAACTGCAGATACCATTCGGTCTCCCCCGCTGTGGTGCTACTTCGTTGTGTCTCCTGTGGCTAGGAGTGGCGTTCAAACGCCTATTCCCATCTCATCCGAATGGCAGAATCTACACCTTGCGAGCACTGCAGGTGTGATGAAACGATTGCGCACATACTTTGTGACTGCCCTCAGTTTGAGCGCGACCGTGACTTCCTAGCTGCTACACTCCGCCGCTAGGACTCTCGTCCCCTTACTGAAGCTAAGATCCTGGGCCCTTGGACGACACCTTCATCAGAAAAGAAAGCAGTGAAGGCACTCCACATGATTTTAATGGAATCGAGGTTGAGTTCTCGACTTTAAGTGTACGCTCTATATCCCCTCCCCCCTTCCTTCGTTTACTATAGATATCTGCACATGTGATAGACTCCTCTTCTAGGCGCTCTTTCTTTCCTTTGTATCCTTTTTCTCCTCCCTATGTGTAGGGTAGCCTACTGGGCATCGCCTAGTTAACCTCCCCGCCTTTATATTCTATTTCTCTCTCTCTCTCTCTCTCTCTATCTCTCCGCATGCCGGATAGCCAATACCACTAAAATAGGAATACCGTGACCGTCATCGGTGAACTCAGTTCCGTCAGTCTCTCCTTACTTACACGCAGATGTTAAGCCCACATTCGCAGTGGTAACTGGGTAACTGGAGTAGCAACATGAACTATATATACTACGATTGTTGCGTGGAGTTAGCCGAGCACAGGTGATACGCAGCCGTCATTTGTGGTGCCGCCGGCAGAAAGAAAAACTAGCAAAACGGCAAGTATATGATGTTTTCATATCATGGGACTTCCCGCATATTAGCGTTTAAAGAGACACCATCCCGGACTAATGTCGAATGCTCTCTGTGCAGCAGAACCACGCTTATTGTACCACCGGATGAAAGTGCTCGAACTATTGCTCTCCTCCTGGATGGCTTCCGCTCTTGTGAGAGAAAATTCGGGAGTGCTCTTTAGTGCTAATGCTCGGCCACTGCAATCCGTCACGTTCAATACATCCCAAAAATTATGTCTCACATGCAGACGCCAAAGACACCACTGATCCGGGACACTGCTCTCAGTATCGCTACGAAATTGACAGACTTGTACAATAATCCCCCACAATACCTTCGAAGTTGTGACTGCTCACCATAAGCTATAGGAACACGTCAAACCCTGAGTCCATCGCACAATGCCAGCACAGACTTCAACGTATATGCGTGTGTGTGTGTGTGTGTGTGTGTGTGTGTGTGTGTGTGTGTGTGTGTGTGTGTGTGTGTGTGTGTGTGTGTGTGTGTGTGTGTGTGTGTGTGTGTGTGTGTGTGTGTGTGTGTGTGTGTGTGTGTGTGTGTGTGTGTGTGTGTTTAGGGGGGGGGGGTACACATTATGCATCAAAACACGCAAATGCTCATTGTGCCCGGTCTCTTGGGCCTCCAGAATCCGTAGAATGAAAAGAATTCTGAAGTAACATTCCACTCCTTATCCCACTAACCCACTCCGTCCAAGTATCATACCCGAAACTAGTTTCTGACCAAGTTTATTTATCGATTCTCTTAATAAGCATATTATGTTCACGTGTGATTAGTGTGCGCTTGTACTCTTGATGCCGTGGCTTTTTTGCTATTGGTTCATTCGCCTCGCAATTATCTCTCACCTGATCGCTCCTACCAGCTTGCCCTTCTTGCAGTCCAGGTTGTAGACAAACTCTGTTCTTGTACCGTCTAGTGTCCCATCTCTGATGGCTGCCCACTGGTCAACTCCATCCATGTCTTTCAGCTGACTCTCCGCGCTTTCTCCACCCGCAGCACTCAGAAGCGTTGGGAACCAGTCGACAACGTGAATAATGCTGCAACAACGCAGGTACACTGACGTCACTTTGCAACCGGGCGTGCCTGGATCTGAACGGCTCTTAAGCAGCTAAATGCCAGGAGTAGGTTGCCAATTTGCTTGATTAAAAAAGGCAGTTTATCACAGACAATTTTCATAGCTGTTCACTCCCTGCTGAAAGTTCGAGAAACGAGAGAGCGCGAGTTTTTCTATCTATATCCGTGATTACTTGATGTCGTGCTACTGAATCTTTACAAAAGGATTTCTCACACACACACACACACACACACACACACACACACACACACACACACACACACACACACACACACACACACACACACACACACACACACACACACACACACACACACACACACACACACACACACACACACACACACACACACACACACACACACACACACACACACACACACACACACACACACACACACACACACACACACACACACACACACACACACACACACACACACACACACACACACACACACACACACACACACACACACACACACACACACACACACACACACACACACACACACACACACACACACACACACACACACACACACACACACACACACACACACACACACACACGCGCACACACAAACGTGCAAGCGTATATTTGTAGGTATCCTTGCAGGTTTCTGCAAAGAAGCAAAATGGGCTTATAACTAAACGCGTATAAGAATGACAAAGCTGAACATGAGAGCAAATTTTATTTCCTAATATCATTCCAGCTGTTTGTTTTCATTCTCAATTGCCCTAAGCATTCCTCTAGTATGAGACTTCATTTATTTACAGTTATATAGATGTCACTTTTGTTCTAATTACATGACACGGAGAAAAATTGCATCGTTCGTGAGAAACACCTGTATTTTTGCCTGAATTCTGCTTTTGATATTTCGTTCCATTAAAAAATTATGTGTGTGTATGGGGATGGGGGTGGGGGGGGGGTGGACGCTGAGTGTTGCAGCGAATTTTTCTACGGACACCTGGATTTCATGTGTCGCACAACTTTTGAACGAACCTTCTGTCCTAGCAACTCGCTGTTGTCGTTCGCCTCTTACCAGCTACCGGGTTATCTGCTTCTTCTTACTGCACTGCGCTAGGTTTTCAAGCCGTCATCGTGCTACCGTGGCACCGTGAGACCGTGTTACTGTAGCATCGTGGCACCGTGGCAGGAGCTGCCAACTTGGGTCTCTCGTTTCACGTGCGATGGTTATGTCAGAATCAGCCTGCCAGGACCCTGGAGTTCACGTTACCCTTATAGGTCACTAAGGCACGTTCGTGCGGCTTGGTTAAAGCGGGGCTTTATATGTGGGCTGGCAGCCTACGCTATCGCGTCCTACCCTTAAAGGCGGAGCTTAAGTGTCCCACATATTTAGATTCAATAAACGCCTTTACCACCACCACCTAAAACGCCGGTGAACTTTGATGCGTTCAACGGAACGCTGGTTGTGTTTTATGCAACGCTTGGTCGCTCGCACCAAAGTTTTCGCCCGACGGTCCAGCAGTGTTGTTGTTATTGGCCTCTTGAAAAATGGCCGCGTTGAACCCGTGTATTTCTTCTTCTTCTTCTTCTTCTTCTTCTTCTTCTTCTTCTTCTTCTTCTTCTTCTTCTTCTTCTTCTTCTTCTTCTTCTTCTTCTTCTTCTTCTTCTTCTTCTTCTTCTTCTTCTTCTTCTTCCTCTTCCTCTTCCTCTTCCTCTTCTTCTTCTTCCTCTTCTTCTTCTTCTTCTTCTTCTTCTTCTTCTTCTTCTTCTTCTTCTTCTTCTTCTTCTTCTTCTTCTACTTCTTCTTCTTCTTCTCCTTCTTCTTCTTCTTCTATGGTGCCACGGTAACACGCCGACGGCTTGAAAATCTAGCGCAGTGCATGTAGCTTTCGCTGCAAAAATATACATGCAGGTCTGTCGGATAAGGATGCACTAGACGATCATTTGAGCTACAAAGCTATTTTATTTTATGCGGAATTTTTCTCGGGGCTAATTTTGTTTTAGAAGACCAGAAATTGTGAGTTCGCGAGCTAACCGGGAATTTACCATGCTATGTGCCTTCAATTTCTAAAAGACGTGCATTAAAGCTGCATTTTTGATGCGCTATTATTGAAGGGCTAGGGCCATGCAGACATGAGCAGTGTTTCGAAATAAGTTGTGTCAGCGTGTGAAGATTGTTTCTTCTTTTCCTACTGCGCAAATGTGCACTCCTGCATAAGTGAGTTAGCTATATACACACTGTAATTACATTTTGAATTCTTATCGGGCGCTCTCTATAATTTCTGTGATGGCATAAGGTGTAGTGAGGCAATGCAGCGGCGCAGCCAACATGTCATGTTTTGCTGGGCCTGCAGATTGTTTCGGTCTGCAGGGTCTGATTACTCCAGATCCAGGTACATAAAAGACACACAGCGACAGCTACCACTCCACTGTAATTTGCAAGGCGCACGGCCATGCTCCACTGTCGATACGGATACCGTCATCAATATATTTGCTTAACATTTAAACTTTCTTGAATTTCACTTTTCCAGAAAACGCATTGGCTATCAGAGATGCCACCGTCATAGGCTCGAGAATGATTTATATCAACTTTAATTATTTAATGTGCGCTGACACTGCAGCACAGGGGTGTTTTTCAGTTCACCGCCACCTAAATAAGGCCGCCGCAGCTGCCGTCATGATCGAAATTTGTGACCTTGGGATTAGGAGCCGAACACCTAAGCCAATGGGCCTTCGCGGCAATATTCTAGATTATCTTCAAATCAGACTTGTTCTTTGTCATGACAGGATATTTTTATAAAAAGAAATTGCAGTATCGGACAGACCAATGTTTTGTTTGTTTGTTCGGGTACAGTCGCTGCTCTACTCTAATAGCTATCATGGTTTATTTCGTTTAGTAGTGACCTGTATTGTTTTCGGCTTTCGAAACAAAGCCCATAACAGACCTGCATCGTTTTCATATGAGTGATAAGCATCAGTGCTGCCGTTCAAGAACTATTCTACTCTGTCCTATAACAGACATTCACAGAATACATGCCTGGAGCTGTTGCGTCCTCCGTTCCTGATCAGCGGCCCAGCCACAAAAGCGGGTACCCTGGTGCCTCCTTCAAAGAGCGTATTCTTGTTTCCTCGGAGGGGCCAGTTGTTTCCACCATACAGTATCTGGCCACCATTCTGTAAAAAGCGAACCATCTTATAGAAACACATAGAATGAACTTACCTCGAAGGGAGTAGTAGTACTTAAGTGATGCTTTGGAAGGTCACACTGAAGGGGATTTGTACAGATAAGAGTG
The DNA here is from genome assembly GCF_055883805.1 of Amblyomma maculatum. NCBI lineage: Eukaryota > Metazoa > Arthropoda > Arachnida > Ixodida > Ixodidae > Amblyomma > Amblyomma maculatum. The sequence continues at coordinate 8,807,775 of NC_139353.1, read as the reverse complement.
GCCTCGCTAATGCCGAAACGAATCTGCATGTGTTGTGCAATGATAACAGTGATTTATATTCGTCCCATACTGGGAAGCATGGGATTGCAGACTGCCATTTCAAGTGCTTCCTATCTTAGCGTGGAGGCCGCTAGGACAAGGCGTGTTAACAGAGCTCTTGAAGCTCTGGGTCGATTGCGATGTGAAATATGCTTAAAGACACCTCTTCATTTTTTGTCGCGCAAGTGGCGTTATACACTGTTGACTGAAGCTTCAACGGAAATACATCGCTTTAAAACACGCGAGCATATCATGAACAGATTTCAGTGGGGAGGGAAGCGATCGAATGCTACAACTGAACTAAAAAAAAAAAAAACAATATTCATTTGTAGGAATTGTTTGTATTGAGCAAATATATAGTATTAAGATGCTAAACCCACCGCATTGGAAGTATCCTACCAAGGTCTCAGCACCCGACGTTTGGCAAAAAACAGTGGTAAGAGATTCCTTGCAAATTCAGGAAACTCGAAATGGTTGCAAGTTGCGCCATAACTTTCAACTCTGTGAAAGATCCTTCCATTTTAAAGCGCAAAACTGAAATCGGCCCTTGCTCCTTCCATAAACTAAAATATTTATTTCCATTCATTTTGATAAATACAGTAGAATACAGTAGAATAAAAGTTGAACTATTAAATGAAGCATTCAGTTGTACAAACTTCCTTAAATCCGGCACCGACGTTCCATTGAAAATCATGCAAACTCTCTTCATTTTAACGAAATTTAGCGCATTGCTCATTTCAGTTCCATGAACATTTTCCGCGGCGTCAAGTTGGGTCTCCCAGGCCATAGTGAGCACTTCAACAAGCACGACCCGCATTGGATGCACATCCTTAGGTTGAAAACCACAATTCATTACCGCGTGACGAAAAGTGGCCGTCGTTTAGCTTTAGTCTGCATTGGCTGTTTAAATAAGCTCTTTGCCAGCCGAATCTATAGCTGGCTTTGCACGCTTAATTGACTCCACAGCCAAAGCCAGCCAAAGCCAGCCATAGACAGAGCTTCAGTCCGGAGGCCTCTTTTATGTTCAAAAAAGGTATGCGAATGCATGCTGGTTATCCAGGATCTGCTGAAGCAGTGATCTCATTAGAGAAACTGAAGGCCTTTAGCTCCCCCAGCGAACCGTCGTGCCGGACAAGGTTCACATTTAAAATAGTATAAGGCGCAAAAAACAGACAAACACAAAAGTAAGTGACGGGACGAAGCGCATTGGCGCTTCGTCCCGTCACTTACCTTTGTGTTTGTCTGTTTTTTGCGCCTTATACTATTTTAAATATGAACTAAAACCAACTAGTCCAGCAGCAAGTGCTTTTAGACTATAAAGGTTCACGAGAGTTTGGACAGCGTGAATAAATACGTTCGAGACCCCTACAGTCTTAAGTTCAAATATGCTGCAAAAGATTGTGCAATCTTCTCTTGCAAATAAGCGCAGTGACAAAAAAAAAGGGGGGGGGGGGTTAAGACACAATTCGAACACGCGATGTTTCTTGCAGCTAATGAAAACAAGCTTCACCGCGCTTATTTCGGGTAAGCGAACTTTCATTCTAACAAATGTCTTCCTAATGTCCCTTGAAGTTCCTTCAATTGATGTTTTACTGTATACTGCAAGCTTTTTATTATTTGTCGTGTTTAACGTCCGGAACCGCTACACTGGATATGAGGCAAGGCTTAGTGGAGGGATCCCAGCTTATTTTAGACCCCGCTGAGAATCTGCATAATTTGTCGATATAAAACAGCACTCAGATGCCTTTTGTGTTTCGCTTCAATAGAAACGCAGCTGCCGCAGTTGGGTTTTAACCGGGTCGTCCGACCCAGCAGCGTGGCCTCCCGATCCGCTGGAAACAGCTAAAATAATGGGCAATCCCTAGAATTATGTAATACTCTTACGTCACTAATGAAAACAAGAAGGGTGTTTCTCCACATGTCCTTCATCTTGAGCTTCTTGACGATCAGCCCCACTGCATGATCCATGACCGCCAGCATTTCTAGAGAAGAAACAATAATTTTATCGTATGTCAGGGAGGACTGATTATAAAATGTTTTTGAAACGATAGCTTCAATACACGAGGTAAAACCAAGGTCATCATGTACTTCAGATGACCTTCAAACAGCTTAGAGGTCAAGTTCGAACTTAAGCTATAACCACTTTGGGTAGCTATGTTCCCCAAAGGCCAAAGTCAAGGTCAAAGGTCGCCTGCCATGGGAAGTAGCTTAACGCGTGAGCAGTTGCGTGGTGAGACACATGCTCGCTGAGGTCAATGTATATATAGGGGCGCGCCGCGGGCCTCGGCCGGAGCCGCGCCATGGACTCTGTGGAAGAGCAACTGAGCAGCCGTGCTCGTTAGTATGGTCGGTTGGATGCATCTGAAGATCTGGAGGACACTGCGTTGTGAGCTGAAAATTTGCGGAGGAGAAGCAAAGGGACTAAAGCCAAAAGAGCGGCGGAAACGCAGGAACAACGTGAGGAGCATCTTGCGAAACGCCGTCGCGACGATGCTGCAAGCTGTGAGCGACTAGTAGCACAGATTGCCGCCGGCGCCACCGCTGCAACGAAGACAACAACAATGCAACAACAAAGGCAACAACAATGCAACAACGAAGGCAACAACAATGACCGAATTTAGCTATCGCTTTACATTAGTTTAACCGAAGCTAAAACAAAGCCATTTTTTTCCCCTATCAGATCTGTTCATTTCAGCATTTTCTAAAATTTTTCAAGGCACAGATACGTTTCATCAGTTGGCCGATCAACTCAATGCCACGCTTTGGACCTCCGCAGTAAAACAACAACAACAGCAACAACAAACAACAACAACAGCGATTTGTTTTTCTGTTGCCACGAAAAAAAAAAAGAAAACCTCATTGATATTACGGGACAAACTAGAGCAACCTAAAATCTGTTTTGACAAATAGACTGGGGAGAAACAAATATCGGCCGCTAAAGCATCTGCTTATAAGATTAAGATATAAAAAAGCTTGCTATGTTTTTGACAGAGCGCTACCGTATAGGTCGTTGGTACTTATAAAATAGCTTACCGCATATAAGTTTTCTTTTGGGGTTCCTATAGATTGAACACATCTTGCGATATTGGGTGGGAACCTGAAGTGGGGCATGCACTGCCTGGAAGGCCACGTAGAGGAACATGGGCTTGTCGGGCTGTGACTCTTCAATGGCCGACAAAACATGATTCGCTATGAGCGTCTGCAACCAGGATTCAAGACAGAAGTGTGAGGTGGTTAACTTGTTAAACCGCTGCCCCTTCTGCCGCCCCTTCCTGCGCTTTTATTCTCTTGCAATCCAATTGACCACTCTTGGAGACCATCGGTCATCCTTTTTTCACACTATATGTCCTGTCCATGCTCATTTCTTCTTGATTTCGACTAGAAGGTCAGTAACTAGTTATTTCTCTGACCCACTTTGCACGCTTCCTATCTCCTAATGTTACCCCAACCATTTTTCATTCCAGAGCCCCTGCTTTGTCTTTAACGTAAATAGAAGCCTTTTCGTTAGTCCCCGTGTTTCAGCCCCATAGGTGAGTACAGTTAAGATGCAATTGTTATACAATTTCCTTTCTAGCGAAGCCGGTAAGCTGACAGTCATAATGTGCGAGTACCTTCCAAATACCCTCCATCCCAATCTTATTCCCCAACACACACACACACACACACACACACACACACACACACACACACACACACACACACACACACACACACACACACACACACACACACACACACACACACACACACACACACACACACACACACACACACACACACACACACACACACACACACACACACACACACACACACACACACACACACACACACACACACACACACACACACACACACACACACACACACACACACACACACACACACACACACACACACACACACGTGTGTGTGTGTGTGTTCGTGCGTGCGTGTGTGTATGCGTGTGTGTGTGTGTGTGTGTCATGGGCCGCAAAGACGACGAGGCGCTATGCGCTATGGGTAAATACGATGGCAGAACCGCCAGACCTTGAGATGTGGCCAGGATTACTACACAAGTAGCAGACCAAGGGGGACAGACAAAAGTCCACCTCGGGAAGGCATCACCGCTATCAGTAGTCAGGATCCACATGGAAGGCATCACGTGTCTTGTCCGCTGTCAGTCGCCAGTGCTCCCCGCGCGATTAACACACACCGTATATTCGCCAGCGTACGCTCGTATGTTTCATGCTGTCATACGCTGTATCATGAGCCAGCGGGGCATATGCAACCAACCGGGGTTAACACGTGTCTGAGTGGCGATATCGAAACCCTGCCTTCGAGAGAAAGAAGACAGATACTGAAAAGTATAGCTGCGATAAGAAAGCAACATATGTTTCAATTAATTTAAAAAAGTTTATGCGATGATGAATTTTATGCGTGCAGGCATGCAATCTGTGCATATTAATGCATCTTATGTGGGATAATGCATGGTGTAAGCAGTAGTGCGTGCAGCTCAGAACGAGGTTTTTATTCTGTCGCACTGTTAATGCTGAGATCGCGATTACGAAGGCTTTGTTTTGTGTGTGTGTGTGTGTGTGTGTGTGTGTGTGTGTGTGTGTGTGTGTGTGTGTGTGTGTGTGTGTGTGTGTGTGTGTGTGTGTGTGTGTGTGTGTGTGTGTGTGTGTGTGTGTGTGTGTGTGTGTGTGTGTGTGTGTGTGTGTGTGTGTGTGTGTGTGTGTGTGTGTGTGTGTGTGTGTGTGTGTGTGTGTGTGTGTGTGTGTGTGTGTGTGTGTGTGTGTGTGTGTGTGTGTGTGTGTGTGTGTGTGTGTGTGTGTGTGTGTGTGTGTGTGTGTGTGTGTGTGTGTGTGTGTGTGTGTGTGTGTGTGTGTGTGTGTGTGTGTGTGTGTGTGTGTGTGTGTGTGTGTGTGTGTGTGTGTGTGTGTGTGTGTGTGTGTGTGTGTGTGTGTGTGTGTGTGTGTGTGTGTGTGTGTGTGTGTGTGTGTGTGTGTGTGTGTGTGTGTGTGTGTGTGTGTGTGTGTGTGTGTGTGTGTGTTCGTGCGTGCGTGTGTGTATGCGTGTGTGTGTGTGTGTGTCATGGGCCGCAAAGACGACGAGGCGCTATGCGCTATGGGTAAATACGATGGCAGAACCGCCAGACCTTGAGATGTGGCCAGGATTACTACACAGGTAGCAGACCAAGGGGGACAGACAAAAGTCCACCTCGGGAAGGCATCACCGCTATCAGTAGTCAGGATCCACATGGAAGGCATCACGTGTCTTGTCCGCTGTCAGTCGCCAGTGCTCCCCGCGCGATTAACACACACCGTATATTCGCCAGCGTACGCTCGTATGTTTCATGCTGTCATACGCTGTATCATGAGCCAGCGGGGCATATGCAACCAACCGGGGTTAACACGTGTCTGAGTGGCGATATCGAAACCCTGTCTTCGAGAGAAAGAAGACAGATACTGAAAAGTATAGCTGCGATGAGAAAGCAACATATGTTTCAATTAATTTTAAAAAGTTTATGCGATGATGAATTTTATGCGTGCAGGCATGCAATCTGTGCATATTAATGCATCTTATGTGGGATAATGCATGGTGTAAGCAGTAGTGCGTGCAGCTCAGAACGAGGTTTTTATTCTGTCGCACTGTTAATGCTGAGATCGCGATTACGAAGGCTTTGTTTTCAAAATAATTTCTGAGACCTCACCGTGGTGTAGACACCTTTGGCCGAGTAGTCGACTTCATCTCCATTACGATAGTCGTACCCTTTTGCTGTCGCACTAGTCTTGCCGCCAGATAGTGTGTGGCTGAAGTAGTCCTGTCCACCCACGTAAAAGCCTCGGAAAGCGTCGAAGCCACGGCGGGTCGGTGTCAGAGACTGGTTACAATAGCCCAGATGCCACCTGCGACCAAATAAGTCCTCATGGGGAGCATATATTTCAGGCCAGTATATGGCAGCTAATGGTATGAATGAAGTTAGTTCAAGTTTTTGAAGCGATTATGGAGTGGCGTTCAAGTCTCTGGCCTGAAATTAACCGCTGCCACCAATTTTTACGCATAGAGTCGTATTCTATAGACTTGTGCGCTTATACCAGAAACCAATGACCTAGGTTACCCAACCGCAATGGTAAAAACAGTTCGTTCCAAGGTATATATTGGACCCCGATGCATTGAATTAATGTTTCTATCAAAGAAACTGAACATTAATTTAAAAACGTAGTCAGAAGTGAAGCCATATGAGCGCGTTTATCGAAGTCGTATTCAGCAAGATGTTCGATATATCGAACTGCCCTCAAGCGGTGCTTCTTCGAACGGCACTCGTTGATTACTTTCTGCGTGGAGATATGGCCTGCTGACAAAACCAACTAGCCCTATGAAACTGCTTGATGAGGGCAACGTGAGGTATGCTGCAGGGTGGCCTTCAGTCTCCTTGTGCCTGCTTACCACGCCATATCGCTGTCATGCGGTGAAGTCAACCTACCTAAAGCCTAACGGCAAAGGCTTGTACGGCTGCCGAAAGCGTCACAAAAAACAACCGTACTGCAATTTTGTGAGATCATTCTATTTAGCGTGTAATCGTAGCACAACTATTTATCTTATGATGGGCAGGGGCTATATCCAAAGCTGACTTCGCTGCGCCTTCGATGAGAAGAAGTTTAGACTTAGCAAAGACAGGCGAGCGTTGTGCTACCGACACGTCGACGGGCTGCACGTCACCTCAAGAAGGGATTGATTAGCTTAGGTGCGTGTATTCCTGCTTCTAAGTTACAGATAAGTTTATGAAGTGTCATTTATATGAAGTTAATGATTGACTTATCGAACTACTTTCGCGATAGCTTTCAAGTTTGGCATATATGAGTATAAAACATACTCAGGGAGAATGAGCTCATTGAAAATTGTGACGTTAATTACTCAAAGCAGATTTTTTTTTTTTTTTGGTGCCAGTGATGCTACCAGCTCAGTTTGGGGCACTAGGTCAAACTTCAATCCCACATTTCATTTAGTTGTATTTCATACATTAGTTTTATGCAACATCAGATATTGGGATATTGTTGTCTTCATATGTGTGTCCGCGGATATACCTCTGGAGTACCGGAGAGGTGCGATTTTTTTTTCTTCTATAACATCTCCAAGATGTATGATTCTACCAGGTTGTACACTTGTTTCGTATTGTGCACAAGTGTGTTACTGTTAGGGTATTGTGTTACTCTACCTTTTGCCCCCCGTAGGTCGGACGAGTGCAATTATACTATTGCTTATGACATGCTTACGACGCAAGTGCGTAACAGTGAGTACAGTATGCTGCAACATATGAAATCGAAACCTTGACTGACAGTGCGTTACAAAAAGCTTGAATCACTTGTAGTTTACCTTGATTACTTTAAAACTCTTCTCAGCTTCAGTAGACACGCCGATCTCTAATCGTAGCCTTCACTTTTCGGAGCATTTCCCTATATCTCGCACTCTTGTAGGGAATGCTACACGACGGGAATGAAGATATCAGGAGCCGATTTTTTTTCATGTTGTGATTTCCTCCTTAAACCCAACGTAACCAAAAACCACACAGTTCCTGCGTGACGCAGAAACGAAATGTAATATATGCGTATAATGCCTATCTGCGGTACACCATCGAACAAAGATCGCAAAGACCGCAAAGATCGAACTCACTTTCCAAAGGCGTGAGTGGTGTACCCTGTCCGCTTGAGTTCTTCGGCCAGAGTAGTGACCCCCAGGGGCAATCCGTTGGGCTCGAGGGTGCGGATCCCATGGCTCTGCGCATATAAAGGCGGTGCACGGTAACAGTTCTATTATATTCAAAACCGCGAAGGCCCATTGTCTAGTGATTCAGAGGACACGAAGCCCACCTAACCTTGTAACGGGCCACGAGGCAGGGTACATATTCATAAAAAAAAATGGTTAGAGCTTTAGATGGCTTGAATCTGGTTGTATGAGTTAAGGCCCTGTTAAGCGTGGTTGTACTAGTAATGACGGTTTAAATTAGGAGGACGCTCGAGTTTCGCCTTGTAAACGCGATAGCACCTTTAAACAGCCTTTTCACTCCGCGTTTTTTTTTTTCTTTGTATGCTTTATGTTGGTTTTGGAGGAAAAGAAGGACATTATCTCTCTCACTTTTGGGCGGGCCCCTACACCTAATTAGGTCAGGGACTTAGCCTTTTCATTCCGCGATGTCTTATCTTTTTTGTTTAAATTGGCTTCTGGGGAAAGAGAGGCGCGGTACTGTCTTCTCTCAAGGTCATTCGGACCCAGTTCAAAGTCATTCGGACCCAGCGAGGTATAATCTGATGATGCACTTCGAGTAAACGAATTGAAGGAACGGTTTCGGCACTAATTACACTTATTACCATACGTCCCGTATAACAGCTAGCTGTTCTGTATTGCAAATGAGCGTTTGGCGCATGCGCAGTACCGCTCTAGCTCACCATCTGAACCATTGAGTTTCTTACCCTTGGTAAGAGTAAGAAAACTCTATGGTCTGAACAGAGTGGGGGCGTCAATATGTTCTGCTCAATCTCTGTCCACGTGGTTCAGCCTTAAGAATTTGCCAGTGGCGCCACATCGCGTTCAGCAATCGGATCAAGCGAGCCCGTGAACGATTGAATTGCCGTCTGTAGGCATTATGATATAGGTGGATTGAGCTGAGAATCGTTAAGCAGAGGGTGCTACCTCAAAGACTTTCTAACGCTCGCTTCCGTCGGAGATCGGCATTAATAACCGCGTTTTACTGCTGTCGAATCAGAGGCACGCTCACGACGTCCTGCGCATCGCTTACTCGACCTATTTACATTTGGAGTTTAGTCGACTGACCGAAAAAAAACAAAAAAAAACGAGGACCACAGAAGGGAGCAAGGGTGGAAGAACGGGCTAGTTGGTAAATCATCTTGGAAAGCAAACTAGCGCACTTCAAAACACAGACACAGGAAGGGAACGACAACGCAGCGCTGATGTTATCGTTCCCTTCCTGTGTCTGTGTTTTGAAGTGCGCTAGTTTGCTTTCCAAGAAGGGAGCAAACTGGGAGAGTACGAATAATTACATGGCGTAGAAAAGCAGCTTGAAGAAATGATTAACGCAGTGATGCAGACATTTGGCAAGACAGCTGAAAGCTATGACTGTCTTGAGAAACAAAAAAAGGACAACAGTTGTGCCCGCATTGGATTTGCCGGAATGAATTCCTATCAACTCTGCCCCAGTACTTTTGCACTGCACATTGCGACGGAACATATCCGCGGCGAGTACCTTCGACAACAGTATACGGGATTCATTTTATGGAGATGTTTAAAAAAAGCCCCGGAGAATATGCCGTATTTTCGCGATTATAACCCCCCCCCCCCCCCCCCTCTTTCCATAACTTCGAAAAGTTTATAAAAAAAGTTTGCATGCGAATCCAAGCACCCCCTCTCATATTTTTGCGAGGAAGAGAGCCTAGACAAGGCTTCCAGAGCGCTTGGTCGCTCAGTCGAGCCGGAGCCGCTGGAGACCCGAGGTGGTACGGTGTCCGCGGCGCGACCTCCTGCTTCTTGTGTTGTTGAGATCTGACAATGTACGATAGATGACGACCCAGGACGGCAAAAGCCGGTCGAAAGCGACCTAGATTACTCTATCAGAGTGTTTTGACGTGGCAATGGAATCGGCGGATATCGGCAGGTTTCACAGGCATCGCGGGTCAACGTTAATTTGTTTGGTATTAATTGTGCGGCATGCCTAACGGAAGTCGGAATGAGTTCGCTGTCACAGCTTGAACTTCAGGAGCCCTGCAGTCGCGTTTGCGGAAGGTGTTTGCCAAACAAAACGTTATTTCTCGCGCCCATCTCCTCAATATATCGACGTGCAAAAAAGGGGGCGGGGTATTTTCGATTTATCAAATCTAAGCGCCCTGCCCCCCCCCCCCCCCCCTGCTTTTCTGTCTCCCTTATTTGAGCATCGCGATTGTGAAAAAAAGGTGTTGCTCAGAATCGAGTAAATATGGAATACAAGGAGCAAGGAGGTTAATGCAACTACTCTTAAGAAAAAGAAACTTCGTTCACGTTAAGCTTTAAGATTTCCGAACAAAGAGTTATTAAACTTTGTGAACACCTATAATGTCATATAAGATCGACCTATTGCTGATCGGTTATAAGCAAATCAAATTAATTGATTCTCTCCTCGCCTGCAATATGGTCATGCACTTAAGCGCGAGAAGCTCATTCACACTATTAGGGCGTGACCGAAAGAAAATATCTCGCGACAATTCAGGCCGGTGTCTTTAAGCTACGGTCCATTCTATTATAGGTATTAATATGTGTTTACCTATAGACGTGAATGCTGCTCGAACAAACTGTATAGCTTACTGTAATGATATTTCCCACTTGTATCTGACAGGGTCAACCTGTGTGTCACGCGTGCTTTCTAATTATATTGAAGATGCAATTTCTTGCTACGTCCTACTGCAGTGGCTTGTTTTCTACCGTCTTCGTACTGCCTTCCAAAATCTCACCTCCGGCCCTCTAGCTGCATGCGGCGGTAAGAATTGTAGGTTTTCAGTGTGGGTGACAAAGAAGCGAATTCGGAAGAGCTGTCGTAAATTCACAAATAAAGCGACGCAGCCTAGCATGTTCGCATGTGTGACTTCAGTGTCCTCCAGACAGACTAACAACACATTCACGTTCGCACAGAATTATATTCTGAAGTAGTAACAGGTGCGCCGTGGCGGTCTGAGTAAGCAGCTAACAAATTTTCATGTACCGGCAAAACACGGGCTAGCGAGCGCTCGTAGCTCTGGAGCCATCAGAACCGCTGAGAGACAACAAAAAAATTTACATCTTTTTCTCACTTCAGCCTTGTTTTATCAAACCTTTGTGCTTGCTTCAAATTACTCGGGAAGGGACAACCACGTCGTTTCTTTCTTTCTTAGCCAGTGCTTCGCTTTTAGTTGCCAGTTGAAAATTCATCCGAGAGGGATGCGTGGACGCACCTGAATTCCCAGTTTGTACGGATAGCGTCCAGTCATCAGAGCGGCCCTGGTTCTGAAAGAAAACGACACAATGCTCACGTGTCTTCAATCACTGCATGAAAGGAAATAGGCCCACAGGCATTACCATTCCTGATATTTTTGGAGCTCTGCATTATACAGCATGACTGAGTCTCTAAGGATTCCATTAGCCACTCTGCCATACATCAACGCTGCAGTTATTTTACGCGCGATTTTGTGATGGACCGCCCTCGGACTGAACTGAGTGTTTTAAATTGGCCAATGAATAACGTATCATGTGTTGTTTTTGTCAGTTTGGTGCTAATACACCCCTGTTACACTACTGACCCCATCTGCCATTATTTTGCTAAATAAAACATCACAAATATCTTTTCTAAGTGCGTACATGGCCCTTCAGTATAGATGCCGGACAGGAGAGCATGCTGCCCGACTTGTTAAAGCACAACTTTATTGTGGAAAAGAAAGGGGGGGGGGGGGAGGGTTAGGGAAGGTGGTCAGCAAGTGGTCGCTGGCCTTTACTTCATTCCTCGTGAGAAGGGAGGGATCAGGTAGGAGTTTTCTGGAAGGTAGATGGGCCCAAAAATCACAAAGTAAATGGTTTAATGATGCTTTTTCACCGCAGAAGCAACATGTCGGGCTAATGTTTTGATTCACGCTTTCTTCACAAACGATATCAACCAGTCGGGTCCCCAAATTTTGGCAAGATGCAGAGAACAGTTGACGGAGGTTGGGGACATGACTGGTTGATATCGTGTGTTGTGAAAATGTCAGTGTGAAGGCTATAGAAGCGGGAACGAAAGAAAATATTTTTTTTTTTTCACGAACTAACCAACTTTTTCAGTGACTTTACCGCAGAGCGGTAGGAGCAGAGCAGGCACTGTGTTGTGTAGCTTTCCCGACGAAATTACCCAAGCCCTTTACTAGTGGTATAGTGACTCCGAGAAGCGCCAGGTTTGTTGTTGTCCACCAAGCATTGTCAGACACCGGCCTTTATAAGCAAGGCGGGATGATCAATGGCAAAGAGTTGAAATAATGCACTGGGAAAGCAGCTGCTGCAAAACATTGCTTCATCGAACTCTGCCATGTGGACAGAGGCGAAAAGAAGAAAAAGAATATTGTTTCTGCTTTCGTAGGAGGCGAGGAAGATAACGCAATCGGAATAAAAAGAGCGCAGCATCGTCAGATACGGTTCTGATGGGCTGAAACAGCTTGTGACAGAGCCTGTCTGACTGTATAGTATGAACAATATATATATATATATATATATATATATATATATATATATATATATATATATATATATATATATATATATATATATATATATATTGTTCATAATATATATATATATTATAGAGCGAAGGGTACATATATATATATATATATATATATATATATATATATATATATATATATATATATATATATGACAGAGCTGTGTGCGCTGTTCCAAAGGAAACAGCAGAGCTCGCCGAGCACCGCACGAAGTTACTGTAGCACTGCACCTGCGGCGTGTGTTGTTCCCATTTTTAATAGAACTTCCGGGCGGGTCTATTCGTCCTGTTTTCCTCCACAGGCCACATTTAATAGAGAGAGGGTGTTTCACAGTCCCTGTGGGAACGAGCTCCATATCTCGATCTGCTGTTTGTGTGTGAAAGCGCGTGTACTGCACTGAAAGGAAAAAAGAGAAAATAAAAGAAATGCGGCTGCGTAAAATCATGCTCACATTAAAGCTTTTGCGCTAGGCTCATATTTATTTTGATTTTGGTCGACACCAAGACTTCCCACCTTTCAGTGGGGTTTGCTCCAGTATCATCGCCGCAGCAGTACCGTGCGCATCATCACGAGTTTTACAACGATTGTGAAGGCGCGGCAGTAGCCGCCGGAAATCGTAAGACTTTCCTCTCACCATACTATATCTTTATTATAAGTTGTGCCTCACTAACCGCAAGGTGGTTTCTGCCAGCTCCTTGGTGAGTTCTTTGGATTTCGTTTAAACTATGCCGCCGGTATATATATATATATATATATATATATATATATATATATATATACATTTCTAATCTGGATCCACATGTTTTCCAGTTATTAAATTAAAATTGGTTCACAGGAAGGGAAAGGCGCAGTAACTGTCACACTTGCTCTGTGGACACCCGAACCGCGCCGTAAGGGAAGGGAGGAAGGTGGGAGTGAAAGTGGAAAGAGAGATAGGGGAGCCGTAGTGGAGGGCTACGGAGTAATTTCGACCACCTGGGGATCCTTAACGTGCGCTGACATCGCACAGCACACGGACGCCACTTCGTTTCGCCTCCATCGAAACGCAGCCGCCGCGGTCGGATTCGAACCCGGGAACTCCGGCACAGTAGTCGGGCGTCTTACCACTGCACCACCCCGGCGGGGCAATGTTTTCCAGTTATAAGTGCAGCTTTTCAAAAAGTTGAAAGTACAACTGGAATGTTCGTGGAATGGGTGTAGCGTTACCAAAGGCTGTAACATGTAATTTGAGCAATGCGCTCTCTCCTTGTCGAACTGGAGTCAGTTCTTGTGTGCACAAGGGAATATGTTAATGCCATTCAAATAGTTCAGTTGACTTCATGTAAAGAGTACCTCCTGTTAAGCTTCCTACTGTATTTATTTATTCATATACTTTGAAGACTCATTGGGACACTCAATTGCAAGTAAACTTTTGTCTTCTTTCCTGTATGGTTTCCCGCATTACCTTTTAGGCTAAGTATAATAAGTCGTAAAGCCAAGGGGACATCTACAAGAAATTTTGAGCCAAACATTTACCATTTAGCTAGGGACGACAAAGCTTTCTCAACGCAAATATTTCTCATAACACAGATGTCAAATGCAGCTCTTAGGATTTTGTATTTAAATAAAAGCTCACGGGTCGGTTACCCTCAAGTTACACCCCATATCTGGAGCTCTATAAAGCTTCCATGCAAACTATCTTTGGTCGATTTATTTGCTTTTCTCTTTCCTCGGAGCTTTTCACTATTTCTCGCGGTCACCTTTATCGTTTCCGGGCATCTGTGGCCGCCTACGATTCTTGCTGGTTTCACCTCTTCTGAAAGTATCCACGAGAGTGGAAAACGTCAACTTGATGACCTGTATCTGATAATCTGTAGCCCTCTACACATGCTGCCCTTTGCAAGGTGTAGTGCGTGGCCTGAAAAGTTGTTTCCTGCTATGTAGACCTTTCAGGGAAGCATCACATAAAAAGGACCGCATATGTTAGTAATTCGAATGTGAAATTTCCATTTCAACAGATTCCGGTTTACTTAGAAAGACCCTGCTGCTTATTTCATTCCTCTGCTCTCTTACGGCGTGGTTCAGGTGTCCACAGAACGTGTGACATACTGCGCCTTTCCTTTCCCGTGAACCAATTATTATTATTATTATTATTATTATTATTATTATTATTATTATTATTATTATTATTATTATTATTATTATTATTATTATTATTATTATTATTATTATTATTATTATTATTATTATTATTGCTGCTGCTGCTGCTGCTGCTGCTGCTGCTGCTGCTGCTGCTGCTGCTGCTGCTGCTGCTGCTGCTGCTGCTGCTGCTGCTGCTGCTGCTGCTGCTGCTGCTGCTGCTGCTGCTGCTGCTGCTGCTGCTGCTGCTGCTGCTGCTGCTGCTGCTGCTGCTGCACAGGGTACAGCGCACGCACCTCGTTGAACACAACCAGCGTTCGCTTGAACGCATCAAAGTTCACCGCCGGGGTGGCGCAGTGGTTACGACGCTCGACTACAGTTCCCAAGGACGTGGGGATTAAGGTTGGCTGTTCCTGGCCCTACGAGGCTGCGAGTGGTAGGTCAACGCTCCTTGCGGCGGTTGTTGTTGTGGCTGTAGGAAGCAGGAAAAAAAAATGTACGGGCCTGCTACTGGCTCCACCTCCGCTGCCTCGTGTGGACAGAAGAGGAAAATAGTGAAGAAAGAAAAAGAAGGAAAGAAATACGCGCGCCGCAACAACCATCGTCCACCACCTAAGCGGTGGCAGATGCACTGACGGCCTACAACAGATAAAAATTCGGTGGCCGGCTAGCCCCAGCCGCAAGCGGCGTTGACCTACCATCCCAGCTCCATAGGGCCAGGAACAGCCACCCTTCACCACCTCTCCCCCTTCTCTTGCGGCGGGGGCTAACCTGCCACCGAATTTTTATTGCGAAAGCACTTTTCTGCCGTCGATGGAGGTCGTTCCTTCGCTCCGGCGCACCACGTGACAGCGTGACGTCACGACCAGAGGAGAGCAAGGGCTCCAACTCGTCTCTTCGGCCGCAGTCGTTCCTTCGCTCGGCGCGGCGGCTACCACCACGGCCGGCTTCGAGGGAGAGAGCGCGCGAGAGAGAGAAGAGAGAAACGCGCTCTCCCTCGAGACCGGCCGTGCTACCACGTGACGGCCTCCTCGGCCCGCCGCTTGAGTGCGCTCTCTAGGAGAGGATAATCCGGGCGCCGCAGACGCGTTCCGCTTAATCATGTCTGAGAAGTTGTACAAGGCGTCGCTGGAACAAGGTCCGGTCTCCCTGTGTTCAGCCTGCTATCACAGCGGGGACCTTAAACGCAGTTGGCATAGTGTTCGGTGACTGCTGTGTGCGTGTCACCACACGACTGCCCCCTTGCCAGGGTATGGCCGTCATCCCAAAACAAAAACCTCCGCCTCCCGGACATCCGGGAGGGGGGGGGGGACGTGCCGGGGATGATGTATGAATGATGACGGGCAGATAGGTTATGTGAGACCTTGAGGTGCGATGCCTTCTGGTGCCAAACCTCCTCCCATCTGACAACGGCACGACGTGCTGCGCGCAAACGCCGGCGCCGTGCCGAGGAGACAGATGAAGAAAGGCAAGAGCGGTTGGCTAAGCAACGGGCCTATGCCGCAGAATGGCGAGCCCGGCGGCGTTCTACAAGTTCACTGAGCGAGAGTAGTTTCATGGACTCTCTGAATGCCGAAGAATCATCTATGAGTAGTGCAGAGCGAGAGTACTACCCGATCAACGTTGTACCCGATGAGGTAGCGGTCTAGACTTGGTGATGTAAGACATTCGGATGACTATATATTTACCAGTGTTCAGACCAAGAGTCACTACTTTACGGACCACCAAAGCGTGTTCATTGGAATAAACAAACAGTAGAAACCATGTTGTGTCCAGAGTAAATCATTTAGTTCCAAAAAAGGCGGAGCCATGCCAAACCACCAGCAGAGCCAAGTGCAGCCAGGGAGGTATTTCTTTCGCAATCATTCAGGCTTAACCAGAGCTAAGCTATCTAAGCCACAGCTAATTTTTTATCTGTTGTAGGCCGCCATTGCAAGCGCCACCGCTTAGGTGGTGGACGACGGCTGCTGCGGGACGCGTCTTTCGCTTCCTCTTCTTTTTCTTTCTTCTCTACTTTCTCTCTTCTGTCCGCACGCGGCAGAGAAGGTGGCTCAGCGAGCCCTGCCGGGGTGGTGCAGTGGTAAGACGCCCGACTACTGTGCTGGAGTACCCGGGTTCGAACCCGACCTCGGCGGCTGCATTTCGATGGAGGCGAAACGAAGAGGCGTCCGTGTGCTGTGCGATGTCAGCGCACGTTAAAGATCCCCAGGTGGTCGAAATTACTCCGTAGCCCTCCACAACGGCTCCTCTTTCTCTCTTTCCACTTTCACTCCCATCTTCCTCCCTTCCCTTACGGCGCGGTTGTGGCGTCCACAGAAAACAAGTGAGACAGTTACCGCGCCTTTGCCTTCCTATAAATAAATCAGTTTTTTTTAAATCAGGTGGCTCAGCGAAACGAAGAGGCGTCCGTGTGCTGTGCGATGTCAGCGCACGTTAAAAATCCCCGAGTGGTCGAAATTACTCCGTAGCCCTCCACTACGGCTCCTCTTTCTCGCTTTTTCTACTTCCACTCCCACCCTCCTTCCTTCCCTTAAGGTGCGGTTGAGGTGTCCACAAAAATAAGCGAGATAGTTACCGCGCTTTTCCTTTCCTATAAATCAATCAGCTACAGAGCCAGTAGAAGGCCCGCGCATTTTCTTTTCCTTCTTCCAGTGCCACGACAACAACGACCACCTGGGGATTTTTACCATCGAGTGACATCGCACAGCACACGGCCGCTTTTCTGTTTCGCCTCTCAGGATCGAACCAAGGAACTTCGGCACGGTAGTTGGGTATCAACCACTGCATCACCACGGCGGGGCTTACACGAAAGGAAAGGTGCAGTATCTGTCAAACTTGTTCTGTGGACACCTGAACCACACCGTAAGGGAAGGAAGGAAGGTGGGAGTGAAAGCGGAAAGAGAGAAACGGGTGCCGAAGTGGAGGGGGTCCGGAGTAATTTCGACCACCTGGGAATCTTTAACGTGCGCTGACATCGCACACTCGCGGAATGTTGCGACTCTTGGAAGAAGGAAAACGGGCAGAGGTATATTATTTTCTAATACTTTTGGGTAGCCTAACAATAATATATTGCCACCTCGGGGTTTGAGGCAGCGCTTGAAAGACGAAGTTGACTCTCGTGCGCTTCTTCTAGCTAGGACTGTGGACTCTTGACTCTGTCTCTGTGTTACCGTTTCTCGTGAACCCCTGTCTTGACTGTGTGTCTCTGCCCCGTTACCGTATCCCATAAATTCCTGTCTTCGTGACAGTTTTGGTGGAGCCAGCTGGGTAATTGGCCTCTCAATGTCGCACACCCCTCCGCGAACCAACTACACGCCAGTACATCGCATCAGCCGGAGAAACCTGGGCCTTCCTCCCGAACACGGGAACTTAAGAGTCCAATTCAACAACGAGTCTCCGGCCAGCCACGCAAATCACTGCGTTGGTCATGCAAGGTACTCCTGTTTACCTTGAAAACACCCGAGTGCCGAAATTGTTCCATGGCACTGCGCATGAAGACGTTGAGGACTGGCTAACTCAGTTCGAACGCGTGACATCCTTTAATCAGTGGGACGACAACTTGAAGTTACGGTACGCCATTTTCTGCCTGGAAGACCATGCTTTGGCATGGTATGAGAACCGAGAAGGCACATTAACATTGTGGCTTCAGTTCTGCCGTCTTATCATAGCGGCGTATGTCAGCTTGGATAGGCGCGAACGAGCAGAACGTGCTCTATTGTCTCGGATACAGATGCCAAACAAGTCCGTCATGATGTATGTTGAGGACATGACGAAACTATTTCGACGTGCGGATCCCAACATGTCTGAAGACAGAAAGCTGTGCCACCTGATGCGTGGGTTAAAGAACAGCTTTTTACTGGTCTTGTGCGTAGCCCACCAACTATAATTACCTCATTTTTAACAGAGGCGGTCACAATGGAAAAGATGCTACACCAGCGCTAGGCTGTCTACGACAGCCCAATCCTCGCTACGACTGCTGCCGAGCCTCCTACAGCTGTTGTAAGCAATACCGACCATCTCCGAGAACTTATTCAGCAAGTCGCGCAGACATCTCTGCATGTTGCTGAAACTCAAGGTACCCATGTTCCTGATTATCCTCGTCCGACTTACGCCGACATTCTCCGACGCCCAGTTCCAGCCCAAGCTCCGTTGTCTACACTACCACCAACCCAGTGCTTGCCCGTCCAGCAGCCAACGCAATACATTTCTATACAGCAACCAACGCGGTATGTGCGACCACCGCGACACATGCGACGAACGGACGTCTGGCGGGCCCCTGACAGCCGCCGCCTTTGCTATCCCTGTGGGGAACCTGGTCACATTTTCCGGTGGTGCCCTTACCGGGAACTCGGACCGGATGTTTTTATGCCAACGTACCTAGACGCGCGTTCGGTCAACGACCTCGTGACATTGGAGACAACCTCGCACAAGAGAGCCTCCCGATTGCACGCCGACAATCCAGGTCTCCATCCCCACGTCGGCCATCACCTTCAACAGGTGACTTTCCGCGAGTACCACCTGGTCGCTCGCCAAGCCCCCGCCAGGAAAACTGAGTAGAGCGACCTCCGTGGGCGGGGCCACTAAATTTCAGCACAAAGACGTCCCCCCAATGAGAACAGATATTGATTTTGGAGCGGAAACGACAGCATTTGGTTCACGAGAAAGGCTATGGCTGGACATTTCTAAAGGATGGCTTTTTGGGCTTGTTGGTGCGTGAACATAGCGAGACTGTAGCGCAAAGCAGACAGGACACACGAGAAGAACGAACAACACGAGCTCTGTGTGCATCGGTGGTCATTACGTCAGCGCTTTAGAGGATACCGGAGCAGACTTTTCGATTTTGAGTGGGAAACTGGCAGCGCATCTTAGGAAAGTTATGACACCATGGTGTAGCACGCAGATACGCACGGCTGGGGTGCATGTATTTACTCCTATTGGACAGTGCACAGCTAGAATCCACATTCGTACAACTTTTGTAGTCAGCAGCACCGTTCTCCGGGAATGCTCTCGTGATTTGATTCTAGGTGTGGATTTCCTGCGGGAATATGGCGCCATCATCGATCTGAGATAGCGAATGGTCTCGTTCTCAACGGAGAAAGCGGCTGCCAGCCCCACCGACGTACATGCGCCCTATGAGTTTCAGCCGAGTGCGTTTCAGTGCCTCCTCGCTCCAGCGTGTTTGTGAGTGTTGTGTGCGACGGGCTACGTGACGGACCGATAACTGCTGATAGAAATTGTTCGCTTGTATTTTCTCATGGCATCTGTGCAGCTCGAAGCTTAATTATTCTCAGCACTGGTCATTCTAAGCTTCTCGTCCCGAACTTCACGAATGAATCTCACCACCTCTATCGCTCTACTGCCATCGTGTTCGCCGAACTGTTAAACGAGGTTTCCGAATGCTTGCGTCTGACATTATTGATACTCCTGGTGTTCTAGACCCCATCGCAGTTAGCAGTGACCTTTCTGCCTGTCAACAACGTGGCCTGCGTGCCTTACTGCTGGAGTACGCCCCGTGCTTTGCCTCATCATCGAAAGTCCGGCAAACTTCTATCACCAAGCATCTTAACGTCTGACGATGCCCGACCTATTCGACAGCATCGGTACCGTATTTCGGCCAAAGAACGTGAGGCAATTTGGACACAAGTCCAGGAAATGCTTAATGATGAAGTTATTCAGCCGTCTAAAAGTCCGTAGTCGTCGTAAGTCATGTTGGGTAAGAAAAAAGGATGGCAGGCTGCGTTTTTGCGCTGATTACAGGAAACTGAATGACATCACAAAAAAAAAAAGACGTATATCTATTGCTCTGTAGCGACGATTCACACGAACGACTTCGCAACGCCAAGTTCTTTTCCTCCATCGATATAAAAAGTGGGTATTGGCATATAGAAGTTGATGAGCGCGATCGGGGAAAGACTGCCTTTGTCACACCCGATGGCTTATATGAATTTAAAGTATTGCCTTTGGGTCTGTGTTCAGCGCCAGCGACATTCCAGAGAATGATGAACACCGTACTTCCTTGTCTTAAATGGCAAACCTGTTTGGTTTATTTGGACGACGTCATCGTGTTGAAACGTTTGGCCAACATCTTAAACGGCTGCGAACGGTATTGGACGCTCTTCGCTCGGCCGATTTGACACTCAAACCGAAAAAATGTTCCTTTGGATATCAACAGCTGAAATTTCTCGGTCATGTGGTTAGCGCGCTGACGGTGTCCGGCCTGATTCTGACAAAACAGCCGCTGTAGTCAACTTCCCCATTCCTACCACGAAGAAAGCAGTCGCGCGTACTATCACCGTTTCATTGCTGATTTTGCCAAAATTGCAGAACCCTTGACGCGCCTGACATCTGATGACGACCCATATGGCTGGTCTTCCGAGCAGTAGGAGGTATTCACCGAGCTGGGCCAACGGCTGCACAACCCTCCCGTCCTTGCACGGGCGTGCTACTGGCTCTGTAGCTGATTTTATTTATAGGGAGGGAAAGACGGCGGTAACTGTCTTACTTGTTTCCTGTGGACACCTCAACAACATCGCAGGGGAAGGGAGGAAGGTGGGAGATAAAGTGGAAAGAGAGAAAAAGGAGCCGTAGTGGAGGGCTACGGAGTAATTTAGACCACCTGGGGATCTTTGATGTGCGCCTGGTACAGGTGGGTCTCCGCCGCTTGCGGCAGGAGGCTAGCCTGGCGCCGAATTTTTATCTGTTCTAGGCCGTCATTGCATACGCCACCGCGGGTGGTGGACGACGGCTGTTGTTGCGGCGCGCGTCTTTCTTTCCCTCTTCCTTTTCTTTCTTCTCTATATTCTCTTCTATCTGCACGAGGCAGCGGAGGTGGCTCAGCTACAGAGCCAGTAGCAGGCCCGTGCATTTTCTTTTCCTTCTTCTACAGCCACAACAACAACAACAACAACGCTGACATCGTACAGCACACGGACGCCTCTTCGTTTCGCCTCCATCGAAACGCAGCCGCCGAGGTCGGGTTCGAACCCGGGTACTCCGGCACAGTAGTCGGGCGTCTTACCACTGCACCACCCCGGCGGGGCTCTGTAGCTGAGCCACCTCCGCTGCCTCGTGCGGACAGAAGAGAGAAAATAGAGAAGAAAGAAAGGAAGAGGGAGAGAAAGACGCGCGCCACGAAAACAGCCGTCGAACGCCCCGCCGGGGTGGTGCAGTGGTAAGACGCCAGACTACTGTGCCGGAGTTCCCGGGATCGAATCCCGGCCTCGGCGGCTGCGTTTCGATGGAGGCGAAACGAAGTGGCGTCCGTGTGCTGTGCGATGTCAGCGCACGTTAAAGATCCCCAGGTGGTCGAAATTACTCCGTAGCCCTCCACTACGGCTCCTCTTTCTCTCTTTCCACTTTCATTCCCACCTTCCTCCCTTCCCTTCGGCGCGGTTCGGGTGTCCACAGAGCAAGTGTGACAGTTACTGCGCCTTTCCCTTCCTGTGAACCAATTTAACTTTAACTTTCACCACCAAAGCGGTGGCGGGTGCAATGACGGCCTACAACAGATAAAAATTCGGCGGCAGGCTAGCCTCCTCCGCAAGCGGTGGTGATCTACCTGTCCCAGCCCCATCAGGGGAGTACACCCCACCCCGGCGGGGCACTCGCGGAATCCCGCGCGCTACAATCGTCCTTACAGTAGAGAAGAATTGGTTTACAAGAAAGGTTAGGCGCAATAATTGTCACAGTTGTTCTGTGAACATCTGAACCGCGCTGCAAGGGAAAAGATGAAGATGGGAGTGAAAGTGGAAAGAGAGAAATGGGAGCTGTAGTGGAGTGCCGCGGAGTAATTTTGTTCACCTGGGGATCTTTAATGAGCACTGACATCGCACAGAGCACACGAACGCCTCTCCGTTTCGCCTCCATCAGAACACAGCTGCCAGCGGTCGAGATTCCGAGAACTCGGGAACTCCGGCACAGTAGTCGGGCGTGTTAGCACTGCACCACTGCGGCGGGGCAGAATTATGATATGCATTTGACGATCCTGAGAGTGGCGCAGTTGAATAAAGCGCTCTACTGGGGATTCGAGGGATGGAGGTTCGGATTCCCGCTGGAGACGGGATTTTCAGGATTTGTATTTTTATGATGACGTCCCTAGGATGACTGATAAGTGAAATCTCGCGGTATCCCATGGACTCTCTTAAAGAGTGGAACCCTTCTCGAGGACACTCGCTGCTTACTAACGCACGAACACGTTCACGAGTCATGAGCCAATAAAGGTTAGCCTTAATAAAAAGCTCCGGTGGTGTGACGGCAACAGAAAGCGCTCTAACTATATATTTCTCCCTTTTAAATCTCTTTCTTACTTAAAGGCTTGTATGATCCATGTATCGGTAACCACAACGACCGCCTCGCGAATCATTTTCCCGCGGTACACAAATCGTGCTTACGGTGTACATGTTGGTAAGGCGTAGTGCTGATCCAGGATGACCCCTTCCTTTGCCAACTGCTCCAAGATGGGACTCTCCATTCTCTCATTGTGCCAAGAGACATCGTTCCATCCTGCAAAAAAAAAAAAAGGATTATAGGGGCCACCTAAGCTGCGTCTTGAAGGGCATGACGCGATAACGTAGGCTACCAGCCCACATATAGGACCCCGCTTTAACCAAGCTGTATGAACATGCCTGCGTGTCCTATAGCAGTAATGTGAATGCAAAGGTCCCGACCGGCTGATTCTGATGTCATCATCCACCTATGCGGAAGAAGAGGCCCGAGCTGGTACCTCCTGCTGAACCGTAATGTCAGGCAGCCCTACGTCTAGTGTTCGGCCATGTGAGCTGCAAGCTGCTCCTGCCCGTGTCACGCTCGTGATTTTTAGCTCACGACTCCACGGCCGCCGATGCTGGAAACGCTACTTCGTTAAAACAAAAAAGCCAGCCAATCAGCAGCAATGGTAGATTGTGGTGTCGTGTTGACATTTTATCATCCTTTTCGCCCTTTCTAGATAGCATGGTCGGCCATTCGCCCATCCCTTTGACGGCATCGTGTTCTCCGTTTCTGTCTTTTTTTTTTTTTTTAAACGACGTATACCTTTAAACGTAACAGCGTTAAAAGCACCGTTCTGAAAATCTGGCGTCGGCGTTATCGACATTGAAGCCCCTCTGGAGGGGCCTTAATGAAGGAGCTTTAGTCGACATTGGCGTTGGCGGTGAAAAGTTGCAACGCATGGATCTGGCAGCTGATTAGAAGCACCTGGTACCTCCGGTCGCTGACTGGTCGTAGGGTGGTGGATGTCAAGCGACCATGTGACATTGCCAGTTTAGCAGGAGGTGCTAATTCGGGCTTTTCAATTAGGGTGGAAAACTGAAGGGAATCGAACCCTCGACGAATCTTTCTTGCATTTAGGCCCCCAGGCATGTTCCTACGGTTTGGTTAACAGTGTTTTATGTTTATGTTGTGCGGTGCGGTGCCACATATAGTATGCTAGATTGCGACACTGTGTTAAGGAACATCTGTCGGATAATGGGGCACAAATTAAGGGATTAGCGGTTAAGCGAGTAGCAATTAGTGCATCTACGCGAACGATGATCCTCAATGGAACTGCAGACAGTGGCCTTGAAGTCGCAGGTCAAGTGTCCCCTCCAATTTTTGTTCCTACTGTGTTGCTTAGACAGCACTCACAAAGCTCTCCATATTTTTGAGCCAATTGCACTGAAATGTAAAAACTGAATGTTTCGTTTTTGTGTGTGTGTGTATTTTTTGGACGAAAAGAATTGACCAGTAAAGCGCGAAAAGTAAGACCAGGTCTTAGAGCTAAGCAGGAGGCGTGCACAGTAATTTCAAAAAGAAAAAAATGAAGTGTATTCTTTTCGAGTTGCTAAGGTACTATTTGAGCCGTGTCCCCCACTGCAGCAATATTTTAGGCTTCCTTCACAGAGAAAACAGTGGGGAAATCAAGTTCGATCTCGCTTCGAAGTTTATATGAACTGTTCTACTGCTCCCTGCCATCAGCATTTGTCGAGTTTAGCTCCGTTGGCAAATGAACCGGCCTCCAAAGAGCCAGTTAGTTACACCTTGAGGAATGCATGTTTCTTGTTCAACTAGTTTAATTCGAGAAAGCTTCTATTTCAACTCTAACTAACAAGTTTTCAGTAATATTTAATTTGAAATTATAATTTTCAGCCTCTAAATTAACATTTGAATTGAAATCACGCAATGTCTTAATCGTTGGTTTAGCCGGTTCGTTTTTGTGTGGAAAGGGGCAAATTAACTTTTTTTTCTTTTTTTTTTTCCATAGCAAGGACCGGTAAAAGTATGCAATGCGCAATAGATGAGCGACTTACACTACGTAACCATGGCATCGGGCGCAGTCCCTTCAAAGTGTCATGAGGAAAGCGAAGCGGCTTTAAATTGAATTAATGCTGTCACCACATGAGTTAAACTCAGGTGACTGTTCTATGTTTTGAGACTGATAGAAAGATGAATGATCTACATTGCTATTACTCTAGGTAGCCACGAGCAGATCCCTTGATCACACCAGTTGGAAAACTCTGCTTCAAAAAAAAAAAAAAGACGATATTGGTATCATTTTCGGGAAGTCATGGACCGTTGCGCCGTCTAAAAGACCCCAATTAGAAGCCCCCAATAAAAGCTTTCTGACAATCCCGTCACTGCCTTCTAAAATCGCTTTTTGATCTTTAACTTAATTCTCTCTACGGCTGTTACATGTAATTATTTAAGCTACTGCATCTCTTCAACTGATTTTATTTGTCATGTGGTGTTACATTTTTCAACAATCTAGTGCACCTTATATACAAATGAACGTGGACGCTGCCACTATCCGTAAACACCCATTTTTTATCACTCAAAACCGCCACTTTTTATGCATATGCCCTACAGTAAATTTCAAATCTGGAAATATTAACGAGCTCTGGCGACAAGTGCCTCTTACAACGACAAAGAAGTGCCATGTCAGGAAAAGCTTTACTTTTAAGAAGGGATCGAAGGCCTCTGAGGATAAGCTGACAAATATTAAGAAATACTTATAGGTGATGGAAAAAAAAAAAAAAAACGATCACGTCAACCTCAAAAATCCAAAAATTAAAAACACGGCCAGAGACATGGATACGAAGATGAGAGCAGACGCTACAAATGCTGCCATGTTGCCTTTTCTTCTCCTGTTTTGCACACTTCGCAAGAAGTCGCACACCTAATGCGCTCAGGTTTGAATTCGTGAAAAAAAAAAAAAAAAAAAAAAGAAGTCCCGGAACACCTCCCTTTCAAGGTCTTTAGGAATTGAGCTTATCATCAGTTCAAGGACTCATGCAACATCTTCTTGTACTACATGGCTTTAAACTCCAAATTGACACTAATCTAGGAACTGCGTAACTCAAATTTATTTACTGTGTTTTGTAATTAGCTTGTTAATTAAAACTTTGCATTAGTGTTTGCTGTGACGGAGCGTTTGCTCCAGGAAGTTTTTTTTCTTTTTAGAAATCACTGTTCTTACGGATTTATAAAAACGTTTGCTGAAACACCCACTGTTATGTGCCGTCGTAGAAAGGGGCGCATATGATTGCTATTTGAACAGTTGATGTTATCTGCTTCAGTGTAGACGAAGACCAAAGCAGCACATGTGAGCAGTGTCGTCGTGTACCAAGATATCTAATTAATTTCTTAACGTTGCATAGACCACCGTAAATCAGCCAAAGAATCTTCCCCATATAGCAATTACTCTGGCCGTTTCCCTTTGAACGACAGAACTGAGAACCGTGGAGTGACTCGTTGACAAGCTTGCATATAGCCGCGCAACGTGTCTTGCTTTAGTCTGTAACCTTAATACTCACTGAATGGGAAGTTAAGAGCGTTCACGGGTTGGTGTTGCTGCTATTTGCAGGGACCCCAGTTCACAGCCCTCCTGACAGGAGAGGAACAAGAACCATGATGAAATTCCGGTTTCCCCCTGAGTGCTACGCCAAATACCTTGACTATCCTAGTCAAATAAATGAGAGGGCCCTGAAGAATGCACGTTTTTTGAAACCTTTGACAAATGACCAGCAGGTCTTGGAGGTGGGATGCGGCACCGGGCAGTTCGCCCGAGAATTCCTTTTACCTCACTGTCATCCCTGTCAAAGACTAGTGGCCACGGACATCGACCCAGACATGGTGGATTTCGCACGGAGACAATTTGTCCACACTGATATCGTGTACGATGTCCTCGACATCGCCACCCACGACTTGGGCTCATTCTCAAAGCACTACGACAAATTCGACCGAGTCTTCTCATTCTTGGCGTTCCAGCTGATTCAGGATCAGAAGGCTGCCTACTCCAACATCATGAAATTACTAAGCGATGAAGGCGATTGCTTAGTAGTCGCCTTTGCCAGTCTTGACACCGTGGACGTGTGGGCAGATCTGTGCCAAACTGAGGATTGGAAGGGACGCATTCCTGTAAGTATGAATTATCGCGGGTGATTCTTTAAAGGCCCACTGTCCACCCTCCGGTCGAAAATATTTTCTTCCCCGGTGACTGTGAGACTTCGCCCCTGGAACGCAAGGCCGCAAAAGTTTTTTTGAAAAGAGCAACTAATAACGCAGTTACAGCCACCGCAATCACCCGATTCTGTCATGCCTCTCTCCTTCCGTTCTCTCGCAAAGGTTTTTCACTCTCCTGCCCGAGGTCGTCTAGCCTCCGCAATACAAATTCCCCTTCCTCCTCCGCGTTTGGCGGGAGGTGGGGCGTGGCTCTCCGCGAGCGCGAAAAAAAAAAAAAAAACGGTCGAGGGAGCGCGCGCCGCTGGATTCAGTCTGGCCGTGGCGAGGGAAAAGCGCGCTGCGAGCGGTAGACACCCATCCTTCTCCCGTCAGTCAGCTAGACGGACCAATGGACGTCGTTCCCGATACGTACGTCGTTATCGGGGCCCGTCGGGCCAGCGCAGGGAGCGGTGAAGCTGGCTTCTCAAAGGAGAGCATGAGGGAGCTTTGAATTGTATTTTCGATGCTTTGCGGCGCGCGTGTCGCTGTAGAATTTTGCACAGACTATCTCCGGTACCTGATCGAAACACTGGGCTCCTTTGCTTAAAAGGTCCTTCCCTGGACAGTGGCCCTTTAAGTTCATGCCCTCTAGCTGCTTTTGAGCTGTCTTTCCGTGCATTTGTAGAACACAGAAAAATTCATCCGTGTGTCGGACGGAAAGGAATGTAGAACGCTGAAAAAGAGATTATAAGAGATAAAGGGCCGTAATTATTTGCCGAAAATTTAATGCCGGGGTAGGTTGTCCAGGAAATTGCCGAGGTCTTTGAAATCCAAAGTGCAAATAACGAATATGTAAGCACACCTTCCTCGTGTTTGTCTGAAAAGGAGCTAGAATTTCTTAGATATACAGAAATTGATAGGCTTTCCTACGTGCTCTTTGCTGCTTTTTAATAGACTTAAGCCGCAAATCTCAATCTGGTTTTCCACCGCGATTTTTATTGAATTTACGTGCCTTTCTGGCTGGTACACATCCTTTTATCGGTTTTATTCTAGTTTTTGTGCCGGCCCTTTACGCCGTATTGTTATCGTTTTTAGCCTTTTGATCTTTTATGTGTTTATTTCTGACGTGACTACACTGATTACGGTGATCGCGCCTTGGCTCCACCCCTCTATGCATGTTTATATGTGTCGCGCTAAGAAATAAAATTTTCAGTTGTTAGCCTGTGTCCGCGTGTCGTACGTTGCGCTGTTTTTGAGAACGGTCGATGTACCGAGAACTTAAAGATTATTAGGCTGGTGTAGAGAAGTGCAGCCACGCTTACGTACGTTAAACGCAAGAATATAGCGGTATATTGCGCTATATGCCACAAAACCGCTTCCTGTTCAACGTTTTAATACGGAGGTACAAGAGGAAGTTTAGATAGTGGCGCAACTAGATTTTTAAAGAGAACATTTTTGTTAAAAAAACACACAAATTCTAAGTCAAAATTGTGAATTGAAATTAAAAAAAAAAAGATGAGGACGTTTATCATTCAGGGGTTTTGGTTATTGTGAGATAAGAAAGAACAAAAGCCATGTGTCGCACTTATCACCCGTGAACACTGACAAACCCAGTAACAACGACAAATTAGCTCCGAAGTGAGATGCTGCGTTGAAGCGGAACGCCGCTATGTTGGGAAAAACTATTGCAGCGCATACAAAAGTCGCACGCGCTCAGCTTGAAAAACAGCTCAGGTTACGTCAGCTGACGTCAAGCTCGATTTGAAGGAGTGTTCGGAGCATGTACACTTTGACGGATATAATTACACAAGCCCTTCTTCTGTTGGTGCAACTGTTTAGCAGCGTCATAACGTCGTTTCTGAACTCGTCGCAGCTATGCTTTTTTTTTTCTTTTGCCATGAATTCATGAAACAATAAATAACGCCCTGAGAACCACGGAGGCTGCGCTGCCTGTCGTCGGCGACACAAAACGCAGACGGGGCTTGCGGCGACTCTGCTCCTTGCGTTACTGCGTATAAAAAGTGCATTTATTCATCTGGAAATTATAGTTGTGTTTTGAGATGTTAGAAAAACTGCAAACGCTTTCCCGGAACATTTTTCTGCAAGCTTCCTGGTCCCCTTATGAACGGGAGCTGAGCCAATAACGTCTTCCGAGAGAAAAAAAAGTGAGAGCTACACGCATCTGGTTGCTTTCGCAATATTTCATGCATCGCTTCATTTCACCGTGGAATAAAAATAGCCTCGTTATGTGTGACCAGTCAACCATCATCAGCGTGGTTTGAGCCCCGCTTTCATAGGTGTATCCAAAAGGAATTTGCACGCTTCTTTTACTCTTCACAAGTGATAAATGCCCGTCATTCGCGCGGCGCTAATTAGAGTGAACACTCGATAAATTGCATTATGTTTCATGCACGGCTTCGGAAACTTTGTGAACACTTTGTGCATATCTGTGTTATATAAACGATCCGTGAGCCGTGAGGCGTTGCTAGTGGTTGCATGCTACTCGTTCTAGATTTTGCGCAGCCGTCTCTTTAGTTTTCACGTAATTACAGAATATACTTCGTTGAGTGTATTTGTCCAATGGGCATATCCTCTCTTATTTGAGCAAAACATGCGGTTTGGAGCAGGCAAGTTCTAACATTAGTTCATATGTAACGTCTTTTAGATGGTTTCGGGCTAACTCTATGTCTCGATTGGAACATTTATTTATATTAACCTTGCTTTACCTTCCTATATGTATGTAATTGGCACGTATTCGGGTCGAAAGTTCTTTCTCAGTTTTCGTATTACATTCGCCGGGGCTCATTTCGTAACTAATAACTCTTACAACTTCTTTGTTGACACCTGTTTTCTTTGCTTACAAAATGTAGTAAAATGGTAGTTCTTAGGAACCAACAAGAAGCAGCAGTCCGCAGCCAGCATTTTATTACTCGCAAGAAATCACATGACCCAAAGAGCCTAAAAGACCTGTCTACAAAAATTTCTCCGAAGACCTCTAGCGCTGCATAGTTATACACAAACACAACACACACACACGTGAGATTAAAGCAAGACGTTCACATCGATGATGCGCTCGCTACCAACTGGCTGTTATTTGGGATACGAAGAAGAAGAAGGCATCACAAAAAACGTAGGGTTACAATAGGAAGTGAAGAAGAAACGAAAGATTAAAAAAAAATGCGAAAATAAAACGAAAATAATGACAAATTGCGTCTATCTTCGTGTCATATCGTCCGAACGAAGCAGTATCTCCTCCTTCCTGTTGAGCGCCCCCGACGGAACACTCACGCATTCCCCTTCCCCCGAAATCATCTTGAATGCTTCGATAATCTGTCTTTTAATACTGTCTTTTGCGCCAGCCAGTACCTTGGTTTCGGTGAACCTTGGTACACAATGGGTACCCCTCAAGTCATGTTGATCGTCTTCCGTTTTACAACGAGAGCAATGGGTCGCCAGGCTTCCTGGAGCCGACAATGCGCCACACGAATTTCTATGTTCCCTTAGCCTTTCATTGAGGCATCGGCCTGTGTGCCCCACATAGGCCTTCCCATATGTCAGGGGTACCTTGTAAACGACACCTGTGCGGCATTTGACAAAGCGTTCCATGTGCAGTACGCCGCATCCTTCCTTGGTCTCACTCGTTTTATTCACCTTCCTGCACATACTTTTTAACAGTGTTCGGTGCAGACAGCATGACCCTAATTTCAAATCGGCTGGCTATCTTCTTAAGATAGTGCGATATGCCATGTACATAGGGCAGGACAACAACATGTCTTCTCTTTTCACTCTCTTTACGCTCTCTTGTTCGGGGTCGCATATATTCCTCAAACAGCTTTCAGCCGCAGATATTAGCATAATCGTCGGATATCCACTTCGTTTCAACCTCTCAATCTGTAGATTGACACTGTTACCCATCAAGTGCGTACATGATTTGATCAACACCTGCCGTAAACACAAGACAGCTAGCCCCCTCTTGATCAACTTAGTATGACCGAAGTCGTAACGAAGAAGGCCTTTTGCCCCTCGTGTCCTATAAAATCAACACGTATGATCTTCGTGAAGCACAAGTCTGATATCTAAGTACTGGATCTGTGCATTTTCTGGTTGCTCAAAGGTGACCCCAAGCCCCGAATGTGTTTTAGGGAATAGTGCCACAATTCTCTCAACCTTGCTCTCTGTGTATTTTCCATGCGGCAGGCAAACCAAAAAAATGATCGACATATCAAAATGCCTTGTCAATTCCAGCTTCCTTCATATGATTAAAAAGTGTCCTATCATTTTTAGCAAGGA
The DNA here is from genome assembly GCF_055883805.1 of Amblyomma maculatum. Taxonomy (NCBI): domain Eukaryota; kingdom Metazoa; phylum Arthropoda; class Arachnida; order Ixodida; family Ixodidae; genus Amblyomma; species Amblyomma maculatum. Next base: position 8,776,663 of record NC_139353.1, on the reverse strand, counting down.
ATAGATCCCTCAATATAGGAGCAATTGAAGATCCTGTGCAAATTCCATCTTTTTGCTCCAAAATACTTCCTTTAAACTCAACATACAAGGATCGGAGGTAGATCTTTAAAAGACCTAAAAACCGGTCATTGCTCATTCCAATTTCATCCTGAAACTTCACTGCACCGTAGACGTTTATTGCTTCTTCGACAGCGAGGATGGTCACATGCTGTGGAATGTTGTAATACAGATCTTTCACGTCAACAGAGAAACACCTGAATGGTGCAGCCTATTGAAGAAATTCAATCAGCTCATCTGAATTTCTCACCAATAAGGGATCGTCTATTGGGAGACAATTCATGTTCTGAAGAAATGAAGCTGCGCAGTGTTGCTATGTGGAACGGTCCTCCACGATGACCCGGAAAGGGTTTCGCTATTTGTGTGTCTTGACAGCAAAGAATGGTGTCCGAGTCAGATTCTTGCATCCCATAATCTTCTTGGTTATTGCTTCCTTTTCCACGTCTTGCAACATATCAACATATCAGCCGCTTGCTTAAGGGCCTGGAAATCTTTCTTTTCGACTGAAAGTTTTTTTAGGATCCCTTCCTTCGCCTTGGCCTGGTAATCATCTTTGTGCATGACCGCTAGCTCTCCCGTCTTACCAGTAAGAATCAGCCGCAGATCCAGACTTTTCAATAAATCATGGCTCTTTGTGGACTGGGCTGTGCTCTTTTAGGACCTCAACCTTTTAAGAACGCAGAGGAGCCTCCACACCTTGGAACAGGCAAGCTTCACTGTTCTCTTCGTAGACTTTTGATGCCCCCTTGTGAACCATGCTCAATATATCAGCAGGGTCAGCCTTTATTTGCACCGCTATACTTAGGTCCTTTCTTTAAAACATCAAGAACATGCTTGGGAATAGCCTGATCCGTGATATTGGCACCTCCGCTATTTTTCTCAGCGGAATCTCTTTCTTTCCTTGGAAGCTTATTCAAAGTAGGAATCCACCACCGATCCACAATTTGGTCTGCAAATCCAAGAAAGAACTTCGTCATTACCTTTGATTGCTGAGGACCAAGGCAGGTGCTACACACATTCTCGATGGCGAGCTTGTACATCCACCCCGCCATGTCTCTGAGCGTAGAATCTTGCAGACCCTGCTCGACGAACCTTGTGTCGGAGCCAAACGTCTGAATACCGAAGTAAGGATCGGAGATATCAGTCCTCTGTTCAGCCTATACGTCAAAGCACGAGTCCTCGTCTGCTTCTGCTATGTAGTCCATGAGAACACACACACACACACACACACACACACACACACACACACACACACACACACACACACACACACACACACACACACACACACACACACACACACACACACACACACACACACACACACACACACACACACACACACACACACACACACACACACACACACACACACACACACACACACACACACACACACACACACACACACACACACACACACACACACACACACACACACACACACACACACACACACACACACACACACACACACACACACACACACACACACACACACACACACACACACACACACACACACACACGCACACACACACGCACGCACGCACGCACGCACGCACGCACGCACACACACACACACACACACACACACACACACACACACACACACACACACACACACACACACACACACACACACACACACACACACACACACACACACACACACAACAGAGAATTAAACCAAGACGTTCACACCGATGATGCGCTCGCTACCAACTGGCTGTTATTTGTGATACGGAGAAGAAGAATGCATCACAAAAATGTAGGGTTACACGAACAAAAGATTCAGAAAAAATGCGAAAAAAAAACGAAAATAATGACAAATTGCGTCTATCTTATTGTCATATTGTCCGAACGAAGCAGTTACCTCCTTCCTGTTGGGGGAAGAAGGGGAATGCGTGAGGGTTCCGTCGGTGGCACTCAACAGGAAGGAGGTGATACTTCTCCGTTTGGACAATATGGCAATAAGATAGACGTAATTTGTCATTATTTTCGTTTTATTTTCGCATTTTTTTTAATCTTTCGTTTCTTCTTCACTTCCTATTGTAACCCTACGTTTTTTGTGATGCCTTCTTCTTCTTCGTATCCCAAATAACAGCCAGTTGGTAGCGAGCGCATCATCGATGTGAACGTCTTGCTTTAATCTCTTGTGTGTGTGGGTTGTGTTTGTGTATAACCATGCAGCGCCAGAGGTCTTCGGAGTCGTCTAGCCAACCAGCCCGCTCGCAAGTACTACAAAAGTTTGCAACAGTTTATCGATGCGGTAAGCTAGAAACATCTTAGCAGTAGCCAATATACATTTAGTTTTGACTGCCTTCTTGCTTCTAATTTCAACCTAGGTAATTAATGCAAGTAAGGCAACTTCATGGTACCAAATTTTCAAACGAAGCTTCTTACATGTTGGCAGACCATAAAAAAAAAATTGCTTCGATGCCAGCCTTTTTATCAACAGCAACAACAAAAAAAGAACTCTGTATGAAATGCGAACTTTAGCATGGAGGTTGAAGAGGTTAAGAACTGCTGAATGAATTGCAACGTTCTCATTGTTTCAGACCAAGTGCAGCTTGCAATATGCGATAAGATATGTGAAACGTACCACGCAACAAGTATCATTAAAAAACCAGGGTGAAACCTAGCGCTGACAGGTAGGACCTGACAGCGCATGCAGGGGGGTACCTCTTTCAGCACACAGTTGGTGTTCGTACTAACTAGATAATTAGACAACAACGATGTAGTGTGCTGTTTTAATTGTCCGAGATGGCGGTCGAATTATGCTGAGCTCTTTATTACAGTGGAGAGCTCTACTACGCTCGGAAAGATGCTGGAGAGAGAACAGCGTGAGACGAGGCATTCACACCAAAATTAGCGCTGCTTTAAACATTCCTGCTTGCAGCTACAAACGGAGATGTCTCGCTATTTCAACGACACGTGAAAACTGTGTCTAATTCAATAAAGGCAGTGTAAATTATTGGCGATAAGAGCTCAGCACGCTCGCCTGTTCGCAAGCGTGCCGCCAAAGTGCTTGTTGCGCGCACATCCCTCAGTGGTCGTTTGATCGGGCGCCCGAAGCAGGCATAAATTGCACTCCAGGAAAGGAAACTGGGCTTCCCAGGTCTGTCTCCAAAACATTGCGTAAGCGTAAGTACGAATTTTAAAGTTGAAAAAGAAAGATTGTACTTATGATACGCTCTATTTTGTATCCGATCTTGGTGGTCCTTGTCTACGGCAAGCATTTCGTGCGAATACGCGTCAGGTCGTTCCACACAGCTTCGACTTCGGACAGCAGTCCACTTTCGAACAGTTCACTTCCTTTTCGGACGCTGTCGCCGCAGAAATACTCGCCACACGGCCGCAAGAGTCGCAACAACGAACTCCTGTCATGCTTGCTGTCGCAATGGAGCAGCCGAGGATTGTGCCCGTCTGTGCTTCATGTAGCCGCCGATAGGTGGCTTTAAATGGCGCCTTTGCAGACGGTGCACAAGGCATATAGTAGCATTGGCAGCAGTGTTAATAATAATATCAGCAGTAGTAATAGACACTATGTTTGTAGGTTGGGCAAGTGGGGCTAAGAAAGGTGTTCTGTGGTCTCTTCTACTAGGTGGCCACTATGGACGGCCTGACTATAACTATAAGGCTAGGTCTGTTGACGCAAGGCTTTTGCACTAATCGCGTAGCATGTATGAGCCCAAAACCGGTATGTATTCTTGTAGCTTCCACAATTTGGCAACGCTCTCTCCCCACTCTTCCCAGGTTCTTACGTGATTGGTGATTATATGATCCTGTTTCTATCAACTATGTGCCATTTGTGTTGGTTTCATACCTTTCAATTTTCTTTTCCTTTTATTGCAGGCGCTTCGTTTCGAGTCCTTTTCGTACCCTGTTCGCGCTGCTACACAGGGTACCATATACCAACTAACCCAACAAACAACTATTCTTGGCCTGTAAATTTTCTCAAGTGCGCAATTCAAACACTGCTTTATAGAGCACTTTCCTATAGAACCAAGAGCTCCTAACGGGACCACAGAACCACACACAGCACCAAACCACGCATGTAGGTCATGGTAGCCAACGGAGTTAGCGATTTAACGCAAGTGAGGCGTGGTTTAAATGGTGTGTATGCGCGACAGTGTTAGGTGGGGGACGGGCTTAGTTGAGCGGGCTGGGTAAAGAGGACCGCTGCTGGCAAAAGACAGGGTGAACAATTACAGGATGGGGTCAATTAGATAAGGTTTTGGTCTGTGTGGACGTGTTTGGGCTTATTTTGATAGTGATGGTGTGATCCGGTAACGTAGTTACATACTTAAAGCGTCAACGCAGGCCAGCCGCGAGCTACCCTTGTTACTGCGACATTGGTGGCAACAAACCGAAATTTGCTTGGCCTGCAGGACCCACGCGAGGTTTTCAATGCCAGCTTCAACTTTAACCGCGTCAAGCCAACGGCCCAGGTTGAAGCTGAAGTGAGGGAGACACTTCAAGAAACAGGACTGGAGTGCTTGTCCTGCGATGTTTACGACGAAGTTTGGAAGTACGACGACATGGACGGATTAGTTGGTAAGCCCTCCAAAAGAAGGTGCTTCTTGTCCGCGTATAGAAGAGCACTGCAATGGAGGAAAAATTTACACCTCTTCAGGGAGAAAGACGGAATTATAGCCACAAAAATGAGAAGGGGTAAGCCTGTCCCACGTGGCGTCCGTAGAGAGATCAGGCTGGCTGCACTGCTTAACGCTTCGTCGTAGCTTTCATAGACTGCTCATCGTGTGTGCGCACCATCGGGAGCGCAACGGCTGCAGCGACAAACAGCACAGCTAGGCACAATAACTGAACGCATAAATAAATAAAAGACACAGAACTGTGATGACACAAAGTGGGGGCGCGTTCTGGGGACCACACGTGGTGCAGCGCTGAAGGGGTCGACAGTTCGCTCGTTGATTGAGGATTCGGTCTTCATATACCTCGCACGTGCAGATAATAACGTATTTTTCTTTCATTTCTCCACGATTTCTCCCAAATATATTTCTCCTATTATTTCAATACCCTCAAATCAGACATCCATCCATGTCATAAAATGATCGAAGAACCTTTTTTTTTTTTTATCAACGCCCGTTTTTAAACAGAAGCAAACGGACTAAACACTTCATTTTTATTTTGCATTAAAGAATAAAGATTTAAACACTATCAGGGCGGTAGGGGCGATTTTATCTAGCGATCGTTGCTCAGCTTTTCGAGAGATCTCTTTGGATAAAATTTGAAGAACACAAATTAAGGACAGCACAGGTGAGGAAGCAAGCGCGAGTTAATGACATACTGGTCGAAATCGCGAACGAATAGGCAGGGGAAGGGCGTAAAATGCGAGGGTAGGAGCCGCGTCATGTCCTTAAAGGCGCTCCGCCAATTGTTTTTTCTGCTTTTTCTTTTTTCAGACATAGTCCTAACAGTTCTTCCCTTCAAGGATTCCGTTCCGGAAGAGGAGTGGGAAGATTTTCGCACACTCTGGGCCCAAAGTCTGTCCCGGAAGTTGTCAGCGTCGCCAGGCCAACATTTGGAAGTGAAATGCGGGCAATACGTGGTACATGCCCGCCGTTCCTCTTAATGAACAGCGTGACGAATAGTCGTCCAGCAACCACTGCAGGACTCTGTCATGAAGTTGCTGTGGCCGCTGTATTTAATGTTGCTGTTTTACAGAAATAACGCCATCGCCTAATCCAAAATAATGAAACGTGACGTGACTTGTCTGACGAGCATGCTTTCTTTGCCCGAAAAAAAGAGTTATCAATCTTTTTAAAATTACTTTAATCAAACTTCCTTTACGAGACATGTGACTCCCGAAGGGACGCGCAACACAATATTATGCTGTACCCAGCGACGTTTAAACAGATATGGTAAAACAAGGTGTGCTTACGAGGGCCGCTCATAATGTTCCTATTACTAGCATGAAGAAAAGCAGATGCACCACGTGTGATTATAAGTATATAGTGCATTTCGTGTTTCTTTTTTTCTAGTAACATCGTGTGCGTAATACATCCAGTGGGGTGCATAATACTTGCGTGGAGTGCATTGTTGTCCTGTTTTCCTATTCTTAATTTTGCTCCATTTAAAGTATGTATTTGTTTGCCTACATGCGCGGCTAGTTGTTTCTTAGTCCTTTCAACCAACAGAGACGTGAGATATTGTCTTTTGATGTTTTTCCCTTCGTTATTCTTTTGGAATTTTTTTGGATAGCTGACCACTGAGTGGTGACTGTCTCTCCTGTTTCTGTCGTTATTGTCTCGGCGGTTTCACCGTGCCATAGCCTCCTATATTATCCATGCCCGGTCACAGGCGCCGAGATTAAAGGACGCCGACCATCGCGTCCAAGGCCAGGGCGGACGAAAAAAAAAAAATGTGCTCCGTCGGCACGCCCGCTGCAACGAGGTAGAAGCTAGGGACAGTAGGTTGTTTTGAGTACGATGCGTTCCGTTGATTTTGCTGGCGTTCGACAGTGCAGCAGCGCGCGGACTGACATTTCACGACCTCAAGAGACAAAAAACGAAGAATTTTGAAAGCCTTTACTGCTAAGCTCAAGCCCTGAGATTCAGCTAGGTTTAATCTCACTTGCCGCACACGCCTCCCGGGTCCAAGGACTCCAGTCCTCCATCTAGACGGATAGGCTGATGCCTATCTCGAATTTGTTGGACAATATTAGTTTTATCACCATCCAAATAGACGGATACGATGACGCCTATCTTGTATCTGTTGGATAATAATTAGGTTTACCACCATCCGTCTAGACGAATAGGCTGACGCCTATCTTTATCTGTTGTATAATAATTAGTTTTACCACCATCCCTACCTGCGTCAACAATAAACACTGCAATATTGCAATACGACTGTTCTATTTATTTAATTCAACGCAACGCCTAACTATAAGAAAGTAGGAGCTTCCGTGCCTCTTGTTACCATTAAAATTAAGTGATATCACTTAACTTTTTTTAACACAGAGACACGCGGTCTGCTCGATCAGCGATGTAAACGGCACCGCAGGAGACTCCGATGGTATACTTCAATGGCCAAAAATGCAACCATTTCGGATGCAGTCCGATACAGTCTGATACAACTCCGATACAGTTTGATGCAGATACAAATATAACAAGAAAAATAAATGAATCAAGATGCTGTTTAAGCGATACACATCAACAAAACACGAAATTATAGGAGGTTCTTGGAGAAGGAGTACAAAATCGAAAATGAAACAGAAGAAACAAGTACAAGTGAGCATAAGGGAAAGGTTTACTTGAAACAATCTCCGTGGCCATGTTAGTCAAGTCAAATATTGAGTGTTTTAAGCTGATAACGAATTTTTGTTGCCTGCACTTCGAATCGACTTTGATGTAGTCGCCTGGAATGAGATTGAAATCAGTCGGGATACAAATATATCCCTCAGGTTCCTGTAACAAAATGCATAGATTGACACGCAACATTTCTTGAGGATTTTTATGTGCGACACGGGATGCGGTATTCTTAAAAAGCAGTGTTCTTATGCGGCATCTATGTAGACATGTACCACGCAGTGATATGGAACCTTTTCGTTGAAACGTAAAGAAAATTACTCTTGTCCCTTTGCGAGTGTAAATACGCGTGTTTTTCGGACATATAAATGTTTCATGCATGCTTTGATGCCTAGCTAGCGTGATTAACTGCTCATGTAAGTTACACTGTGGTTCGTGTCTGAGCACATGCCTGCTTTCAAGGCTACCATTACAGTAAAATTTATGGGAAAAAATGTGCACTCACACAAGCGAAATAAGGCAATACTTAAAGCTGTGAACTTAAATTGTATTGAGTTAACGTCCACCAGCGAGTTCAACGCCATTAGAGAATTCTGGATATACCTCTGCAGCTACGAAAATATTTTCCTTCAAAGACACCGGTGGGACCAGTTGCGAACTTCAACAGAAGTGCGCTACCAACAGCGGGCATAACTGCACCTCACAAATCTGTTTGGACATAGCGGATTTATAATCCTCTAGGGCATATGCGCCATTTGCCACTCCATGTGGTTGAATGTACGTTCTGGCTGAAGCCCTTTAGTAATCTATACGTAGCGCCATCTCCTTTCCTCTTCCTGCACCGCCGCTCTTCCTTCTCGCTTATCGACCGTGGCTCCCCTAGGCGGTGTAGAGCAATCAGACACTCTCCGGAGTAAGCACAGATGCTCGGCTACATTCGAGCTTTTCCCCTCTTAGTTTTGTCACATTTTTTCTTACTTTATGTCATGAATGGCTGTCGAAACATAAGAAAGTTTGCTGAAGTGCAGCAAGATGGCATCGCGAACAAAAGGCGTTTCAAGGAACAGCCCGAAAGAGGCGTGAAACGTAGCCAAACTTGTTCGCGTGTGTCGTGCCAACTGTTTGGCATTGATATAGAGAGGAGATAACAACACAACACACAAGAAGAAAGCGAGAGAAAACAATTGACGGCTTTCGGCCAATTGGAGGGCCGAAAATCAAAGGAATGAGCGGGAAAGGACGTAGGCGGCAAAGTTCACATGTTGGCATTGCATTAAGTTTATTGAGGTATTTTAGTGCAGTCGTGGGGGCTCATGTGGTTAATTGAGATCGGGAGATGGCATTAGGCAGATGAAATAGATAAGAAGTGCACCCTAAATACCCTATGGCACGCTTTTGGCTTGCATCCACATTTCATCCCAGTTAAAGAAGACCAAGGTTTTTATAAAAGAACAGCTCCTTAAGCAAGTTAAACTAAATATGCACGCCTGGGCAGCGCTTGGTTCATTTGCCACCTTTTGTTCTACACGCGTCGCGTCTTGCTAAGTAATGAATGGACAGGGAATACCGACGTTTAACTCACGGCTAAGGGAATTAAATTTCTATATCAAAGTACAGGAATAACCACATAAAACAATCGTCTGTGATGCCTGTAAGGTTGCTAATTATGGACCTCCAATGCAGGCTATCAAAAAAGTAAATTATTTATCCCCGAAGCGCTGTCCTCCAAGTGACCTGGAGTTAGCTGGGGCTGTGAACACGTTATATGGCAAGACGTGGAGGGAGCTAGTTTATTTTTGTAGCCCCTCTGTGCTCTGGTTCGGTTTTTTTAAGGAAAACACACTTCTTTCGTCTATTTGAATTGAAAATCTGACGTTCAGGTGCTCCAAAAGAAAAACGAAGCACACGAACGAAGCAAATTTCATTACGCCGAGCGCCATGCGAGCGGATGCGCATGCGCACAACTTGGGTGCATGTTGGCTACCCGGATGGGGAATAGCACACTCTTGATGCCCGTCTCATCAGCATCCCGGATGAAGAACACATTTCCCACAGACCTGTCACCCATGCTCCGTTTTGCTTTTAGTGTACCTGTGCGTTTCCCCACCGTTAGCACTTGGAACCATTTGTGAGGCTTTACAGTCACACGCTACTCGTGACGTGCCAGCAGCGTTCGTCCCCTGGCTAATTTCACGCGGTTACCATAAGCGCCAAGGCCCGTCCAGTCAGCTTTTTTACGATAGATCCTTTAAAGCACGTATAGAAGTGTTGCTGTCATGTGGTAATGTAGTAGTCTTTGTACTTCGCGAGCGCTTTCTTCAAGCGACGTAAATAGCACCTAGCGACTCTGGTTTCGAAACCAGAAAATGAACGCATGCTATCCAATCAGTTAGACTTAACTAACTAGGTATACTGAAAAGCAAATCAGAACACTAAGGTAAGAGACTATCAAAGGATAGCCGTCTTCTGTAAATAAATCCTTAGTATTGTGGTCGCGCACAGGTTACCATATCGGAGGAAGATGGCATGAGAGATTAAACCAAAACGCTACGGACCATTGAGCGTGATGAGGCTGTTAGGAAACCAGGAGTGCTAGCATGTCGAGTTTCAGTTCAGTTTCCATTTTCAAAAACAAGCACGCTTTAGACAAAAATCGGGGCTATCGATGATTGAGGAAGTTGTGGAGATCGACGTATAAGTTTTTGAGGCTTCTTGTAGAACACGTGGCATGCCATTGTGGTCCCGCCGCAAAAGACGACAACAGTCTCAGCACTTGGATCCTGTCAAATAAATTTGTGGAGCTGAATCACAGACACACTCGTCGTAAGGTCTCCACAAATATATTTGACAGGATCCGCTGAGCCAGGCGGGAACGGGACAGCGAACCATCGGCATTCAGTCTGCTGCCACGTAGAACGAACTGCGTGTGCTTGGCAGGCGTGCTGAGACTATCGTCTTCTTTTGCGGCAGGACCACGATGGCATGCCACAAACATATCTTAAGAAGGTAATTGGATTAATTGCTCATGAATGGAAGTTGATAGAGAAGACGACATGCGAAGCACAGCGCAAGACGTGTAAGTATACACGTAGGAAGTTCGGCTACGGTGATAGCATAGTGGTTTGATGCAATGGCCAGCGAACCTGATATGTCCGCGCTTCCGTGGTGTAGAAACCTACCTCCTGCCTTAAAAAGCTTAACTGTATTTCAAGGTCAAGAAAAGCTGTCAGACAGACAAACATAGACAAATCCGATATTTGGAGGTTCAGTGCACTGGTAAACACACTCGTTGCATTCCGGTGACTAGATGCCATCGGAATAAGCATGATTTGCAGATCGAGCGCTTACCCAAATCATCGGCGACGATAAGAACGATGTGTGGGGGTCGGATTTGCTTCTGAGCAGACGCGAGGTGAAGGAAAACCAGCTGCCATAGCAAGCGGGAAAGTCCTGTCATGGCGGTTGTAGGATAAGACGACTAAGATTGTCCTGGCAACCGAATGCACCTGCAAAGGAGCACGTTTGTATTCAGTTTGCTGTTTTTGTCCTCACGATTATTAGGAACTTTAGGATGGATTTGAAGCAAGGCAAAAGTCAGTAGAGAAGTCGCCAGCAAGTCCGAATATCTTTTTATGCCACCATTAAAATGTCTTTAAAAGATGTCTGTCAGATGTTAGGAGGAAAAAGATGTTGCATTACTTTGAAAGCGTAATGCAAATAGCAGCTTGTACACCTAAATGTCAACAACGCAAGAGCGATGAAGCTTTGGTAATAATTATACTTGACCTTAAGCGACAGTTTGGAAAGGGCAAGTGAAGCTAAGTTACTCTTTTTTATAACTTGGTGACAGAGCAGAGAAGAGATTGATCGTAGCTCTACGCTGTCAGCAGCAAACCAGTGGCTGCAGTTCGCGTACAGACTTGACAGCACTGACGCATGTCGGTTGCAGCACTCTCGGATTGTTTAATTCGCTATGTCATCCTCAATGGATTTAACGGGACTTGTAAACTCGCGATGCAATATAGAATGTTGTAGCTCACTCAACAAAGCAACAGCGGGTTTTGCTGCTCGCCAACAAGCGAAATGCATCTGTGAACTCCGATCAACCCAACGAAATGAACACAGCATGAAGCTGTTCCGACGCCAGCCGCGTTCCTGCAGGATGACCCTCCATAGTGGAAAATTGCAATGAACGTTTTAGAAAGTAAGCTGACACTGACAGCGTCTTTTATTGGGGGAACGGCATGGCAGCGAGATGAAGATAAGACGTATCTTGCTTTTTCTTAGTTCTTTCATTCTTTGCGGACACCTGACGAACGTCTTAACAGTTAGTTGCGAAATGCAGATGGGTAATATTTCACACATTGCTCACGTTACCTTTTTTTTTTTTTTTTTCTGAAAGTGGTTTTCACTACTTATCTATCACAGAGGAAATGAGCATGCCGGGTGTGCACAAATAACGCCATTATTCATGGATTGTGAGCATTGAGGCTTGCTTTAAGGATGCTGACGACTAAGTTCTAAGACACCGCCTCCTTCGCTCTCAGGCAGCACAAACTATCGTATCAACGTTGGCACTGCGTTGACAATGCGCGGCCCTACATAAAGTCAGGGCTAATGCACTGAAATGTATTTGTATTAGACCAATGGTGTGTGCTGGTTAGTAGTTGGAGACTTTTGTCGCCGACTCTGCAAGCGAGAGAGCGAACTTGAGGCCCTGTTGAAAATACAATAGTTGCAGGACCATGCGATTTCTATACATTTACCCTTATACTGACCTTACGTCGCCGTGTCATTTGAGCTAGGACAACATAAAGTCAGTGAAAGGTCGAAGGAACGTGAATAAGAGCAGTGATAATGGCCGCAGCTTTGACACTTGATTGAAAGTTCAGAGTTTCATGACGTCGTCTAGCGAGGCTGACGGCCACCGCTATTATATGACTGCCCTCCTGCGTACAACGCACATGCCACCACCGTCTAAAGAATTATAGTAATTGCAGCGCTAAGTTCCCAAGACTTCCCGAGAGGAAACAGAGCAACGACGGCGGGATGTAAGAAAGACAAACGCTACAATGAATGTCTTCCAACTCGCCGAAATTTCAGCTTTTCGCGAAGATGGTTCTTACAGTCACGTAGAAAAAATTATTTGGCATAGGTAACTGTTCAATGTAGACACATTTGGAATGAAAGCCAAAGTTTACTCAGAAAATTTGAATAAGCACCAAAATTTTGAAATATTTCTAGGAGAAAAGAATGAAAAAGAGAAAAAACAAACATCGCATTTTGATGACTGCGAGATATCTTTAAGCAAACGTGTGCAGAAAGTGTAGCAAATTGAACAAAATATCATGTAATAAAGGTCTGCATAATCGAACACTTCAAATTTACCTCAATCAACTCGTGTCGAAGTATATTTAAGGATGCTGTAAGCGAAAAAAGGACTACATAGTTAAGTTTTAAGCTTAAAACTTCGTTCTGAAGCAGGTTACGGCCGCCAGTATAAGTATTTCTTTCAATCCGCCACTTTACTGAGAATCTTTGAGCAGGGCCTATAGACTGACAATTAAGTTCCAAACCATTTCAGGAGAAATATCCATCATTCTTTATGGCAATCAACTATTCAGGAGGATTGGACTTGCTCGAGGAAGGCAGCTGCGTCTGCATTTTCACGGAAATAGGAAGGCAGCTTTATGTACCAAGATTTAAAGACAGGGTACTGAAGCGCACGTCACCACAGTTAATTACTTCACCTGAAAATGACGCTCATGTGTTCTTCGATGTCAAGGCGCCTTCAAGATCTCCAGTGGTCGAAATTATTCCCGAGGCATCCGCTATGGCCCTCTTCCGCGCCCCTCTCTCATGCCTTACCTCCTTCTTCCCTCTCTATATGGCGTAGTTGAGGTGCCCACCTAGAAATGAGAAAGTTATTGAGCTTTTCAAAGTCAATTTCTTGCATCATCTTCTGCAGGATTTGTGATCTTTCACTGAAGAGAAAATAAAAAGAAAATAGTAGTATTGTGCTCAGATCTTCCGTTCTCTATGTTTTTCAACCGCACACACATTTAAGGCTGTTGCTATCACCAGAGGTTCAACACGCATCTAGTATAAAATATGTTGTTGTTGTGGCTGTAGGAAGAAGGAAAAGAAAATGCACGGGCCTGCTACTGGCTCTGTAGCTGAGCCACCTCCGCTGCCTCGTGCGGACAGAAGAGAATATAGAAAAGAAAGGAAAAAGAAGAGGGAGAGAAAGGCACGCGCCGCAACAACAGCCGTCGTCCACCACCGAAGCAGTGGCGGGTGCAATGACAGCCTACAACAGATAAAATTCGGTGGCTGGCTAGCCCCCGCCGCAAGCGGCGTTGACCTACCGTCCGAGCCCCGTAGGGCCAGGAACTGCCAGCCTTCACCACCTCCCTTATATATACCGGGTGTCCCAGCTAACTTGAACCAAGGGTTACAAAATAATATATTTGAGGTAGGTCAGTGAAACCAATTGCACACAATTGCCAGCCTCCTTGCGCACTACAAGCAATTTTTTGTTTTGCAATTACTTAATTAGCTAATTATGTTAATTTCTCTAATTTATTAAATATCGACTTTAGACCAAAAGTGTGAATTGGATAGTTGTAGAGCACCTTCAGAAACCCCCATTTCATTAATTGCGATAAAGAAAGTCTCACGTGTATCTTTTTTTCCGGGCTCAGAAGAAAGCCCGCGAAATACAAATAATACCACGTGACTAGGGCATTTGTGCGCCGCGATTGTGGTGCTCTCAGTCGTGGTTTGAGCGAACGAAATTAGCTGCGGCCGTGTCTTCTTGGCCCCGTTAAAGCGGCAGGCCGATATGCCTGAGATGGCTTCTTCGCCCGCGTCAGACAGCCGGCCCACGTGACGGTGCAGTAGCAGCGAGAGCGGCGAGCCGACACCACCGAGATTCTAACAAGGCCTCCTTCTATCCCATCAGCGAACGTCACGACAAACGGATGAGCGATAAGATATCAGCCACTGAATCTGCGCATACAGGCTTGGGTAAAGGGGCGAGATGACATCATGTGAATAAAAAAATTAGCTCTGCACCTTCATTTGCCGGTTCTTTATCGCCATCCGCCTGTCGTGACGTAGGCTGCTGCGTTGCGCAGGCCTGGCCAAAATCGCGGTGGCGACGGGCGAGCATAGAGAAAGAGATTGGGCGAGCTCGAGCACGCTCGAACCATCGCCAACATTTCTGCCTGCCGCTGCAATGGGACCATCGGGTCACGGCCGCAGCTGATTTCGTTCGCTCAAACCACGACTGAGAGCACCACAATCGCGGCGCACAAATGCGCTAGTCACGTGGTATTATTTGTATTTCGCGGGCTTTCTTCTGAGCCCGGAAAAAAAGATACACGTGAGACTTTCTTTATTGCAATTAATGGAATGGGGGTTTCTGAAGGTGCTCTACAACTTTCCAATTCACATTTTTGGTCTAAAGTCGATATTTAATAAATTAGAGAAATTAACATAATTAGCTAATTAAGTACTTGCTAAACAAAAAATTGCCTGTAGTGCGCAAATAGGCTGGCAGTTGTATGCAATTGGTTTCACTGACCTACCTCAAATATATTATTTTGTAACCCTTGGTTCAAGTTAGCTGGGACACCCGGTATATATATAATATCAAAGATCACTTCGACGCTTCATACAGTGCGTCGGCACACTTACAAGGCAGCTAAATAAACCGGAAGAAAAAAGTATTTCGAGAACACGCTTACCCAAATGCGCGTTGCATCCGTTCGGCTTGCGATGACAATAGCGTTCCTCTCAGCGCAGTCGGGCGAACGCGTTCTACTTGGGCACAGTCAACGCCGCGCCGGACCGGGTGCTGGAAGCGGTTCATTGGGGAAAGGGATGTTCGCGACCAAGCCAGAACGGGGATCGCCTCGAGCACTGAGTGCGGACGGCACTCTTGGGCAACCTCCTCGACGCTTTTCTCCGAGGAGGGGTCACCGAAAATCCGTATATATATATATATATATATATATATATATATATATATATATATATATATATATATATATATACGAATTTTCAGTGACCCCTCCTCACAATATATATATATAGTTGCCTTCTTCACTGTTTTCCTTGAGAAGAAGAGTCACCCTAGTTAGAGTAATATTTGCGCGTAAGAATGGAAAGCTGACCGAGCTGGTTGGAAACAAGCATGGTTGAATTAGGGCAAAAGGTAGCAACAGCAAAAAAGTTTGAAGGTCGCTTGGGTGTCAATGAATTGATACGAGAGCACCACCGTGTTTAAACAAGCTTTACCGTTATGTAATGACATAATTCATACATAGTATGTATTAGCAAAACATAGTAGGAATAATTAGTAGTGCTCACTTGCAGTGATAATTATTGGTTTCAAATTGAACTCATTGTTTCGGTAATATAACGCGTGATTACTGTCCACACTGAGGTATGGGGTGGCCACTTAAGGCTTCTAAACTCTGCTATTGCACTGAACGAATTGGCGTGTTCTTCCGCACTACTATGAACGCGTTCTCGCAAGTTATGTGATCCTGATTGTTAATTTAATGTTGCCTTCTAATTTTCTTGAGAATTCGTTTTCCTTGTGAGGGCTTGAGCTCTCTTTGCGTTATACTTTTAATAAGAAATTCGTTTTGATGCGGCCTTTGCCTCAACTCGGTTGCTCCGTCTGCTTCGGTCTTAAGGAGAAGCTATGTTAAAACGAATGCAAAAAATACCAATCTCGCTTTTCGTTGAACTCTTTTCCTTTACAATTCACATCAAAACTGTACCCGTTAAAGTGTAGCGTCATAAAAGAAAGAAAAAAAAAATTCTCTGTAGTCTGCGCGGTGCAACGAAATTTTTGGCCACTGTTTCATTGGCTGCAGAAATGTGATTTTACGTTCGAAGTTTCTAGATTATACCCAGAAATAAATCTGCTTTCAATTACCCAAACTCCAAGTAGCTTATGACCACTCAACATGACCGTGAACCTTACAGCAAAACTTGTATTTACTTGGTCTGCCCATCCTGTGGAAATGCGAACGTCGGACCGGAATTCGGAACGTGAAAAATTCACTGGTTAAAATATCGGTTTCATATTGCTCCAGCTAAAGCACACTAATGATATAGGTGACTTTCTGACGGAGTGCTTTCTATTTTGATGCGTTGCCTTTCCATGTCGTTCTTTTAGATGTGTTAGCTGCGCTCAGTTGGGCGTTTATGCTGAATGTTTTTGATCATAAAGTTGGTACAGAACAGCCACTTAAAGTGTACACTGTAAATAATGAAGGTTTATGACTTATTCCTGTAGATGAATTTTTATAATAACTCCTATGCTAGAAAGAAAAAAACGAAAAATTGAGTGCCCTGGCTTGAAACCGAAAGGGCAACGGTTAAATTTTATCTCGACCATTTTTTCATTCCCCAAGGGCGTGTTTGTTTCTTAGGAGGCACTCCACAACAATACTTGAATGACGTCATGACCCTTGACGTCATGACCCTTGACGTTATGGCCGGGCGCCTCAACAGGGAATTTCTTTATGAGCTTGTGGTTTGCGCCCAACGTGCGCTCTAACACTATAGCGTGAAATGGCAAGCCAACAAAGCGATACATAATCTCGTTGTTTTCAGTGTTGGTGCAACCTTTAATTAATATAGATCTCTGCTGTAATGGTTTCCAGCTAAATCTACGAAATAATGAGTGCCATTTGTGGTGCCGGCTTAAGATGGACGGACCTACTGAGAAATGACAACGGAGAGCGATTGCGAACACAACGTATTCCGCAGTAATTGTGCAATGCTACCATACGGGTAATGTCAGCGAAAGTAATTTAAAAAAAAACAACACCAAAAGCCTTAGTTCTATAGCCGTGCATCTAATTCCAGCTGTTATTGCACTATTATTGACCGTTTGGGGTTTCGGTCAAAGCGAATGAAGCATAGCGACATTCTCTGACGACGTTCGAGAAGCAGCGTTAAGCCCGTCCAAATAGAGCGCAACGAACTTTCTGCTGGCGGTACCGCCATATTGTTTACACAAACCCTCCGATTACTGTTCGATTTACTGTTTGGTGCACAGTGGGCGTAAGCGATGGTTAACTGAAGGAAAAGCGTCGGCATGAAAACGGGGGCGCACTCAAGAAGAAGCGTCATGAATCGGCGTCTTCCAGCGCTTCGTGGGCTCGGCTCTTTGTTGTGTCTTCGTCGCTTACAGCGTGCCGGGCAGGCCGGAAAGCGTTTGTCAGCGCAGGGGGCTGTGCGCGCGTCCGCGAGCGAGCTCACGTGAGCCTGTCTGAGTACATCGAACAGGCGTGCCTGATGACCCGCCTATTTCACCTCGCCAGATAGTGCGCGCTGTGACTGAACGCTCCACGTGTGCTATTTCCCACAATAACGGCCGATCGCCCACGACAGCCGCCAGTGTTTTGTACAGTTGGCCAGTGCGTGCGTTGTGAACAGTTGCCTGGACGCAGAGCTATTGCGGAGGCCCGCCCGATGTGCCGAGTGCTCAGTGACTTAAGACATCTGCGGGTGGGGCTCAAGCAAACTACTGCATACTGTACCATAGTGTATATATTTCTTTTATTTTTACCTACCCTTTTCTTTCTCTCTATCACTCACCTCTTTGATTTCCTCTACCTTCTCCTCGCTATCCCTTTATTTCCGCCGCACCAGTTCAGGTGCTTCAGATATAAGATAGCAGATACCGGGGCTGGCAAACATCTTTTCTTTCCTTTTGTACATACAATAAATAACCACAACAACAACAACAACCTGGAATGAATGCTCCGATCAGGGTGAAGGGGCTCCTTGAGAGGGATTCGTAAAATATCATTTCTACCACCACTAGTCTGTTCTTAAGCGAGCGGTAACGGCCGAACATCAGGTTGTTGTCCATGAAATTTCCTTAAGATTCTTTTCCTGCGGAAACCGGACTCAGGGAGGTGTCAGAATCACGGGCCATTGACGGCGACTCCGTTGCCATCCATAACCTGTCTGCCCGCGGGGAACCCTCAACACTACGGCCGCCAATTGTGCCCCCTCTCCAGGCAGCAAAGATTGCGGAAATTGCCCATTTCGTGTCGTGGGAAACCCGAGCAATAGTCCGCCCCCTGTAACCTCTTTCGGCTGGGGTGCATGACGCTAGCGTCTGAGGCTAGCGACCGTTCTTGCCTGATTGTCTGCCGGAGATTCAAATCGTGCGTGTGTGCATCTGCGCAGCCTCGCGTTCGCACTTCATGCGCTTTTTTTGTTTAGTTGTCTGATGCAGACAAATCCGCCAGTAACATGTAACATCCGGCAGCAACCTGCGCCAAAGAGCATAAAGACATAGTTGTGCAGTGTTTCATCCTCGTGAGAGCCTTTGATGTGAACAAATGCTGCAGTTTTACTATCGCGAAATTTAATAGTAAAAAAAAAAAAAAAAAAAAAAAAACGGAAGTGCACTTAGACGGCGTATGGGTTGCCGGCTCCGAATATAACGAAACTAAACGTCTAAAGAGAGAACCGGGCCTGTTAAGGTCATACCGCCATCTGCTTCGTGACCTGCATGATTACTGGGGGAGGGGTTGAGGGGTGCTTTTACGACCGATAATGAAACGGAGGACGAGCAGTTTAGCCGCATGCTATAGATAAGCACCGAAACGCATTTCGTCTGATTCCTGTTCCCGGCACTAACCTTGGTACGTGACTCCAATAGCGACGTATTCTATTTAGTTTCAATACTATTGGAAGCTTGTTTTGTTTTTGTTTGTTTTTTCTAAGGCTTGCTGTTCGAAAACTGCAACAGCCTTTAGGAGCCAAGGAAGGGTTTTCATGGCAAACTATATTCCTTTCTGTAGCCTTTGTCAACAGTTTTCAGAGTTCGATTCATGTATTAGCGGCCGTAGAAGGTGTAACATACGGTGCTTACAAGCAGATTAACTGATCTTTGGTAGTAAAATTGGACGAGAACAGCGCCATCTGTGACGAGAAAAAACATTTTGCGGTGGTTTAGCTCTGATAAACCTGGATGAAAACGGAATCTTTTTTTTTGCGTGCTACATTATTCTCCTGTGAGGCTGTGGAGATCAACCACAGACACACTCCTTGTCGGGTCTCCACAAATATATTTGGCAGGACCCGCTGAGCCAGGCGGGAACGGGACAGCGAGCCGCCGGCATTCAGTCCTGCTGGCACGAAGAACGAACTCCGCGTGCTTGGCAGGCGTGCTGAGGCTGTCGTCTTCTTTTGTGCCGAGACCACGATGGCATGCCACAGGGCTCCCCTTCTAGAGGTGAGGCCATGAGCGAAGGGGAAGGGCGTAAAGCGGACGCAGAGAGTGTGAATGGTACGTGGCGAGAACTGGCCCAATCGGGAGGGGTTGCAGTGGCACAGTTTGCGGTGGCGTCTGAGTCAAGGTGGGCGGGTTTAAGGCGATTAACGTAGATCGTGTCCTTGCGGCCGTTGATGCGCAGCAGAAAGTATTTAGGAGTACGCCAGCGCACCTGGTACGGACCATCGTATTGTGGTCGTAAGGGTGGACGTACAGGGTCGTGGCGAAAAAATGCGTGTGTTCACCGCTGCAGGGCGGGAGGGGGGGGGGGGACGTGGATACGACGGGAGTACTGGCGCTGACGTGGTGGAATGACATTGCTCATAGCGCTACGTGATCGGTAGGCGTAATCTGTGACGTCAGCAGGCGTGTGTGGCGAGGGCTCGAAGAACCAGACACGGAGAGTAGTGCCAAACGTTAACTCTGCTGCACATGTAGAAGAGTCGTTGCGAAATGCGGTGCGGAGACCAAACAGGACGAAGGGTAAGCGCTCAATCCATTGTGCAAGGAAAGCGGATGCCATAAGTGAAGCTTTCAACTGCCGCTGAAAACGTTCAATGATATCATTCGAAATAGGTGGTAAGAGGTCGTCTTAATGTGATTTACGCCTAAGAGCCGAGATAGGTTAGCAAACAATGCTGAGTCAAACTGACGACCACGATAAGTCGTAATGGTGGACGGGACACCGTAGCGGCTTATCCATAGTGTGATCAGCGCTCTTGTGATCGACTCCGCCGTTATGTGCAGAACGACTCCGCCGTTATGTCAGACCATCTCGTAAACCTGTCAGTGCAGGTTAACAGTTAGCGGTGGTTCCCGCATGGAGTAAGAGGACCGAAAACGTCGACGTGCAGATGGCTGAAGCGGGCGTCCGGGGACGGGAAGGATCCAAGAGGAGTCGCAGTGTGTCGGTACCTTACATTGCTGGCAGCTGAGGCACGTGCGCGACCAGCGGCAAATATCGACGTTAATGCGAGGTCAGACATAACGAGCCGTGACGAGGCGCTGAGTTGCGCGGATGCCAGGATGGGCCAAAGAATGGAGGGCATCAAAGACGGTTCGGCGGTATGGTGGAGCCACGTAGGGGCGAGGGCAAACTGTCCACTTTTCACAGACGAGAGGAACGGCGCAGACTGGCAGCAGGACGCCCTCCAATACCAGAGAGGTGTCGCGCGTGCGAAGCCGTTGCTGCTCGGCATCGGCTCGTTGAGTAGATGCCCTTCTGGATGGCATGCCACAAGGCCTTGTCAGTGTAAGGCACTACATTATTGGGCACACTTATAAGCTCAGCCTTTAAGGGTATGACGCGAGAGCCTAAACTACCAGCCCACATATAAAGTCGCGCTTGAGCCAAACCGTATGGACTTTCTTTGTGTCCTAGAGGTGTGTGTTTTCTCTTCCTCTTCTTGTGTCTGTTTCTCTTGTGTGTGTTTCTTGTGCGCTTTATCTTTAGTCAAGCAATGCACCCTCTAGCCCAATTTCTAGTGTTGTTAAACTATCCTTCCTTCCAGAGACCGCCATTTCCTGCCGCCTTGGAATGCATAGGACTCCACCTGTAATCCCCCAAAGCTGGACTTCATAATGGATGTTGTTGAGGCACATCGGACAATCTCACTTAGAGGAGGAAACCGCTCGGAGTTCAAGGCACGCGGCGTATCACGCACTATAAGGGCGAAATGCCATTAGTCCCGTGTGCATGAGAGGACGCTCCCGGGGTAGAGTGTACAAGAATCTATTTTTGTACACTCTACCCAGGGTCTAAGATATGTCAACGCTTGCGTCGTCACTGGTGTTTCTTCTTGCTTCAGTAAATGACGCTGTAGTATTCCCGCCTAGGCGCACATTAAGACCAATACATCACTGCGAATCTAATGTGTGCCCTGTTCACGAAAAAAAAAAATGCGCCGCGTATTGCTTCGGCCGGCCTCGACCTTCGCCCTTAAAGGAGGATAAGATCCACGAACGGTGGTTATATAGCGCTCGACGGCCCTCAAGTCTACAAACCAATGCTTCAGCTCTTAGCACCGTCAGGTTTACTTTAGAGATATTGAATATGCTCTTAACGCAACTTCTCATGTCTTCAAGACACAGTGTAGCAATCAGAATACCCTTCTGATCAAACTAGCTGCATTACATTCTCCCTTCTATCTCTTACTGAAAGCTGTTAGGCTCTACTCAAATTTCGTTTCTTTTCCAACCGTTATATCTGATAGTTTTTTTGCTGTTGTTGTCAAAGGACGCTTCTTCCGTGAAAGCAAGTGAACAAGCGCTCCTACTCGGCCAT
Source organism: Amblyomma maculatum (assembly GCF_055883805.1). Taxonomy (NCBI): domain Eukaryota; kingdom Metazoa; phylum Arthropoda; class Arachnida; order Ixodida; family Ixodidae; genus Amblyomma; species Amblyomma maculatum. The sequence continues at coordinate 8,754,729 of NC_139353.1, read as the reverse complement.
TGGTTTCTCCTTATGCACAAGGAGAAAACAGTGTGTGATAGAAGTTTTTATTAGAAATTGCTTAATTTCCTCTTTTAATTCGTGTGTATGTGGGGGGAGGGGAGGGGCACACAGATTCTTACATGTGAACATGTAGAAAGTCTTCAAAATCAAAAATGAAAGTGTGCCCGGCTTTATCAGAAAGGGCTCAAAAATGATTCGCCAGACCCACCCCGCCTCCTTGTTTAGGTAAGCGGGACGTCAAAAGGGAGGAGTGGTAGCTGGAAAGAAGAGAGCTCAACTTCAACGCTTCTGAAACGAATCTCGAGCGTCAGCTAAAATTTGAGAGCGTGGGAATCATAGGACCACTCACCAGGTTTAAAACGCGCAGGAACCACAGGTGGTCGAAGACTTGGTAGACTTGGAAGACACTCTACCCGGAGTCCAAGATAGCAGCGGCAGCTTGCCAACGTTTGCATCGTCGATGGTGTTTCTTCTCGCTTCAATAAATGCCGCTATCTTATTCTGGCCTTGGTGCACCTTAAGACCAACACAAACCCTCGAATCTAGTGTATGAGTGCCCTGTTCACGAAAAACAAAGTACGCTGTGTAATGATCTGGCCTGCCACTACCTTCCCTCATGAAGGAGGATAAGTCTACAAACGGTAGTTATAGCGCTCGGTGGCCATCCATGTCTACAAATCGATGCTTCAACTCTTGGCACCGTCAGGCTTACTTCAGAAATATTGACTATGCTTCTAAAGCAATTTCTCATTTTCTTAACACGCAGTAGGCAATCAGAATACCCTTCTGGTCAAACTAGCTGCATTCCATCCTCCCCTCTGTCCGTTCTTGAAAGGTGCTGGCTCCATTGAAATGCCAATTCTTTTCCAGCCATGATATGCGATGACTCTTTTTGTTGTCAAAGGTCGCTTCTTCCGTGAAAGCAATCTAACAAGCCCTCGTGCCCGCCCATTCCGCTTTGCGTATATACAGAAACAAAACAGAGAGTGATTTGAAATTGCTTTTTTCCCCTTTTAACTCATACAGATGGGTTATAGATCCGTACATGCGAACATGTGGAACGTCTTGAAAGTGCAAAAATGAAGTGGCAGGCTCTAAGCAAATTACTCAAAATGATTCGCCAGACCCAACCCCGCTCCCTAGTTAAAGGAAGCGGGACGACAAAAGAGTGGAGTAGCAGCTTTAAAAAGAGTGGGCTCACGATTAAACAACGTTAGCTGAAGTTTTAAACCATGGGAATCATGGGACCACTCACCAGGTTTAAATCGCGCAGGATTCACATGTGGCCGCAGACTAAGCATACGCATCCGAATGGATTGTTTTTAAAGCTTTGGTGGAAGCTGGCGGTAGCCGCCTGCTTACTGCGAGTTGGCGGGTGTTGGCTGCTAGAGTTTAACCTGGATGAACACACCGGAAGTTTACACACCGGAAGCTCGTATAAATATTTCCATACAGCATTTTCTCTGGTTTAACGTTTGCGTGGCTATCAGAAAGGAAATGCAGCCGAAACCGTAGTTCCAGCGTGAGAGCCTTCTGGCTGTCCGCAAGCAAGACACCACAGCAAGGTCTAGAGTACACGGCGGTGTCGAGGGCATTCGGTAGGGAGAGTGGGGAGCCAGATAGGTGGCAGTGCAGGAAAGGCTAGGCAAGAGACTGAAATACTGTGTAACATTGTACCAGGCAATGTTGTATAGGTGTGTGAAGAAGGAGGAGCGGCAGGTGCTCGAAGGAGAAGAAAAAGCGACCGCCGGCGGCTCCGTTCGCTGCACATACCAAAAGGATCGAGCCGTAGAATTGCGGCATCAGATTATCTTCACAAATGTCAGCAGTAGTGCTTCATGCTCTGAAAGAGTAATTCCGTGCCTATTCATAATATAGGTATGAAAACGAGCGTGAATCAAATGTGAAACGCGAAAGGCAGACTTCTTGCTTCACCATCGTTTTTTTTTTCTTTTCATTTTGTTTTTGTAGTTGCGACAATAAAAACACCATGTTTGCATTTTAGATATTATTGACACGTTCCTGCGACAAAAGTAATTGCTTCCGTTTTGCTGCTAGTCCAGTTTTAATAGTTATATTACAATTGCAGGGAAGAAGCTATTAGTACTTGTAATGAACGGAACAGCATTTGCGAATATTTACTGAAAAAAGCTGTGTCAAAAGGACTAGAAGTTGGTAAAAATCATGTTGGTTATTTGTTTGTAGGGTAGAAAAAAGCAAAATATTGCTGCCTACAAACGGCTGTGTTATATATAAAATTTATATATCAGACTCAAAATATTGCCAAATGAAACATCAAGCAAGTGTTTAAATGGTATATTTTCACTTCAACTTCGTTTGAGGTATTTTCCGCTTTGAGATTTGCCATTGGTATGAATGTGTTCTTACGAGATATAGCAGTTTGTACGACTTGGAACTCGACGGACAGTAAGGTCTGAACACCTTATAAGGGTTTTGTCGCCACTTCTAGCGTGTGGACTACGAGACAGCCCCAAGCGTTTTAGAAAATTTTCATTACTTACTGTTGTCAGTGCATCACCCGGGTGGTCGGGTCTGGTGAAAGCTATACAATTGGCGGTGGCTTAGCTCAGCTAGGCCAGGATATATTTAGTGAGAGCTACGTTTATCTTTGTTTAGCTTTTGTTTCGCTATACCGGTTAAAAAAATAAAGACAATTGCGCATCGATGTGTGTATATAAACCCACGTTTATTAATATAATTTATCGACATTCACTGGTTTGATGGAGACGAAGCCTGACTGGTGTTCTGTAAATTAGCTTCCCGCCCATAATGTAGACTTCCATATTTCTGGTTGATAGAACAAGGCAATCACAGTTTCCCGCTGAGTGGTATGAGCGTGAGGATCGGAGACAAAGTCAAAATCACTTTCACTTCGTCCTCTCGCTGTTTTCTTGTTTTTTTTTGTTTTTTTGTTCACTTCTTCGGGCTTCATTCTTAACTTCGGGCTTCATTCTCAAAGGAACGATTTTGGGATCGTTCGAAGAAGCTTCCCACAGCCACGAAGTACAGTCGCGCGCAGAACACGTGCTCACTGTTAACTTCACCCATGTAACAACTCATTAGCAAAGCGCACACCCTCACGGCTTTTTATATGTCATGCTCCGTAGGGAGGCGTAGCTGCGAAACACATCTCGAACGGCACGTTCTTGGCGGTGAGGATTGGCGTCATGCGTCGGCCTATAGCGGCGGAAACCGGTGCAGAGAAACGGCGGAACACGTGCGTAGGTGCGTAGATGGTTACCATAGTAACGGCGTATGCGCAGTTCTGGTTTCGGCTGACCACGCGAAACTCGGCTCTGACTAGCGCAGTATAGCCTTCGTTACAAATTCTCTTCAGAAATGGCGAATGCGCGACCTGATACGCACACGGACAAGAAAACCGACAACAAATTCAATGAGAAAGATTACTAATGAGGCCGTCAGTGAAATTATAAAATACGCAAAGAAATCGGTAAGTTCCACAAGCTGGTGGCGAGAGGGTGCAGTGGTGTTCATCCGCCGCAATTGACTTACGTGATCCGCCCAGCTAGCTTCGTGGAGAATTCTAGTTTCAGCCACTCGAAGCAGAAATTGTCTATACTGCTTTTTTAGGTGGAATGTCTTCCGCATTAGTGTCGTTGTGAAGAGGTTACCGAGCCTGTCTAGAGACACCGTAATGTGCGGACTCACTTTATTAACAAGGCGGGGCGGCTGTTCTTCGCTCAAGCATACATGGTCCTGTCTGAGCGCGCATTCTAAACAGGCCTCCAGTACTTCCGTCTCGAGTTTCTTGGCGTAGCGGTTGTCGCTGAAGGCTAAGCTGATCTTCCGCGCTAAAGGGTTTGGATTGAGGTTCGCTTTCAGCTCGTAGTGTATCGATGATCCTTTGATTACGCAAGGAAACAAAGAACCGCGATTAAGGGCCTCTTCGAGCTCTTCAATCGTGTCCAAGGAGTTCGGTGCCTCTCGAGCGCTCAGCGTAGAAATAAGGTGACTTCTCATGTAAACCGAGAGAGGGAAAACGCCCAAGAACCAGAAGCAAACAACTGTGTATCTAACGCGCCTCCAGAGACGCCACACAGGGAGTTGTGCTGAAGTCGCGTACACAGCAGCCAGGATCAGCATCACTGAGTCATAGGCATGGTCTTGGAAAGAAAATTTGAATTCGAGTACGTCAGCGACAGTCAACACTATCGCGCACAAGACAAAACACAGCAATAAAAGCGTAAAAGCAAGCATCGACTTCGACAACATGTCGCGAAACGAAAGCCTGTGACTTACGGCCTGTCGCGTGTAAAAGACGGTGTTGATGTAAGAGACCACAGCTGGAAAGTCAAACCATTCGGCCACCCGCTCGTGCAGCTGCACAGGCGTCATCGCAACATCGATCGCACTGCCCACCATTTCGCGACCGTAAGAGAGTTCGTTGGGAAATGGTTTCTCGTTGACTGTCACGTTTATAATTCGGAGAAACGCAATCAGACGACGAAACGGATGCAACGAACAAGAAAATTTAGCCGTCAGACTGATCATGCGCACACAAGCAACGTTTATGGCGGCGCCTTTTGGAAAAATGTGGCTCGCCGTGGTTACAGCGGTATGCCCTCGGTCACATGTTCTAGCGAGGATCGTGAAACGAGTCTGGCTAGTCACATATCCTGGCCCCTTGGCGCACGGCATCTTGCATACAAATCCCGTTCGGCACAGGCGGTTTCCAGGAATGCTGGTGTGGAAAGTCGCCAAGCGATCCGCGCCTTCATCTTCCCCAATCAGTACCCATAATGCTCTATATACAGTCACATCTCCTTGCTTTATGAAACGGGAGCATTCGTTGAATGCATGCGGCCCCAGTGATGGCACCAGCAATACCGTCTCCAAACCATTTACTTGGTTTGCACTCAGTAACCTGTGGAGGCCCAGGTTCTGCGTCAGCCAGTGACTCGATCCATCTGACAAAAGACGCATCCATGCGGCGTCTGAGCTATCCCAGTAACCCTTGCAAGACGCAACAATGAATTCTCTGCCATTGGCTCCCAATGAGCGGAGAAGTGCTCGTGGTTCCTCCATATTATGTGCCAGACAGATAAGTGGCATAAATAACGTAGCCGCATACAGGAACAGATGCGTCAAACGTTTGGGCGAACCATGGGATACGTATGAAGATCGCATTCTGCGTGGTTTCGAAGGACGCTTTAGTGAGCCCTTCTGATGGTCCATTCTGGGTATGTGAGCGGAGACGGACAGAAGCAGTGATACCTATGTCGTGATGCGCTCCGTGGGTGTGATGGATATTTCGCGTGCCTAAATGATAGTTCGCGTACGAGCGGAAGGGTCATTTTACATACAGGTTCGAATTTAATTACTGGCAATGAACGCTGCCGCGACAGCTTTTCCAAATAATTATGTGTACACCGGGATGGCATGCATGCACCAGTGTCGTTGAAGAAATCTGCGCTTTCTACACTACCTGCGGCTGCGAGGAGAAATTGGCATGTTAGAAGTCGATATGTGATACTTGGCACTAACGCAAACACGGATATAATACCAAAAATTTAAAAAGTAAGCGTGTGTGCCAATCTTAAATAAATATTTAATAACAGATAAAGAAATAAATAAACTCATGCTGCTGCCATTTTGATCGCACACTCTTTTTTCATCCACAGTTCTTGGTTAATCCACATTATACTCCAGGCTAAATGTTAAACCTCTTCTATGGTCTTTTTCAGTTCTCTACCATGAGAACACGCGCTGCGTTTGCGTGAGATCCAAGGTGATGTCGGCCATTTCAATAACACCTGTAGCATTAACTTCTCCGGACTGGAGGAGGATAAGAGGCCTAGGAAATTTAATTATTTTTCCAGCAACCTAGGAAATTATGGGAGAAGTTTTAGCGGTAAAGTGGCCGCTCCGACGGAATCAAAGCGTTTATGGCATCAATGTGTGCAGTGGCGAAACACACGACTCAATACAAAAGATAATTTCTAAGGCCATCTTTGCATGATTTCATGCTGACGCACTGCAAGCGTGACTTCCACATTATTTTGTGCGGGGATTTCAATGTACTCAAAATCAAATGGAGCGCGTTTTAACCGCCTCCGTCTAGTCGTGATTCTCGACTGATGCTAGATATTGCATTGTCTCTCAATTAGCACAAGTCGTTGAAACACCCACACGCACGACTTCCAACGCCAGATCACTACTTGATCTCGTTTTGATTTCCGACAAAACGTCTGGATTGGACTACACAATAACTACTCATATAGAACTATAAAACTGTTCTTTTCACTAGCCACACGACGCAATCTGTGACCCGAACGATTTCCTAATCATTTCGTTGATTTCAGAAACGCCCAAGATGAAAGCATCCCCGATTTCTTAGAAAGAACCTTCGATACTTTCGAGATCAAACAAGCAGCCGGAACTGTGAGTGTTAATCAGTTGTGGCTTTTTTTAACACACACTTACTTATAGGACCCTGGTAAGACCGGTACTTGAATATAGGAAAATTATGTGGGCCGCTACACCACATCAAACAAAAGAAAAATTGAAAAAGTTCAAAATCTCGCTTCCTGTTTAATTTACAATAAATATCTGTGAACCGATTCACCGACCAAAATATGCAAATCAGCCAACCTCGAAAAACTAAGCAAAAACAGCGCAACAATGGAGAGAACAGGGTAGAAAGAAGACGGGACAAGCGCAGTTTTTTGCTTAGTTATGTACCGACTCGCTCATCTCGCAGTTTTACTCGAAACACTAGAAAGTCGCATTAAGTTGGGCTGAAGTATGTCTTGCTTCTAACCCATGGTCACGTAAAGATTAATCACTACACTATTTTGCAATACACCCCAATGAGACATCAAGACATCACCATAGTATGTATATTCCTGTGCCCACTTCTCATAATGACTGTTTTAAACACAGCTTTTTTCTTTGAGTTATTAAAGAGTGGAATATGTTGCCTGACTTCATTGAAGAAAGTAATACTCTAGATGCCTTTCTTGAAAGCCTGTAAACATATCTTGAACATAACGCAACTATATGAAAGTTGTCCCTCCACATATCATTTTTTGGTAGAGTTTGGCTTTCTGATTTAGGCCCAGTGCATTTGCTTTTATTTTGTGTGGAGACTTTGAACTTTTTCAAGTTTTCTTTTGTTTGATGCGGTGTAGCGGCCCACGCAAATTTTCCTATATTCAAGTACCGTACCGGTCTTACCAGGGTCCTATAAGTGAGTATTTTTATGTCGGGAGTTGCACTACGGATTTGATGACCTAGAGCCCTTATTAGCCTGTATACCTTGAAGCATACATTAGTTATGTGCGTATTCCAGCGTAGGTCAGAATTGAAAGTCAAACCAAAATACTTGTGCTGTTGTACCCTATTAACTTGTTTACCTGCAATGCAGTAAGGAAATATCAAAATAATTTTCTTCTGGTAACAGACAGGATTATAGATTTATCAGGGTTTAGCACCACTTGCCATTTAGCGCACCAATTTTCATATTCTTGTAGATAGTATTGAGTTCTTTTAAATCACTTGGGGATCATCACTTGGGGACTGGAACAGAGATCGATTTTGCAAGATCATTTATAAACACCAAGAAAAAAGGGGGCCCAGAACATTTCACTGTGGCAAATCTGAAAGCAGTAGGGAAGAAGTCGATTTATAACCTCCTAGATATACAAACTGTTTACAGGAGGTGAAGTAGGAAGAAAACCAGGGTGTTATTTTCTGGTTTCTGAATATGGCGTCACTTTTAAACAGCAACGTTGGATGGGATACCTTAGCGAATGCTTTTAAAAAGTCCAGGAATATTAAATCAGTTTGACCACGGCAATTTATTCCTTCGGGAAGATCATGAATGATTTCTATAAGCTGACTAAGTGTAGAAAGTCCTTTTCGGAACCCATGTTGAGAAGGATGAAGTATGTTGTTATTTCCAAGGTACGTCATAAGGTGTTTAAATACAATGTGTTCAAGCAACTTAGAACATGTGCAAAGAAGAGAGATTGGTCGGAAATTATTGACAACAGATGCAGAACCACTCTTTCGGATCGGAATAGCTTTGGCATGCTTCCAAGCGGAGGGGAAAGAGCCTTTGGTAATAGATAATTGAAAAACTTTCTTGAGGTATTTGGCAGCATAGTCTGTATATATGAACAGAATTTCCTTTGGGATTTCATCGGGACCTGGGCTTTACTGATAGTTTAAGCAGCAAGTTAAAAACTCCGCGCTCTGTTATGTCGATGTCTTGAACTGGAGGGCAGACAGGTGAGTAAATTTAGTGACAAGCCGTCGTCAGAAGTGAAAACTGAACAGCAAAAAAGAAATAATGCTTTCGGTGCGCTCTTGATTATTGTTATCTTTAACGCTTTGTGTCTTCGCTGGACTAACATATCGCCAAAATTTGCTAGGGACCTCAGTTAAATACCTTTTGTGTTACATTATAAAACTTATCCTTAGTCACCTTGAAAAGACGCTTAAGGTCCTTGCTCATTTGACTAGCGCCTCTACTCTCATTAGGATCAGACCTATTTTTGTTTGCCCTCCATTTACGTCTGAATGTTCATTTGGCGTGTATGATTTACCTCAAGATCGAGGGATTCCTCCCTCTTGTACACTTTAGGTGCATAGGAATAAACTTCGGCGTTCTACCAAGTCTGACAAGTAAAGCCATAATTCGTCAACTGTAGTTCCGCTTTCGATAAGGCACAAAATCATCAAGTGAACGCTCGAGGTAGCAACATACGGAACTTGCATCTTGATAAAATTGAATGACATCTTTGATAAAATTCTGAAACAAAGGGTGGACACTATTGAAAGGATTCACCGACTTGGAAAGAGGGAACCAGGTAGAGACCGCCCGATTATTATTAAACTTACTGACTTTAGGGATAAGATGAAAATAATGAATAGCTGTTTCAACCTAAAGGGCACTCAATTTAGTGTAAATGAAGATTTTTCTAAAAGGCTTGTGGAAATACGAAAAAACCTTTGGAACTCCTGTGCCAATGAACGAAAGAACGGCGTGAAAGCTAAGTTAATTTTTGATAAGTTAAAAGTCATTAATACCTTATACGCATGGAACGAGGAGACCAAGCAGCGGTTCAAATGCCAGGTTGCCACTAGCACTAGCAATGAGTGACTAAACAATCACAAGACGGACTGCTTTAAAATTATAAATGTGAACGCTAGGAGCATGCTTAACAAGGCTGACGCCATAGAAAGTATATGCCTTGAACATGAACCCGATATTATGGTAATCACAGAGACATGGCTACATGAAGATATTAGACTGCGAAGTTGCTCCCCCAAACTACTCCATAGTACGAAAAGACCGTGAAAGGAGGAGTGGCGGTGTTGCAATACTGGTTAAGAGTAATATAGTATTCTCAGTTACAGAAGGGTTTGATGATTTAGAAACTGCATGGATTAAAACCAGACTGAATGGTCATACTGTCCTAGTGGGTGCTTTCTACAGAGCTCCCAATTCAACCATAGACGTGCTTGATAACCTAAAGAGGTTACTGGACCTAAATGTACACTTTGGTGACAATATTATTCTGACAGGTGATTTTAATTTGCCAGGAATTGATTGGATGTCGCTTTCTCCCGGCAGAGTTGATACAGCTAGCAGTGAACATCTGAACGAACTCGCCTACTGCTATGGTTTGACTCAGATTGTTGAAAAAAGTACGAGAGTATGTATGACAACATCCTCGATACTAGACCTTGTCTTTTTGTCATCTGGTCTACTAGAGTTTTTGCTGAGTTGTGATGTTGAAGAAGGATTGTCTGACCATAAAATGGTGATTTTGTCGCTCAATATGACTCGCGAAATATGTCACAAATCTTGCAGAAAGACTGTGTTGAATTTTGCGGCTGCTGATGATGTCGGATTACTGGACTACCTTGAAATCTCGTTTGATGAATTCATGTGTTTATATCAAGACGGACTTAGCACTGATAAGTTGTGGGATTTTTTTGCAAACATGACAGCGAAAGCAATTGAGATGTTCATTCCTAAAACCACGAAAATAACAAAAAGGAAGCATCCTTGGATTAATAGAGACATTATTCACAAAAAAACGACAGCTCAAAAGGAAACGAAAAAGATGCTCACAATACCCGAGCCGTGAATTATAAACTTTCTTATGTCGTATGAGCTAAGAGTTAAAGCGACTCATCACAGAAAGTAAAAATACCTTTTACAGTCAGACTCTCACCAGATTTCTTACTGAAGCGCCCAGTAAGTTCTGGCGATATATAAATGGCGGCGGTAAATCTCACCATTCTAATGAAGAAGAGAGCCCCCAGAGGGCTGAAAGTTTAATTCATTTTTTACATCTGTTTTCACTGAAGATGACGGCGAATCACCATTTTTTGAGCCTCCAGGTTGCCCTCCTATACCCGATTTAGAAATAAGTGAAAAAGGAGTTCTGAAACGCCTTTTGAATACCAACACAAAAATAACTCAGGACCGGACGGTATCCCGAATGAATTCTTATATAGATATGCAGAGTGGAATTCTAAATTTCTTACCAAAATCTTTCAATCGTCTATCGACAGTAGTTGTGTTCCCGTTGCCTGGAAATGTGCGAAAATAGTGCCTGTGCATAAAAATGGTCCCACTTCTAACGTTGAAAATTATAGACCCATTTCCCTCATTAGCACGTGTTCCAAGTTACCCGGACATATTATGTACGCTCACTTATCAACTTTTCTTGAGAGTAACAATCTCCTATTTGTAAACCTGCATGGCTTCTTCAAGGGGCTTTCTACCATCACTCAACTCACGGAAACTGTACATGATCTTTCCCAGTCAATTAACTCCCGCATGCAAACTGACATCGTAATTTTGGACTTTGCAAAGGCGTTTGATAAGGTTTCGCATCCTAAACTATTACTAAAAATCAGTGCCATATTTAAAAATGAAACTATAACTGAGTGGTTCAGGTCATATCTTTCGTCTAGAGTACAGTATGTTCAGGTTCAAGAGTATAAATCCAAAATCATGCCAGTCGATTACGGTGCTCCCCAGGGCAGCGTTCTGGGCCCTCTCTTGTTTTTGATCTTCATCAACGACTTGCCTGTTGGTTTGAGCGTTCCAGTTAGACTGTATGCAGATGACTGCATCGTTTATAAACAAATTAATACCCCGGAAGATCAGGCAGAACTCAATCAAAACTTGCAGAAAATACATGAATGGTGTAAGGTGTGGCAGATGGTATGAAATTCAAACAAAGCAGTTTTTATGACCATTACAAGAAAGAAAACTGTCCTTGATTACAGTTACAGCATTAATGGTAGATTACTAACTAGAGTAAGTAATTTTAAATACCTTGGAGTAACACTCCCATCTGACTTACGCTGGAATTCACACATAGATAATGTATGTACTAAGGCTTCCAAGGCACTCTGGAGCTTGAGACGCAATATGTGCAGGGCGACTCCCGAAATAAAAAGTCTGGTTTTCAAAAGCCTAGTTAGGCCTATCCTCGAATGTGCAAAAGTTGTGTGGGACCCGTACACTGCTTCCAACTGTTCTAAGCTGGAAAGAATCCAGCGTCTCGGAGCAAGGTTTATATTTAATAGGTATCGTTATCCTGATTCTCCAACCTCTTTGTGTAAATCTGCTGATTTGCAAACACTTGACATTAGAACCAAATGCGACAGACTCAAGTTTCTTTTCCAGATCGCTAACCACTACTTGAAAATCGATCAAACAAAATACTTTGAAATTAAAACAGGGGAAACATCACGCCATCGTCACAGTTTGTACATCCCAATGCCGCCTATCAGAAATGATTGCTTTAAATTTAGTTTTTTCCCGAGAGCCATTAAGAAATGGAATATGTTACCAAACTCCGTTGTCACGTCTCAATCACTTAGCGAATTTTTAGATAAACTGCACAATGTTTTATGTTCTGCTTGATTTCTATGACAATGTTTTTGTTTTGTTCAAGTGGCAAACACAATTATGTATGAAATTTAGTGTTGATCTCAGTGTTTGTTTGATGTGTTCTTTTTCTGTTTCAAGTTTGATATCCACTCCTGTAATAGCCCGCCCAGGGCTGAAGTATGAATAAATGAAAATGAAAAAATGAAAAAAATGTATGGAGGATAAGGTTCTGGATGCTACGGCCTTTGATCCCAAGCAATTGTTGTCTCCCTAATAAATCTAATACCTAATGTAATGAATTATTTCTCTTTCTTTTGAACGGCCTAAGATGGTGGTTCCTTTAAATTTGAAATAATAGAACCGTTTCAGGTATGGGAAGCCGGAGAATTCAAGTGCGTAAGCACACCGTCAGTTAAGCTAACACGTTAGGAGGTAAATAAAGGAGCGTAGGTGCATGGAGATGTCACACTGCCTGTACAATGAGATTGCGAGATCTCTGTTGTCAGAGGATGTGCTTGGACTGTTTTAGATGTAACCCTGTTATGCATAAATCGTCAGTGCGCGCTTGTTCTGTTTACGTCAGTATTCCTGCTTCCTTGTACGTTTGTTTACACCATAGCTTGCAAATTTTTTGAAATGTTCAACCAACTGGCCCTGATGCTGCTTTGCTTACAATAACTGGTCTCTGTTTAGAGAATTTGAAAATATTTAGTGAAAAGTACATCGCTCTTCGTAGAATAACATACAGTAAACGTTCACCATGGTTCAAAATTTCTTTGTAACGATCTCGTAAACAAGAAAAAACGCATCTTTCATCGCTGCACCACATCTAACTCCAGTGAGAGATGGAATGCTTATCGTGCTTTGTCATCGCAATACAGAAACGCTCTATCCACTGCAATACGCAACTTTTCTCAAAATATCTTGCATAGATTACTAACCCATTCTTGACGTTAATCCGAAAAAAAAAAAAAAAAACTATCGTCCTGAAAAGTAACCGGCGTGGTCTGGTCCCATCGAACCAATATTGCACTTTATAAAATCATACGTTTTCTCCATGTTTCATAAGAGGTACGCCGGGGGTGAGTGAGAAAGCCGGCTAGCTTTCCGGATATACCTTTCCCATGTTTCCCCTTGATGGATGCTACCACCAGTACCTGAGAGAGGATTTTACAAACTTATTGATAATAATAAAATGTCAACGTTTGCTGGCGATGGCAGTATCGGAAACAAATTGTTGAAAACACCGTTACTTATTCTTCACTAATGTTATTACAGATATTTACCCATTTTTTTTTAGTCCAGCACGCTCCCTGACGACTGAAAGGTGGGCAAGGTGGTTCCAGTGCACAGGTCTTGTAGCGTTCACTGCCCCTTAAGCTGCTTACTAATTTCATTAACATCTATTCCATGCAAATTGCTTGAACGTGTCATCCATTCCACACTTGTGAATCATCTTCAGCAAATTCTTTTTTTTTACAGCCGATCCGCATGGTTTTCGACGCAATAGCTCCTGTGAAACACAATTAATCGCTTTTACTAATGAACTTTTTTGCCGCTCTGGATCGTTCCTAGGTCGGTGATTGCATTTTCATTTATTTTTATAAGACCTTTGGTATCGTATCTCGTCCTCTTTTACTCCCAAAGCATAGTAAACTCAACATATATAACAACGTATCCAAATGGATTGGTTGTTTTTAGGAGTGGTCGCACTCATTATGGGACAGATAATGACTACAATTCGAATCTTTCTCGTAACATTGGCCGTTCCTCAAAGATCTCTACTAGGACATCCCCCCCCTCTTTCTAATATATATTAATGATCTTCCTGATCATGTAACATCACCTATCCGGCTGTTTGCTGATGGCTTTGGTATATAAAGAGAAATTTCCAACCGATCTCATACTATTGTTTTCCAGCGCGACATTAACAACATTTCTGCATGGTGTGAAACTTCGCTAATGAAACTTAACATAGCCAAATGTATAGCAATGAAAGTAACACGACTTGCTAGCAAGGCTAACGTGCATCCATGCGCTAAATGGCTCCCCTTTAGACTTTATTTCAGCATATAAGCACCTTGGCGTATACATCAGCAGTGACCTCTCGTGGAAAACGCATATCGAACAAGTAACTAAATATGCTAATCGCGTGTTTGGCTTCCTTCGCCGTAACTTCTCACTTGCTCATGTTGCTTTAAAAGTACTTCTGTAAAAAACGGTCTTTCGCAGTAAGATGGAATATGCGTCTTCCGTATGGGGTCCTAGCATCAGGTCCCTTATTAATGTCCAAGAATCTGCGCAGAATCGTGCAGCTCGTTTTATTTTGTGTAACTACTCCCGTTCATCTAGTGCCACACTCATGAAACGAACCCTAGATCTTCCATAATGTCCGCGTGGCGTCAATCTTTTAGACTTTCCATATTTCATAAAATGTATTCAGTTCAGTTCAGTCGTTCAGTCGTGTCCGACTCTTCGTGACCCTATGGACCATGTCACGCCACGCTTTCCGGTCTTTCACCATCTTCCTAACATCACATAGCTTCATCTGCAATGCCTCGAGAATGCCATCTAACCATCGCGTTCGCTGCCTACCCCTTCTCCGGCGACCCTCAACCTTTCCCAACATTAAATCTTTCTCCAGCGACTCCTCTCTTCTCATCAGATGACCAAAGTAGCTGAGCTTTAACTTTAGAATTTGACCCTCCAATGAGCAGTCAGGGTTTATGGTCGACAATATCGACTGATTTGATCTTCTGGCAGTCCAAGGAACTTTCAAGAATCTTCGCCAGCACCACAATTCAAATGCGTCAATTCTTCGGCGGTCAGCCTTTTTCACAGTCCAACTCTCGCATCCATACATCACAACTGGAAAGACCATAGCACGAGTTATACGGATCTTGGTTGGCAGACTAATGTATCTGCTCTTTACTAGGCGGTCAAGGCTAACCATTGCTCTCTTTCCCAGAAGCAGGCGTCTCCTAATTTCATTGCTGCAGTCTCCTTCCGGGGTAATCTTGGAGCCCAAGAAGAGAAAATCTGTCACAGCTTCCACTTCTTGTCCCTTGATGCTCCAGGACTTGATAGGGCAAGACGCCATGATCTTTGTCTTTTTAATGTTCAGTTTAAGCCCAAACTTCTCACTCTCTTCTTGTACGCGCATCAGAAGTCTCTTGAGTTCCGCTTCACTTTCTGCCATTAAAGTGGTATCATCCGCATATCTAAGGTTGTTGATACGTTTTCCAGCAATCTTCACTCGAGCTGAAGACTCGTCCAGACCAGCCTTCCTCATGATGCACTCTGCATATAGGTTAAATAGGCAGGGCGACAGTATGCAGCCTTGCCTCACTCCTTTCTCAATCGGAAACCAATCAGTAAGACCATGCCCAGTTCTGACTGTGGCCTCTTGCCCTTCATACAGGGTCCTGAGGAGGCAGATGAGGTGAATTGGAACTCCCATCTCTTGGGAAGCTTGCCACAATCTGCTGTGATCTACGCAGTCAAACGCTTTCGCATAATCAATAAAGCAGAAGTAGATGGGTTTCTTGAACTCTCTTGCTTTTTCCATGATCCAGCGAAGGTTGGCAACTTGGTCTCTAGTTCCTCTGCCCTTGCGAAACCCAGCTTGCACGTCCGGAAGCTCCCGATCCACATACTGCTGCAGCCTACCTTGGAGGATTTTCAACATCACCTTGCTAGCATGCGAAATAAGCGCGATCGTGCGGTAGTTGAAACAATCTTTGGCACTGCCTTTCTTTGGGATGGGGATGTAAACTGACCTCCTCCAATCCTGTGGCCACTGCAGGGTTGTCCAAATCTTCTGACATAATGTATGCAGAATGTTAACAGCGTCATGGTTGAGGTTTTGAAGCAACTCAGCTGGAATGCCATCAATTCCGCCAGCTTTATTCTTAGCAAGGCTGACTAAGGCCCACTCAACTTCACTCTTCAGGATGCCCGGCTCGAGACCAGTAATCACAACTGTCTTATGTTGGGTTTGCACTTTCGGGTCCTTCTTGTACAGTTCTTCTGTGTATACCTGCCACCTCTTCTTTATCTCTGAGACTTCAGTGAGGTCCTTGCCTCGTTTGTCCTTTATCACGCCCAGCTTAGCACAGAAGCTTCCTTTGATATCTTTGATTGTCTTATACAGAGCTCTTGTGCTCCTTAATTGGCTGTTGTCCTCAACTGCTTGGCACTGTATGTTCAGGAAGGCATTCTTATCTCTCCTTGCTATTTTCTGAAAATCCGCATTGAGAACCTTGTATCTTTCTCTTTCCCCCATAACTTTTGCCATCCTCCTTTCCTCAGCTATTTGCAAAGCCTCTTAAGATAACCAGTTTGCTTTCTTGCATTTCTTTTGCTTTGGAACTACCTTAGTAGCAACTTATGTATTATATCACGAACATCAGTGCACATCTCTTCGGGCTCTCTGTCTTCTAGATCTAATTCTTGAAATCGATTCCTCACTTCCACAGTATATTCTAATGGAATTTGATCCAGATCATACCTGAAAGGACTTCTAGTTTTCTGCGTTTTCCTCAATCGAAGCTTAATTTTGGCAACAAGAAGCTGATGATCGGTGCCACAATCGGCCCCAGGCCTTGTTTTTACTGCTTGTATAGCCTTCTTCATCTCTGCCGGCAAAGAATATAATCGATCTGATTCCTGTACAGACCGTCCGGTGAAGTCCATGTGTACAGGCGCCTCTTGTGTTGTTGAAAATGAGTATTCGCTATTGTCAGGTAGTTTTCTTGACAAAACTCTACTAGCCTCTGCCCAGCTTCATTTGGCTCGCCAAGACCGAACTTGCCTATAATTCCGGATATTTCTTCACTCCCGACCTTAGCATTCCAGTCTCCTATGAGAAAAACGACGTCTGATGATGGGGTGCGGTCTAAAAGGGATTGTAGGTCCGCATAAAATCTCTCAACGTCAGCTTCTTCAGCAGTAGTGGTCGGTGCATAGACTTGGATAACTGTTATGTTGAAAGGGTGACTTTGGATCCGAAGTGAAATCATTCGGTCGTTTTTGGGGTTGTACCCTAGCACTGCTTTGCCCAGTCTTCTGTTTACTATGAGAGCGACCCCATTCCTTCTCTTTGATTCGTGCCCACAATAAAATACATAATGGTCGCCGGAGTTAAATTCTCCCATTCCGGTCCACTTGAGCTCGCTGATACCCAAGATATCAATGTTCAATCTGTTCATTTCTCGCTTGACGAAATCCAGTTTACCTTGCGTCATAGACCTTACATTCCATGTTGCTATTTGAATTATCTCCTTGCAACATCGGACTTTTCCGACACATCCACAACTAGGCGTCCTTTTGGCCCAGCCGCTTCATTCGTCCTGGAGCTACTAGGATTCGCGCTTTGTTCATGCCCATTAACATGTGGGACGCCTTCCAACCTGGGGGGCTCATCTTCCGGCGCCATATCTTTAATGGTATTGTGACTGGCCATAGGGTTTTCTTGGCAGGAAATAGTTGCCATTACCTTCTCCAGTGAATCACATTTTTTCAGAACTGTATTACACAAATGAATAATTGATATTAGTATTTTCACTCCTCCGAGTTATGCACCATCCCACATTGATCATCGTTTCAAAGTTAATGTTTCAAGTTGAAGGAACAACCAGTATTTCTACTTTTTCCTCCCCAAGACCAGCTCAGACTGGAATAACCTGGCCGCCTGTATCGTCTTTATCCCTTAACCTGAAGCATCGAAATCTGCGCTTCTTTATCATCTATGTTAAAAACTCTCCTTATTTTCGATTTTGTATAATTACTTACCACTCCGATCTATAACGCCTTAACGGCCTTGATAGTAGCGAAATAAATAAATAAATATATAATAAATAAATTTGAGGCCATAACAAATTACCCATGCAAGCACGTGCTAATTCACGTCCACCTTCAAAGCACGCATGACAAGATGAAAATATCACGCAGATTTGAGCCCACTTCATTCCAAACCTGCTCTTTCGTTCGAGGAGAAGGACGCAATACGTCCGTTTAGGAGACGAAGAAGGCAGCAAGAAGTTCAAAAGTGTCCAGAACTGAGCATATATGTCCTTTTTGAAAGCAGTCGTAACGTCATCGGATATATGACCAGTGGATCACCACTTTTGTCAAAAATTGAAAAAGCAGAAAAACTTGTGAGCACAATTTTTATCAGCTCCCAAATTAAAGAGCACAGACTATTCGACGTTTTCGCTCTGCAAAGAGCAATAATTACGATCAAGCTTCTTATAATCCGATTCTTCTCATATAGTTCTTATCTTTTCCTCATACGTTCCTACACACTTCGTCATGTATTTCGTGACCATAGGAGAACCGGAAATAGCCTGCGGCCGCCTCCTTCCAAATAAGCTGCTTGATTTGGTGATATAGTCGCGAGTCGCGACTGTTTAAAGATACCGTCGACCACCGCGAGGCGACCGCCACTCCCGTTTTGCCACTTGCCGCGTCCACGTACGCAATCGACTTACTGTCCATCGAATCGAAGCGTGTGATTAGTGCTTCTGCTCACTTTTTTTCTTCCTCTCTGTGTTGATTATGGGATGCATGTTACGAGGGCGGGGGAGGGGGGGGGGGGAATGATTAGATTTTCTCGACAGTCCTGCGGGATGCTTGGTCTCGCCGGAAGCGGCAAGAATTCTGGCCAGTAGACAACTGAACAAAAAAAAAAAAGTAGCCTAATTTGGACTCCTGCACACGCGTCCGTTCCTGGCAACGAAGCGGTCCACGAGTTAGCCCGAACTCCGGGTAACTGTGCAGCCGCCCGACTGCCGGAACATGGACGAGCGCCTGCAAAATTATACGGAGATTCTTGAAAATTACAGGTTAAACAGGAGACTTGTGCCACCGCCGGATAAAAGTCTAAACAACAGGTAGGCAGTCGTATGGCAGCGCCTGTAAGCTGGGAACTTTGTAAACACATTCTGGGCATATTATGTCCAGATGGACGATAGAAAAAACGATAAATACAAGCACTGCGGAAAGAGAGGGACCCTCGGCCATATAATCTGGGAATGTGCTAGCTCCCCAGGGGCTAAAGCAAATCAAGTATAGAGAAGCCTGGGAAGCTCTGCTGGGAAGCGAGGTCCCTGCTCCACAGCAACAAGCCATCCGCGTGGCGGAAGAAGCCGCGAAGAACCGATACCTCTTTACCTGCTTTACCTGCTGCCGTCCCTTAGGCCTGCGTACCGGGGACGGGGACTGGGACTTCCTTATCTGATGGAAGAATAAAGTTATCACATCACGCATATACGAAACTGACCCCGCCGGGCGTCCGATCCAGGAGTCCGCGCTGCGCCTTTCACTTGGCGCTTCCTCGAACATCGCACCACACAGCATAAATAACATACAGAAGCAGACGCAGCGAAGCAGGAATGAGCGGCGTTTCCAACAAAAGCTTTCGCCTCGTCGCACTTTAGTTTTCCAAAGTGCCCCACAGAATTTTTTATCATGGTAATAGCTTTCTTCACAACTTAATCACTGCTGACGCTTCATGCTTATCGGAAAACAGGCGGTTAAACTGACGCATGCTCACAAGATCACTACGTTATGCTTCCAGTCAACCTGGAATTTACGACTGGCATCATTTGGGATACAACAGCAGTTAGTATACACTGCGCAAAGGATATTGCTGGATGAGTTGTTGGTGTATGTTTTTAAAAGCTAAGCGCAAAGAAACACACGGGGACGAAATAAGATTCGACATTGCTATGTCGATTACATAGCAATAAAGGCTGGTCGCTTACTCAACTTCATAAAAAGAAATTTTCGTAACGTACCAAGTGACGTGTAAGAAGGTCTGTACATCTCAAATGTGCCCTCAGTTTTAGAACATGCAACTGTAGTGTGGGATCCAGTTCCTAAAATCCTTATCCAACAACTTGAAGCGATACAGAATTATGCAGCACGTTTCATTTTAAACACTTATGATCGTCACAGCTGTGCCAGTGCGTTAAAAAAGCATTTAGGATGGGATTCCGTACAGCTCCGTCGCAAATTTTTCAGATTAGTCTTCTTAAACGATATTATGAACAAAACATTGGCATTGACAGTGATGCTTACCTTGCACCTCTCACGTATATATTTTCTATAGAAGAGACCATATCCGTAAAACACGCGAAATTGCCTGTCGGAGATCTGTATTTAAATCAGCTTTTTTCCCACGCACAATAAGTGAATGGAACAGCCTCCCAAACGCAATAGTTTCATTAGATGACAACAGCTTTCCAGCCGCTCCTAAAACACATTTACGGGGATTAAGTGATGCATCACTGTGCCATGCACCATACGCTATTGTCTGCTCTTCTTATCAACAGACAGCTTTTCCATGCTACTTTCTTGCTATATATGTATTTTAACACTTTCGTGACTTGCACAGCATTTCGGAAGGGTTGGTTACTGTTCTTAGCTGAATTGTTGCTGGGTCTTTTGTATGAATGCACTGTACATCTGTTCACAGGGATTTTGCCTTTCACTCTGCGTACCCCCGTACTCTAATGCTTAGTGGGCCGATTTGTACTCAAATAAACAAAAACAATAAATAAAGGAAAATCACACCGTTGCCACACTCAGCTTTTATCGTTTTATTGAAGTCAGACAGAACAAGTGCAATATGGGAAGTCTATCGCACAGCGAGATACACAACAAAATAAACCCCAAATACGCGTCACTTCAATCCATTATTAGGATGATGTTATTATATAAAGTCACACTGCGCACAATGCAAGCTTAAAGACGAGACATTTGTATACAGTGAGCAGATAGCGCTTTTATGTGATGGACTACTACCAGGAGCTATAGCTGTTTCGCTTGACGTTATGCCTAGAATATTCTTCTCAAATCTTGCCCTAAGTGGGCCATCCCTGTCCTGTTTGTTGTGTCTTGGTGACCCGCATTTACCATTTAATGTCATTGTGATCTGACACGCTTACCTTCTCTTTTCCAGTAGACGAGTGCTGGAAAAGCTTAGACTGCAATTTAAGGGCGTATACCTTGCGGGTGCACACTGCAGGAAAGATAACTACTGCGTGGACGCGAGGGCTGGAAAAAGTGCTTGCAAAGGGAAGAAAGTGGATGGGTTTTCTTAGCGGACAGGACTATGCGTTTGGGCGGAGGTTACACTTGAGGTAACGGTACCGTTGCCAGAAAGGTGGTTGCGCACTATTCGGCCCACGTCGTGCCCTCCTCATTACACGGTAGCTACCTATCTCGCGTGCGAGCCATCTTCTTATGCAGTATGCCTCCGTTCTCCCCATACTCCCAAGCTACTTAAGCCATCACTTGTCTTTCAGATATTTTTTATCTAACCTAAATTTAGAGATGCAATTTCCAACTGTCCACTTTTTCAACTGGCAGTAATGGCAGGCAGCCGGCAACATTCCACTCTGCTAATACCTGACACGGCTGGCAGGTGGCTGATGGAACCATATTAGTTACAATAAGAGTTTGCCCGAGATCTATCCGCATCTTGTGCTCCCAAGACGTCATTGTCACACAGAAGTGTGACCAAAGGGACACCTTATCATAGATACACTTCAGCTTCGCCTTATAGTGCAGGATGTGATAGCTTTAAGGGGTACCTCCGACCCCAACACTGACATTCATAACTCTGTCCGAGAGCTCTGAGTTCTGAATGACCATAAAGAGTTGCGGAAGACCGAGCAGGAGATTGCGCCTCAGGTCGACCATTGAAAACTGTGACAGAGTGGCCCTATGAGCTTCCCTATAGATGCACACCCGTTAAGCTGACGCCGCTCAAGGCAGGAACTGACATCTAAGAGCTGCGCTCTGAAACAAATAACATCATCCACTAAAATGCAGTATGCCACGAATTAAAGGATCAGTTCCCCTGAGAAAAACGACAAAGGATCGACGTCACAACCAAAAGTAGCGACTGTCGGTCGGTGACACGTACAGTAGCGACGGCACCATAGGATAATGCGGTAAAAGGTGGGTTGACCGCGGGCTATGAATGTTTGGTGTGTGAATTGGTGCTCGTCAGTGGCAGGAATTCTTCATGAAGTCCGCGTGCAGACACAATTCACTTGTGGCAGATACGTTCAGTAGGCCACCAAGAATGTCAATGGCGCTAGCTGTGCTGTGATAAAGGTGTAGACTGACAGAGCACTTGATTTGTTGAGGTTCTTCAGTGACAGGGGCTACGCGAGTATCGTCAGTGAACGCAGAAGCCGTTGGTGAGATGACACAACATATGAATGTTAATTAGTTCACCTCGTTGTCAGGGCTGAGTAGTCACTCGACTGCCGTGCTGGCTGCCGCTGGTGCAGAGAAGAGGCTGGCATGAGTCAGCGCGTTGCTTAGCAGCGGAAGGGAAACCATGCTTGGGAAACCAGACAGGAACTGTGGAAACATCGCAGAAAATTTCGCTAGATTGGGCATGTTCTCAGATAGAAAACGGAATGGGGCGTCATCGGAACTAGAGGCCTGAGGTGTATAGGAACAATGTGCGCCGCTGCACGTCGACACTACAACGGCATTCCGAAATTTCAGAAAGACGCAGCTTTTAGTGTGATGAAACTTAGAACGGTGGTTACGGGAAGATCACTGAGCTGCAGGCTCTAATAGATAAGCAGGAAGCACAATACCTGCGAAATGATACCGTGTGCTCAAAGTAGAAAATCGGCATACGTGAACTAGGATAACGATGATGGTGGGCTGGGAGGGCGTGAGCGCAGCTTAACAGGGTTGTCGATGGAGGGCGGACGGCAGTCGTTCAGCGGTGTAGCGGTGTGGGTTAAACAAATAAAGACACAATTGCGGATTGGTATGTGTATAAGCCAGCGCCTGTTAATTCATCGACATTCATTGTTTTGATCGAGACGAAGCCTGAGTGGTGTTCTCTAAAGTAGCTTCCCTCCATTTCAATCTTTGACACACAGAATATACACTTAAATGTTTCTGGTTGGCAGAACAAGTCAATCACTGCTTCCCACTGAGTGGTCTGAACGTGTTTATCCGAGACTAAGTCAAAATCCCACTTTCGCTTCTTCCTCTTGCTCCTTTTTTGCTCCTTCGAGCTTCATTCTTACGATAACGGCCTTCTAACACCAAGGAACGATTTCGGAGTCGTTCGAAGTAGCTTTCCGCAGCCGGCGAAGATATCGCGCACAACACATAAGCTCACTGTCAACTTCACCCATGGAGCACCACATTAGCAAAACACATACACTCACGGCTTTTTATGCGTCAAGCTCTGGAGGCAGGCGCAGCAGAAAACCATATCTCGAACGGCACGTGCTCGGCGGTGAGGCTTGGCGTCATGCGTCGGCGTTGCGGTGGAGAACGGCACAGAGAAGCGGCGGAACACGTGCGTAGGTGCGCAGATGGTTGCCATGGTAACGGCGTATGCGCAGTTCTGGTTCCGGCTGACCACGCGAAACTCGGCTCTGACTAGCGTAGTATAGCCTTCGTTACGAAATCTCTTCAGATATAGCGGATTCGCGACCTGCCACGCACGCGGACAAAAAAACCGACAACAAATTCAATCAGCAAGATTGCTAATGAGGCCGTCAGTGAAATTATAAAATACGCAAAGAAATCGGTAAGTTCCACAAGCTGGTGGCGAGAGGGTGCTGTGGTGTTCATCCGCCGCAATTCACTTATGTGATCTACCCAGCGAACCTCGTGGAGAATTCTAGTTTCAGCCACTCGAAGCAGATATTGTCTATACTGCTTTTTTAGGTGGAATGTCTTCCGCATAAGTGTAGTCGAGAAAATGTTACCCAGGTTGTCTAGAGACATGGTAATGTGCGGACTCACGGCACTAACAAGGTAGGGTGGCTGTTCTTCGGCCAGGCATATATGGTCCGCTCTGAGCGCGCATTCTAAACAAGCCTCCAGCACTTTCGTCTCGAGTTTCTTGGCGTAGTGGTTGTCGATGAAGGCTAAGCTGATCTTCCGCGCTAAAGGGTTTGGATTGAGGTTCGCTTTCAGCTCGTAGTGTATCGATGATCCGTTGATTACGCAAGGAAACAAAGAACCGCGATTAAGGGCCTCTTCCAGCTCTTCAATCGTGTCCAAGGAGTTCGGTGCCTCTCGAGCGCTCAGCGTAGAAATAAGGTGACTTCTCATGTAAACCGAGAGTGGGAAAACGCCCAAAAACCAGGCGCAAACAACGGTGTATCTAACGCGCTTCCATAGACGCCACACAGGGAGTTGTGCTGAAGTCGCGTACACAGCAGCCAGGATCAGCATCACTGAGTCGTAGGCATGGTCTTGGAACGAAAATTTGAATTCGAGTGCGTCGGCGACGGCCAACACTATCGCGCACAAGACGAAACACAGTAACACAAGCGCAAAAGCAAGCATCGACTTCGACAACATGTTGTGAAACGAAAGCCTGTGACTTACGGCCTGTCGCGTGTAAAACACGATGTTGTGGTAAGAGACCACAGCTGGAAAGTCAAACCATTCGGCCACCCGCTCGTGCAGCTGCACAGGCGTCATCGCAACATCGATCGCACTGCGCACCATTTCGTTACCGTAAGAGAATTCGTTGGGAAATGGTTTCTCGTTCACTGTCACGTTTATAATTCGGAGAAACGCAATCAGACGACGAAACGGATATATCCAGCAAGTCAATTCACCCGTCAGACTGATCATGCGTATGCAAGCAACGTTTATGGTGGTGCCTTTTGGAAAAACGTGGCTCGCCGTTGTTACATCGGTATGCCCTCGGTCACATGTTCTAGCGAGGATCCTGAAACTGGTCTGACCAGTCACATATCCTGGCCCTTTGGCACACGTCATCGTGCATACAAATCCCGTTCGGCACAGGCGGTTTCCAGGAATGCTGGTGTGGAAAGTCGCCAAGCGATCCGCGCCTTCATCTTCCCCAATCAGTACCCATAATGTTCTATATACAGTCACATCTCCTTGCCTTATGAAACGGGAGCATTCGCTGAATCCACGCGGTCCCAGCGATGGCACTAGCAATACCGTCTCCAAACTATTTACTTGGTTGGCCCTCAGTAACCAGTAGAGGCCTAGGTTCTGCGTCAGCCAGTGACTCGATCCATCTGGCAAAAGACGCATCCATGCGGCATCTGAACGATCCCAGTAACCCTTGCAAGACGCAACAATGAATACCGTGCCATCGGCTCTCAATAAACGGACAAGTGCTCGTGGTTCCTCCATATCATGTGCCAGACATGTGAGTGGCATAAATAAAACAGCCGTATGCACTACCAGCTGTGTCAAATTTTCGGGCGAACAATGGATTGCGCATGGAGTTCTCATTCTGCATGGGCTCGATGGATGCTTTAGTGCGCCCTATTTATGGTCAGTTCTTGGTAAGTGCGCAGAGGCGGACGGAAGCCATGATACCTATGGTCCGTGAGTGCGATGGATATTTCGCGTGTCTAAATGAGAGTTGGGGTGCGTGCGGGAGGGTCATTTTACATACAGCTTCGAATTTAATTACTGAAAATCAACGCTGCCGCGACAACTGTACGCAGTAATTATATATATATATGTATACACCGGGACCACATCATACGCCAGTGTTGGTGAAGAAATCTGCGCTTTCTACACCACATGCGGCTGCAAGAGGAAATTGGCGTGCTAGAAATCAATATGCGAATCCTGGAACTAACGCAAAACCGGGTATAATAATGAGGATTTAAAAAACTAAACCATTATTGTCGCCCCCCTAGTGTGCCAAACACGTAACTGTTGTCATATTGATCTTACGCTCGTGTTTCCTCCGCAGTTCTTGGTTATTCCGCACTATACTGTCTTCACCAGGCTAAAAGACAAACCTTATATATGGTCATTTTCAGTTCTTGACCATGAGAACACGAGCTATGTTTGCGTGATATCAAAGTTGATGTCAGCCATTTCAATAACGCCTATAGCAGTGTCTTCTCCGGACTGGAGGAGGATAAGAGGACTAGGAATTTTCTAATAATTTTTGCAGCAACCTAAGAAATTTGAGGAGATGTTTTAAGGGCAGTCACCAGAAAATTTCCATTTTATTAGTAAACTAAACGTGACTGCGTTAGTGTGCTCGACGAAGACGCGTATTTACAAGGTGCTTTGGTGCTCTGCTAAAGGTAAACAAGACGCAGGTAATGTAATCACCAAATGGGATGCAGTGCTGGACGTTTGCTATGGGCTTAGGTTATGTAGTTGTCTTGGCCAGCCGAGGCGGGATGCAGATTTCTGGCCCTGTAGCGTCTTTGCAGAGGTCCTTTTCACAGGCGTATGTGCTGTTTTGACCATCGTTTTCCTCGGCTGTTGCAACGCCCGTCTCCTCTTTCGACCTTTCTTCTCATGTTTCCCAGTAAAAATCTGTCCGCATGGGGCAGTGAAAGTGGTTCATCAGGAACTAGTAGATCAAACCGGGCATTTTTTTTTGTATTCTTTCATTCACAACAAAAACAACAATGACCCGATATTTTGTACGAGCACAGGCGTTGTAAAGCATGCACTTTGGATAACTCTAGGCAGTATTTTTAAATGAAGCTTCTGTGCATCTTCACCTTTGTTTTAGTGCCTAGAAACTGGAGTTCAACTGACTAACTTTTTTCAATAGTTGCATTCAATGACGTAGTGGTAGTGAGAAAAATTATGTCACGGAACGATTCCGCTTTAAAATACAAGTGTGCACAAAAAAAAATAAAATACAAGAAAGACTGAGCTTCTTTTGTTGGCCAGAAATGATGTCGGACTTGAATTAAAACCATTTATTTTAGCTATATGGCGATTGAAGAACATTTCTCTAGACGATAAAGCTGGTATGTTCTGGGGCTTTACCCAGTAACTGCACCGTCCAGCATGCAATTGAGCGAGCTCATCATAATCCATGTAAGTGTGTGCAGGATTGGAAGTATTAAGTATGGCAACCACGTTACTTGCATTAAATTTATTTCCAATCAAGGCTTTTCGCACTTTCGCAGTGTTTATGTTGCATTTCGTTCTTGCATCACTTAAAGTTAATCGATTGCGCCCGTAACGCGAAAAGCATAACCATCTTTTTATTTGACACCCTGGCCGAGAGCTCCTTCTAGTAAGGTGTGCATTAAGGAAAATAGTAAACTGCCATACCACTATCACGAGTGTGCTATGTTGCTTTGAACCCCCCCTCCCCTCTCCCCCCACACACACTCTCTTTTTTTTTGCAACCACTACCCTCTTCAATGTTGTTGTACTTTTTAATGCCCGATACAAAGAAATAAATCAAATAAACCATAGTTTTTGTGGTTCTGTAAACCTCGGCATAACAGGACAAATTAGAGGGTGCTCCTAACACTTTTACCTTGACATTTATTTACATAAAAAGCGCAAAAAGAAATATATTCTCCACCAAATTAATGAAGAAAGCAGTGCAAATCACATACATCTCACTGTATTATTGGTTTCATAGACATGTTTTTCGGCTTGCACGTGGACTCATGCAGCTCTGTTAAATAGAGGTACTGCCTAATCACTGGTGTGAATGATGCACTGTCTTTGACTGGAGCTTTACGTGCGTAGGTAATGCGAAAATCTTGCGTAAAACAGATCGGTTGATGGACAAAGGGGCGTTATTAGGCGACTCGCTTCGCTCCGCAGCCCTAATTTTTCTTTTACCAAGAAGTGCGGATTGCTTAGTATTTTTCAAACCGAGTTTGACTATCCTGCTTAGGACTGCAAGAGATCTGCTGTACTTCGTTTGAAACCAGTTGGGGCCCTGCGAGGTCACGCAAGCAAGAACATTGATAAAATAATGCTCGCCTTGAAAACACGCATGACGACTAACGACACGAAAATGTGTAGATTTATGTCCACCTCATCGAAATCTGCTTCTTCCTTCGGGAAGAAACCAGCAAGTTCCTCTAGCAGGAGAAGAAGGCAGAAAGAGGGTCAGAAGTGTCCAAAACTGAGGCTGTCTTTTGTGAAAACACCCGTAACGTCATATGACTACAACTCTTGCGAAACATTAACAGCAACAAAACTTTGAGCATAATTTTTATCAACTCCCCAATCTAAGAGCTGAGATTACTCAAACATTTTCGCTCTGCACAACGCAACCATTTCCACCACGCATAATTGCCATGATAAGATTAAAATGGCTTCGTACAAGGCGTTTTTCTCTTATAGCTCTCATATTCTCCCCATATCTTCCTACATACTTCGTCATGTATCGCAAGAACATAGGAGAGACGGAAATAGCCTGTGGCAGCTTCCTCCCAATCAAGCCGAATGATTTGGGTGATATATGGCCGCGACTGCTTAAAGGCAGATATCAGAGGATCCTGCGGCAAGGCTGCAGAACGAGTGAGAAGTCTCTTCCAAAGTTCGTCATACCTTGAGAACCATGAACTGATGTCGACGGCGGTTAGGGAATTTTTGTACTAGAACTTCTGGAAAACTTCTTCAGTGCTTTGCAGAATGTGGACGATCTCGGCACGCTAGTGGCTAGCAGAATCCACGCGCTTGCTCACACCATGCTCGATGTAACTGGCGAAGTTCTAACCGCGCAGCAGCCCCCAGCTATGCCAGCGTTGTTTTGCGTGCGGCTTACGCACCACAGTTAGACCCAATACATTGGCTGAGCTCGCCTTGGAGGCTGACCAGTGAATGTCGAGATGCCGCCTTCCTAGATGTCGAACCACAGACTGTCAACATCCGCGAGTTAGCGAATGACGTTGCTGAAATTCAAGCAGTCATTCCACCTGTTATGGAGGCTCAACCCCTCACAGTCACAGGTTACCAGTCAGTCCTCGCTACTGTAGTCTCTAGTATCGCTGAAGGCATTGGTGTCACAATCGCGTACAGTTGCAGCGAAAACACTCGGCTGTGCGAGCGGACTGAAGTTGCAATATCCCCATGCATGTTCCAGTACGATGGCAACATCACCATTTGTGAGGAGGCGCCTATGCGTAAATTAACCTGTGGTCTACTTCGTCCCATGATGTACGTTGTGCACCGTACCATAAAACCAGTATAATCAGAGCAGCAGTTTCCTCTTATGTCGACACCTTTTCTTCAAGCGATTAAAGGTCACCCTGCGTAGAGATGACCTTTAGTGCCAGAAAGAATTGGTCGACGGGACAAACGCGGTGGCATCGACCTAATAAGAACATGAATTAGAGTTCCACGTTGTTTTGCTCCTTCAGGTCTTAATGTTTACTGTGCTGCTCCTCGAGCAATATTACGGAGCTTCGCCGTTCTTATTCCCTTCATCATGGTCAACATGAAGCGTGCCCATACTGATATGCTATGTGGTGTCGTAGATGTTGGGCGGTCACAGAAGAAAACTGCGGTAAACTTAAATGGGTTATGACAGCAATTTTGGAATAGATTTTAGCTCCATCGTAGCTGCAGCGTCAACCGCGGTTATGAGAAACCGCGGTAATGTCGGCCAAACAGCAGTCATGCCGCTTACCCAGGTTACCGCAAACTGAGCTTTTCGTCGATCTCTGCTAGCGATTTAACCTAAGGAATAGCCGCGTCTGTGGGAGGGATTCAAGTCCACGTCGGCGCCCGAGTACGAAAGGCGCACGAGCTGACCCGCTCGAATTGCATACACATTGTGCACTGAAACACGTCTGAAATGCAACGCATAAATTGCGCAACGTATATAGTGCCGGCCGACGACGCTTTTGTACGATCTTCGCGGGTACCGCACAGAACGAGGCACCCAATACCCCGGCCGTGGCATCTTAGCAGCACCGTTCGCGCTGCTCATTTTCAGGCCCAAGTCTGGCCCTAGCCGCATCATCAGCACCATCCGCAAGCTTACAGCAACAGCACCCGCAAAAGCGAAGGACGTCGGCGCTCTGGCTGTCTGCTTCTCTCTAATCGTCGCTAGGCCTAGATTACTTCGCATCGAAGCTACAGCGGACGGCACTTTATAATAGTTCAGCGAGGCGTTTTAGTAAATGGGCCACTCGATTATTAAACTTCTCTACTCTCAACTACACGGTACTGTAATAAAAGAAATGATTGTCGGCGACGCCTTAGCAGCGGAGCTAGCTATACATGAACAAGGGCCCCGCACCGGCTGTGAGCAACTCCTACTGTATGGGTTGGCATTTCACAAGAAGCATTCATTTTTGAAATTCTTTTTTAAGGGCCTTATTATTTCTAGAAAAACGTATTTTAGCATGCTTTTCTGACACTTGCGCAAGGGATTCATCCTATCACTGGCGCGGGCGGCTCACGAGGAAAGCACGGCCGGTGCGGTGGTGTTTACAGCGGTGGGTGCACTGCTGCCATCGGACGATGGTGGCAGTCACGCCGAAGGTGGATGCCTGGGCAATAACTAAATCGCGCTTCACTGCAGGCTGTATTCTGTTTTCAAAAACATACTGAGTACACTTATTGACAGTTATGTTAAAAATCGCGAACACAATACGTATCGGCAGCTTGTCGGCGCCGGCATAGCAGCAGACGCTGCGGTGGCCGGTGTCGCTCTGTGACGTGACCAAGAATTTCAACATGGCGATCGCTGTCGGTGAGAGGAGCCTCGCGATGTCAACTGCAGCCACTTATTTTGAAATAAGGAATGCATCTCGGGCATTCTAGGACGCTCAAATTTCGGAAATAGAATTTTAAGGTCAAGTATTATCTGTCAAACTACAAAACTGTTATATATATTGGATGACTGTGGCATGCCCCTTTTAACAAACCGGTTTAATGGCTACACGGTATTAAGAAAACTACACAAAATTGCACCGACGACCATTTCGTTCGGCCTCTTGCCAGCAACTGTGAACGCCGACGGTTGGCCGTGTTCCCTTTCCCAGTTCTTCCCTTGTTTCCTTTTTTTTTACTTCTTCGTACTAGGAAGGCGCCACGCTTGCGTGGGCTCTTGGAAACTGGCAGTCGCGTCTACAATATGGTTTGACGGTGTCGGTAACAGGAATTCTCATTTTCTCCTCGGTGCTGCGCGGCAGCCATATCGGTCTGGAATCTTCGGGTGTCTGGGCAGTTGGGCGTTCGCGTCCGGTTAGGGCTTGTTGTGCCAGGCCGGCCAAGCTTCACCGCGTCACCGGGCAGTGTGGCGCCGCTGTGTCGAGGGATGGATGTTGCTCTTCTCCTCCTGCGTTTGCGGTTCCGGGAGGAACGCGACCTCGACAAGCGGGAGAGAAGAAACCGGCGTGCTTCTTCGCAGGCAGGAATTCGCGGCAAACCGTCGGACGCCTGTTGTCATCGGCTTCGAGACGGGTTCCGGGACCTGTCGTCCCGTTCTTGCGACCTTGGGAAGTTGGGATCTGCAGCTGTATCTCGGCCGCCTTCTGCCCGACAGTGTGACTGCGTGGGCAAGATCGAACGAGAGGAAGGCGCGAGAGTGTTTTCGGACACGAGCGTGTGGTGAAGAGACAGGGAGATGTCTCGAGACTAGGCTCTCCACATACGCAGTCTGCCGTCCTGCTCTCCGAGTTCTATTCCGAACTACGTCTCCTATCGTTCACTTCATTGCTGTTCCTACCCCGACACCACGCTACCCGTGACTCACGATAACTGGTGCCAGCGGTGGGATTCGAACCCACGCCTTTATCAGACAGGTAGGTAGCTTGCGGTGATCGGTCAGGAAAAGATTTCGTTTCAAAGAATGTCCCCAGAGACCGTCGCTACCCCGCGGAGAAGACCGGAAAGAGGAGGCAGGATAGAAACACGCATATATCGAAAACGAACCGGGGTCACCAAAGTCTACCAAACCACGGGAGCAAAACGACAATGCGACTCGCGTGTTCGAAAGGGCGAAGACCCATAGTATGCTATAATTGCAACAGAGAGGGTCACATCTCTTCCAACTCTAAGAAGCGAAAGGTTGTGTACGCCAGAATACGTGAGTCAGATGGAAACATGGAACTGCTAGAACCGTACATGCAAGAAGTATTGGTAATCGGAAAGAAATCTAAGGCGCTGCGCGATACCACCGCAACCATGGACATTGCGCACCCTTTCTTTGTTCCCCCCACTGATTACACAGGCGAATGCGCCTGGATTAGAGCGTGCGCTTACCTATCGCGAAGATAACTGTATAAGGACCATCTGGTTAACTACGCACGGAAGTAGCAATTAGCGCGAACTTGCTGAAACAGTTGCCCTACCTTTTCTCGGATAAATGTGAGCAGCTGTTGAGAGACAAAGGTCTCGCCTTCGCTCCAGATTCGGCTGGTACTGCACTTATGCGCTCCTGAGTACGAGAGGTGTCAAAAAACTTGATTTTGATCGAAACAAATGAGCCGTTCGCTCGATCAGTCAGGGGAATCTTGCGGACACAAACCGCCGAACCCCGAAAACAGTGAGCAAGATGTTACTTCCGAACGTCAACCAGCATCCGTTAACGAGAAAAATGGAGAGCTGCAGATCAATGCGAAGGACCCAACATTAACTCCTATTTCAGCTTGCTTGAAGCACTGTGACGCAAAGGGACGCTCACAAGAGCGGCTTTCAGTGCTAAAGCAGTTTAATGCGGAAGTAAGAGACCGAAAGCAAACTGTCGAGAATGATCAGCGGCATAATGTGTACACTCAGTCCCCAGAGGCACCCTCACTCGATTTGGGAACGTTGACGCTTTGCTACGAGAACAATGCAAATGGAATGAAAGGCATTGAGCTAGCGGAGGTTGAACATCGTTAGTCTGAAACTGCCGAAGATGTATAGATTAACAGCGAGTCGCTGCTGAGCCGCGCAGACGCGGAGGGCGTGATACCAAAGATTGTTAGTCCGCACAGGCTTTAGGGCAATGCAATGAGGAGGAAGACGACCTAACGGGTGCGCTTGAGGGCAGGTGCCCAACTCTTGAGGTAATTGAGTCGGTTAACAATGGAGGTGAGGAACGGCTGTTTTTCGGAGATAACAAAGTGGTGAATTGCGCATCAAAAGAAAAGCCTTACCACGGAAAGTCTCCAAAAGAAGCGGACGCGGTGGTCTGATCAGATAACTTACGCGGATGTCTTAGTTTTGACCGCAATGGGCAAGAAAAGGGAAATGTTCAAAGCAGAGAAGATGCCAAGTGCCCTAGGGGTGACCATCCTGCGGTAAAAGACAGAGAGCGCCGGGATGGCACCATCTCCAAAAGAAAAAGGACAGGGCTGCCTCGGAGATCCGGAGGTGCCACAAGTCATGCTACATATCGCGTATGAATGCGCGAGGATCCGTTAGTGAGGGCCAGTCATTTAGGCAAATTGATCGCAGACTGTAGAAACAAAAAGGTGCTTTCTGGGCAAAAGGGGTTATCTTTTGGGAAAGGTTCGTTTCGGAGTTCTGGAAACGAAACTGAATTAGGACGTGAGCAAAGAACAGAGTAATTTTATGCTTGTTCGTTGCCAATCTTTGGAGACGTGGTCATTCGGCAGTGAAGAAGTAGTAGACGATGATCAGATGATGGTCAAAAGGATAATTATATTTACACAAGAAAAATAGTATACATAGGCAAACTGTAAGTTACAGCAACAAGAGTCACACAGACAACTGTAACTTAAAAGAAAATAGATACGTGCTAAGCACGGAGCCTTAATCTTGACTGCTCAACCTGGTCCGAGGACCGCTTTTTGATGGCAAACATGACATAAAGCTCAAAGGCAATGAAAATATCAATCATAATTTATTCAATGGTGCAAGAATAAGAAAACCCCGTCCATTTTGTGTTTGGTAAATTAAAATCACAAATAAAGATTAGCGCTCGTGGTGTTCCTTTCTGTTCTTGTGTACTCGTCTTGTTGCGTCACAGTGTCTTGAAGGAAGATTAACTTATCATGTGGTTTTATATGGCGCTCTATGTTTCTTTTTCGATTTGGCAGCAGTTCTAAGGAGGAGTTGGGTGACCTAGTATGCAGCTCCTAAAACGTGTGGAGATTATTTTCGTATACCTGCATTACGATAATATTCAATATAGTTGCTGGTATCTTCAGGTGACAAAGTTGTGAAATCAGCGTCGACAACATTTGAAAATTTATGAAAATTATAACGTTTAAAAATTGCAAGCACGCCGTACTAGTTAATTACATTATAGCGAGTTTGTACTATCGCAATAATATTCGGAGAAAAGTAATGCAATAGTAATCGATTACTGTTCTCTAATCTTCAGTTACTTTTCTGAGGCAGTAATTAACCACGGTCAACAGTTGCATTTTAGGAGTAATTGTAATTGTAATCGGCTACTTATTTTCTGTACCGCGTAAAACACTACATAAAATGCGCGAATACGCGCAGAGAACATGCGTAAAACGTGACCTATGAAATGCACGGGAAAGCACGCTTAAACATTTATTACTTTATCTGTGCTCATTACGCCTTTTGGCCTCAAGTCTGTTATGCCGCACATCTAGCTCCCAGTATAACGGCGCGTTTATTTTACTTTCTTCGACTCATGTATTCCAGTAAACGTTAGATCACGTTCGCTCTAAATAGCTATTGTGTAAATTAGTGAGAACTTGGCTATCCCATAGCTGATTTATCAGAGTATTATTGGCAGGGATACACTGAGGATAAAAGACACTATCGAGGTAAAGGTTCAGGGATCACTGTCTTGTTTTTTGCATTATCGTCCGGTCGACTATGCATTCATGGACTTCCGGTGGACATTCGATGTAGTTTTTCATGAATTGTCAATGTAAAAAATAAGCTCAATACAAATTGCATATAGGATATAAATCAGCCATGACGATTGGGACGTGTTGAAGATAGATCACACTAACGAATTAAAGGCACACTTTACTTGCTAAAATTCGTGAATGTGTTAAAAAAATCAAGATTAGAAATATTCCGTCGTCGGCTTTGACATAAAGACAGGATGTGAGGATGGTACTTGTGAAGAAGGGTACAGGAAGAACTAAATTCCCCATTTTCACGATTATTATACGAAAGAAAAAGAAATATTTGAATGATACGACTGCGTTGTTCAACGAAAATTAGGTTGACAAAAAGAACCACGAGGCAGATATCCACAAAGGGCTGCAGACAACTAATGCCAGAAAAAGCATGCAAAAAAAACTGTATCGTCTAGTCCTCATCCCTGTTGCCAGCAACGCACCTGTCATAATGTTATTGCACTTCATGATTTACTACAAAAGTCCTGATGTCACTCATCGCACTTGATATCGAGGAGCCACTTTCTCGTCTAACCTTAATGGAGAACGTTCTCGTAGACATACCTGCAGAAATGAAAATAATACACAGTAACTTGCTATATTACATGGATTTAGAATGGAACCGAGGTCTCATGTGTCTTCTAATTCCAGACAACAGGTGTTCTTGTCAGTGGAGAGGGATAGTGTCTCCATACTGGGGCCCAGAAGATGTGCGGAATATCTCAAAAATGTGCGGAATCACGAGAGCAAGAGGTCGTCAAAATGCAACAGCTGCGACGCCCTGATGCTGATGTGCGGGCATAAACTCCATGCCGTGTTAACCCCCTGACAGCTCTTGTTCCAGCCATCGAACAATTTATGATGCGATATAAATCGTAGAGATCATAACACAGCGCTGTTTTATACTTGCTGCTTTCTTCCGGTGAATATATTTTTACTCGTCCCAGGTGCTAGAATTTCCTATGGATTTACCCTTCTATAGTCATCGATATTCAGGTAACACGAAAATTGGGCCTAGTTTAGCTGTCGTTATTTGCAGTTTTTCTTACCTAGCTACGATCGTATCTTTTTTGAGATCCGTTTCCCGATGTACCTAATTCCACGAACGGTATGTGTCTCATAGCAGGACAAGCTGAGAGCTGTTTTACCTGCCTGCTTGAATACGGTATACTGTGAGTGAACACTTTACATTTATCCCCTTCCTTCATACATGATGGTCTTATGCTTTCCTTCTGTCTGATACAGTTCTACTATTTTCATGTACCAGATAAGCGATATGGTTGCTCTCAAGCTACTGCTATGACATATAATAGGCCTTGAGTTCCTTAAAAAGGGCGAGATAAATTACCGCCATCGCCGTCTTGGCTACTCTACTGCAGACATAAGAGTTATCCCGCATTCCGCCAATCATCCTCGCACTCTACGAACTACGATACGTAGAAAGCGTAACACATTCACGAGACCATGAGTTCCCAGTGCATCAGGAAATTTGCACGGTTAAAAAGGCAGCACGGTCGGGCTTAACGTTGCATTTGGGTAATTGGACATGGTTTGTATAAACGTTGCTTCAGCAGCAGCAGCAGCAGCAGCAGCAGCAGTAGTAGTAGTAGTAGTAGTAGTAGTAGTAGTAGTAGTAGTAGTAGTAGTAGTAGTAGTAGTAGTAGTAGTAGTAGTAATAGTTGTAGTAGTAGTAGTGGTAGTAGTAGTAGTAGTAGTAGTAGTGGTAGTAGTAGTAGTAGTAGTAGTAGTAGTAGTTGAAGGCTTTATCAGTGGGGTGACACTCCCATAGTAGCAATGGGGCGGGAAAACCACTGGCGACACTAGCGGACCCTGTTTTTTCGGCGGTAAACACTCAGATCGCTATAATGCATTCGTATCCATTCGAGAGTAGAACAAGGTATATAATTCATTAAATTGGAATATTTTGTGAATATTAGCACTTAAATATTTATTAGTAATGTGTACCACCGGTAAAAACTTCATATTTTACCGGCAATTGAAACGTAATTGATCTTCGCTTCAAAATTGCACAAGACATTCTTGCCGCAACAAGCCAATCCAATCCGTTATGGCAGTTGTGGTGATCACACTTGTACCGCTGCTTCTTGTTTTTTGATACGTTTTGTCGCGTGCTGCTTCAACCCAGCGCTTCCGCATATTTTGTTGAGAACTCACATCTCGCGCGTATCGGTTCTTCTCTTGTAGAACCTCAGGCGCGTTAGTAATATTGTAGCAGAATGCGCCTCGGCGCGCAGCGCACCCGCAAAAGTGGTCGCACGCTAGCCAGGCAGCAACACAAAATATTCGAAATGAATCGCATACTTTATTCAAACCAAGCATCAGTCTCGACATTGCACTTACAAAATTCGCGCGTTTGCGCATGAGTATCATGACGGCAGTGGCTAAACTTTTGTGTATTCACAACAAAGAGGCCTGACCTGACGAAACTGCCTCAGGACCGCATTTTCATTGTAATCGCGTTAACAAATTCATTAAATAAGCAGACAAAAAATGCTCACCTAACGAAAGCACAATAAAAGATTCCTGAATGTTCCGTCGTAACGGCTTCAAGTAGCAACTGCCACCGGCCTAAGATAGCGAACAGTGCCGCTATCAGTTCTAACGACTTCGCCAAGATTTTAGATGAATTGCAAAAGATACCTTCGGTAAGCAGGAACTGTAGAACTCGCACAATCCTTTGTAGCCGCGGCCGGTACTGTCGCACATCTTGTTTATAAAATAATGGCGCATCAAGTTGCTTCTTTTCGCTTTTCACTTTCAAAAACTGTCTAACCGCACGCGGTAGCTTGCGCCTGCCGCCGCTCTCTCCGCCGGCGATTCAAATGGATGGGAAGGGGTGTACGTCACGTGAGCAGATAACTTTTTTCGCAACTAAATGCTTTCAACTGCGTGTGGCCTGTTTCAAAATTAACCTGCGAACATAAATGTATTGTGCCTCATGCCAATGTAGTTTAGGAAATTATATTTGTAACAGGCCCAGCGCAACCTGCGTTTTCCGCTGCCACCAGTGCGCTAGTATCGTTCCGATGGTGGCGGCTCCTATAGCGCGAACGCGCAACTCGTAACATGCCACCCCCTGACTTTGTTGAAGCACAACACTTAGGCGCCAATACATCGATGGCCTGCTGGACTAGCAGACGCTGTTCTTCCTCACCCTCAGCACTAAGCCAGTCCACCCAGGTCCAGATAGTACGGGAGGGGTTGGGAAGAAATCCGATTGCAATGCAACCGGGCAGGAGAAAAGGCAGTGGGAAAGGTTGACATAAGGAAAAGGGGCAGTGAAGACATGAAGGATCGCGGCGGAATTTGTAAAGGTATAGCCGCGCAGGTGTTATGAGTTTATTGAGCTGTATTTGCCGAAGGACTTGAGGCTCCCGCACGGAGATTAGGATGAGGGTCGGGGTAGAGCTTCCGGTCTAAGCGAGCAGCATTGTAATATTCTCTGATAGTGGCGCGAAGAGACAGTCTCCACCAGCTTTCTAAGAAACTGGGTCAGAGGATGAATGGTGCCAGGTTACGAGTTTCGCGGGCGAGTTGGTTAGCCAGCTCATTACCGTCAATTCCCGAGTGTTCAGGGATCCATCGGAGGAAAACGGGGCAGGGCTGAAGCGCAACAAGTGCAGCCTTGAGCTCCGTGTGAGATTCTTGAGGTGTGACAGATGAGATGTGAGATTCTTAGGTTGAATAGCGCGGATAGCCGCTTGAGAGTCAGTGTAGATAATATAATGAGGCACAGGTAGAGAAAATGGAAACTTTGAATGGCATGAATGAGAGAGAGGACCTCAAGCAGGATAATATCCGGAGGGTGGAGAAAGGGACCGCTAGTGTGAGTGACAGGAATATATAGACGAGGATGAAAGAGGACCTGGCTTCCGGACCCGTGAGGAGCCCCATAATAGACATCCGTGTTAGCGATTACATGGGTATTGAAAAACGGACTATGATGAAAGGCAGCAGCATGTCGGCGGCCACCATACAGGACCGGCGACATATTGGCTGGAAGAGGAAGTATATAGCCTCCGGCGGGGAAAGAGTTGGCAGAGGGACTGACTGGATGGGGAAAATATTAGCCTGGTGAAGAAGCCAGCGTCCATGAACTGTGCCGGAGAGGCGAGCTGCCTGTTGATCGCGGTAAAGGGAAAGGAGACTGCGAAGAGGACGAAAGAGCCCGATGGCATAAAGCTTATCGGTGGAAGTGGTTATGGGGAGACGGAGGGCAGCTTTATAAAGCCCGTGAAAAGTTGCTGCAGTGGTTTTGGGTGAATGAAAGACATGGTATGAAATAAAGAAAATTGTTAAGAGCCAGCGTGTGAGCCAGTCGACAGGCGTGCGCTTCCCTCGGGCTGGCGGACCGTCTGAAAACTCGACGAAGTAAATGGGTCACAAACTGAGTTAGAAATAGCCGCATGAAGAGTCCTGACATCATTGGCGGTATGCAGAGGCATTCCAAGAACGTGACATTGAGATACTTTTGGGATTGGGGAGCCGCCCAAGGTAAGGGAGATCATTGAGTTGTGAGCTCGTTGCTAGGCGGAGTGATTCAAAAGTATGAGCTCTGACCTCTCGGGCGAGGGGGACAGGCCTGCATGGTCAAGAAAGGTAGAATTGATATCCAATCCCTGCTGAATGGTGTCTTGAACATCATAAGATTTGCGCGAGCCCCACAGCGTAATTTCGTCGGTACAAAAAAAAAAGTGCTGAAGATCGGGAATAGACGTTAACTAAACCGCTAGAGGAGCCATGGCGATATTCAAAAGGGTTGGTAAAAGAACGGCACCCTGCGGGGTACCGCGTGTGAGATGGTGCGGTGTAAAAGTAAAGTCCAATGCTCGGATACGGGCCTCGCTATTAGAAAGAAAAGTTCCAACTTAGTTATACATGCGGGAGCCGCAGTCGGTGCTGTAAAGGCAGGTAGAATATGATCATGGGAGACGCAGTCGAATGCCTTGTGGACATCGACTATGACCAGATGCATGAAGCTGAGAGCTAGCTCAGGGGAAGAAAGTATGCTGAAGTATGAGGAAAAGGTTCTGTGCAGACACGTGGGGACAAAATCAACGAGGGTATGAGGGAGCGAGTTCGAAGTCTCCAAATGCAGACTAAGCCTAGTGAGCGCCATTTTTTCCATCGTCTTGCCGGCACATGCGGTCACAGAAATGGGCCGGAGATTGGAAAGGGCTGAAGGCTTACCAGGTTTAGGAATGAA
This sequence comes from Amblyomma maculatum, assembly GCF_055883805.1. Taxonomy (NCBI): domain Eukaryota; kingdom Metazoa; phylum Arthropoda; class Arachnida; order Ixodida; family Ixodidae; genus Amblyomma; species Amblyomma maculatum. The sequence goes on along the minus strand of NC_139353.1, from coordinate 8,715,026 downwards.
AAAAGAAATAAGTGAGGACGTCCAGGACAATGACAGAGAACCTTCTTCCCAGGCGATGTTATTTACTCCGCAGCCTTTCACTACAGCACCTTTTGCTCTTTTCGCTTTCCCTCCAACCTTTCTTACTTTCCTTACGACGCCGTTCAGGAGTCCACTGAGAAACTGTGGCAAATAAAGCGCCTTTTGTTTATTAAAGAAACTATTTAAAATTTCCATTTTTATCTGTTTAACATTCGTCTCATCACGGTGCTGCAGTGGTTATACGAACGTTGGTTAAGATGTTCCGACTGCCAGCGGCTGCGTTTCGATGGGGGCGAAACGAAGTGGCGTCCGTGTGCTGTGCGATGTCAGCACACGTTAAAGATCCCCCTGGTGGAAATTACTGCATGGTCCTCCACTACGGCTCATCATTCTCTCTTTCCACTTTCACTGCCACCTTCCTCCCTTCGCTTACGGCGCGGTTCAGGTGTCCACAGAACAAGTGCGGCTGCGCCTTCCGTTTCCTATGAACCGGTTGTTATTATTATTCAACTCGATCGAAACTTTGAAATCATTTGGATGTCGATGGAGTCTAAACACAAAGATGTTAATGCGTCTACTTTTAAAGCGAAATCTGGACGTATCTTTAGCTGAAATTGTCGAACCGTGTACAAACCTCTTAAACCATGCAAACCATGCTTAACAGAGCTTTCGCTCGTATAACTATAGGTTCAAGCATTGTTGAAACCACCACCATTGTTTACCGTTGTCTTATGCAGTGTGCTGTTCGAAATGCCTTTTTGACGTGGGCCTTGCCCTGTTTTCCCTCTATTATCAGCGAATTCGGTCACCCTGAAGCAATGTTATCATCAACGGTGCTGTCTAGGAAGACAGACACAGCCAAAATGAAAGCAACAATCAAGGACGGAATTGTTTATTCTCCGTACCTTAAGTTGGAAATACCGTCTTGTTCGGTGTACACAGCCATGAAAAAGTTCCTCGAAGAGTCACCGGATCAACTGGCAGTGGTGAGATTTAACAAAGCGCTTGTAATTTTGCGGGTTTCCTGTTTACTGACAGAATACGATGTTAAATAAGCGCAATAAAATTTCAGTGGTGGGAGCCGACAAGCGCGTTATGGCTAGGAACCTCATAACACCAACAAAAGTGTAACAAATCGCTTCAGACAGTCAATGCACAACATTCAGCCTTCTCCGTGCCCCAAGCGATTTTGCCTGTCTAAAGGTTCATCTGTTGATCATCCATATACGGATTATTTCAATTTGCTCTTTCACCTTAGACATGATATCGCATATCTCTTTATATAACTGCTTTCCAGGCAGATTATATTAATAAATGTCTAGAGAGGTTACTTTGAACGAAGGGCATAAAACACGGTAAGAGAAATACTTCCTACATCTACTATAAAATGTGGTAAAGAAGGAATATGCAGTGGCATATCAGGATTAATTTATCAGCCACTATGGCATTATCGAAGGTAGGATAAAATGATGAGAAAATTATTAGCAGATGTGACCGAAAAGTTAACGGCTGCGCCAGCGCAAAAGGGAGGGGTGCATAAATGCTAATTACCGAAAACGGCGATATTTACGGCGCTAAATGTTTTGCTTACCGTCGGTTGTAAGCGTCATGTTGTTTGTAAACACTGCTGTTCTGCTCTGTATTGTAGACGCTTAGAATAAGGCATATACATCTATTCGCTGTAATTTTTGCCTTTTGCTGTGGTCAGTGGTACCAATCGCGTAACCAAAAATATTTTCCGGGGCATGATCCAACTAAACCAGACTAAGATCCTTATGTTTTACGTCATCAGTAGAAAAAGCTCACTGTCCGTCGAAAGATTTCCCGTATCTGCCTCTTTCATAGGATTTATGACCACAACGACCAACTCAGATCGAGCCTTCTTATACACGCCACTTATGTTTCTGAACGTGTCGATCATCGCTACGAAGTTGCTATACCTTGCCAAAACACGATGACGTATGGACACTCATTTTCACCTAGAACATGCACAACTGGAACAACTTACCTGCTGACCTGGCCGCTTTCACCGAAAACCATCGCTTTCGCATTTCGCTTACTAACTGACTGTGAAACGTTTTGCTCGCACATCCTGTTCAATTTTTGTGTACTCCATTCCTAGATACATTAGTACAGAAACAACTGATCTTACATGCAACAACCTGTTCCGGTCAATTTACCTGATATTTTGCAACTTACAAATGTGTTTAACATAAGTGCAGTTTTGTTGTTTATTTTTCTTCTTTTCCTCATTTCCTTTCCTTCAATCCAATTCTACTGTACCATTTGTACCTTTGCCCATCCCCTCTACAATGATATTGTGAGCCCTGAGGGTAAAATAAATAAATACTTAAATAAATAAGCGGAAAGAAGTACCAGAGGAAGGAGGAGAGATGTAAATGAAGCCCTCCAAAAATTTTAGGGAGGGTTCTGACACCGAACACTCCCCACTTCATTGCTATCCCCCTGATGGCTATGACAGCAGAAATCAGAAGATGGAACTTTTAACACGAAATCATTTATGAACTTATGCGCGTTAGCAGTATTTCTGCGTCCGTGGAGAGTGTCATGCCGTCATTGTCGAGAAATTAATTGATTGATGACTAAAAGAACAATTGTATCAAGTGGACGATGCAAAAATGTGTGTGTGCAAAGTTTAGTTCATGTGAAGCAATTATTTAATTATTGGTTCATGTGGAGCAATTATTTAATTATTAGAGGCGAAAAAGTCAATTCGACATCAAAATAGCCAAGGACGTCGATAGAGTGTACCGACGACAAAATTGCCACGAACATCAAGATTCTGCGGAATACGTGAAGATTGTGCAAAAAAAAAAAAAAGACGTGCAAAAACGTTGCAAAGCTTTTTTAAATGTCTGGCCTTGTGATTGCGTTACAACACCGAAAATACTCAGTCAAGAGCGAAAGACGAAGAAGTATTAAAGAAAAAAAAGAAGAAAACAGTAAAAAAAATAGAGAGAAAACCAAAAACTACAAAAAGTCAAAAAGTCAAAAAAGAGAAAATAAAAGAAGGAAATGAGTCAGAAACAGCCAATAAGTACAAAAAATCGCAGGAAAGGCTTCCGCCTTATCGCACTTTAAGAGAGATATAAGTACCTCCAACTAATTTTTGTTACTTCTCTACTTGTCTCTGCGTTGTTCGTAATTTTAGAAACTTGTGGCACCGTGATGTCGTTTCGGAACCAGTTTTGAAATTAACACTAAATTTGAAGAAACCGCTACCATAGGCGTACAAGACGAGCAGTATCACAAGCCAACCAGTCCGACATGTACTCGTACATTCTCTGAAAAAAAGTTAAATGTGCTGTACACACCCTCACAACGTCATTTTACTAGAGTAGAGACAACTGGCCGCTACATGCATTATTTTACGCCCTAAAAAAAAAAAAAAAAAGTTTTTTTTTTTTTTTTTTTTATGCTTCTCGCAGCTGGACGACAACATGCGCCTCACTCGAAGGGAGTTCTTCTCTCGTCTGCGGAGGTCGCAGCAGGGTTCCAGGCGCATGGTGTTGGCCCGGGTGACCGTGTCTGTGTGCACTTTGCAAACAGCGTAGAGAACCTGGTGGCTTTGTTCAGCATCACCTTTACGGGGGCATCGGTGTTGCTTTCAAACCCCGTGCTCAACGAAAGTAAGCATGTCATTCCGTCATTGTCATCGTTTGCATTTGCCTCTCGCTTAGCAGTGATCCTGTGAGTCACGCAATGGGCTAGCTCAACGATCCATAAGCACCAAATCAGCCCACTGAAACTGAGATGAAATAAAAAGATTGGAAAGCGATAATTGCAGATTTGCGGTTAAGTAGGACATTTCTCTCGTCTCGTACTTGACACTTATATAGTGTCCTCAGTCCTAGCGCACAAAACTCGAGTGTGAACTACGTGTCTGAATCGTTCAAGGCTCCACCAAGTCGAGTAAGAGAAGCACATTTATGTGGCCTGGAAAAAGGTGGAGCAAGCAATAAGGATTTTGGTTTGCACTTGTTGGCAGCGCACATTGATGAATTAACGTGCCACCACTTGCAAAAAGGCACATGTGTGATCGGAGTATGGCTTCCCACCTTGATATTGCTTTTACACATCAATAAATTGGCCGCCTGGCACTGCTTGTACGAGACATGAAAACAGCGCGCATTTTACGCGCGCACACACACACACACACGCACACACACACACACACACACACACACACACACACACACACACACACACACACACACACACACACACACACACACACACACACACACACACACACACACACACACACACACACACACACACACACACACACACACACACACACACACACACACACACACACACGCACGCACGCACACACACACACACACACGCACGCACGCACGCACGCACGCACACACACACACACACACACACGATGACAGAAAGGGTCTTTTCTCTACTTTAAGTAGGTAGTACATTCATTATGCAGTTTAGTATGTAGTGCATGGGTCAAACCTATTTGATGCAAGTCCTTCCTTGATATAATCATGTTCGGTGCCTGCAATGGAAGTTGCAAGTTTAACGTTACGCAAGCAATTATGTCACCTCTTTGCTCCGCCGTGGTGTAGCAGTGGCTAGGGCACTCGACTGCTGTTCCCAAAGATGAAGGATCGAATCCCGGCCACAGCGACTGTTTTTCGATGTATGGGCTAGGACACTCGACTGCTGTTCCCAAAAATAAGGGATCGAATCCCGGCCACAGCGACTGTTTTTCGATGTATGGGAAAAGCGAGGCGCCTCTTTGCTGTGAGATATCAGTGCACGTTTAAGAACCCTGGTAGTGGGAATTTCCGGAGACATCTACTAAGTTGTCTCTAACAGCCTATAAGCCGCTTTGGGACGTTAAAGCATATAAACTAAGCTACGATAAGCTAAACCAATCTTTTCGCCTGTATTGACTGGAAGATGGAATACAAGGCATCGTTTCGTCTTAATTGATACGTTCGCAGCCGTTCTCTCGCTATGTTCCTTTGTTCATTTGTTCTCTCGCTCCTTAGGTGAGCTGCTGTTCCAAGTCGACCATGGTGATGCTACTCACATCCTAACCTGCTCCCAATGGGCAGAGAAGGCTCGCGCTGTTCAAGGAAAAACTAAAGTTCGGGTGAGTAGAACACAGTGCTTACTTGTATTTAGGTCGTTCCGAAAGCTTTACTAGAGCTAGCAACCGAGCGTAGCGATGGTTCCTATCCGAGAAAAGTAGGGCCAACATATATCCGCTAGATTTCCCTATGTGGTGCTCCGACGCATTTATGCACTTAATAGGAAACAATAGGTACACTCCGCTTATAAAGCCAGCGTATAAATAAACCGACATCACAGCTAAGAGCCTTATCTTCATGGGTCAATCTGCAACCCTTTCTTAAGCTAATTTTATGCATTTTAACTACCGCATGCTGTGAGTTCTGGACCCGTCAAGAATAATGTGTTCTGAGAGGAGTTAGTAAATGCTATATTATTCAATAATTTCATGGTACTTGGCCCCACTGAATAGAAAGGACGATGCTAGTGAATACAAAAATCACAGATAGACAAGAAACGACTTGTTACCCGAAATCTTAGAGCCCATCATGCGTTGGCTGCGCCTGCGCTTAAAATTTAATTTCTTTTCGCTGTTTATATTCTTTTTATTGTCTTATCCGGCGTATAACCCTTTACTTTTAAATGCACATACCAAAAAAGCTGCATATTTATTGCAAGGCAGTACCCTTCTCCTGCCAAAACCTGGCTCAGAAACAGGGCAACGCGAACATTATAAAGCTTGATTACATCGTCGATTTTAAGGGTGAACAATATCAATATTTCAAAAGTGAAGGCTGCAGCATAAAATGTAATTTAATCTTTACATTTTTTCTAATCTCCAATTCAGTTGGAAATATCGAATGTGAAAAATATACATTTTAGCTACTTTAGTCGGCTTTCCCTCATTGGAAGTAATTTATATAGTGACGTCGTACGCCTGGTAATATCGGCACAATAATATTCACTTAGCCAACACTCACAGGTACAGAAACGGCGTCTGTGTTCGTCGCGTGAGAATTTCAAAAGGCGCTTTGTTATGAATCTGCAGTGCCAGAAAACCAACTCGGCGGGATTTCGAACTCGCACTGGTGACGTTCGGTAATTTGGACTACACTGCCGAATAAATAAGAAAACTAACACATGGGTCTCACTTTTGGTGTTTCTAACCTAATCTAACCCAACTTAAAATGAAAACTTGGTCACTTTTATTTGAAGCATCTTCTAATCGCCAGTATCTATTGCATTCACGATGTCCCCTTTGCTGTAAAACATCACCTGCACAGACCGCATGGACGTATTTTGCATAGTAGTGTTTGAAGTAGAAGTTTCTAAACGAATAAAGAAACACTGTGTAGACAGTAACAGATCTCGGCTAGCTGTCTATTCCTTAACTGATGCTAAAGTACAATGTTTCTACCATTTTCAGAAGAACATTTTAACGTAAGAAAATATATGTGCAATATTTTATTGACACATGGATTTACAGTCTGCGAGAAATTTCAAAGGGATATCATTAGCAGAATGTTGTTTTCTTAATAATATAGCGTGCAATTGCTTTCGAAAACGCGGCAAAGAGCCATAATTGTTTTCTTGTTAGGAAAATTCGGGCTGATTGAGCGCAATTTCGGGGTAATTTGGCATGAAGTGACCTAATTAGAGAGACAGCGTTATTTTCGCGATCGGGTGCGGCAAGCGATGTAAGAAGTCCTGATCAGCGCCTGCGGAATCTAAGCATTTGGTGCACTGTTGTACTCAAGTTTCGGAATGTGATTTTCAGGGCTTGTTTCTAATGGACGGCGACGTGAATGGCTTCATCTCGGTCTCGAACTTTGCGGATATGGAGGAGAGCGATTTTAAAGAGGTGGCAATCTCAGATCCGAAGAACACCACACTGGCCCTTTTCTACTCTTCAGGGACTAGTGGACATGCCAAAGGATTAGAGATAACCCACTACAGCGTTGTCGCCCACCTCCATCAAACCTTGTACGTACCTTTAATTTTTAACACTGGTAGGCGGAGCGGATACCAGTGCCCGCTTTTAATAATGCGAAAGCATTACTAAGCTATGTCGGCAAAGTCGCGCGTACAGAATGTGTGTACAGAACGTGTGTACAGAACGCGTCCGCAACCGTTGTGTCATTCTCAGAAGAGTTGGAATCAAGCGTATGGTTGCGATTGATAGAGGATGATGTGAGGATGCTGCAGAAAAAAAATAGTCAATAGGATGACTAGTTAATTGAATTGACTATAGCCAGAATGTAAAAGTAAAATCAACCAGATGTCGAAATAGCCATGCGAGTAATGCCGACGTCCAAGGGATGTGAAGTCACGCCAAGCGGATGTGTATGTGTTTCTTATATAATGAGCCCAATAAATGCGTTATAGTGACCGGTATATAATTACAGTACTATATACTGCAGTTATATGTAATATATATAATATATTATGTATTATACTATGTAATACATTATGTAATATACTGTAACCAGTATGTAATTATATTGTTACGGGGTAGTTCCGCTTGTGATTACAGAGAGCGGACACGGAAGACAGGGCTCTCAAAAGAACAGGCGTTTTCTGCAGGCACCAGCCGACAGTGCTCGAACGTCGCCTTCTCCAAAACTCACAAGCTTCTTCTGCTTCCTTCCTGATGCGCATATCACCGCCTAATGTAACAATATGATTATAATTTTTAATTGATGATGGCCTAACACATACAGCCAGAAAGCACAAATACGCGAATGGCAGCGCTATCCCGTATTCAAAGTTGGCGGTACAAACGCTCGTACAGCGTCTGTCGCGCAGCCATTTTTGTCCAAGGGGGTCTTGTCTGTAATGGAATAATTTCAACGCGACACTAAAGGTTTATTCAAGTGGCCGAAAACGGTTCATTGTACTGACTGTCCAAGAAACGCCGTCCTTCTCCTGCCTTTATTTGCAGGTCGCTAGTGAGTTGCAATCCTGGAGACGTTGTTCTCGCCTGGTACCCCATTACCTACGCATCTGGCTTCATGTTTACGCCTGTTGCCACATGTGTCGGAGCACTTTGCGTTTTAACAAGCCCCGGATTGACATTCGACCAATTTGTGCATTACGTGAAGAAGTACAAAGTGAGTTTTATGTATATATGTTTATTTTATTTGATTTACAAATACTGCAGTCTCGATGAGGCTATTGCTCGAGAGGGACGGGAGAGAAACTTTATCAGGAAAATACAAACATATATACGGATCAAAGAAACTCGAAATGGCACTAAGAAGCAATGGCCGTCAGAAACTGTTTCCTGGGTCGCGAGCGGACGCTTCCAGGCATGCCAATTCCAAGGCTCAATGGCCGGAGGAAAGAAACTGTTTTTGAAAGCCTCAGTATGGGCAGAAGAAAGGGGCAATGTTTAGGCTGTTGGAACCTCTAGTGATAGAAGACTTGATGATAATAATACTAATAATTGGTTCACAGGAAGGGAAAGGCGCAGTATCTGTCACACTTGCTCTGTGGACACCTGAACCGCGCCGTAAGGGAAGGGATGAAGGTGGGAGTGAAAGTGGAAAGAGGAGACGTAGTGGAGGGCTACGGAGTAATTTTGATCACCTGGGGATCTTTAACCTGTGCTGACATCGCACAGCACACGGACGCCACTTCATTTCGCCTTCGTCGAAACGCAGACGCCGTGGTCGGGTTCGAACCCGGGAACTCCGGCACAGTAGTCGGGCGTCTTACCGCTGCACCCCCCCACCCCCCGCCTCTGTAAGGGCTGTAAGGGCTAAATCTGCATAATGAGAAGATAGAGAAAAATCACGGCCACAGTTGTGAAAGGTGAAGCTTACTGATTTCTTTTGAACTGATTATAACTTTTTAAATACCAGATTTCGTACGAGGGCTCACGCAATATACAGCCATAATCAAGAATTGGGCGCATGAGTGTTTTATATATGAGTAGTTTGGTGCCCTTTGGTGTCTTGGGTAATGTACGATGGAGGTACCCAGGACGTTTAAAAGCTTTGTTACAAATGATTTACAAGTAGGTACAAGTATTTAGGTTTTCATCTGACGCATAATCTTTCATGGGTCACACACATTCAAGCCATCTGTGCCAAAGTCTGCAGATCGTTAGGTTACCTGCGTCGGAATTTGCTAACATCCCCTAACAGCGTAAGGAAACTGGCATATTTAACAATCGTACGGCCGCAGCTAGAGTTTGCATCCCCTACATGGTCTCCTTATCAAAAATATTTAACTAACATGTTAGAATCTATCCAGAACAGAGCCGCTCGCTTCATTACACGCAACTACAGCCCTCACTGCAGCATTACAGCGATAAAACTTGACATCGGCCTTGAGCCTTTAGACATTCGCGGTTCCATTGCGCTTTTGTGTTTATTTCATAAATACTATTACAGCACAAGGAAATCTCCATTACCTCTTGAACCGCCTACACGCATTTCATGCCGCCGACATAATGAGTACAGCATAAAACGCATACACGGAAAAACCCTAGCTTTTAATTCATCTGCACTTCCAGTCGCCATCACTCTTTGGAATGATCTTCCTGACAGCATCACATGCATCTCCAACCATCAACCATTCCAGGATCAGCTGCGCAAACATCTCACATGACATCGTTTCTTCTCTTTTATTTTCTTTGTCGCAGTGTATTTTTTTTGTTCCTTCGTTGCTATTGCGTTTTGTTTTGGTGCTTTGTGCGTCTTATGACTTTTACAGTGACTAGTGCTTCTGCATTTTTTTTTCCTTTTCTTCTTTTTACAAATGGTATCTGCCGTATGTCTGGCATTCATGCTACAAAGTACCTTGTATCCTACGTATATTTTCGCCTTTAGTTTTGCCTTGTAAAATAGTTTCTGTTTACTTATACTTTTGTATCTCATGTTGTATTAATTAGTTTCTTTTGCACATATTGCTGTTATTTGCCCCCTTACTCAATGCCCTTCTGGGCCCTGTAAGGTATTATGAATAAATAAAAATAAAAATATATATCAATGTGTTTGGACCATGAGATATGAAAAAATTGAAGACAGAGGTATTTAAATTATGTGACTGTTTCTATATCTTGACCGTGTGAAGCGTACGTGGAAAGTGAAGGAGATATTCGTCAAGTAAAAAACATGAAGAGTTTTAGAGAAATTGATATTCATATGGCATTCATTGCACCAGCTACAAATTTAGTAAATGAGTCATTGGGCTATTCATAGTCAAGCGGTGTGTTAATGCAGCGATACAGGACGTACTCCTCAGCGTAAAGACGAATTTTAACGGATACGCAATGTGGCAGGGCGTTAATATATAACAAGAAGCGAAGTCGGCCTAAAACAGAACCTTGTGGCAACCGTGATTACACACTAACAGGAGAGGAAATTGATGAATTAAAGTGTACAAACTGAGAACGATAGGTCAGAAAGCTAGATATCCAACCAAGCAGGTGACAGATTTGACAGATTTTGACGACAGATTTTGCGGACACATTTTGCGGACACAGCGTAGCCTAGTAAGGCTTTCGCCCTAATAATTAGCAGAAACAGCAATAGTTATTGACTTTGCTTACTGGTTCGAGCTTTTGACTCTAACATTGATGAAAATTGCTTTCTAACTATAAGCAGGTTACATCAAATGCAATCCTAATAGAAATATTATTTGCGAAAGTTGGATTACCATAGCGATAAAGAAACATATATAACAAAGCGTGCAAGAACTATTACAAAATTCTTTTTAATTTTACCAGGTGACGATACTAGCGTCAGTTCCTACTAGGTTGTACCACTATGTGCAAGACATGTTGCGCACGGTAACCAAGCTTCCAACGGTGAAGAATATCAACGTTGGCGGCACTGTGCTAACGAAAACGTTCGCAGAGAAGATCGTGGCAGCCTTCAACGGTGTGCGCTCACTTAGGAACCACTACGGCATGTCCGAATCCTGCGGCGTCCTCTGTTCGCCACCAAATGGTGAAATGGCCCCCGGTAACGTCGGATTTCCAGCTCCCATGGTCGAACTGAAGGTAAGACATCACTCGTTGAGTCCAACTGCAGGCTATACAGGAGAGAGCGAGGAAGATTAGATTTGGTTTGTTTAGGTTTTGTCGTCCCAAAGCAGCTCAGACTATGAGAGACACCTTAGTGGAGGACTCCGAAAATTTCTATCATCTGGGGTTCTTTAACATGCTTCGCCTCCATCTAAGTGCCGCCAACGGTTGGGTTCAAACCCGCGTGCTCCGGTACAATATTGGATCCAGAAACTCTTAAGCCAGTTTACATTCGCATGGTTGTACCTGTCGTAAGCGGCCGGAGATAGCATTATGAGTACTTGAATTCTGAGTACCAATGAATCGACTACCAAAGGGAAACATTTTCAGAAAGTAATTTTGGAAATCGATAGCTTTTTTATGTGAACAGACGTTTTCTGTGTATACGAACATCGCATACCTTTTACAGGTACCTTTTAGACATACCTTATACCCCCTCTTTTTTCTTTTTTACTGTCGCCAAATGAACATGTCAGCGGGAAACGTCCCTGCGTATCAGGCAGGATTTGACAATGCTGGCCTTAAAAAGCAAGCAATAAATTTGGGAACTTCGGGGATGAAAATTTTAGCCCTCGAAATAATTTTTAAGTACAAAAAGACGTGAAATTAAGTATATTTTCCAACAGGTAAAAGCATCGAAAAGTGTGAGTGTTTGTTAACCCACAGTTCAGCATCTTATAAAAAACCGTCGAGCGCCCTCATCAGAGACGTATCTGCAAAAGTCAACCTATCAACATTGCCGACCTATTCAATGTGCTAATTGTAAATATGAAATGTACCTGATCAGGCTCCAAACACAGCGCACTTTTAAAGTATGCCCTTCACGCGTGCTATTTTCGATCATATTTTTTATTGTTTATTGATGCAAATACAGATGCAGGTCATGAAATTGCAGTACAGAATATTGTTTCTAATGCTCGGAGGATTAAGCTCCTTTTTGCGTCCCCACATAGTTCATTGGATTGCAGCAAACGTGACGCCTTTATGTTTCTTCAAGTTCTCCCACATTCACCGGTTATTTTAGAAAGAGAAGGTGCGAAGCATTTCAGCTTGAGCTAAAAAATATTGTTCTTGTCCTATAGTGTTCGGAACTTTGAAGTTGAAACAGGCGTTTTTAAGGGACTGTTTAGCAGTTTCCTCAGATAGACCGCCATTTCTATATAAGGAGCCCAGACTCAAGTTCCGGCGCGCGCCGCCAGCGCCGCCAGCGCCGCGCCTCCCCTGGCGCCGACTACTGTAGTCACAACTCTTTCTTATTTATTCTGGGAGATTTTAAATTATATTCTTCTTTCACTAATAAACACATGCTAGTATAACATTTTTAACTATTCAATTCATCAAAGAGCCTTTTGTGTGCTTTACATGCTGCCAGCAATAATGTATCTGCATCTATCCAATGTGTATATCGTTGAATTGGTGAATTTCTACGTCAACAGCCAAGCTTTTATAAATTGTTATTGCGTTCTTTTGTTACCTTCATATCTGGTTTTCCACTTTGCATTTGTATGTATAACTGCGCTGCTAAGCCGCTGTAAAGCGAAAGGGGCTTCGGATTGTTTATGCGTCGTTTTGATCCCAGAAAGGCACAAATGAATTTGAATTGCTTTGAAGCTCATTGATTTATCCAGCGGTAAACAAAAGAAATAAATATTTACTACACGTCGTGAAATGTGAAAGTTTCAGCGATAGCTTTTATAGGCCTCTCCTCGCTTGTGCGCGGTGTTGTAGTGGGCCTTAAAGCATGATACGCGCGAATATCACGTTTAATAGCTATCGGTCTTTGCTGCAACTGTAGTAGAGCACACCAGCAAGGATACAGGCATCCGATGAAAAGGAAGAGGAAGAGAGAGAGATGTTGCTACTAGAGAGCTACTCTATCTCGACGTCCTCCTATCGCTACCTCTAACGTCGCCTCTCTGCTGTCTTCGTGTGAAACTAGAACTCTGCATACCTCCCTTACCCAGCAAACAGCGCAGTGCTCAACACAGTTGGATGGCGCGGTGATAATAGTACGAGCGAGGCGGAGTGCCGTCAGACATCTTTTGTGGGCACAGCGCGCTAGCTGCGCATTCTGGACAACTGCAGGTGCGATTAAGAAGTCCCGCAGCAACCGCGCGTAAGTCGAATAACAAGTACGAGCACAGTTTAAAGTCAGGGGTGTGCCGGGGGGTGTGGGACCCCCCGGATATAGTATAAGGATTAAATAAATACGAAGCAGGCAACCATTTATTTTCTTCTTAGTGATAATCGAAACATTTCTTTTCTATTATTTCGACAGTTTCGCAGTGAGTCGTGACCATGAACATATGTTTTCTAAAGCCCGAGATGAAACAAAAAATAAGTATTTCTCCCGTTTGTATAAAACGATGTGCAAAACAGACCACCAGCCGCTTTCTCTCTTACCCTCCTTATTTCCCTTTCCATATGTGCTCGAATGACTAGAGACCGCGATCTGATGGAGCCAGACTTTAACTACTGTGTGCGGGACTCTTCACAATACCAATGACATCCGCACTCATAACCTTGATGTAAAGCGACTGGGAGAAGACCTAGCGTCAGAACATTGAGGAAGGTACATATGGCTCATAAATAATGCGTTCCCTTCTGCTCACTAAAGCAAACAAATGAGGTGTGGCGCGCATGGGGAAGTTAAGCATTTTCAGAAAGAAACCACGAATAACCTGAATTTCATCTGTATTTGGTCCTTTCTATGAGAGTCATATCCATTGCCTCGATTAGAACACTCTGTATATATATAGAATGCCAGTTTCCCTTTTCAAATGATGACACAAATCACGTGAAGTGTATACAAATCAGACAGCTTGCCTATTCTAATTAGGTGATAAATATGATTCCAGTGCATACGATAGTGTTAAAGGGCCCGTCCTTAGGAAATCCCTTGTCAGTGGTGTGAGCGAAAAAGCATTAGTATTAGTAGCATTATAAGTATTAGTAGTACAGGTGGTAGTTGGCAAGAGAAGAAATGGCTCTACATCTTCTACTGTGGAGGTCTTTGTGACGTTGTGTGTCATCAAGCTGGCAGGAGCTCCTAAATGGAGTAGCCCTGATGTGGGAGAATAAGTAAATATCGACTCACCGGGAGGCTTAGATCCCAAGTCAGACACGCTGTCACAAAATGGCGCCGGCACACCTGTCGGACTCGTTTAATGTGGCTTTAAATTTATATCAGCAGGTATTGAACATAACGTAATAAAATTAAGGGGACGCTTAAGTTTCTCCGTTGACAGTAGACGCGAAACGCTTTAACATCGCATTTTCATTGCGCGAATTTTTTTATGTTTCCTGGTTAAATCACTTCAATTTTAAAACTATTACTAACCTTAAAACTACGGCTTCCTTCATAGCCTAACCAACCAGCCGATATTTTGGAAAACGTTGTCTTTATTTTTTCGGAAAGGGGTGACTGTGAAGAAAGTTTTACGATTATAAAATCAAATTGCTAAACAAAATCCTCGAAGTTGTCCTTTAAAGGGTAAGCCTAAGTGTCACCCATACTTTTTGTTTGGAGCCGACACATCATGTGAAGTCATACACGCTGAGTTCAAATTAAAGCGCGGTCTGTCACCACATTGGACCCCAACTTTGCGCTATGGTCATGAATTCGCTTCCATTGCAGATTCATGGCCATGCCCTGGTGCGCTCATGACTAGTACATGACATTGCGATTGTTAGTATATTTTGCCTCGTTGGATGCAACAAGGGCTGCAGGCCTAAGACATTGAGGAGGTCGTTGCCAAAATACAAACCGCGAGGCGACACCTTTCGCTGTGCTCACTGTCGTAACAATAAAATAGTGAGCGCTTTACAATCTTTCAGTTCATCGACTTGAACACCGGAGAAAACGTTGGACCCATGCAGTACGGCGAGATGTACTTCAGGATACCCAGTGTGGCCAAGGGTTACTACAAGAATCCAGAGCTCACAAAAGCGTTCAAGGATGGCGACGGATGGTGCAGATCAGGTGAGGTAGCGTAACTGTGTGGAATTGAATGCACAATATCACAAAGTGGTAACCTTGTGACCACAAAGGTAAAAAACAAATTACTAAAATCCACATAAAGACGGATGCTACGCGAACAACGCAATCTCTCCTGTAGTTTTCAGCGCTTTCTCAGAGGAAGTATCACGAGACTTTGACTGGAAACAGTTACGAATAAGGATAAATAGAGATTGTCTTTACTTAGCAACCTGCGATTCGCTGGCATTGCCACGACAAGACGGGACGAATCCCAAAAAGATTATATAATGACCTGAGAGGGAAAGAAAACCCGTAGGTCTAGGGAGTAATATGCAGATAAATATGGTAACGTTCATAGTCTATGAGGAGAATAGAAGTTTACGCTAGAAGTTGGACAGACGCCTTCTTAAGACAGGCAGTGGTCACAGATCCCTGCGACGAAACTGAAGAAACAAGAAGAATAAGATTTTGAAAGAGCGCATCAAGGAAGTACGCTCAGATCACGAATGACAGTCTACAATATTCCTGAAGGAATATATTTAACAGATGTAGTATTATCACTTTGGAGGAAAAGGAAAAACAGCGCAAAGGGATAAAGGACAAAGGAACAGGAAGCACCTTTGTCCTTCGTCTCTTTGCGCTGTTTTTCCCTTCCAAAATGATTTACAACCAACTCGCCCAGCTCAGCATCCTAATAAAGTATATAACACATGTAAACTAGTATATAACAGCCGGTGCACATCAAAGGTCACAGACATGACAGCATAACCGCTAAGACACAGAAATTACGGAAAGTGGGTCAAGGAACAAACGCGTGTCACTGACTTTGTAGAAGAAATCAAGAAGATGGAATAAGAGTGGCCACGATATGTAACGGGAAGGCAGGATAGACGATATTCGATCCAGAAAATTACCAGAATTTTTACTGTACACAGAAACATTCATAACATAACTTCTGCATCCTGCTCCTTGCCTCGCGGCTTCAAGCACGTTGAGACGGTTGAGGATACGAGAATGGAAAAGTCGGTTTCTTACAGCCGCAGTAGCCAACTTCGTGTTAATGTCTGGCAGATCAAGGAATACGTGAATTTAGTCAACAGTACATTCATATTATTAGCTAGCTTCTTTCTTGTTACAACGATGTAGAAGTTCGAGCAAGTTTTTAGTTTTCCTGTGTTTAAACGTCCGCGTTAGATTGGATGGCATTGTAACCGAAATGTATGTAGTAAGAGTCAAGTGATGGCAGCTGTCCGGTACTCTATGCATAAATGGTCGCCTTGAATAGGGTGGAAACTAATTCTCTATAAGTTTGAAGGTTGTCAAAGTAACACTGATATCAGTCTGAACACTAAACTATATTAGCCGAGCTCTTGCTCGCATTAGGAACTCGACCCGTTTCTTCAAGAAGTCTTCAAGAAGTCGAAAAGAATAAAGATGAACTGCTTTGATTACCAAGTTCAAGAACCCCAGAGAGTGCGTTTGTGAATACACCAGATACGTTTCGTCTAGTCGTCCACCTAGAGCATGAGGGACTAAGAGCAAGCAAAAGGAGCAATAATTTAGTCTATTATTCTATTAAAGTATATGAAATACGGAAGCTCAGAAGTTGAATAATAGTTCCGACTTTTGATAAGTACATTAAAAAGGAGGATGACATTAGAGTAAAACGTCCCGAGATACTGACTTTTATGTGAGTATTTGAAACAATTGCGCAAGAAAAGTACAAAGATAAAAGAGCTGTGACTGTGAACACACACTTCTTCGTGCGAGGACCAACAAATGATGTGTCGAGGTTCTAGAATCTACCGTTTTATTTGCCCTTTGTAACTGTGGAGTCGGAGTTTGAATATTCTTCTTTTAATACGTGATGACTGGCCTAAAGTCAAAACAAACCATTTCGCGAATGCTGTGCACCTGTTAGTTCAACATAGAGTGGCGGATGGGTTGGGGGCAAACGTGGGAATGCATATGTTAGCATCGGAAATCAACAGCTAGGCCGGCAAAATAAGGAAGGTCAATGCGACGTCTTTGACTATTGCACACACATCAGATATATAACATATTTAAGATACCTAAATATACATTATATACATAACAGCTTAAGCACTTTCGGGTAATAAAGATGTTCACAAGTCGCATATAACTGTCATTACTAGTTTGCATCTCGACGCCGTAAGACATTTTAACAACTTTCATGCATATCTAGGTTGCTGCTTGAAATCTCTCGCAGTTTTCTGTGATTTTCTTTATACTTGCAATATGTCTATCACTTCTTTCAAATGCAAAGGTGCCATAATTCTCTAAGATGCCTTGCAACGGATATTTATAAAGATACCTAACTTAGCAGTGCATTCTGTGCAATTGGCATTTTCCGATGAACCGTTAGATATGCTCTCCCTATTTGGACTGCACAGTCTCGGGAAAACACGCACGATGAACCAAAGTTGTGAACATCGTACCACATCACATTTCCCGTTGCCAAGGCATCATTGTAACATCTCATCAAGCTGAAACCTGTAGGCAAGACTGTTTTGAGCCCATTCGATTGTTGGGAAACCACTCGCTAATTCCCACTTCGCGCACGCTTGACCAACTTGTGACGTCAGCTAGACAGGGGGGCCTGTAGGAATCGCTAAATTATGAAGCACTTTCACGTCAAAAGGCGCTAGTTGCCAAAATTTTGTTGCGAAATTACTACGCCGCATCCAGGTACAAAAACTGCCATGAGAAAGGGGAATATCATAGAGAATGTAAAATTATAATTTATTTACGATGCAAACACAACTCGCCAGAGTTGCCCGTTAAGGCAGCGTGAAACAGCATTTGCGTCTTTTCACTGGACTTGCTACGAAGCCGTACTTCCATGACATTCATGTTTGGAGTTTTCTGGGCCATAAACCTCTCTGCAAAAATTTTGATTGGCTGCTTGCATATTTGTTCTCGAATGCGCAATAAGTAAGCATAGCAGTATCATTTCTGCTGAATTTCACCAAAAGAAGTAAAATCCTGGTCACCAAATCGCTAGTCAGCATTCCGGCCCATATTGTTGTTTGCTAAAAATAAAAATGTTACATACCCACTACGGTGATAGAGTGTAGCCACTACTACGTTGCTACACTCGAAGCAATTTGCATTATCTTTGAATTAAGACAAGCTTATCCCTCTATCAATCTAGCAGCACGCTGTTATCAGCCCCCTTCGCTTTAAGGGGCTCGACATATATCTTTGGATACCAAGGTAATGAAACCTTATCCGGTAATAACTCGATTGATACCAGATGTGTTACTATGGTGTCTAATTGTTTTTCAGAAATTGATGGTGCATAAAAAATTTGAAGACACTGAAGTCTGTTTCAGTGGTTATATGCGAAAGCATATATTTCTGTTGATTATTTCGAATCACGGGACACTTTGTCAAGTAACTCTGTTGGGATTTCATCCCTTTTGGAAAGTTATCCTGAATCACGTGGCACTGCCGTGACTCCGGTGTGACGTCACTTTTTCAGGTCATCTTGAATGACGTGAAGCTGTTGCGGGGACTCTGGTGTGTGGTCATCATCTTTTTTCAAGGCTTTCTTAATCACAAAACATTTATTTGTCATGTAACTCTGATGTAACATGATAACTTTTTGCATGCCCCATCCTGAATCACGAGAAAATATTAGTCACATAACGCTGGCGGAACGTCACCACTTTTTACAACTAATCTGAATCACGCGACACTTCTTTTCCACCCTTAATCACGTCGCACTTACCATGGGGCAGTCATGATGTCACAGAATTAGTATGAAGTGCATATACTCACACGACATTACATAAACAATTTCCACCTTTAGTTTTCTTGTTATTTATTACATCCCATGCCTAGTCAAGATTACACTTAATTGTTTACAATGTCATATGTCTGAGTATTGTGCTATATGACTTCGCATTAGACTACTATGATATAGGACTGATGAGACGACATACGCCTTCTTCCGATAAGTGACTTTTTGAGACCATGACTTCGGCGACTCAATCTGTTGACAACTTCCTACGACGGCTTTTTCTTGTGGGACATACAGGCCTTAATAACATAACAGCATTAATGGTGCTATTGGACGGATAACCGGCATCGGCACAGTGTCGAGAAATCTTGAATGTCTGACAGGGGCCTGAAATCTGAGCCCAGCAGTTCTGATTTAAAAAACTGGTTGGTTAAGGGGTGCAATCGAAGCTGTTCCTTAGGTCTCGCGGTGTTCAGGCTGCCTCTAAGTCATCAAGGAACAAGGTCGTGAACCTTCTTTCAGAACAATTTATGTTCCCCCATGTACTTAGACAGTACGCCCCACTTGAGCGCGATAAATTTGTGCGCTAACTTGAAGTGTGGAAGCCGCAAAGATGGCGTCTATATTTTTTATGGGTAATGGATCACGAAGTAAAAAAAAAAAAAAAGACGGTGGTGTGAGCGCACTCATTTTATCCATATCTTCCACGAGTGGCGATTCTCTTTCTGCATAGACGAGACCTGAACACGATATCTTCCTGCATATGATATAAATTGTACCATCAGCATGACTAGAACCAATGCAAGGCAAAATTATTCCATATCCCTATCCCACCCAGATGCCGCCACATAAACCCGCGAACTTCCTACTATTTTTATTATTGAATTCTACCAAAATATCAACCATCATCGTCAAAAGCCCGTCTACCCGCGGCAGGCCAACGGCTTCTCCCAATCTCTGCAATACCCCGGCTCTAAGCTATGTTTCATCCACTTCACCCGTGCAACTTCGTAACATCGTTCGCCCACCTTTCTGCTGGGCCCCGCTAATCTTGTTTATCTTTGGAATCTATTTGTTACCCTTAGTAGAGTCTTTCAATACTCATATTTCTCAAGAAACTTCCGCTGAAGTTTCTGGGGGCCTCGTGCGGTGCGCCACCCCCAGCGGTGTATGCTATATATGGTTGCACCCAAGACCTTTATTTTCACTCCTGTGCCATCGTTTTATATTTCGATTATTTTACGGGAAATTCCTGAATCTCCTGCATAATGAACTATTGTAATCCACTTGTCGCTTATATGAAGAAGGCGCTGCCGGCAGAGGCACAGCCACAGTGCTTAAACAGATTTGTTAGGGCGCCCATGGTATGGGGCCGTGGCCATAGATCAGTGGCAGCCGTTCTTGCTATGAAGTCAAACTTTTCTTTTTTTTGAACATGCCAATCTGGAATATTATACTAAGTAGCTAGTGTATATGTTTCTACTCTCTAAACTGGCTTGCCGAGCCCATCAGTCGTTAGCAGGTTCGAAGTAAACTAGTCAGTAACTGACATCCTGGTGTCAACATTTGTATTTATCATAAAGTCGCCACAGTAACCCATGCGAATAAAATCTAGTGTTTTTACACAAAATCAACGTCGTTCCAATCCAATCCGCAGACACCTTTTGATTCTTCTTTTGGGGCACACTTTCTGACAATAACTATACAATGTATTGAAAGTACTGCATATCACACGTCGGTCATTCTCATTGTGACCCGTTGGGTTGCATGTAAACACGCCGGCATGAGCCCTCACAACCGACGGTAAAACACGTCCCACTCAACCGGTTGCCCGACGTGCGCAGGAGACATCATGTACTACGACGAAGATGGCCGCGTTTACTTCGTCGACAGAATGAAGGATATGATCAAGTGCCTAGACCAGCAGGTCTCCTCGGTCGAACTGGAATCTCTGCTGCAGAGCCACAGGAGTGTGGTCGACGCCGCAGTTGTTGGCGTGGAGGACATGAGATGCGGCGACGCCCCTGCTGCCTTCGTCGTGCTCCGGAATCTGTCGACAGCTTCGGCTGAAATCGCCGAAGAGCTCAAGTCTCTTGTTGCAGGTGGGTAAGGGTCCGTATGTTATATTCGTTCATCTCACTTGCGAAATAAGCATTTATGCGATGCGAAAACAGCGAAGCCAAGACGAAGCTTTCGCCAGCAAAGATAGTCTAAATAAAGTATAGATCAGTATTAAAATCGTAGAACATGTATCGACTGTATATGGCGTCATAGGTATGGGTATAGAAATCATGACCACGCGCATACGTATATTCCTTGCTATGCTGCTATTCACAAGAATCTCGGAAAGTAATAATATATATTTCAAGCAGAAATGCTTAAAATTATATTGCTGGTTTGCACATACATATTTCATGGCCATTATTAATGCAAAAACCTTTTATTATTTTATTTTTCAGATCGAACCGAGAAGTTCAAGCACTTGTATGGTGGTGTCGTATTCATTGACCGTTTGCCGAGGAACGCGAATGGCAAAGTGATAAAGTATGAGCTTAAGGCCATTTATGGAAAATCTAAAGTTTACTGAACCGCTTGCCATGTTGCTTATAACGACGCGGCCATGATACCCTTTTTTATCTACAGAATCTTCTATTGGAGTATGAACTGCTCGATGCATGTGATGCCTCAGCTGGTTGAATAAAGAAAAAAAAAACATGATATTCTCGCACATACAAAGTATTAAAAAAGTTGATCCTGACTTGAACTGCCATTTTATTCTACATTTTCTTTGCCGTAACCGCCGTAATAATGTACGGATTATTCCCCTCAGAGTTCACACAAAACTGAAAATGAAGCGTTCACCTTATGCAGCTGCAAGTGGAAGCTGCTACCTTAGCCAGAAACTCGACATGAGTGCATACTGCGGGTTCTTACTCTGTGGGAACAATTCACGTGCGCAGCGTAAAATACCACTCGTACATAACGCAATACTAGGCTGTTCTCACAGAAAAGGGGCGCTTCACTGAATGATGAACAGTGGGGCATTATCCAAGAACTCAGAAATTAGAATAGCAATCGCAGGAGGCAGGGGCTATTATCACACAAATTTGAAAGAAGCCGACATCCTCCAGACAGAATTCATTTTGGAATGCGATAAGACGTTTTCCTGCCTCCCTCTCTTTGCCTCTTCGCACACAAAAAATGAGCGCCATTTGCACTCCGCTGCTTGGTCACGCTCTTTTCGCCAGTAAGTGTAACGGATTCCCTATTTGTTACCTCAGTGCCTTGACTGTATGTATAGCTCAGTTCTCGTTCCTGCAATTTTTACAGGGACATGCATTAAAGCCCGCCCCCTGGATTTAGAGTCGTAGGGATGGTGGTGGGCATAATGGAGTAAGCATATGAAAAAAGGACAGTTCCCGTGGAAGTCGAAGCTTATTGCCAGAGCGTAAGACCCCGTAACCAGAGGGTCGTTATGCGACTACGATCATTGAGAGGGCGGTAACCGTTGACGAAGGACGAGGTAAGTCACTGCTGAAAGAGCGCCGGCGTAGACAAATGGATGGTGGTCCCATTTAGTGCGGCAGCACTAAATTCGTCACTTCCGAAAAACCAATTATGTCCGTGTGAAGCCTTTTGCACGAGAGAGTTTCAACACTGAATAGTTGGCCGTTCTTTTTTGCATCACGAGATCACATGAGATGGCCGAGTTGGAAGGTGCGACCAACTCTCGTAGCTTTTTTTTTTAAATAAAGGATTAGATATAATTCGAACCCAGAACCCTCGCATTTTAATTCAGACGCGCTGCCTCTAGGCTACGCAGTCTCGGTCGTAAGGCTTGGTCAAAGCGGGACTTTATATCAGTACAGAAACTTAGCTTGACGCGGAGACGTAGCGTAGCGCACATTGACAAGGCTGAGTGCAATCGCGACCACTGAAGAGCCTGCGTGAGGAGAGTCCGGTAATCCGCTATATTCCACGTGTCGGGCAAGCTATAGACTAATGTGTTCTAGAAGCAGGGACTTCTATTTATATATTGTTAGCTTACGACTGAAGGTTACTGAGTATGTGTGGAGTAACATATAGTGCCAAAACTGGACTAGTCCACCACGCGCGGCCAGCTAAACAGCAGCGCAAAAGATGCGCAGTTTGATCACACAAGTAAAAGCCAAACAAAACTAAAACGAAGACAGAGCAAGGTACAAAAAGATAAACAAGATAAAACGTTGATAGCCCCAAAGTCGGATTTGGATCGGCCACGGAGATAGGGAGCCATTGCTTATGTGAAAGTAATATATAGCAGCCCGTTCTGGTGCATTCCGTCGGCGACCGTTGTTGCGCCTCTGAGGGTCCCAAAAAGGTGGCATATATCACGCCGCCTACCAGCGAGGCGCATGCGGGCTCACAGGCGATCCCTCTTCGGCACCGACCAACACCACTTTCCGACTCACGAGAAAGGTCGGCAGGTGATGAGGAAAAAAAAAATGCGCTCGCTTTGCGACACCATCTGACTGGGGACTCAATCTTTGCCCGTCGGACCGAGGGGGTACCCAGCGTTCAGCAGTCTTAGAGCTTGACGGCCAAACGCTGCTGATATAATATGCGGGCAAGTTTTGCCGAGAGCGCTTTTGAGACACGACATGGCAATAGCTCGGTTAACGAGCTTCGAATGGGCGGAACTGAATGGCAGAAGTGGTTTGTTGGCGCGCGGTTCATAGCACCAGCAGACACCATCATCCTTAAAGTGGAACCGAATATCAAGAAATCTGCCCATTGACTGGGAGTTCGTGTGTGAGGTCAAGAGGATTCATTACCGATTCGAACGCAGCCAGTACTTTACCGCTAACACATCGAATTGCCTGCGAGTCCCAGTCTAAAAGAACTAAAAAAGCATCTACATAACGAAAAATCTTAACATTGCTGTCCTTGAGGGAGGCGATAAGATGGCGATTGAAATGAGCCAGCACAAGATCACTGAGAACCGGGGCTATGTAGGACCTGATACATATACCTTGCTTTTACAAGCCGGGTGTCCCTTCAAACTGAATGTAGGTTGATTTAGGATAAAATTTTAAAAGTTCTAAAAAACCGCCAACTGTGAGCCCCGCGGTGTTTTGAAAAGCAATGGAGCCAGATTTGTCAATGGAATGTTCAACGCACTCAAGGATGAGCTTGTGAGGCAAAGAATAAAAGAGATCTTTAATGTCAATGGAGAAAACCTGGTAGCCTTTGTCGGTGTTAGAGCTAAAAAATTCTAAAACCTGGTTAGAGTTGTTAACAATAATTTAAGGGCACTGCAGAATCTGCATTGGAGTAATGTGAAAGCATGGATACTGCTGTTAGTTGCTTCTAGTTGCTTAATTCACTTCTTGTTTGCCCATTTTAGTCTTTCAAATTGCGCGTCAATCCCTT
Source organism: Amblyomma maculatum (assembly GCF_055883805.1). Taxonomy (NCBI): domain Eukaryota; kingdom Metazoa; phylum Arthropoda; class Arachnida; order Ixodida; family Ixodidae; genus Amblyomma; species Amblyomma maculatum. The sequence goes on along the minus strand of NC_139353.1, from coordinate 8,690,753 downwards.
CCTAAGCCCTTTTTTCGGCTCTACTTTCGGTTGCGTTAAGTCACATCCTTGACGTCATGTCCACTACGGCACTCCTTTCTCTCTGCGACCCAGTTATTCTAATTAATTACCTAATCATCTTATTGGCCTAATTATTTTTTCGGCAACAACATTACGTCACCCTTATCGATTGACACCACTCATTAACCTCTACCACTTCTCAATTACTCACAACTGCTGCGGACACGGCCTGCGGACACGATCTGCGGACACGGTCTGCGGACCGAAATCTGTGAAGATAGCGAAGTAATGCTTTCGTATTAATAAAAGGGTCGTTCACGGGTAATAGTTTAAGATGGCGCTGTAAACAATTCAAGAGCACTGCAGAATCTGCATTGAAGTAATCCGAAAGCACGGATGCTGCTGTTCGTTGCTTCTGGTTGCTTCTAGTTGCTTAATTCACTTCCTGTTTGCCCATTTTAGTCTTTGGTACTTTCAAAGTTAGCGCCAATCCCTTCCTACGCCCTTTTTCTGCTCTCCTTTCGGTTGCGTGACGTCAAATCATCTATTTCATGGAGCAAAACAACCTGTGCCCACCTGAGTTGGTTGGTTTCCGACCAGGCGTGAGCACGCAGGACGTGATGCTCTGACTAAAACACGACATAATAGACTCACGATCCAGGGACGCCAAAGTAATCTTGGGACTAGGCTTAATGAAAGCCTTCGACAACGTCAGGCATGAGACGATTCTCAGCGGTCTCCAGGAAATCGGAGTGGGATCCAGAACATATAACTACGTAAGAGACTTCTTAACAGACAGAAAAGCCTGCATTAAATTCCAAGACATTGAGTCTCCCACATTGCAGCTAGGAAGCAGGGGCACATCGCAGAGATCAGTTCTCTCCCCATTTCTCTTCAACGTGGCAATGAGGGGACTCCCCAAACCGCTGAACAACATCGAGAGGCTCAAATTTAGCATGTACGCGGATGATATCAATCTCTGGATAAACCAGGGCAGTGGTGCGAGCATATAGAGACGACTGCAGGCAGCGGCAGACACAGTAGTAACTACGCGGCTAGTAGGAGGCTTTCGTGCTCACTGCACAAATCAGAACTACTAGTCTACAACCCAAAATCGTTGAGCTGCAAGCAAATCGAAGAATTCGATATCAAATTGGAAGGAATGTCCGTACCAAAGATTGATCAAACACGAATCTTAGGGCTATACATTCAAGAGAATGGATACAACGACGGAATACTAAAGAAACTGGAAGGCTACGCCACACAAGTCCTAGGCATATTCAGGAGAATAACAATGAAGGGCCGAGACTTAATAGAAAAATGAGCTTGATCAGACTTATGCAGGCATATGTCATAAGCTGCATAAGCTACTTTACGCCATATTTAAACCTTAGAGCAGAGGGAAAGAGAAAATTAGAAGCACTCATTAGACGATGCATAAAGATGGCCCTGGGCCTACCAATGAGTACATCCACAGAGATGCTGCTCGCTATGGGGTACACAATACGTGGGAATAGCAGAGTCAGTCAGAGTGTCGCAACTCGAAAGGCTAAGCCAGAAAATTACAGGAAGAGCCATTTTAAGTGTAGTAGGCCTGCAGACAGACAGAGGGATGCAACAAAAGTCGAGCATCCCACAGATATACCGAGATAAGCTAACCATCTCCCCTCTTCCTCGACACATGCACCTCATATACAACACGGAAAGGAGGCAAAAGAGAGCAGAAGCACTCAAGAAGCGCTTCGAACCACTGGACAGCAAGGCAGTTGCATACGTTGATGCGGCGAGTGGAAAGTCGGGTGCGGCGGTAGCCTCGGTAGTCGACGGCCGAGGCGCCCCAGTATCGGCAGCCACTATTAGAAGCCGCAACTCCGAAACAGCTGAAGAAGTTGCGATAGCGCTCGCTTGCGTAGGAACGGAAGCAAAATTCATAATTAGTGACACCAAAACAGCCATCTACAATTACGCAAAGGGCAGGATCACACCAGAAGCGGCGAGAATCCTGACCGTAAAATAGCTGAATAGAAACGTCAGCTTAATATGGACTCCAGCGCACGCGTCTGTTCCTGGTAACGAGGCGGCACATGAGTTAGCCCGAGATCTCTACTTCCGGGTAACCGTAGAGCCGCCTGATTGCCAGAACATGGACGAACGTCTATTAAATTATACAGAAATAGTCGAAACTTATAGAGAAAGCAGAAAGCTGGTGCCACCACCAGATAAGCGTCTGAACAACAAAGAGGCGACCTAATTAGGACGTCTACAGGCAGAGAACTACATCCACCCGGTCTGGGTCTATCACGTCCAGAAAGATGAGCGACAGGACGATACATGTAAGCAATGTGGGGAGAGAGGGACCCTCAACCACGTAATTTGGGAATGCGCTAGCTTCCCAGAGGCTAAGACAAAAATACTTAGTAGAGAAGCCTGGGAAACCCTTCTGCGGAGCGAGGACCCAACTCTGTGGAAACAAGCCATCCGCCTGGCGGAAGAGGCCGCAAGGAACCAAAACCTCTTTGCCTGCCTTTAATCGCGGAGGTCCCGGCCCCCGTCGCCTAGGCCTGCGTGCCGGGGGCAGGGAGTAGGGGACCTCCATTCTGGTGGAAATAAAAGTTGTTCACACACACACACTCACAATAATTCACTTCTTGTTTACCCATTTTAGTCTTTGGTATTTTCAAACAGCGCCAATCCCTTCGTATGCCCTTTTTTTTCGGCTCTACTTCCGGTTGCGTAACGTCACATTCTTTAAGTCATATCGAGTACAGAATCCTTTTTCTCTTTCCGCTTTCACTACCAACTTCCTCCCTGCCCTTACGCGCGGTTCAGGTGTCCACAGAACAATTGTGGCAGATACTGCGCTTTCCTTTCCTGTGAACCAGTTATTTTATTAATTACCTAATTAACTCATTCCCCTTCATGGATCACTGCCTTGTCGTGGCGGAGGGGCTTGCGAAACTTGATGAAGTCGTGAGCTCTGCTGTGTAGGGCCACCCAAGATAGACAGGTCACGGCAGACAGTTCTGACAAAATGTGATTCACTGGAGAAGGTAATGGAAACCCACTCCAGTATTTCCTGCCAAGAAAACCCTATGACCAGCCACAATAGCATTAATGATATGGCGCCGGAAGATGAGCCCCCAGGTTGGAAGGCGTCCCACATGTTACTGGGGGTGAACAAAGGGCGATTCCTTGTAGCTCCAGGACGAATGAAGCGGATGTGCTAAAGCCAAAAGTACGCTCAGATGTGGATGTGTCGGGAAGCGACCGGAAAGTCCGATGTTGCAAAGAGATATATCACATAGCAACATGGAATGTAAGATCTATGACGCAAGGTAAACTGGATGCCGTCAAGCGAGAAATGGACAGATTGAACATTGATATCTTGGGTATCAGCGAGCTCAAGTGGGCCGGAATGGGAGAATTTAATTCCGGCGACCATTATGTCTTTTATTGTGGGCACGAATCCAGGAGAAGGGATGGGGTCGCTCTCATAGTAAATAGAAGAATGGGCAAAGCAGTGCTAGAGTACAACCCCAAAAACGACCGAATGATTTCACTCCGGACAAGGTCACCCTTTCATATAACAGTTATCCAAGTCTATTCACCAACCACTACTGCTGAAGAAGCTGACGTTGAGAGATTTTATGCTGACCTGCAATGCCTTTTAGACCACACTCCATCATCAGACGTCCTTTTTCTCATAGGAGACTGGAATGCTAAGGTGAGGAGTGAAGAAATACCCGGAATTACAGGCAGGTTCGGTCTTGGTGAGCCAGGTGAAGCTGGGTAGACGCTAGTAGAGTTTTGTCAAGAAAACAACCTGACCATAGCGAATACTCATTTTCAACAGGACAAGAGGCACCTGTACACATGGACTTCACCGGACGGTCTGTACAGGAATCAGATGGATTATATTCTTTGCCGGCAGAGATGAAGAAGCGCTATACAAGCAGTAAAAACAAGGCCTGAGGCCGATTGTGGCACCGATCATCAGCTTCTTGTTGCCAAATTTAGGCTTCGATTGAGGAAAACGCGGAAAACTAGAAGGCCTTTCAGGTATGATCTGGATCAAATTCCATCAGAATATGCTGTGGAAGTGAGGAATCGATTTCAAGAATTAGATCTAGACGACAGAGAGCCTGAAGAGAGCCTGAAGAGATGTGGACTGATGTTCGTGATATAACGCAAGAAGTTGCTACTAAGGTAGTTCCAAAGCAAAAAAAAAATGCAAGAAAGCAAACTGGTTATCTGAAGAGACTTTGCAAATAGCTGAGGAAAGGAGGATGGCAAAAGTTATGGGGGAAAGAGAAAGATACAAGGTCCTCAATGCGAATTTTCAGAAAATAGCAAGGAGAGATAAGAATGCCTTCCTGAACATACAGTTCCAAGCAGTTGAGGACAACAACCAACTGAGGAACACAAGAGCTCTGTATAAGACAATCAAAGATGTCAAAGGAAGTTTCTGTGCTAAGCTGGGCGTGATAAAGGACAAACGAGGCAGGGACCTCACTGAAGCCTCAGAGATAAAGAAGAGGTGACAGGAATATACAGAAGAACTGTACAAGAAGGACTCGGATGTGCAAACCCAACATAAGACGGTTGTGATTACTGATCTCGAGCCGGGCACCCTGAAGAGTGAAATTGAATGGGCCTTAGCCAGCCTTGCTAAGAACAAAGCTAGCGGAATTGATGGCATTCCAGCTGAGTTGCTTCAAAACCTCAACCATGACGACACTGTTAACGTTCTGTACACATTATGTCAGCAAATCAGGACAACCCTGCAGTGGCCACAGGATTGGAGGAGGTCAGTTTAAATCCCCATTCAAATGAAAGGCAGTGCCAAAGATTGTTCCAACTACTGCACGATCGCGCTTATTTCGCATGCTAGCAAGGTGATGTTGAAAATCCTCCAAGGTAGGCTGCAGCAGTATGTGGATCGGGAGTTACCGGACGTGCAAGCTAGGTTTCGCAAGGGCAGAGGAACTAGAGACCAAATTGCCAACATTCGCTGGATCTTGGAAAAAGCAAGAGAGTTCCAGAAACCCATCTACTTCTGCTTTATTGATTATACAAAAGCGTTTGATTGCGTAGATCACAGGAGATTGTGGTAAGCTCTCCAAGAGATGGGAGTTCCAATTCACCTCATCTGTCTCCTCAGGAACCTGTATGAAGGGCAAGAGGCCAAAATCAGAACTGGGCATGGTCTTACTGATTGGTTTCCGATTAAGAAAGGAGTGAGACAAGGCTGCATACTGTCGCCCTGCCTATTTAACCTATATGCAGAGTGCATCATGAGGAAGGCCGGTCTGGACGAGTCTTCAGCTGGAGTGAAGATTGCTGGAAAACGTATCAACCTAAAATATGCGGATGATACCACTTTAATGGCAGAAAGTGAAGTGGAGCTCAAGAGACTTCTGATACGCGTACAAGAACAGAGTGAGAAGTTTGGGCTTAAATTGAACATTAAAAAGACAAAGATCACGGCGTCTTGCCCTATCAAGTCCTGGAGCAACAAGGGACAAGAAGTGGAAGCTGTGACAGATTTTCTCTTCTTGGGCTCCAAGATTACCCCGGAAGGAGACTGAAGCCATGAAATTAGGAGACGCCTGCTTCTGGGAGAGAAAGCCATATGCTAGCCTTGACCGCCTAGTAAAGAGCAGAGACATTACCCTGACAACCAAGATCTGTATAACTCGTGCTATGGTCTTTCCAGTTGAGATGTATGGATGCGAGAGTTGGACTGTGAAGAAGGCTGACCGCCGAAGAATTGACGCGTTTGAATTGTGGTGCTGGCGGAGACTCTTGAGAGTTCTTTGGACGGCCAGAAGATCATATCAGTCGTCGACCATAAACCCTGACTGCTCATTGGAGGGTCAAATTCTAAAGTTAAAGCTCAGCTACTTTGGTCATCTGATGAGAAGACAGGAGTAGCTGGAGAAAGATTTGATGTTGAGAAAGGTTGAGGGTCACCGGAGAAGGGGTAGGCAGTGAACGCGATGGTTAGATGGCATCCTCGAGGCGCTGCAGATGAAGTTATGTGATGTTAGTAAGATAGTGAGAGACCGGAAAGCGTGGCGTGATATGGTCCATAGGGTCACGAAGAGTCGGACACGACTGAACGATTGAACTGAACTGAATTAATTTATTGGCCTAAATATTTTTTCGACAACAACATTACGAACCTCATCGATTGACACCACTTATTAACCTCTACCACTTCTCAATTACAACTGCTACGGACACGATTTTGCGGACACGACCTGCGGGCACGACCTGCGAACACTTTCTGCGGAAAGAAATCTGTGAACATAGCGAAGTAATGCTTTCGCATTAAAAAAAAAGAGCTACAGAGTGCTGTTAAGTTCCAGTTCCAGAGACTATGGTTCTCAGTGGCACATCTGCGGGGTCTTGGGCTAAAAAAGGCATTTAAAAAATCTTTCTTGCTTTTATCAATCGCCTTTCAGATAGATTCAACATTGCTTAGAAACACCTTTGCTTGACAAGAAATAGTTTTCTTAGATTTCGATTTAAACAGTGCGCTAGGAATTACAGCGAATCTGCCTTCTTTGTCAGCAGGGAGATGGCGGAGTGAGTGGTCGCGTAGGAAAGAAACCACACCTCTTAAGGATAGACCGGGTTCGTTACTTTTCCAACGATTAGCCACATCAACACCTTCCGAGACACAGCGAGTATTCGCCTCGTATAAGACGCGTGGCACGACACCTGACGAACTAAAGAAAGTTGTTCTAGCCTTGATTTCTTGGGCGGCATAGCAAATTTAGGACCGAGAAAAGGGACACCGCTAACGTAGGATGGCAAAGTTACATCACGTACGACGTGCTCACATTGTGGTTCCTGCGAATCTTGAGCAGGCCTGGCACCAGCACTTGCCGCCAGAGGAACTCCGTTGTTTGGTCGGCAAGGGTGTAGAACACCCATAGCTCACGTTGGCTCGAGGAAGCATGGCCAATGCTGCAGACTTGGACTCCTCGTGTGTTCTGTCCGATCCGCACGCAACCGTTTCGTGCATTGCCGTGTCTGTGTGCCAAGCTTGGGAACTTTCCTTCTGCCTTCGAACCAAGCGACTACCCGAAGATGGCAGCGCTCTGTTCGGTGGGCTTTCACCTCCCATCTGTCATGGAATAAGGGTCGGTTAAGATCCTCAGATCGGAATGGAGACCCCAATCACGCCTTTACCGAGACCTCCTGAATGTCCAAATCTGCAGAATGGGCCATATGCTTCTTTGCTGGCCTCGGACGTTGGCAGCAGGAGGCCACCCAGATTCTGCGAGAACTTAAGATTGCGCATGAGAGCACAGATCAGCAGATTAAGCACTTAGGATCGGTACTGCATGGCGTGATGGGGCAGCAGCAAATTACCGTATCGATCCATCCAGCGCGGAGAGGACAAGCCAAAGTAAAACATGGATTCCGCCAAACGGAAAATAATTACAGTCTGGCAGTGGAACTGTAAGGGGTACGCACGCAAGAAGGACAACCTACAGATCCACATCCGAAACACCACTGTCAAACCAGACATTATCGCACTACAAGAACCCTCCAGAGTGGCTACTCTTTCAGGCTATGTTACCGTTACGGAACTGCGAACTAGCCGCAGATATCCAGCAACGACTGTACTGGTCAAAAGGGACATCAGCTATATGTGCAGTATGAAATTGAGGACGTAAACATAGATTATACGCTTGTTGAAATCATTCCCGCCGAGAAGGGACAGCGGAGCACCTACGTCCTCAACGTCTACTGCTCTCCCAAGGATCACACCCAGGAAACGAGTAAACTCCTAGACAAAATTGTGAGAAAGGCCAGACGTAATCAGCTTATCATAGTTGGGGACTTCAACGCTCATCACCCTGAATGGGGTTACCCAAAGACTAATGGTAAAGGCACAGCAATACTAGGGAAAGTTCAGGAGCTGGGCCTCACGCTACTGAATGATACTACCAAACCCACGAGAACCGGCAACAGTATATCGAGGGACACTAACCCTGATCTGTCACTAGCTCGAAACGCGATCAATCCCACATGGCTCAATACTGGGGAAGACTTTAACAGTGATCCACTACATTCTCGCCATTACAATACAAACTAACTCACGTAACAAGAGGGCATGGAACTCCTGTAAGCACACCGACTGGGATAAATTCAGGAAAGACAGGGAGAGTAATGCGCCGTGCAGCATCTCGGACTTGGAGAAGTGGTCCAGGATATATGCGTAGACACCCTTAAGCACACCAGTAGCATAGAAACGGACGGGGAGCAAACCATCATAGACTCCAGGCTAGCGTACATGTGGGTAGCCAGACACGCGTTCATGAAGAAATGGAAGAAGCAGATAATTAACCGGAAGCTCAAGTTACGCATTGCACAGCTTGAGAAGGAAATTGAAGAACATGCCATTAACCTTACACGCCAGAACTGGTATCAGGTATGCGACGAACTTAATGGGCAGCTTGGAAACAAGAACACGTGGAACCTTCTCCGCCACATTCTTGATCCAGCCCAGTCCAAGGCAGTCAGCAGAAACGCTATAGACCAGATCATCCATGCATATCCCGGAAGCGGTGAACAATTCTTATCGTCACTACAAGATAAATATGTAAACTCCAGCAAAGATGGAGATTTGTACCCGGACTACACGGGACGCGACAATCCAAATCTTGACGAGCCTTTCTCGGACGCAGAGATCTGGGCCGCACTGTCTCAACTCAAGACAAAATCTGCGGCTGGACCAGATGAAATCAATAATAAGATGCTGTGGAACCTAGATCTAAAGTCGGTCACAGCGCTCACTGATTACTTGAATGAGTGCTGGGAGAGTGGTAGCATACCCCAATCTTGGAAGCACGCCAAGATGATTTTTATTCCAAAACCTAACAAGATGATAAACCTCGATAACATAAGGCCAATCTCGCTTACCTCATGCTTAGGTAAGCTAATGGAGCATGTTGTGCTTAATAGACTGCAGGACTATGCCGAAGAATACTCGCTTCTACCACACACCATGGTGGGCCTCAGAAGGGGACTTTCTACACAGGATGTCATGCTTCAACTGTCACGTGACATCATTAACAGATCTAAAAAGGTAAACACGCAGGCTACCCTGGCTATCGACCTAAATAAAGCATTTGACAATGTCTCCCATTATACTATACTAGAGCACCTAAACGAAATTAACCCTGGACGAAAGGCTTACAACTGAATCAAGGCCTTTCTGAGTGAGCGCTCGGTGGAACTGAACGTGGGCAATTTGAAATCCGACTCGATAAGGCTGGGAAACAGAGGCACCCCTCAGGGGCTGTTCTCTCTCCGTTCCTCTTTCCCGGATAGACTCGTCAAAATACCAGGAGTACAGCACAGCCTCTACGTGGACGATATTACGGTGTGGGCAACTAAGGGCTCTCATGGTGAAATCGAGGCCGCTCTTCAAGCAGCTGTAGACGTCATCGATGAAAAGGCCAGGAGAGCGGGCCTAGAATGCTCCCCTGAAAAATCGGAGCTTATAGTGTTTCATAAAGGCAAATTAAATGCGCCCTTGACGACAGTCATTATACAGGGTGTGGAAGTAACAGAGGTTCAAGAGATCAAGATCCTGGGGCTCAGGCTACAAACTCTGGAAACGCACCAGCAATCAACAAACTGAAATGGGTGGTTAACCAAACAGCCAGACTAATACAAAGAATCACTAATAGAAAACGAGGCATGAAAGAACACGACCTCTTCAAACTCATAGACGCCTTCATCATAAGCAGGATTACATACTCCCTCCCGTACTTAAAACTCCAAAGAAACGAAGTTGAGAGAATCGACGCCATCATTAGAATGGCTTACAAAACAGCAATGGGCCTGGTTCGCTCGACTCCCAACGAACAGCTTCTCAAACTCGGGGTCCACAATACCTACGAGGAACTCAAGGAGGCACAACGAACTGCCCAAATAAGGCGCCTATCCAGCACACCCGCCGGTAGGACAATACTTGAAAGATTAGGTATTGAGGGCGAACCCCTACAAGACCTCCCTCAAACTATTCCACGCGATATCCGAAAGAGGATCACCATCAAACCTCTCCCTCGGAACATGAACCCCCACGCCCATCAAGGCCGAAGAAACGCACGAGCTAAGAACCTGCACAAAACCCTGAGCCGGCTACAGGATGTCATCTACCTCGACGCCGCAGATGACGCGGAAGACCCCAACAAATATTCGACATGTGGCGTCACGCAGCCCACCACTTGACCCAGCGAGACTCGTTATGGCGGAGACTGTTTCCACATCCAGACCCCTAGCGGCGGAAGAGGTCGCCATCGCCGCGGCCATCGCTTTTACTGATACAACAACCATATTAAGCGACTCCAAACTGGCAATCAGTAACTTTGCTAGAGGTAGAGTCTCCAAACCCGCCTCACAAATACTCAGTGAAATGAGAGAATCTCCTCTCGAGAGAAATATCGAATTAATATGGACCCCTAGCTCATGCGGGGAATCCGGGAAATGGGCTGCCCACCAATGCGGTCGAGAATTAGCCGGCCGAGCGGGGGCGCAAAATCATGAACCGGGACCCTTCGGTGAGCCAGACGTATCATACCGCGAACTCACTGCACATTACAAAGCAATAAGAACACTCCCACCACCCCATAAAACACTGACCAGACAACAACAAGTAATATGGAGACAGCTACAGACGGGGACCCTCCCCAATCCAAACTACATATCAAAATTCATAAATAAGAATATGAATCCCTTCTGCCGGTTTTGCGGGGAGAAAGACAACTTTGAGCATATGATCTGGGCGTGCAAAGCCCATAAGCCTCCCTCAGAACTCTTGCCTGATCCCTCTAAAGAAGCTTGGGACAAGCTAAGGTCCAGCAATGACCCTGCCATTCAGTCCAAGCCGTCGAATGGACCGGCGTTGCCAAAAGTCTCCACGGCCTGCGGCATGCTAGCTGACTTCCCCTATTCCTCCCACTTATTGTGAATAAAGTTTTATCAGCCTCAGCCTCGAGCCAACGTGAGCTGCGGGCGTTCCACACCCTCGCCGACTAACAACAGGGAGTTCCTTTGGTGGCAAGTGCTGAGAAGACGTGCTTGCTCCGCTTGTGCAACGAATTTGCCAGCGTCTCATGCGATCTCCTGATCCCCGCATAGTAGCATATGGCGTCTAAAGTAATGCACACCTCCGTACCACACATGAGACGGAACGGGGTAAATTGGGCTGTTTCCTATACCTCGCGGTATTGTAAACGAAGGTGATGTAATGTAAGATTTCGTCCCACGATGAATTGTGCTCAGCTTCTACGTACATATATTGACATCATGTCCGCCAACATCTTGGTTGGCCGATCGTTTGGCCATTTGTTTGCGGGTGGTATGCTGTGGTTCTTCGACTTTCAATATGTCGCAGCGTCAATTCTTTTAGAAGCTGAGCGGTGAATGCCTTCAAATTAGTTAACTGCGCATCAGTCCGCACATCCAACCCCACTCACGCAGAGGAGGCAGCCATTGCACTAGCGCTAGCTACCAACCCAAACGCTATTGTACTCACCGACTCCCAAAATTTGTGCAGGAATATTACCAGCGGACTCATCCATCAATCATGTCTGACACTATTAGCAAAACACCCTCCTAATCGGGCCTCTTTCATATGGTTTCCGGGACACACGGAACACACAGGAGGAAATGACGCCGCTCACGGGCACGCCCGAGCTCTCTTACACCGGGATCTCCCCTTAGCCGATGAGGAAAAAGAGCATATCACACAGCCTATAATCACATTTGCTGAACTCCTACAGGCCTACAGACAGGCCGGACGGACATACCCCACTCCTCACAAAACTCTAGACAAGGCAGAAGAACACACCCTCCGCCGGCTACAGACAGACACTCTCGTTACACCATTTAAACTCCACCAATGTCTTATGACTATGGGACCCTCTTCTGTATTTTTATGCATTTTGTAAATATGTTCAATCTAATAAACTATCACTTTCAAACTGTCACTTTCAATGGCACCCCTCACTTTACACACCAGAGTGCCCACACTGTGGAGAAATAGCTACGGCTTTTCACATGGTGTGGGCATGCCAATTAAATCCCTTTATTGATAAACTTCCTAATCCCAATTTGGAGCAGTGTGAGGCTATTCTGCACAGCGAGGACCCCGACCAACAACGAGGACTGGTTCGCAGGGCCCACGCTGCGGCGCAGGACACTGGGCTGCCGGAATAGGCGGACCACCCACAACTCCGAGAACTCCCATGCACTCAATAAAGTTTTCAATCAATCACTTAATCAATCCCATGGTCAGTGATAATATGGCCGACGGGGCACCATGTAGAAAAACGACGTCACGCATAAAGAACGACGCCACTTTGGCGGCAGTACGCAAGGGCCTTCGTCTCGGCGAAGCGGATCAAGTGGGCCATGGCCGTGGCAGTATTAGTACAGTGCTGTAGTACTAGTATGATGGCCACCGTGAAGTTCTGTCAACTTCATTTGACAAATTTCAGTCAGCCTATTGCGTGCTCGAATTGTGGCTGGCTCAAAGTACTTGGCCAGCCTAGTGGGCAGCCAACCACGGCCCTACTTCGGGCCGAGTTTGGCTGCCGAGCATTAAGTGCCTATAATTTTCTACCGTTTGCTGACTGTTGGCTGAAGTCTTAGGCTAAGCGTATTGGTAGCCAACCAGGGATCACCTTTGGCTTTGGGTGTGCATTGGCTGTCTGAGAATGCCGGCTGCGCCGAGCTCTGCCCAGTCGTATTACCGATGGTCGGCCTTCAGCCGTTTCAGCTGGGGGAAAAAATGCCCGTTAATCACGAAACGAACCACGCTACATCGCTACAGTTACTAGCATTTTGTTTCGATGCCCATTAAAATCCTCTAAAGCTTAATTTGCTGCCGCTCAGCTTTGATTTTCTTTCTGCGCACGTATTGTTTTATTCATTCAAAAATATATTCGCACTTTTTTGCCGCGTTCGTCGCCTCGTCTATGCATCTAGCCTCTCACTGTACCAAAGGATCGCATATTCATGGCTCGCGTACGCTATGTGAATAAATTTTCTAATATTGGACAGCGCGTAGGCATGGGTGCTTATCTTTTGCCCGCATAATTCGTCCTTAGGGAGGAAAACTTTGCCTCATTGCAACATGTACGACGAATTCATCTATTATCTCAGCGGGTGACCTTCCGACACACGTGAAAATGGTCATCTCAATGAAGTTTTCATTCTGAGTTCTACTGATGCAGAATAGCAGCGCATCGACACAAAATTACGCCGGCGCGAAAGCTTTTCGAGATGCTGGCGCCCGCCGTCAAGAACCAAGAGTCGGCCTGAGTGACAAGTGTCGTCTGCTACAGGCTTCATCAGTGATGACGGCGCCACCATCTCGACGAGCTTGCGGAGCAGAGAAACGAAGGAGAAAATAAAGATACAATTTGTATCGAAGTTTTTAGGCAATAAATGTGGGTTTATGCGCCCTAACTGTTATTTACTGAAATTAATGACTTTACGACTTTTTTCTTTCATCGTTCCCGCGCATAGTATAGTGCCTAGAATACATATAGCTTGAGAGATATCCTTGAGTGCGCATTCCCCTTTGACCCTCTAAATACCCTAAAAATGCAGGCAGAAAACGTAGAGTTCTTAGCATTACATCGCCGATGAAAACCATGGCCGATTTCTCGCTTGTTTGCTCGTCTTGGTGGTCTTGGCAGTCTTGGTTCCCACTGAGTGCCCATAGATCATCATCAGCAGCAGCAACACGTAAACCACTCATGGCGTTAACTGCCTGCTGCCAAACTGCATTTGCTTTCGTGATGCACGCGGGTACGCGGGCTTGAGTTCGAGTTGTCAAAGAATGTCCCTCTGGTCGCTTGTAGCTCGGTGTGCACGCGCGTGAATGTGCTTCTTGCGTGCAAAGTGCGCGAAGTTTTAGAAACTGCATGCCTCATTACTTTGTGCGCGCAGTGCGCGTGCGTAGGAACTTCTTCCCTAAGTGCGGGAAGTTTCGATAGTGGCTCGGGAATACCAGTTTTGGATTGCTCACCTTCAGAGATAACGTGCAATGAAAAGAGCTCAACATGACAACGTACCCAGCCTTAATTGAGGAGCTGTCAGTGCTACGCTGCGTTTATTGACGTTATCCTAGGCCCGCCTCCCACGGACAAGGAAGTCATCTTCGTGCGTCGCCCTATCTGGGTGGAAGCCCTTTTCGCTTCATTTCTCGAGGCTTTCACTAAGCAGCGACTTGCCAGTGTTCCCGAAAATTATGCCTGCGGTGGTGAAGAAGCGTGTTCGAGCCAAGCTGCAACTGCTTGATGAGTCGGCCGCTGGCGAAAGCTTCGGTCAGCCCTTGCACGTCAGGATCAGCGGAAGCACTGCCGAGCAGCTACTGAATCCTTCCGACGACGATGGCACGCTGGCCCTCGTCGCTACCGAAAACGTTGCACTGACGTCTCCGGGTCTATTTGTCAACTACACAGTCGTCGACGGCGGCAGAGCGCCGGCCGCCCCGGTTGGACCTTCGTCGTCCAGCGAGTGCGTCAAGCTGTTTGTTACGCGAGAGTTCCAGAGGCGGCATCCCAGATGGGCTCATCGAGAAGCGGTGGTCGACGTGCTCTGCGGTGTTCGCTGTCCGCGCCTGGCGAAAGTGTCCTTGCTGGCCAGGAGCGCCGATGCTTACGAGAAGCTAAACGGCCCGCGTCTCTGGGAGGCCCTGGGAGGCGAGGAGCTGACCGAACGCGGTGCTAGTGGCATCCTGTGCCGCATGGACGACAGCCTGGCCTCCTTCGATGGCGACTCTGTGCTCGTGGTCGACTGTGAACCGACCCGCCAAGGGCTTATTGTGCCGGAGACACAGGTGCCGTCGCTCGTGGCTAAGGGCTGGAAACGATTTCGTAAAATGAATGCAAACTTTAAGGAAATCAGCGTGCAGTGACAGGCAGTGTAACGAGTGCCATTCTTTTTCTTGTAGAGTTTTTAACGAGCTGGTCGTTCGCATTGAGATGAAACGAAACTGATTATAGATTGTAGTTCGAAGTCCCATACATTGCAGTGAAGTTCTTTTCTTTATTTTTTACTGTTATGAGATTGACTGCTGCTGTCTCTTTCACTTCAGCGTGTCACCTTTTATCCTAAGCTTTACGGGACCTTTGAAACTGTAGGGAGCTTGCACGAAATGCTGAGTGCGCCATTTTCCTGTACAGTGCAGCAGTCGACCGGGGAGCGGGCCGCGCAAATAGTGCCAAAGCGGTGGTTTAGTGCAGTCATGAGCTCCACCGAAGCATACTTAAGCACTAAAGGTAAAGTCCGGACAAAACGACTGTGGGTTTTTCTATATACCAAAGGTACGATTGCATGAATGCGACAAGACCAGTAGCAATCGGAATGTTGCAGACGAAAATGGCTTGCACGCATCAACAGACGGCATTCACAGAAGTCCAGACAAATACCAAGTGTGCGCATGTCATTTCGTGTCAGGATTGCAGTCATCGAAAAGTTTAGACGGCTGACCTGCAAAATGAACACGTGAAGCTAGAACGGTGAGCTCGTGCAGCAATCCGTGCCTCAATGTACAACATTCGAGGTGCATGCATAAGCCACTCTCCTCTGCGACATTTCGATCACTGGTCATCTTGTCGCATTCGTGCAAGCGTACCTTTGGTATTTTGAAAAACTCGTAGTCGTCTTGTCCGGACTTCACCTTTTACACTTCAGTTTGCGTTCGGCTATTACAGCCCACGACTGCCATCGCTTTGACACTATTTGCGCGACCCGCTCCACGGTCGACTGCTGCACTGTACAGGAAAATGGCACTCTCAGCGTTTCCTGCAAGCTCCCTATAGGAGGCCAAGATTGTCATGCTGGCAAAAGTTAGCAAAGCTGGAAAGGTGAAAAACTTCTATAGGGTGGCCTTTCCTTGCAAGTGATGCCACAAGAACAATAATTTAGGTCGCAACATACTTTAAGACCATATATTTAGCGTCCACAAACAGTGCAATGATACTTACGAATTTATTAGTGTGTGGGCAGTGGTTGTTCACGGCTACTAATAGCTTGTACTGAAATTATGATAGCTAGAATATCAGAGGGTGAGGGCACAGTGAAAAGGAGAGCATTTATCCAGTACGCTTACTGCAACCTGCTTCAAAATTTATTGTGCAAGCTATGTTTAGGACACACTTTGCACCATTTTTCCACAGTTATGCCCATCGCCTCACTGATGCAGAATTGGTTGGGCTTTGTGGTGGCATCTTTCATATTATTCACACATTCTCAAAGTACTTATGTGGAGACTTTGCAGAGACTGTCCGTTGTTTCTTGATAGCTTAACTGTGCAGGGGCAAAGGTGCGATTGGACGTTAGTGATACTATGATATATGTGCATCAACTTTCGCTGAGTAAAGAGAATGCATGTCCTCATTAAATTCTAAAATCTTGTTACAAATTTGAATTACTGGATTACTCGGTATCACTAGGCACAAATGATTGGAGTAGATCTCTCCCAGTAAATGCCGCAGAGCATACTAGACAGAGAAACAGTTAATAATGTCTCTCAACTTGCACCTGTGAAATAGAAATAAACCATGTAAATAAAGAGAGATACAAAAAACCATTGACAAGCAAAAGGCAATGGGTTCATGTATGTTTACATATATTAGGCCATTTGAATGTGGTATGCTGTTCGTGTCTAGATGAAAACCTTGTTTTAGTCCTTCTTCATTATTTTTCTCTAATTAAAAAACTTTTCATGTGACCCATGCATGGCAGGGCCTGCTTCATACCACAGAAATATCACGCAGGTTGTGGTCATTCGGTCGTCATTGGAGCACTCGTCAGCTGACGAGCCTACTACGCTGCGTGATGATGTTGCGAAGTTGGCGGGCACCATCCTGTACACCAGCAGAATCCTTCAGTCCTCTCATCGGGGCAAACGGGAAAGGTTAGCACCTGTTGTGCCATTTGATGCGAGACTGTGGGTGCCTTGAAAAAGTTTAGAATTTAAGAAAATACTCTTGATGTAGGCATATAATAATGTTGACGTTGCGAGGGAACATAATGGTTGATATTGATTACTGGCTTTCCAATGGGGAATGCGTCAATCATTTGTAGAGGAGTGTTTGGAGTAGCTAATTGTGAAAGCTGACGGTTTATGCTGGAGTGGTACATGACTGGCATAATGGTTAATAGCTATTTAATCTGGTAAGAGTGTGTGTTGCATTCTTGCAGCGGTTAATCTTAATATATTATGATTAAGAGTGACAGAGGAAAGTGAAGGGCATCATAATCGGCAGAAAAGTTTTAAGTCACTGCTGGACTCTTTCTGACTTTGAAGGAGACGTGAATGCCAAAAATTTGTGGTAAAATAAATTCTGCATTAAAATTTTTATTTTAGAATGTTTTATCTGATGCACATGCTGCTTGCAAATAATGTCATATGGTGTATAATTAAAGCTTCTTTTCAGTGTACTTAACTATTAGCTTTCTGGTTTGCAAATTTATCATATAAGATTTATCATATAAGAAGTGTGTAAGTGAATGTTTTTACATGCTCTGGCATAATTATGATCAAAGAGAAAAAGCAGCCCAATAGAAGACAGGTATGTAGGGAAAGTGATGAATATTGCATGAAGCGGCTCATCTTTGTCTAGGACTTATTTAAAACAGCCTTCAATGCTCTCGTGAAAAGCGTAACATTGCTATCTGTGGCCTTGCTTTGAGCTTCAGCTCTTAAAGAGAAGACTCGGATGCTCTGGGCACTGTGCATTGGGCACCGAACAAAAGCCAGCTTGTATTCATTTGGTGTTTTTAATATTTTCATAGCTCCCCATATTTTAGCTGGGGTCTGTGGAATGGTCATAATCTGATGATTTGATTAATAATTGGCTGGTGACATTGTTTTCCTCAGTTAGGTTGCTGCCAAGACATCAGTGTGTCTACAGGTAGTTATGAGAGACTCTGGGAATTGGTGAAACAGAAGGCCTAAAATTGTGGAGAGGCTAGCTCATTTAGTTGTGCAAAATTAAAAAAAAATGTTAGCCAAAATCAATGTTAACCACAAAAGCTTTTGTCTGAGCCATGCACACTGGAGAGGTGATGAACAAGTGAATTGCTTCTTTATTGCTACGGTATGAACTAAGAACAGCGGTGCAGTTTGAATATATTGCCACCCTGTTGAGAAAAACAGCAGTGCTGTTGTTTTGGTTCGAGACTGTTTCTTGCCCGTGTGCTGTCATCATTGTGGTAATAAATGCTTAAAACTTTGTAAGGCCTGTGTTTGCCTGGCATCAATGGCACACTGAGGAGAAATTGAAGTTGGCCTCTGTTGACAGAATAAGAAATTCCAACGACAAGACAGTACCTTCACCGAGAATGGACCTTATTAAAACAGGAAAGCGAAAAAATGAAAGGCAGGTCTCGCTGCCATCAGCCTGTTTCGTAAATAAACTGTGGTAGGTCAACATAAAACCCTGAGTCTAGGTTACACTACACTTCAATAGTGCGAACAATGTGGTGTCCTTTTTTTTTTTGTGCAAACATCGCAAGTTTCAGTTGGATGGAGGGGAATTTTCAGGTGCTATTTGTTTGGCAGTAAGGGCATCTTTTGGTGCTGGACAGGCCCAGAAGGAGCCAGAAAAAAAAAAATTTTACTGTGAGAAATAATTGCACTGAGCTGAAAAAAATTTCAAATGTCTTGACTGTGTGAAATTAAACTGACATGGGCCTACACAAGCTACATCTGCCTGAAGAAGGGTGCTGTAATCACAGCATTGCGCACCATGTTTGATAGTATAGGGCTGTCTGGTACTTGACAATGAAGGTTGGTCCTTATGCTTGCCGGTCACTTCAGTGTTTCCTGTTGCAGTGGCAGGCTTTACTGCTCCATACCTGAAATGCCTGAAACGGCAAGTCTCAGCTGTATTGTGCCAGACCTGGATACCAGCACTGCAGTGAAGTATGCTGATGCCATACTGTAGTGTGGCTAGATACCAGATACTTTGTGCTTTGTCCTGGTGTTTGAATTTTATTGAATCCATGCCCTTGAAGCTTGCACAGCTCTGCTTCAAAGTGCCCTGCTTTTTAACCAATAAATGGAAGTTTTGCGACCGTTTAGATCATGTCATAACTGACCGTGCAGCTTGGCAGTAGCAGCAGCGGCCAGTGCTATCTCGCGGTGGCCACCGCCAGATCTACTGCGAGTGCACATTCTTCCGCAGCTGCCGGAGCACAACATCCCATCGATGGCTGACCCACTCAGCTGCATCTTCCTCGCCAGCTCGACCATGGCTGCCATTCGCCTCGATGAGGGATCCTGGGCCAAGGCATGGCTGGAAGAGCCTGGCGCTGTAGCAGCAGCATGTGTGATGTGAGTAGTTAAGATGCATGCTGACATAAAGCTTGGCTCAAGAATTTCTAAAAATTGTTTAAACGGAATACAGTTTAAGCCAGTGGTAGCTGGTTGTAATGAAATTGTTAAACATGCTCAATTTTCGTTACATCCTGGTTTTCGTTGTGTGCAGTTTTTGCGTGAATACTTGAAAGGACAGTGCGAAATGGAAACCAGAATTAGAACTAAAAATAGAGAAACCACCTTGAAAATGTTTGCAGTACATCCTCATTACTTGAACTTATAGAAGTTGTGAAAGGTTAGCAATCATGCTGACGACGTGGCACAACTGCAGGAGCAGCTGCCACTACCTCTGCCAGAGCTTCTTTCTCTGAGGCTGTGGCTCGCATGAAATGGCTGTGATTTTGACGGGGAGAGTAGATGTGGTTAAGGAGTCGGAGGCTGCCAGTGGTATCATGGCCTGGCTAGGGGAAAGCGTGCAGTCACGCTGCTGCGGGTCACAGAATGAATGAATGAATGAATGAATGAATGAATGAATTAATTAATTAATGAAAGCCCTAACTGAAGAGCAGGGTTCTGTCCAGGGTCCAGGACTGCACTCTCTCTCGCAGCTTTCTCAGCCTCTTCTGCCAGTTTAAGCTGCTCACTAAAGTCGTGGAGGCATCTGTGTCTTCACAGATGTTCCCTCTCTGGCTACACTCCACCATTGCCTCAGGAAACACTCTTCGCTCTGCGTCACCGGCACTCTGTGCATTAGCCATCGGTGCCAGAATCTTGTAAGGAGCTGCGTGGCGGCAATTGTCGCACACTGCTCGCTCCATTTTTCCTTTTCCTTTGTTCTGTTTTTCACTGCTTTCAGACATGAAAAGTTGTAGTGGCATGGTCCAAAAGTGAAAGGAGTGGAAGCTGCTGGGCCTGCCAAGTCCAGCATCTGTTGGTGCTTGAGCACAGCACGTTGTAGCAACTGCAGTCATTCGCCATGATTGTAGATATTTTTCTTGCATCAGTTCAGGTTTTATTATCTTGCAACTTTTGCAGCGTCCTGCCAAAGTTCCAGTAATCCAGTACTTGCTAAGAGATAGTCAACGTAGCGGATTTGCTTTACCAAGGTCAACAACTGCATTCTTTAGGATGATCTGAGTCTGAGCTAGTTGGTTCATGATAGTAGTGTGTAACTACAGCCTAACAGTAAAAATGCACAACAGAGAAGACAAGACGACACGAGGCTGAACTAACAACTGATCTTTAATGAAAGGTGCAAGGAATATTAAGGAAAAAAAAGGGGGGGGGGGGAGCGAGGGGCGATAACACGAAACACAGAGTCATGGTGGAATAGTTGAAATCAGCGTGAAGAATATTTTAAAAACCAAATATGAAATAGAAAAACTAGGGCACTGAAAACTTAACGAAGTGTCTGAGCAACTTTATCTCCTTTTCGGTGAGTGCCACAGAGCAAGATTCCCTGTGAAGTGCTGGAAGCAGTGGCTATTAATGATTATGGGGAATCTTGCATCAGCACCGCCTCTGTGTCGTTCACCGAAAAAGAGATAAAGTTTCTTAGACAATTCTTTAAGTTTTAAATGCCCTAATTTTTCTATTTAATATTTGGTTTTTAAAATATTCTTCAAGCCAGTTTCAACTTTCCACCATGACTCTTTGTGTTTCGTGTTATCGCCCCTTGCTCCCCCCCCCCCCCCCTTTTTTTTCCTTTATATTCCTTGCACCTTTCATTAAAGATCATTCGTTAGTTCAGCCTCTTGTCGTCTTGTCTTCTCTTTTGTGCATTTTTACTGTTAGACTGTAGTTACACACTTGCATTCTTTACATGGAGTTTCAAATGCATGCATTTCAATGGGG
This sequence comes from Amblyomma maculatum, assembly GCF_055883805.1. NCBI lineage: Eukaryota > Metazoa > Arthropoda > Arachnida > Ixodida > Ixodidae > Amblyomma > Amblyomma maculatum. The sequence continues at coordinate 8,669,530 of NC_139353.1, read as the reverse complement.
GCAGCATTGGAGAATTGAGAAACTAATATTTAGAAATTCGCTACATGCATATTCATCATGGGGGACATTTAACTGTAGTGGCGCTACAGTCATTTGTCCACTGTGAAGGATTGCTGAAGTGCCGGAAAGATGTTTCGTATTTTGCCAGTCTATTCTCGGGCAGAAGATGAAGATTCAGCAGCAGCAGCAGCAACAGTGTCAAGTCTGACACTTAACATTCACTTTCTTGTGTTAAGGAAGTGGAAAAGGCACCATCAAACATGCTCGGTTTATGATCAGAGTAGAGCATAGCGTTATGGCTTCAATTATGCAGCATAATTTTCATTTCTTGCTTTCACAAACCAGACCTATTATAAACAGCCGAAGCCCTCTTAGCCACTGCGCACAATGTTTAGTCCACCTTGAGAGAGACACTGATTTAGCTTCTGGAAAAGTAGCAGAAGCACGTGAAAATCTATGGCAATACGTTCCCAGGTTTCTGTCTCCACAGCAACACAGTTGTCATATGCTTCAGTGAGAGCTAGCTTCAGAACCCAGTCAGCACGAGAATGGGGAAGTGAAAAAGATTATCTCAGTGCCCCAACTACAACGTCACTACAAACAGTGTGGGATTTGATGTCATTATTTCATTAGTATCATCACAACAAAAGACTGATCTATAACTATGTACTTCAGTGTATACTTTGATTTGCTGAACCAATATCAACTGTTGTGAATTTCAACAGCAGAATGACAGTATACCAGCACTCGGCAAGCTTTTATGGTTGTTCCCATATTCCTTCAAGTGCATTGGCAGTTCATTAACACTTGCTGCAGGGTTAGTGGATGCATTCTGAGATTAAAAGCACATGCGTTAGGATGACAACATGGAAGCAAGTGGGAGAACTGCTCCTCCCATCGCTTTCCTTGCACCGTCGCTACCAAGCTTTACCCATTCCAAGCATTGGATGCGACACCGTAACCTGTATTTTAGTTTTTCCCTGTCTTATTAACTACTGAAATGAGATGGCAGCCTCAACCAACTGTGAGCGCTTTGTGTAGCTACACATTCATGGCCAACTGTTTTTTATAGCTAGCTTTAAAGCAGGAACATCGTGGAAAGTACTCAAGTTAAGCTTGCCGCTGGGTTGTTTGGTTCATAGCAGTCACCATTCAATGTGGCACTTGCATTTGTGCTCGTCCTATGTTGTGCAAACTTATTATCTCATGACATCGCGGAACGGATGTTGTCACTGCTGCTAATGACTCAAGCAGCTGACCTCACTTTGCCATTTTCCACTTCTGTTGCAGCCGCCAGGTGGTGGTGTACAGCCTGGACAAACTGCAGATGCTGGAGAGTGAGCTGGCGAGCGGTGGCACAGTAGTGGAGGATGTGGCCTACATGGGCCCCCACCTGTGGTTCCACCTCCACAACCAGGAGCGCCCCGTCTTGCTTGTCCGACCAACGGCACGCCTCCGCCTGGTACTGACAGCACATTTAGTGCAAAAGCGTTTCTAGCCTAACATAATAGTTTTTGCATGTTTCTGGTTTCCATTTGCCTAATCAAGTGTTGCTATGGCATTGACCAAGCCTAGCTTTGTTATATATGGTTGTACTCTGCCTGCTATGAGTGACCGCAACTGCTATGTCCTAGACTAACATACATGTTAAGGACAAAGCTAATTTGGCCTATTTAACACCTATTATGCCTAACCAAGCGCAGGTTAGAAAATGAAGTCTGAATGTGTCTGAAGACACATTGGTGTAACCATACCTTCCTAAGCCTAACCGAGTTTAAATGTCCTACGGGCTTTCGCATGTGAAACTTGCGCTTAGCTGTGGCTAAACCACTAACATTTTCCTTTTTCACTAATGCTGTCTTGTAGTTTTTGTAATGCCAAGCATGTTCATGACTAAGCGCATGTGTCGAGCTTGTTTGAATTGCATTAATATTAACTTCAAGGTCCTGCTGTAGCTGAAGGTGAGCAGCAAGGAAAGAGTCATTAGCGTGGCAGTAGCTGCAATAGTATCAGATTGAGTCAGTTTGATTTGGTTGGCTGACATGACAACTTCGAATGGCTTGAAGGCTAGCTGTAAAGGTCAGTGGATGTGATTGTGCCAGACAAAGACTCTGCAGAAGGAGTCCATGACTCAAGTGACAAATGCTGGCTGGATTTTTATGGTCAGCTGATACCGTGGTGCTAAGGTTATGAAATGTGCAACATGGGTTCAAGGGATAGCTGTAATCATCCTGCATAGACACTGGCGACATGGACACGAATTTGCGAGGGAGGCACGGTAGTGCGCCATAGACAAGTCTGGCAGCTGAGTAGCCCAAGTGTGACCTGAGTGGTGCATATGCTAAGAAGGACAAGGGACAGAAGATTGTCAACCAAACATTTCCAGTGTAGGTAGGTGCTGAGGCATGAAGCGCAGGCAAATTTAATGCCGAGGATGGGTCAAACAATTGCATGGCACCACCTTCAAGGTGGTGTAGTTCAGCTTCTCAGATGATATACAGTTATACCTGGTTATAATGAAATTGTAAATTGTCCACGATTTTTTGTTACATACAGGTTTTTGTTATATGCAGTTTTCGCGTGAAGGTCCGAAAGGGCCAATGTAAAAAGAAAACCAGATTAAGAATTTATTGTGAGGGAAACATCTTGAAAGTGTTTACAGTTGATCAGAATTATTCGAAGTTATAGAAGCGGTGATATGTTTTGCGATTACGCTGATAGCGCAGCGCGACTGGGGCGGTGGCCTCCACCTCCGCCATGGCTCACACGGCGCATCTACGAGGGAAGGGGGAAGGGGATAGAGGAGGAATCAGTCTGGAGGAGAGCCAGAGCCACATGCTGGAATAGTGCGCACGTTGGCCATGCATTGGCGTTGGCACAGCCGCAGCGCATGCACTCGTGCCGTTGCCTATAGTGCTAGTTCACTGGAGTTGCCCCAGGAAGCAGACTCTCCCTCACGTCGCTGGCATGCTTCGCTGTTCCTACTGCTGACATGCGGGAGCCCGCAATCAACTGCATCCCAGTGATGGATGCACACTGCTCGCCCCTTATATTTTTTTGTTGTTATTTTTGGCCACTTTTAACATGAACTTTTGCAGTGCTATACAGTCAACGACCGATAATTCGGACTCCACGGGGAATGTAAACCAGTCCGAAATATCGAATGTCCGAAAAAACGAATCAAGCAAAAAATACCTGTTTATTTACATTTTAGGGTGCCTGTTTCGGGAAGAATTTGTTGATGCGTTGCTGCACGCACTTCCGCTTACGTGCAACCAAATCTGTCTGTATGTCCTCTAGTGTCATGCTGTCACTGTACACTGATGAGAGGACTGCAAAAGCTCGAGTCAGATCCGCGTGCGAGGGCTCCACAGCACACGGAACGTCCTCATCAGAGTCGGAGTCACTGTCCAACGGAGGGAGCACTTGATCAATTATTGCGTCGTCGCTCAGTTCGGCACACGACGACACTGCGCTGTCGACATTTGCGAAGTCTTCAAATGTAACGGCGGCAGGAATGGGCAAGCCGCAGCCGCGCAGGTCGTCAGTGGTTTCTGCATTGGAGCTCGTTGTAGGAGGCAGCAGATCAGGCGGGGATTCTGCGATTGCGGCATCGGGCTCAGCACCGAAGGCAAATCCTGCATGACGGAAACAGTTCCTGATAGTGTCCGCCGACACTGCCTTCCACGAATCGGCAAGGATGCTTATGGCCGACAACAAATCCACATTGTATGTTTTCTGATTGTCCAAGCACAGCACCATGCGGTGCAGCAGGCGGGAACGATAGAGCACTTTTAAATTCTTGATCACACCCTGATCCATGGGCTGTAGTACACTGGTAGTGTTGGGCGGCAAGAATTCAAGCTCAATCGCTTTCAAATTGCTGATCGGGGCATGGGCACTGCAGTTGTCTAAAAACAGCAGCATTTTGCGCTTCTGCGACTCAAACTTCTGGTCCAACTTGCGTAGGTACCGTTCAAACAAGTGTTGAGTGATCCATGCCTTACAGTTTGCCTCGTACCAGACAGGCAGAGACCTTGTTCCTTTGAAGCATCTAGGGTTTTTTGACTTGCCGATTACCAGCAGCGGCAATTTTTCCGTCCCCGAAGCGTTGCTTCCAACAACAACAGTAAGGCGTTTCTTACTAAGCTTGCCGCCGTGACAAGGTTCTCCGGACAGGGCAAGTGTTTTGTCTGGAAGCAGCTTGTAGAAGAGACCAGTCTCATCGACGTTAAAAGTGTTGTCTGGCGTGTAGCGACTAAGCAGCGCTTCAAGTTTTTCACTGCGGTAGTTTGCGACCAGTGTGCTACTCACTGCACCACTTTCACCGCACATTTTTTTGAAGGCGAGGTCGAACCGCTTTTTAAAATTCCTGAGCCAACCGTCGCTGAACTGAAATCCTTCGATGCCAAGCCGCAGTGCGAGTGTCTCAGCCTTATGCTTCAAAAGGTGGCCAGAAACAGGAACACGCTGGGCGACAGTAGCGTTAAGCCAGATGTTCAACGCTTCTTCCAACTTCGGGTAAAGGCCTTGTCGCAGCCTTTTCTGTCCAGCTGTTGTTGTCTTCTCCGTGGCCTCAAGAATCTTGGACCTATTCTTCATATAGTCCGATATCGTTTGCTTGGAGATGTTGAACTCACGGGCAACTTCGACTTGAGAACGGCCGCTCAGCACTTGCTGTATTATGGCTGCTTTCTTCGCCATTGTCAGCGTCGTGTATTTCCCACGTTTCGCCGCCGTCGGCACGGACCGCGAAGGCACCGTTGGCGCCATTTGCCGTGGCCTGTCGTTGTCAAACTCAAGAGAAACGTTGTCGTATGGTCACTTGAAAGAACCTAGCCTAACGCTACTCACGCATGAGGCACTGAACAAACGAGCACAAACTGGTGGCCGATGGCGAAGACGCGGGGAGGCCAAACATGCCCGAGGGCCAGTCATGCGGAGTGGAGCGCCGCCTGCTGTTCTCCCGTCGCAACTGTCCTGTCGCACCGCCGCCTCCATGATCAGCTCCAGCAATGCCGACGGCGCACCGTTCGCCGATCACGGAGGCCACAGTCGCTTATTGCGAGTAGGCGCCAAAGGAAGGCGCTCGTCTCCTTTCTTTCTTTCTTTTTTTTTTTTTTAACTAGGAACGGCAGCGGGGGAAGCGCGCGCATCGAGGCACCCTGTTTAGAGTCCGGATTATCGAATATAGAGCCGGAGGCTGTCCGAAATATCGGTCGTCCTTACACATCATGTTTATGGGGCCAGTGGCGGTGCCGCAGAGCTGTCCGAATAAACGAGCATGTCCGAATTATCAGCGTCCGATTTATCGGTCGGCGACTGTATTCCAAAAGCCCAAGCAGCGGAGATGCTGCCACAGAGATGAGACATCGGCGCTGAAACACTGCGCGTTATATCAACTGTGTTCATCTCTTGTTGCTATAGTAGACGTTTCTCTTACTTCAGTTCGTATTTTATTATCCTGAGACTTGCTGGGTTCTGCCAAATTTTCAGTAACTCAGCACTAGCTAACAGACAGTCGGCGTCGTGAGTTCGTTATATCAGGGTCAACTGCCGCAACATGTGCGTTGCATGGAGTTTTCAAATATGCATGCACTTCAATGGGGGCAGTGTTTGGGAATTGCAAACCTTCATATATCGAGGAATTTGCTACATGGAGGTTCGTTACATCTGTATAAACAGGTGGCTGGATTCATTGTGTTTTAGATTGGCCAAAGGAGGGCCATGGACTGGGCAGGCCTCTGTACGTCTGATGTGACCAAAATTGAAACGCATCTGAGAGCACTGGTGGTATGTTGTCTGGCTATGTTGCTCAGTTGTCGTCACTGAAAGGAGAGTTGGGTGGTCTGGCACTATCCAAGGTAGAGAATGCAGGACTGGCCCAGAGGTGCGAGTTCGATGCCAGTCCCCAAAATTCTGTCAGAAGTTGCATGCAAAACGAACTAGCACTGAGTCCTTTGAACTACATCTTTTTTATCATGCTGCTTACGATGTGCACATAGGCACCAGCATGTTATTGATAGGTGCTGCACATTGTGCGAAATTGAGCTGCTGCCTGAGCCAGGTAGGAGAGTAAGCTACAAGCCCACTGCACAGTCAGAACTAGATTTGAAGGCAGGGAAATGTATTTTAACTCAGCAGGGGTCATTTATCTGTTTCATACAGGAAAAAAAATAGGGTTGCGTGTGAGGTACATCTCGCCGCAGCATGCAAAACGATGTCGGTCTCTTTATTGTTGCATTTAAACCTAGATAGTAATGAAGTCGGTAAAATATGCAGTTCACTTCATAAAATTAAAATTTTGCCACTTCGAAATTTGTCTCCTGGCAATCTGTCTCCTGACACTGGCATGCAGAGAACCTTCCAGAACATTTAACAGACTACTCAGAGGGAGAGCTTCTAACTGTGATGGAAGTGAGCATTATGTGTGGGAGGGGGGGAAGTGCCCTTAGAGTTTTAGTGTCCCCATCGTTGGCCTTCTGAACTGCGAGTCTCCGATTGTGTCGGCGGTGCATTCAACCACTGCGGCAGCCACGTGGCAGGGATCCAGGGAAATGAAAGCCGATGGCGGTGGGTTTCGCCTGCTTTTCCGCCTGCTTTTCCGCCTAGCTTTTTCCCCATCAGCGACGATGAGAACAGTACTCTCCGTCACACCTGATGAACTGAAACCCCATTTATGCTGATTGTCACCTTGCACTACAAACCTAAAGCATGCATGTCCTTGTTTATGTGCGTGCACTGTCTGAGTGGGAAGTGTGGTTGTCAGGTGGACAGGTGTGCCTACCCTTCCAGGTCTTTTACCTAGCTTTGAGAATAAATAAACGTCATAATTGCAGGGGGCTCCTTTTCAGCACAAGTGCTGCGCTGCATTTGGCACTTGTTCCAGGCAATATTGCTACCGATTACATCCTATTGCGAGAGCTGCGTCTGGTCTTGCTCACTGTGTGTTGCATAGACACCCGTGCCGCCTAGTGATTTCCTCTCACACTACGTTTGCGAACCTCTCGTTCTACACCAGATGGTACTGCATGCAGTGCACTCCAACACCATCTGCATTTACATCGGCCATGCACTTTTCCCCTGCCTTCCGACTGGCATCCATCATCACATACGCACTAAGGTGCATGCTTTGGTGCACACCTAGCTTATACCTTCAGTCTCATAATAGTTGGTTCACTGGAAACAAAAGGCGCAGTATCTGTCACACGTGTTCTGTGCACACGTGAGTCGCCCCGTAAGGGAAGGGAGGAAGGTGGGAGTGAAAGTGGAAAGAGAGAAAGGGGTGCTGGGTAGTGGAGGACTTTGGAGTATAATTTCAACCACCTGTGTACTGACATCGCACAGCGTACGGACGCCTCTCCGTTTTGCCTTCATCGAAATGTAGCCACCAACAGTCGGGGTTGAACCCGGGTACTCTGGCACAGTATTCGGGCAGCTTAACCACTGCGTCACCGCGGCGGGGCCCTTCAGTCTCACATTACAATTTTCCTCAAGTTTGTTTCAAGCAAGCAACAAAATTTCACTATGCTGAAAGTGCGGTAAAATTTGCTTCGTTATACTGAAGGTGAAGCTAAAAATATGTGCTGTTCCGGGGACACGAGGTTGTAAAAATCAAAATACTTCGTTATGTCAAGGATTATCTTATATTTAAGTTCGTTACAACAAGAATTACCTGTATGTTATTATTGTTTACCGCGTGGCAGGTACCTTGGCTTGAATGTGCGATTCTAAGGGTCCAAGTGTTTTTTTCTTTAGCTGCACATAAGCAGCAGGCTGGCTTTGTGATGTCTTGCATTGTGTTTGGCTCCTGATTATGTGCAAAAACAAAGGCCTAGGCATCGCTTGTGTACCACATTTCGCGACCTCTCCATCTTTGTCTCAGGTGTCATATTTCTAGTAGGGGAGTGCAAACATCGAAATGTTTGAATATGAGTCATATAAGAATACAGAAAAAAAGTGCCTTTGAATATGAATATAGAATATCTGGTCGTTGGGCTAAAAAAATTAAAATTAAAAAGTAGCAAACATTTTTTATTTTCTCTGTTTCAGAATTCGCAGGTTATTTGCAAGTAAAATTTAACTAGAGTAGCATAGAAATGTACACCTTACTCAAAAACACGGTATAAATATTTACAGAGTTTCCATACAGAGGTTTGCTTGTATACAAAAGACTTGCATAAAATTGAGTTTAGCTGCCATATCGTTGCTGAATACAGTAAACTTTCATTAATTCAGCCATCAAGTCTGCAGAAAGGATGTCCGGATTAACTGAAAGCTGGAATTTTCGAATGGGCCTGAAAAAAAAACTTCCAGAACTGTTTGCATTGTAGTAAATTTGAACACCTGCACAATGATTGCCTGCACTTTAAATGAAATTGAAATGAAATTATGCTTTTCCCCATTTTCATGAAGCACTTCGATTTGCACACACTATAAGGAAGGCTGTCTTCAGTAAAAGGAAGATTCCTCTTTGCAGAATGGTGATGTCATGTTTCGAGGATGCTTTTCTACCGAGCCCATGCTGTCAGGTATTGTGGTGAAGCGCGCAATGTGGGGAAGCTGCGGTGAATTAGAAAATTTTTGCTGTATTCAGTCATTTTCAATTATTGAGGAAATTCCTAATATGAATTTCGTGAATACGAATGGAATAAGTAGCATGTTTGAATCATATTTGAAATTTTGACTATTACTACACTGCTAGTTTTTAGTGCTTTTTCTTCTTTTCAGGAGGCCCCGTCCGGTCCAAAGAGGGCTGCCCCACCAGAGGCCCAAGAGTTCACCCTGGCCATCGTTCGCAGTCCAGCATACAGCGGCACCATTGAATGTGTGGATCTGCTGAAAGCCCACTTCTCACGGCCCAGGTGAGACACTATACGAGAACAGTTATTCTCCTTCGCAGTGTTTTTTCTGCTCCATAACGTTGCAGTATATGATTCATTGGTGTATAAGGCATGATTGCTTGGTAGGGTGTAAGCTAAAAAACCTAATGCAGTAAGCAACTTGAGAGATTGACCATTTCGTGCTGAACAGCGGCTGGCATAAGAAGCCATTGTCTCTTCTGGCATTATTCTAGTGCAAATTGTGTCGCTATCTACTGAACTTTCAAAAACTCAGTGGACAGCAATGCTGTGCTGTGTGGAAGTTTTGAAAAGTTCAGCAGAGAGCACTTGCAGGCTGGTAAGACTCAAATTGTCCATTGACCATCCCATTCTCTCCAGGTACATCTGCAAGGGCGACATTGTCACAGTCAATCTTCGCAGTGAGTTTTGCTTCTACTCTCTCTCTCAGCGTGTCACTGATATATCCTTGGAAGACAAAAGTTGAACAAACTGTAAATAGTCATGGTACGGTGATCGCTTATTTAGTGACTGTTCTCAAGTGATGAATGCTTTAGCATGGTCCTTATTGCAACCGCGATTCTTTTGTTTGTCTTCACATTTTTCTTTCTTGTTTTTTTTCATAGCAGTAGCTGTCTTCATTTACTATGCAAGGGCCACATTCCTCTGTAGGAATCACAGCATTTGAAAACTACTCGAACTACACCCTCTGCCTTTGTTGGGCCTCCTATTTAAAAGCATTTGCATCTGCATTCGTTGTCTCATCATCATCATCATCAGCCTGATTATACCCACTGCAGGGCGAAGGCCTCTCCCATATTTCTCCACTTAACCCGGTTCTGTGCTAGCTGCATCCACTTGACCCCTGCGAACTTCTTAATCTCATCCGCCCACCTAACTTTCTGCCGCCCCCTGCTGCGCTTTCCTTCCCTTGGAATCCAGTTTGTTACCCTCAGCGACCATCGGTTATCCTCTCTTCGCACTACATGTCCTGCCCATGTCCATTTCTTCTTCTTAATTTCTACTAGAATGTCGGTAACTTGAGTTATTTCTCTGACCCACTCTGCACACTTTCTATCTCTTAATGTTACCCCTACCATTTTTCGTTCCATAGCCCTGTGGGTTGTCCTCAACTTAAGTAGAACTCTCTTGGTTAGCCTCCACGTTTCAGCCCCATAGGTGAGTACAGGCAAGATGCAACTGTTGTATACTTTCCTCTTGAGCGATACCGGTAAGCTGCTAGTCATAATCTGCGAGTGCTTGCCAAATGCGCTCCATCCCAATCGTATTCTTCTTGTTATTTCCTTTTCGTGGTCCGAATCTGCGGTTACTACCTGTCCTAAGTAGACATTCGCCTACTACTTCCAGTATTTCGCTACCTAATGTAAACTGCTGTTCCGTCCCGAGGCTGTTGAACATTACCTTAGTCTTCTGCATATTGATTTTCAAGCCTGCCTTTCTACTTTTCCTGTCTAGGTCATCAATCATTATTTGCAGTTCATCCCCCGAGTTGCTTAGCAAGGCAATGTCATCAGCAAATCGCAGATTACTGAGGTATTCTCCATCTACCCTTATCCCTAACTGCTCCCATTCCAAGTCTCTGAATACTTCCTCTAAACAAGCTGTGAATAGTACTGGGGAGATTGTGTCTCCTTGCCTAACACCTTTCTTTATGGGAATTTTGTTACTTTCTTTATGCAGAACTATGGTTGCTGTGCAGCCACTATATATATCTTCCAGCACTTTCACGTACGGCTCGTCTACCCCCTGATTTCGCAATGCCTGCATCACCGCCGAGGTTTCAACTGAGTCAAATGCTTTTTCGTAATCAATGAATGCTATGTATAAGGGCTGGTTATATTCCGAGCATTTTTCTATCACCTGATTGATGGTATGGATATGATCGATAGTAGAGTACCGTTTCTGAAACCCTGCTTGATCCTTTGCTTGATTGCAGTCTAAGATTGTCCTGATTCTATTAGTGATTACCTTAGTAAATACCTTATACGTAACAGACAGTAAGCTGATTGGTCTGTAATTTTTAAGGTCCTTAGAGTCCCCTTTCTTGTGAATGAGGATAATGTTTGCATTCTTCCATGGTTCCGGTACTGTCGATGACACCAGGCACTGCGTATACAGGGTGGCCAGTTTTTCTAGCACGATATTCCCCCTGTCCTTCAGCAAATCTGTAGTTATCTGATCCTCTCCAGCTGATTTCCCCCTTTTCATAGTTTCTAGTGCTTTCTTGACCTCGTCCTTCGTCACTGGTGGAACGTCTGACTGTTTTTCCCTACCGCCAATCTCATTACGGTCCTGACTACTTTGGCTACTGTAGAGATCTGTATAAAACTCCTCGGCTACTTTGACTATCTTGTCCATATTAGTGATGACGTTGCCCGCCTTGTCCCTTAGCGCATACATCTGGTTTTTGCCTATGCCCAATTTCTTCTTTACCGCTTTAAGGCTTCCCCCATTCCTTACAGCATGCTCAATTTTGTCCATGTTATACTTCCTTATATCGGCCACCTTGCGCTTATTGATTAGCTTTGATATCTCGGCCAATTCGATCTGGTCTGTTGGATTGGAAGCTTTCATACTCTGGCGTTTCTTAATCAAATCTTTCGTCTCCTTAGACAGCTTACCGGTATCCTCTCTAACTATCCTACCGCCTACTTCTACCACGCACTCAGTAATGATATCTCTGAAATTATTGTTCCTTGCCTCTAGGGTAATGTCGTCATCCTCAGTTAGAGCTGAAAACCTATTCTGTACCGAGATCCTGAACTCTTCTGCCCTCCCCCTCACCGCTAATTCGTTGATGGGTTTCTTTCTTACTAATCTGTTGCGTTCCTTCTTCAGATTTAGCCTAATTCTGGACTTCACCATCCTGTGGTCACTGCATCGCACTTTCCCCGATTACCTCTACATCTTGCATAATGGCGGGGGTTGAACACATTATGAAGTCGATTTCATTTTTAGTTTCTCCGTTAGGACTTTTCCATGTCCATTTCCGGTTCTTCCGTTTGCTGAAGAAGGTATTCATGATTCGTAAGTTATTGCGCTCTGCAAACTCCACTAGTAACTCCCCCCTGCTATTCCTAGAACCAATGCCATAGTCACCTACTGCCTTGTCTCCTGCCTGTCTTTTCCCTACTTTGGCATTGAAATCGCCCATTAGTACAGTATACTGCGTCTTTACTTTTCGCATTGCCGATTCTACATCTTCATAGAAGCTTTCAACTGCCTGGTCATCATAACTACATGTAGGTGCATAGGCCTGTACAACCTTCAGTTTATACCGCTTATTAAGCCTAATTACGATGCCTGCAACCCTCTTATTAATACTATAGAATTCATCTATATTACCCGCTATATACTTATTGACAAGGAAACCTACTCCTAGTTGTCGCCTCTCTGGTAAGCCTCGATAACACAGTACATGCCCATCCTTCAGTACAGTATATGCCTCATTCGGCCTCCTAACCTCACTAAGCCCTATGACATCTCGTTTCATGCCCTCTAGTTCCTCTAACAGCACTGCTAAGCTAGCTTCACTAGCTAGGGTTCTAGCATTAAACGTTGCCAGGGTCAGTTTCCAATGGCGGCCTGTCCAGCGGAGCCAGGCTTTCTTAGCACCCCCTGCTGCGTCACAGGTCTGACCGCCGCCGTGGTCAGTTGTTCCGCAGCTGCTGGTGACTGAGGGCCGGGGTTTTATGGAGCTTATCATAGGAGGTTGCGGCCAATTACTGCACCAGGGTGGCCAACTCCTGTTCTGGTGAGGGAGTGCGTGGCCGGAGGTATTCACCGGCATCAAGTCGCACCCCAAACCTGTTTATGCAATTCCATCGACACGCGGATTTTTTTTTTTTTTCATCCGGTGGAGAATTGCGCGGCACCGGGATTTGAACCCCGGTCCTCTTGCATGCGAGGCGGATGTTCTACCGCTACGCCACCGCTGCACGTTGCACCGCTGCATGCAGATAAAAAGCTGGTGTCACTTCTGAGCTTGTCTTCAAGGAACTGATCCCATTTAGCGATTTAAGTTAATTTTATCATTTGCCAAGTGAAAACGGAAGAAGTGGAGTGGACAGGAGCTGCAGATTAGTTTATCCTTGTATTTGGGAGGGATGCAGTACTATGAGCTCACTTCCTTGTGGTCCCAGGTATATAGCTTGCGATGTACACCGTTGTTTTACCCCGCCGGGGTGGCGCAGTGGTTACGGCGCTCAACTACTGTTCCCAAGGATGGGAGATCGAATCCCGGCCTCAGCGGCAGCTTTTCGATGGAGGCGAAAAGCAAGGCACCCATGTGCTGTACGATGTCGGAGCACATTAAAGAACCCCAGGTGGTCAAAATTTCCGGAGTTTTCCACTACGACGTCTCTCATAGCCTAAGTCGCTTTGTGACGTTAAGGGGGGAGCCTGGTCTTGAGTAAAAAATTTTTACTTTTAGAGCTACCAACCTGAAACTTTCCAGAATTATGTAATTTTGCATGCTGATTTCAAATATGCAGTCAGATTTACTCTGTAGTGTATAGATCATATTTTATGCTAATTACTATGTCTGATTGTTATGAAAACAATAGAAAAAGAACTGCTTCATAGCAATAGCTAAAACTAATATAAGCATGTCCCTGGAAGCCTAAGGTTTGCAATAAGACTTGTTTCATCATTTTGTGTTCAATCTGTACAAAGTTATGGAAGTTCAAATTTTCAAGTCAATAACTGAAAGCTGCCTTTTTGCAATAGCTATAAAATTTTGAAATGTTATAAGTCAAATATTAGTTGCACTGTGCTTTTATTGCAAACCTCACACATAGAGGATTCAAATAAAACAAGAATGATGAAAATCTATTGAGCAGTTGTGAAGCCCCACCTCTCACAAAATTTGAGTGTACCAAAATTTTGTTCATGAGAAAAACGCAAAAAACTAATTACGATGAGATGAGAGGGTTTATTGAAGAGGAAAGCATTTGGTTATGTAATGTGAAGGCTTAGAAAGCCCCAGGGCAATAGTCTTCATGAGGTTTTCCACGCTGCCTTTTCTTTACGGAAGTCTGGAAAGCTGCCGATGCAGCACGCTTTTTCTCGGACTTCACAGCACGAACCCTATCTTTCTCGGCAGCTCTAGAACTACTGTTGTCACTTGGTTCCAACTGCAGCTCCCTTAGTATGCTAGAGCTGGCATACTGTGTGCCAAAGTTGAAACGGCCTCGTTAGAGTTCTGCGTTTTGCCACGTTGGCATCGCTGTAAAAGGCTTTTGTCAGCAAGGCGCTCGTACACTGGAAGCAATGCCTGGCACACATTTTGAGGCAGACTGTACCTGTGTTTGGGTGGGAGTTCATTTCTGGCTATGGCTGCATTGTGCTTGCACCAAGATTCAGCACCACTTGGGCAGAGGGTGTGGTTATGCTTCTCATCATTTGATGTTACATGATGATACGTTGCCATGACTGCCTTCTGCATCCTGTCAATATCTCCTATATTTGACTTCAGTGCCCATCCATAGTAGTTGGTCAGCTTTGAAATGAGATCTCCAGTGAGCCGACCCTTGCCACCGATGCGCTCGTCGGACTTTTTTGAAACGAGGTTTCTAAGTGCTGTGCCCATTCGTTTTTGGACGTGATTTACACAGTCCTCTTTGTCAACTAAAATAAATCCATACACTTGGGCCTCTTGTACAGCGAGGTACGACCTGCTGTCACCATCGGACAGCATTGTGGTGTACCTCAGGCCGTGGCGAGAAAGTGACCTTTGAAACAGAATGAGGGCTGCCTCAGCCTCCATTTGGCCTGCCTTGCTGCTAGTGTTTTTCTGGCACTCATGTTTTTCCTTCCATTGAGGATACTCCTGGCTGTCAGTTCCTGGTGCACATGAACATCCCAGGCAGAAATTCGATAAAACAACATAATCCAGCACATATCCCGAAAAAAGTTCGATGACTGCAGCAACTCCAATGTGAGATGAGTGCCCTCGTGTGTGCCAGGTTCCATCAAAGCTTACAGCAATGTTCCCTGGATTTCCAAAGTTCAGTTCTTTGTAGAGGTCCTTCACTCTTTTGGCACACTCATCCAGGCTCTTGCTGCATGCTAGTGTTGCTGCCGGGTTCAGTTTCTGTTTCAGGTAGCCCTGATAGGTCTTTTTATGAAGGCCTCTATGTGACACTCCCAGATTTGCGAAAAGATCGTTCAGAGCTGCTTGTGCCAGTCCGGTGCTTTGAACAGCACGCGCCGCGAGCAAATTTATTTCGAAAGGCCTGCAATTTGCCTCCGACTGCCCTGCGACCCGAGGCGAGCTCCATTCAGCACCAATTTCACCACAGTTGATGCATTTCATTCTTAGCTTTGCAGCTAGTCCATACTCAGCTCTGTCCTTCGTGATTTTCACGGTCCCGCGACACGTAAGGCACCCAGTAGAACGCAGTAAACAGTTCACTGCATCGAGGTCAAGAATCGTGAACGCCGTCGACGAAACGCCTGGCGCACTAGGCGCCGTTGCCAGAAGTTCCATTTTTCGCTTCGTCGCCGAAACTGGTGCCAACTCAGCCGTTCTCTCCGCCGCTCGCTGCGTCAGAACTTCGCACTCTTCGCTTGACAAGAAGTGCGCGTTCACTCTTGTGCGTTCCGGTTGCAAGCTGAAGCTAGCCGAAACATCCATTTCGGGAACTCCAGAGGTGGCCGCCGCACTCGCTGGACCGCGTTCGGGCGTTCGCGGCGGGTCCGAGGTCGCCGTACTTGCCGAGCCGTGTTCCGCTGTTGCTGTGCACTCCGACGTTCGCGAAGGGTCCGCGGCGGTTGCCGCTGAAGACAGAGGCACTTTTCGACGCTTTTCGGCATGTTTCTTACGTTTTTTGCCAAATTTGTGCACGGTGTGAAACTTTCGAGGCATCGCGACTACCCAAGCCTTGACAAAATGGCGTCGTCCGTGTTCCGGCATGGAGCTGCCGGAAACAGCCGCCGACCAATGAGATGCGGCCGTTTGAATTCGCGCCATGCAGGGACCAATGGAGTAGCTCTATGCTGCTTTTCTTTTTTGCTTTGTATTTTGTTTGCTGGGCAGTCTGGGATGCCTTTGCTTGGCGGGAAAGCAAGCCGAAAGGATGCTCCTTCGAATGAGACCAAGATGGCCGCGATCCGCCGCGAAGTTTTGAAACCGCGGACGCTACAAAACGGGCGAATTTGGTGCATTGCATGCGCGCGATCCTCGTCATTGGAGCTATATTATAGTCAATATTTCAGTTATAACACATCTTTGGGGGCTGAATTTTCGGTAATAGATGCAGGAAAGCATAAGGAATCCAAAAATAATAAAATTGAAAAATCGTTTTTTTCGCAATTTTTTCGTCTTCAAGACCCGGCTCCCCCCTTAAACCCCACAAGCCAACCAAACCAACCAACATCGTTGTTTTGCAGGCTCCCCATGCCTGGAGCAGTACCTGCCTGATGGCTCATCGCAACGGTACGCTTTTCATTTCTGAAAGCTTGCGCATGTTTGCGCACGTGTCGCATTGCAGCCTGAGCTTCTCTGACCATCTGGGGATGCTGAGCCACTGGTTGAAGTTTTTGCATAGCGTGCGGTCTCTTCATGGTCAGTTGTTACCTGAACGGTTCAACTTCCACTGTCAACCTGAAAAGAATGAGTTGAATGAATCAATCTGGCTTTGAATGGCATGTCGAGGTTACTAAAATATATGCTGGGTTATGTGGAACTTTTGTCTTCCTTGCAGGAGGTGCTAATGATGCTTCTCACCAAGTCACAGGGGAGGAGCATTGGTAAAGTGTTTTTCAACCTGGAAAGTAGAATGGGCTAGTTACAAACAATGACCATTATTAAGTAAATGAATGCCCTGTTTTTTCCTTTTTGCCTGTTGTGACGTCTTTTGCTGCGTTTATATAAGTTTAGGACCATCATTAAGTTCTATTTCAATGAGTTTGTATTAGTGTATGAATTTGTGTCTAACGATTTATAAGACTGTGTATATGAGTGCTCATGCAAGTATAACATGCTCTTTAACAACGTTTATATAACTGTATCTACAGAGGAGGGTGTACAGGTGTATTAAAAGTAATTTGAAGATGGCTTTGTCGAAAATGTTTTAATTTCTTTCGAAAGACATAATTGTTGAGATTTTTAGTGCTCTGTATAGTTGCGCAGTGGCAAGTAGTCTGCATATACCCATCCAAGGATGCATAAAATGAGAGCAGCAAAATGAAAAATTTTCTCTAATATTGCCTTCTATTTAATCTTGATAGCACCTGTGCGTGTAAGATTCTATCATTGCATCAACCTTTTGTTAGCGTCTGACAGGTGTGGCGAAAATGCTGGTGTTATTTTAAAAATAAGCACAATTCTTTATCTACTGAGTCTCTAACTAATTCAAGTTTATTTCTTGAAACCCAAGGCCGAACACCATATATTTTTATCTGAACTCAGTGTCAAATGGAAGAATGTTTTATAATACATACTACAAGTTGTCCTTATTTATGTTTAATGTAAAAAAAGGCAATCAGTCAGGCTAGTTTATACTGGAGTGTGAAGTATTGAAATGTACCAAAATTTCCACTGTTCCATCCTTTCTTGCGAGTGGTCAGTGCTGCACTGGATTTTTTTTTTCACACAGGAACCATGTGGTGTTCTTCAAGGTCACCCAGTTGTTGGGCCCAAACAATGCTGGTGGCTGTTTCTGTAGCATCAACACCAGGCTGTATCAGGTGATTTTCTGCTTTGCTGTTCTGTTAACGCGCACACCCACACTGAATGTACACAAAGGGTGCACTGGGAGTGGTCCAAGTATGCTTGCTTCAATATCAGTGCGTGTGTGTGTGTGCGCGCGTGTGCATGCGTGCGTGCACGCGTGCAAATCGTCAAGGAGAAGACTGGGTTCTGAAATATGCCGTGTATCATACTTCAGCTCCCGTCTAAAAGTGGCAGGAGCTGTTAAAAGAAGGCTGATGGAAAAATAAACATGGCGAGGTTTTGAGAAAGTGTCCTAGCTTGAAATAAGGGACCGACTGCTGACCGAAACAGTGCATCCAATTATAGCCCAAGCAACAAAATTTCATTTTTCATGAATGAGTTATCTCTGGTTACAATAATAAGACACCAACTCAACATCAAAAACGTTATGATTTCTGATGCTGCTTGGCCTGAATAAATAGCAGTGCCAGTTTTAACTTGCCACAAAAGACGTACCTCAAGACTTGGTGAGGTAGACCAGTACGTATTAGCAGGTGAATTGAGGAGTCACACTGACTCTAGTGTTACAAAAAAAATCTGCGACTGCAGAACGGATGTTTAATGTTCTGTTGGGTTCATGGAGTGGATATCAAAGGTCTGGAACTGTCTAGTACCATGTTTGTACAACAGGTTCTGAGAAGGAAGAAGAGCATTAAAGACAGTAAAAAATAATTTTGTGGATGGGAAATGGTATTGGGTGATTATCATGCCTGTTTTTTGTGTAAAAACCATTCAAGATACTGATCTGATTATACACCTAGCCCTAACGATCAGCATACTTTGACTGAACATTTGTTCCAGGCATGCAGGGATTGGATTGTGAAGAGTAGTATTTTCGTCGTTAGCAGTGGGGCGTACATTGTTCTTCTTGTAACACAATACAAGATTGTGTAATAGGGTTTGATGTTTTGGAATTGTCATTCGCAACAAGTTATATCTTTTGAAATGTTTGCTTTCTTTGTTGATCCTCGCTTTCTGAGCTCTATGTAATACATTGTCACTTTGTCCCACATGTAAATCTTCACTTTTCGTACGGGATCTTTTCAGTTTTAAGCCATCTCTACTCCCCTTCTCATAATTCCGGGGGAGGCTTTCATAGCAGTATGTAAATATAATAAATAAATTCGCTTACTGACTGATTGGCATTGTTGACGAGACGAAACAATCGGCTTGATTTTGCGAATCATTTGGATTAAGGGGGGAGCCTGGTCTTGAGTAAAAAATTTTTACTTTTAGAGCTACCAACCTGAAACTTTCCAGAATTATGTAATTTTGCATGCTGATTTCAAATATGCAGTCAGATTTACTCTGTAGTGTATAGATCATATTTTATGCTAATTACTATGTCTGATTGTTATGAAAACAATAGAAAAAGAACTGCTTCATAGCAATAGCTAAAACTAATATAAGCATGTCCCTGGAAGCCTAAGGTTTGCAATAAGACTTGTTTCATCATTTTGTGTTCAATCTGTACAAAGTTATGGAAGTTCAAATTTTCAAGTCAATAACTGAAAGCTGCCTTTTTGCAATAGCTATAAAATTTTGAAATGTTATAAGTCAAATATTAGTTGCACTGTGCTTTTATTGCAAACCTCACACATAGAGGATTCAAATAAAACAAGAATGATGAAAATCTATTGAGCAGTTGTGAAGCCCCACCTCTCACAAAATTTGAGTGTACCAAAATTTTGTTCATGAGAAAAACGCAAAAAACTAATTACGATGAGATGAGAGGGTTTATTGAAGAGGAAAGCATTTGGTTATGTAATGTGAAGGCTTAGAAAGCCCCAGGGCAATAGTCTTCATGAGGTTTTCCACGCTGCCTTTTCTTTACGGAAGTCTGGAAAGCTGCCGATGCAGCACGCTTTTTCTCGGACTTCACAGCACGAACCCTATCTTTCTCGGCAGCTCTAGAACTACTGTTGTCACTTGGTTCCAACTGCAGCTCCCTTAGTATGCTAGAGCTGGCATACTGTGTGCCAAAGTTGAAACGGCCTCGTTAGAGTTCTGCGTTTTGCCACGTTGGCATCGCTGTAAAAGGCTTTTGTCAGCAAGGCGCTCGTACACTGGAAGCAATGCCTGGCACACATTTTGAGGCAGACTGTACCTGTGTTTGGGTGGGAGTTCATTTCTGGCTATGGCTGCATTGTGCTTGCACCAAGATTCAGCACCACTTGGGCAGAGGGTGTGGTTATGCTTCTCATCATTTGATGTTACATGATGATACGTTGCCATGACTGCCTTCTGCATCCTGTCAATATCTCCTATATTTGACTTCAGTGCCCATCCATAGTAGTTGGTCAGCTTTGAAATGAGATCTCCAGTGAGCCGACCCTTGCCACCGATGCGCTCGTCGGACTTTTTTGAAACGAGGTTTCTAAGTGCTGTGCCCATTCGTTTTTGGACGTGATTTACACAGTCCTCTTTGTCAACTAAAATAAATCCATACACTTGGGCCTCTTGTACAGCGAGGTACGACCTGCTGTCACCATCGGACAGCATTGTGGTGTACCTCAGGCCGTGGCGAGAAAGTGACCTTTGAAACAGAATGAGGGCTGCCTCAGCCTCCATTTGGCCTGCCTTGCTGCTAGTGTTTTTCTGGCACTCATGTTTTTCCTTCCATTGAGGATACTCCTGGCTGTCAGTTCCTGGTGCACATGAACATCCCAGGCAGAAATTCGATAAAACAACATAATCCAGCACATATCCCGAAAAAAGTTCGATGACTGCAGCAACTCCAATGTGAGATGAGTGCCCTCGTGTGTGCCAGGTTCCATCAAAGCTTACAGCAATGTTCCCTGGATTTCCAAAGTTCAGTTCTTTGTAGAGGTCCTTCACTCTTTTGGCACACTCATCCAGGCTCTTGCTGCATGCTAGTGTTGCTGCCGGGTTCAGTTTCTGTTTCAGGTAGCCCTGATAGGTCTTTTTATGAAGGCCTCTATGTGACACTCCCAGATTTGCGAAAAGATCGTTCAGAGCTGCTTGTGCCAGTCCGGTGCTTTGAACAGCACGCGCCGCGAGCAAATTTATTTCGAAAGGCCTGCAATTTGCCTCCGACTGCCCTGCGACCCGAGGCGAGCTCCATTCAGCACCAATTTCACCACAGTTGATGCATTTCATTCTTAGCTTTGCAGCTAGTCCATACTCAGCTCTGTCCTTCGTGATTTTCACGGTCCCGCGACACGTAAGGCACCCAGTAGAACGCAGTAAACAGTTCACTGCATCGAGGTCAAGAATCGTGAACGCCGTCGACGAAACGCCTGGCGCACTAGGCGCCGTTGCCAGAAGTTCCATTTTTCGCTTCGTCGCCGAAACTGGTGCCAACTCAGCCGTTCTCTCCGCCGCTCGCTGCGTCAGAACTTCGCACTCTTCGCTTGACAAGAAGTGCGCGTTCACTCTTGTGCGTTCCGGTTGCAAGCTGAAGCTAGCCGAAACATCCATTTCGGGAACTGCAGAGGTGGCCGCCGCACTCGCTGGACCGCGTTCGGGCGTTCGCGGCGGGTCCGAGGTCGCCGTACTTGCCGAGCCGTGTTCCGCTGTTGCTGTGCACTCCGACGTTCGCGAAGGGTCCGCGGCGGTTGCCGCTGAAGACAGAGGCACTTTTCGACGCTTTTCGGCATGTTTCTTACGTTTTTTGCCAAATTTGTGCACGGTGTGAAACTTTCGAGGCATCGCGACTACCCAAGCCTTGACAAAATGGCGTCGTCCGTGTTCCGGCATGGAGCTGCCGGAAACAGCCGCCGACCAATGAGATGCGGCCGTTTGAATTCGCGCCATGCAGGGACCAATGGAGTAGCTCTATGTTGCTTTTCTTTTTTGCTTTGTATTTTGTTTGCTGGGCAGTCTGGGATGCCTTTGCTTGGCGGGAAAGCAAGCCGAAAGGATGCTCCTTCGAATGAGACCAAGATGGCCGCGATCCGCCGCGAAGTTTTGAAACCGCGGACGCTACAAAACGGGCGAATTTGGTGCATTGCATGCGCGCGATCCTCGTCATTGGAGCTATATTATAGTCAATATTTCAGTTATAACACATCTTTGGGGGCTGAATTTTCGGTAATAGATGCAGGAAAGCATAAGGAATCCAAAAATAATAAAATTGAAAAATCGTTTTTTTTCGCAATTTTTTCGTCTTCAAGACCCGGCTCCCCCCTTAAGTAGGATCACATTGAGTATGATGTATTGTAATTGTTAAGGGTGTTTATGGGATTTTCTTCTTTCCAAAACTGTATAAAAAAAAGTGGCTCTTTCTTGCTTTATCAGTTGGCTTCTGGGAAGGAAAACACTGAAAGAGAATTTCCGTCTTGAGCTAGGAATGATGAGCCCTGGTCACCTGTACAGTAAGCGTCCACAGTGCACAGGGAGTGTTGGAAGGGCCGACTCGGTTGCACTCGGTGCCCAACTCCGCTCGCATTGCTGATGTGGCAAGTGTGCCTTGCAGGTAGGCACCAAGGGCTCGTACATACCAGCCGCCATGGCAGCCTACCACCTGCGGTGGCCTCCGCACCCTGTGTGGGATGCGCCCCAACCGCCACAGCTGGCGTCCGTGGTTGAGCGGCTCCAGTCCATCCTGCTGCCGTTTCTGCATTCGGGGTGAGCAAGGCTATTCTTTTGGATGCTAAACGAGGAAGCCAACTAAAGAGCACCAAAACATGGGAGGAACACTGTGAACTTGAGCGTACAGACGCATGCAGTGTGTGCAAAAAAACACAAAGATATTAGATCCTTGTCCCAAGCACAGTTTTGAAAGTCCTTAAAACTGAGTCTGTTAACAGTACGGTCAGTTGACCACTGCTAAATTGGTGGACCCTGTGATGATAGGGTCAGTAGTTGATTAATGATGTTAATCGATGGTGTGTGTGCCTCCCTGCCTCAATCCTGCTCGACAATGGAGGGTCCCACTAAGCGTCGAACAAGTGCTAATTATATTAATTATATTAGTGTGGTTTCTTTGACTCACAGCAGAATGCTTGTGTGAGGACATATTTGCTGTGATGACATAATGTGAAGCCCAGTATCAAGTCTTGTTGCCATACCTCACATTCAATTGATCAGTAGCCTGTGCAGATAGGTGATGGAAATGAGACGGGTGCAAAGCAGCAGGCACTTGAAGCACCCCCACTTATTGTCATTGCGAGTGTCATCAGCCTTGGCAGGATAGGGCTTGTTTTTGTCATGCGTCCTGTAATCAGTACGGGAACAGCCGAGGCAAGAAAGCTGCTGCTTTGTGCAGGTCGCTGCGACAGCGGATGCCCCCCTGTGTGCTGCTGAGCGGTTCACGTGGCTGTGGCAAGTGCACCACCCTGGCTGCCCTGACCCGGTCACTGGGCCTGCACCACTATCGTGTTGGTCACCTCTCTCTCTGTTCCCCAGTCAAACATTTAAGGAACCCACTCCACGAAGACTGTTGTGAAAAGAGAAATACTCTGCTCTGGACTGTGGGCTTCAGCACTGTTATTGGTCTATTTAAGTAGGCCAACTTATCATAATGGAGTTCATAGATCACTTGTGTTTTGCCATCTTTTGTGCCCATTAACATTAAAACCATGTGCATGCTTCATGATATGCTGTGATGTCCTTTAGCTGCTGTTGTCAGATTTTCCGGCCCTTTCCAGGCTGCGGAAGTAAGAGCTGATGAGTTGATTACTTTATATTGCCTAAGTACCTTTACCGGTTTGTAATGATCATACTCAGTGGGGTTCATTCTACTCCTGTTGATTTGGAAACGCGGTAGTCAGAGGTCACGGATAACAGGCAATAATGTCTGTAGTATATTGGGCATTCGTTAATATGTATGCAGCTGTGTTCTGCTGGTTAATTAGGGCTGACTACTGGTGGAGGGCTTTGTCAATGAGCATCAGCGGTACCAAGCAATCGCCGAAGTATTCATCTGAAGAGTGTTGCCAGCAAATTTTTGACTTGCGTGCAATAGCAGACATCACGATGACAGATGGTCACCACCACTAAAAAGTAGTTGGGCTGCATAGTTTTGGTTTCACTTTTTTGAACATTGTTACTGTTCTAATCTTTGCACTGATTGCATGGTGGTTTTTTTTGCCGCATGTCAGCCAGCCAGCCGAGCACAGTTGCATGCCATAGGGATATGTGACTAGCATGTTGATGGTCCTTTTAAGTTTAGAAGGTATCAGACTGTTCTATCACTAATGAGTTCACCAATTCTTCCTATGCATCAAAACCACAAATTTGTCGCATGTTCTTTCCAACTTGTTAGGAGGCTCCACTGCTGCCTAACCATGCTGTGAAAGAAGCCACAGAGGCAGTGGCTGCTTTGGAGCAGTTCTCTATTACGCAGGAGCGTATAGTGCAGCTTATTTGGTTAAAAAGCCATCGCCATACCCTAGTTTCAGCTCGTCTTTTTCTTGGAAGTGTTCAGAGCTCGGTAGCTAAAATGGAGGCCTGTATGTTAGTTGAGGGGGTGTCCCTTTCCTTACGGCGGGGTTCAGGTGTCTACCAAAAACTGTGGGAGGTAATGCCTTTTACTTTCCTATAAACCAATTAACAAATGAAGTGTAGGCATCCACTGAAAAGCAGGACAGGCACTATGCCTTTCTTTTGCGAAAAATCTATTTAAACAAAAAATAGTTTTAAAATTTTGCAGTATGAAAAGGTAATGTTAAAGGTACTGTCGCATTTACCCATAGCTTGAGTATCTCCCTAATTTTTGCGCTGACCTTCTAGATATTGTGCCCAGAGTAAATCACCTTATAGTTGTAAATAGCTATGTTAATGCTGTGCAGTTATCTCAACAGCAGGAGAGCACTGCGCAGGTTTTCAGCCGATAAATTTACCCTTATGGATGGGTTTTGCCAGGTCTCTGGTAAGCCGTTTTTAATTCGGTCCTGTGGATCATTCAGTTTTTGTACCCAGTCACTTGAAGTTGGAATTTGCAAATTTTTCTGTAATATGCAAGGCGATTTTAAAGGAGTATAGACACTTCATTTTTTGGGTTCGTGCTTTATCTTCTATAATGATGCGTAAGACATTACTGTACATGGGCCGCCTCGTGATATTCGTCTACGGCCGTTGAATGATTTGTAATCGAATTTCTTTTCTCCCCATTTGTGACTTCGGTTTCAACAGCTGAGCGATGGCTGTGATGTCAGTCAAGTCTAGGTCATGTGAGGGATGAATAAAAAAGTAATGTAATCATTTCTCTGTCGTTTTAATTCACCAGAACACTAAAGTCAGCCTGCCTCAAGGACAGGAATTACAAAGGTGAATAGTCGGCGGTTATATTGCTGTTTTTTCACGTCGCGCGTGGCCTAGACTTCTGACGTCACAGTCTTCTCTCGGCTGCTGAAACAGAAACCGATACTGGTGAGTAAAGAAAATTCAATTAAAAATTATTTAGCGGTCGTAGGCAAAAATTGTGTGGTGATCCATATACAGTAATGCCTCATGCATCATTAACAAGAAGAAAAACACCAAAATTTGGTGTCTATACTCCTTTAAAGGTATACTGAACAAATATCCAAGAATATTGAGAAAACACCACCATTGCATTCTTAAGACATGATTACACTAGTACAGACATATAATTAGGGTAAGTTTCAAGCGGATGGCTTTACTTTTGACGTTTACCTAGCGGCCGCCGGGCCCCAGGCAGCATGCTCCCAACTGATGTGACATCACATTTACCCTCAGCAACGTTAAGGCCCCGCGGTCCCGCCGCCGCCGCCCCCCCCACTTGCAAGAGGGCCTGCGCAAGAAGCTGGGGCGAGGGAGCGGGTTGTTCTTGGTGCGCGGTCGAGGGGGCCTGCGTGGGAGATGCACGAGACTTTCTGCGAGCTTTGCGCGCTCGGAGTGTGGAATGCTGCAGACGAGGGAGATCGAGGGGGACGCGGACAAAGGGCAGTTGTTTGCGTGCTTGAAGGGAAGTAGTGTGCAGCGTGGTTGAAAGCTGAGCGCTGAGTCCGCTGATATTGTGTGTAGGAATACGAGGAGGAGTTTTATGGTTCGTTCAACTATTTAAAAAAAAAAAAAAGAAATGTCCGTCCGTGCGCTTTGCTAGTGCTACGGAGGAAGGGAAAAATTAGCGAGGGCCTTTGGAGGGTGCGATCACTCATGATGGGGATGGCTAGGGAGGCATGAGGGAGGCGAGTAAAAGTGACGTGATATCCAGTTTTGTCAGAGCTTTCACAGGAAGCCACTAGGTATGGCGATTTGAGAAATATTGATTGAAAAACTTTCTGCTCATTTTTGTTCATAAAGTATGTTTTTTTGGTCACCCTCAATATGATAGCTACCATCTGTGCTAGAAATCTCGGCGGCAATTTTTTATTTAGTATACCTTTAAGGCTACAACTATAAAGTCAAACTGGAAACTAAAACTGGCCAGCTATTCTGTCAGCAATGTCAGAAACATTATCAGCAAAGTATTTGTATGTGCCAAAGGTACTTGACTCATCTTGCAGCTGTGCAGTACTAACTGCTGTATCCTTAACATATCTGAAATGAAATGACTGAAAAAAAGCCCAAAGTTCTTTTTTTTTTTTTTTTTTTTTTTTTTTTTTTTTCAGGGAACACAAAGCAGGGATTGGTAGCCACGTAATGGTTTGGCTATGAGGGACGCTGTAGTAAACGACACTGGAAGTTTCAGCCATCTGAGTTCTTGGCATGCGGGGACGCTTGGCATGCGGTGACGCTGCACAGTGCATGGGCACTTGCTTTTCGTTTCTAGCGAAAATGTTTGTGGTAGGGCAAGAGGTGCAGTTCGCCTGTCTAACTGAGGTGGTGAAATTACTCATCCACACCCGCAAAAAGAAATAATAATGCTGAGAATGCCTTGTAGCTGTTTAATTTTATGGAAATGATGACGGTAGGATGGAAGATGTGTGAAATATATGTTTCGTTAAGTACACTGACCCTTTAAAATTCTCGCAGTTGCCCTTCGAAGCAAGTGAGTTGCAGCCCGGTCTAAACACATGGAGCAAACGTGTGGATGCCTTCCTATAATAGTAGTGCATGTTTGAAGCCTGATAATAGTGGTTATGGCAGCTTCCCAGCTGTGTGACCTTGCTGTGAGGTGCCTGTGGCTGTGTTGGTTTTCTTCCAAAGAGCGGTGGGCCGACAACAACTGCCGTCATGATCTCATTGTGACCAAGCCACACGGCACTGCTCCATGTCAAGTCTTAATTTCCCAAGAACTTCTTTTTTTCCAGAGTTCACTCACTGACAAGCCTATCAGACCACATTTTTTTAGCAGCTTTCAGTTTCATCCTTCACCCATAATTAGCTTTTCCTATGATCCCAGCAGTTTCTTCTGCTCAGAGCATGTTTGCTTGTCATCTGCAAGCATCTCATACGTGATACCCCTGGAAAGGGGCCTCAAATGAAATTAAATTGGGTGAAAAGAGGTGCAGCTGCGTAATGCTCTGTAAAAAGCGTTTTAACTCTGTCATTGTGAATGCTGTTCCACTTCGACAGTGCTACCTGCCTCTGAGGAACCTGTTCCACCTCATGTGCTTGTGTGCAGGTCAACTGCCAAGATCTGCTTGGAGAGTCATCGGCTGCCACTGAAGCGCGCATCAAGAATGCCCTCTTCAAAGGTGAGCCCACTTGGCTTGCTCCAGTGTCTGTCGAACACTGCCAACAGTGAACATAAGTGGAGGGGGCATCACCGGGGATGCGCGAATATTCGGAATTTCAAATACGAATCGAATATGTTTGTTATTCTAGTATTCGTATTCAAAAAAACTGTTATTCAAAGTTACCGAATATTCGAAAATTACTGAACACAACGAAAATTATCAAATTAACCGCAGCCTCTCCCGCACTGCACGCTTCACCGCAACGCTCAACCACGTGGGCTGTGCAGTGAACAATGCTCAAAATGTGGCAAAAATTCTAATTTAACCTTATTTGCAAAAACCTAGTGAATTCTGAAATAAACAGGGCAGTGTTTGCTATTTTTTAATTTTTCATTGTTTTTTGCTAATCAAGTATTTAATATTTGATTTGATATTTGAAGGCCTTTTTTTTTTCTTTTTTACATTCATATTTGGGAATTTCTAATATTAACACACCCCTAGTCATTACAGAAGAGGGTGGTAAAAATATTAAGGGAACACAGAAGGGAAATACTGCACTGAATTCAGCAAGATTAAATGATTAGGGTCCCGAGATTTCAAATTTGTCACTTTTTCCGTAAGTAGAGCTTGGTTAAAAAGCCAGAGAATTGGGAAAAATGTAAATTTATGCAGTGACTCCGCCGAGAATTTCAGTATTCGTGTCTGGTTAAAGTGAACCTTTTGCTAGCCATGATTGACTTCGGCGTATGGTATTTTATTTCAACGAGAACTTGCAAAAGAGCGACGCAAACAAAATTAAAAGGTTCGAAATACCGGAGTGGAATGGTATCGTTAAGTTATAGCAGCTTGAAAGTGATACCATTTTTCTATTCAGACAAAAATTGCCACCACACTATTTGCATACATTCCTTCCCCTGGTAAAAAGCCTGATGTATGCTGCGGTTATTTTTTTTCTTTGTATTTTTTAATGCAGGAGCATTAGAGATGCTTGAGGGCGTTGAGAGAAGTAAAGAAATAAAATTAATAAAGAAGAAAATAATAAAAACGAAAGAAAGTAAAAAACAATAAAGATTACAAAAATTAAAATAATGAGGAATCAAAATGGCGACACGTCTAGTGTCTCAACAACAGCAGCAGCAGCTCGTGCTTTCGCAATTCTCCAGTGCTGGTTCTGCAGTGCTCTCAATTTTTTCGTAATTTGCAATAGCTACTTCACAGCTATTACTTCATTGGAGGACATTAAATGCCACAATGATGTAGACTGCCCATCAAAATTCAACGAATTCTTTTCGTCTGTCTTCACAAAGGAAGACTATTCCAGTGTACTAAGTGGTATGAAAACTGGCTAATGATGCTTAATCCCACCAAATGTAAAGTAATGACTCTCAGCCGTAAGCGAACTAACTCAAATTTCCCCTACCTCATAAATAAGTACCCGTGACTAATATTTCGTCCTACAAGTACCTAGGTATGCAATTAACATCAAACCTTTCCTGGTCCGAACACATTACTTCCGTCTGTGCTAAAGCATCCCGTTCACTTGGCTACCTCCGCCGAAACCTTAAGAAAGCACCTGCTCATGTCCGTAAACTTGCGTACATAACATATGTACGACCTCAACTGGAATTTGCATCTGCAATATGGTCACCATACCAGAATTACCTGCAGTTTAAGCTGGAGTCAATACAAAACAGAGCTACCAGGTTTATTTCCAACAATTACAGTCGCCAATCCAGTGTATCTGAAATGAAAAAAGAACATCTTCTTCCACCCTTAGTTAGCCGGCACTCAGTTGCACTTCTGTGCCTATTGCACAGGTATGTTTACAGCGATAGGCCTTCGCTGCTTCCACTTAACACTCCACTGCGTACATCTAGGCGCTTACACAATCATGTCAATTTCTCGCGCATCTTTGGACACACAAAATCCTTCAGCATTACCTCGCGCCATATTACTCTGGAATGATCTCCCCGAATCAGTTGTTTCATTAACTGATCTTGTTGCATTCCGTAAACACGTGCTCGACTTGTATTGTTAGATAACCCCCTCGGAATATCTGTAGCTTTGTTGTTATATTCTGTATGCATTTCATCTATTTTGTTCTGTGTAACCATGCTTTTATACCGCAATTTCTTGGATGTGTGTTATGATTTTCCATCATGTATTGCTTGTTGTTTCGCCCATAATTAGTTAGTCTTTTCTTATTGTAACCCCCCTTACACAATGCCCATCAGGGCCTGTAAGGTTCAATAAATAAAATAAATAAACGGTGCACTTAAACAACTTTGAAGTTTTTCCAACGTATTGCCACATCTTTCAGGCTGGAAGTGAGATTTACTCTTTCTGATTTCATAGAGGCCATAGAATGGGCTGCAGAATTACAGTGTTGACAAAGTTTATTGTCGTTCATAACTGTACTAATAACTGGCAGTCCAGCAATGTTTCACATTACTACTGTGAAAAACTTCAGCTGCCATTGCAATGTCATGACCACTTCCACTTGTTCAGCCGGTTAGTTTATGGTGCCAGGAATCCTTCAGCTGTAATAGTTAGAATGCGAGGGTTGTCCTTACTCCGTCTGATCCAAGTAGCAGCCAGGAAGTTGCATATAGCGGAACTGATCAGGCTGCTGTGCTCCACCAGATGGCACTAAGTTAGCTGTGCGCTGCCAAGGATTTCAGAACATTGCTGTCTGTACTCATGGATGCTGGTTGGAGTGGCATTTTTGTCCTTTGTGGCTCTTGTTTTTCTCCTGCAGTGCTGAGCTGTGCATGTGTGTCTTCCTTGCAGCCCAGCAGTACACACCCTGCCTCGTGCAGCTCAGCAACGTGGAGGTCTTCTGCCAGGACCGAGAAGTGGGCTCCGGTGGAGGTGGGTGTCGCTCAAGTCTGTCATAAAACGTTTGCTTGACACATCATGTGACCAGTGGGGTGCTGTACTTGGTCTCACTATACTTGAGGGTACATTTTGTGTGCCAATGTGGCTAAGGCTAGGCAAGAGGGAGAAGACAGTGGGCTATTGTCCCTGTGTGGTGGAGAAGGGGTTTGTTTGTTTGAGGTATGATTACTGATGGGTGAAAGGGAGTTAGTGGAATCACTAAAGCCTTGAATCTGAGAACACTTCCTGGGCGAACGCACTGTGCACCTCTGCGGGGGGCTAAACGCGAGCAGGTGTGAGCATGGAGCATACTAGCTGGCAAATCGTGCTCTGCCATCCTGCACCTAA
Source organism: Amblyomma maculatum (assembly GCF_055883805.1). NCBI lineage: Eukaryota > Metazoa > Arthropoda > Arachnida > Ixodida > Ixodidae > Amblyomma > Amblyomma maculatum. The sequence goes on along the minus strand of NC_139353.1, from coordinate 8,639,180 downwards.
GCTGGACGCAGCACACCAATTAACAATCAGAAGGCTGTGTTGCTTTTGTGATTGCCAGGGCGAATGCGAGCGGCTCCTTTCACGGCGTGTGAAATTCTTTGATCATGCGTGTCAGCGCGAGAAGGGTACTCCTAGGCCACGCAGGCATGTCTGCATGGCTTGCTTGAAGCGGGACTTTATATCTATATGGTCTTTGCCTTATGTGGTAGCTTATGACTGCATGCCAATGAATATATACGAGGGAATAGAGGCAAAGGTCAAGGAGTCAGTAATGGTTAAGTGAGTAGCAAAGTTCATGTACACGAACGAAGAACTGTGAAAGGACCCGCAGACAGGAGTCATTAACGTTCTCGCATCATACCCTTCAAGGCAAAGCTTGACAAGTGTCCCCTTCAATTATTTTTATTTCATGATTACTGGATTCTGGCAAACACCCATCGTACTGGGAGTGTAGTACTGAGGGAAACATCGGCCTGTGTGTACACCTTGCAGACCCACGTGTGGTTCGGTGCCTGGGCGAGACACTGCGGCGGCTCAATGAAGCTGCGGATGAGCTGCCTGCGGTTGTGGTGGCCACGACCGCCGCCAACCCGGACACACTTCACCCTGACCTGGCTCACCTGTTCCTCCACTCGGTCGCCATTCCGGTGAACCCCCTCCACCTGGCTTGTTTTGATTCACTTGCTGGCAGCATAGCTACTTCAGAGTCAGGGGCAATAGAGAAGGGAACAGGCTTAAAATTACATGGTCTAACAGTGCAGCTATGTAAGCGGTTGTTCTGTATTGACTAATGTCGTACAGTCTTTATGTTCTTTATCTGCGTGCTTTGTAACACCGTATTTACTCACATACTGAACCCACTCAGGTAATGAATTCTAAAAGGAAGAGGGCTGAATCTTTTTTTGAACTGAACCAATCTTCGCTAGCTACTGGGTTGTGTTGAAAAAAGATGCAAGTTCAAATGTGCAGCATTAGTTGACGTTGACTCTGGGGTACATGCTGAAATGTATACATTGTGAAGAGCCCTTCACAGTTCATAGACTGGTCAGAGCATTTCTACTTTGTACTGGGGAGTATGCTTGCATCAAGAGTTTTTGAGGGCTCAGAGCAAGACGTTATCGTTTATGCATATTCCTCATTTTCATGGATTGTGTCGAATTCCTCAGCTCTTTAAAAGCTGTACCGGACCCACGAGGCAATGGAGGTTCTCAAAAATGTACAACAACAGAGCATGCCATTCGTGTGCTCTGTACACGCTTTGTCAAACATCTGAAGGGCCTGGGTTTAAGCTTTGTATTCAAAAGAAAGCGGACAAGGTTTGAAGGCGACCTCAGTTTTCTAGCCACTGTTTCATGAGTTGACTTGGACTTGCCTTTGTTGACCTGCCAAAATATTTGGCTAGTGGACTGAAATTCCCCTTCAACCCTTGTTCGGTTCCTTTTTAATGCCTCATATTAAAAAAAAAACAAAAGTTATGATAAAGCTGACAGCAGTCATAACTGTATTGGGCTGTAGCCCACTTGTGTTGAACACGAGTCACATGTACTGCTGACACGTTAGTACTAGTGAGTTTCGTGCACTCCTGTGACGTGCAGTACCCGAACGAAGACGGGCGTGCCCAGCTGTTGGATGCATTGCTGTGGAGCGTGCCCAAGAGCAACTCGGTGGACATCTCCTACCTGGCACAGAGGACGGCTGTGAGAATATTCTTCCCTCTTTTGTTGTGCTTGAATCATACCATGGTCCACTGATCCATTTCGAAGATGTGCAGATGCTTTGGAACTGCGTGCGGGTTATTTTGTTCACTCAGTAGGACATCACTTGTCTATGCAATGCATGACAGTGCACGAAGGCAGCCAGCCATGTTCTCTGCTGTGTTCACTGTAGAAGCCTTAATGGGCGAATGAGCATTTTTCAGAGATTTGGTGTAGCTTTTAAATGTAAAAATATGCTGGTGTTTATTAACTCAGTCTTGGAAGGTTGTCACACCTGAGGGCGTGGAAGTGTCTGCATTTTATCTTCATTAAAACAATGCCATTGGGTAAGTGGCAAACTTTTTATCAGCAACGAAGCACTACAACAGAGAGACCAGAGAGCTTTGTGGGTTGGACTTGGTTTATATTCTGTGGACAATGCCTGAAGAAATTGAGAAGGTAAAACTCTTTATTTCTTTTTCTTTTTTTTTTTCAACAAGTACCTCTGCTTTAGCTAGATGCTCTTGCACTTGAACGTTACATTACGAGATAAAAAACTGATAGTATAGGCAGAGCTGGGCTGAAAGTACTAATTGTCTCAGAATTGGGCTCACAATAAAGGTGTGGGAAATGCACTTTGCTGTAAACCACTCTGCTCCCTCCTTCCTTTCCTCGAGGGGAAAAAGCAGTAGGACAGGCGAGTGAAAGATTCTGCTATCTGGGGGAACAAAATGATGGGGTTTTCAAAAGGAAACTGAAGAGAAATAGCACACGTAGAGATATGGATAGAGTATCCCACAGAAGCACGGCTCGCATATTTATCTGAGTGGAAACGTAGTCGCGTTGTTGAACAAATCGCAAATGAAATTCCAGAAACCCCTTTGCATTTAAATAACCCATGAAATTTGCTTCCATTACTTGGCTTTCCTGGTTCCAGTGTGACTGTGTTGTCCACTTTTCATGCGTGAAGGGCCTCGGCTGTAGTGTATGCTCAGGAGAAGCCATAATCGCTGCTCTTTCCTCAGGTGCCCATACCAGTGTTTTCCTTTATAGGGCTTCAACATGGGTGACATCTGTGCCCTGGTCAGACAAGCTGCCATGCGGGCTTACGAGAGGCTCACGCAGTGAGTATGCCACCTTCTGCACTGCGTTTGCACATCATCGCTTCTTTCCCTGCCAGTAATCCTTCCAGCCCACTGTGCTCAGACCGTTTGACTTTTCGTTATCTTGGTGGTAAGGCAAGGCTACTGCCGTACACCAGAAAAACTGCCCTTACCCTTATACGTGCTGCCATGGGAGCCGTGTTTCGTCGCATGGAATAAAACAAAAGTTCCAAATAACATCTCTCCGCATGTTTTCAGCGCCATCAATTCAGTGGCCAGAGAGGACACAAAAATGAGGGCACCACAGGAAGTCACGTCACTTAAGTGGTAACCGCATGACGCAAAATTCTTTGCGATGCATCATGCAGTGATGACGCCATCGCCTGTCGTTGTCGCTGGTGCACCCGCACAAAGCAATGGGACTCTGCAACAGAGCACCGTGCTTTCAGTATTGCTCTATTACTGCAGCTTAGTCATTTGGTCAAGAGAAGTATAATTATGCTAGTATATCCCTTTTTTAAGATGAGAAGTATGACAAAAGCACAGATGGAAATTCTTCTGGTCGTGCACCGCACTCACTTCTGAGGAACACAGCGCAATCGTGCTAAACTATGTTCTACGGCGCAGACTTGCAACAAGTGACTGGTATCTTCCGCTCCTTTCGATGATAACTAATAATATCTAATCACAACAGCCTTTCTTGTTGTTTATTAATATTGTTATCTTACCAAGCTTTCACTGAACTAGTATATCGATGTGCTTATATGCACTGCTCATAAGAAGTGAGTCTGTAGGTCTCCTCAAAGCAGTCTATAAGAACGAACTTTACTCGCAAAAAGTCCAGAATGGATGCTACGTGCCCCAATGCCTTCTGCAATTGTTGGCTGCCTCGTGAGTTGCTTCTGGATGACTGGGGAAATTTCATACAAATCTAGGACCTGAGCGACGCTGTGAGTGGCTGCTCTCAGCCTACTGTGCAATAGCGTTGCACAGCACTTCATCGCAAATTGAAGCTTCATGATGTTAGCCCTTTAAGCGAGGATGCATAGCAAACTTGAAATGAGGTAATGAAAGGATGGCTTGCGGCTGCATTACAGTCCACATTCATTATGCAAAATAGGAAGAACACAGTAGGATAGCATAAGTTGTGAGTCACGTTGGATGAGCTTTCTTTGTTTTGCTTTGCCTATAGTGTTCAGCAGTAATCATGCTGGGAACTTCTTCTTTCCCAGCTTTCGCTTTTCCTGCTGAATATTTGAAACTGAGTAGTTTTCAAATAGTATTTGCTGTTCAGTTCACACCGCACTATAACTGCTTGTGAATAGTTTGAATAGTGAAAGTGCAGTTCACGAGCCTCTTCACATGTTCAGAAGTTATGAGCTTCTAGTTGATCTAAACTGGCAGCGAAATATTGTGGCATTCCCAAAAGGTGGTGTACCTTGCACCTTGTGGCACTAGTGAATTTGCTCTTTCCTTTTGGAAGTGATTACCAGCAGGTGGCACCGGCTCGCACTTTTCATGTATTTGTTCATGACAGCATTTACATAGCTGAGACTGGTCCCAGAGCTCACAGTCCAGCGAAGTCAATGCACGAGGGCTAAGCGGGCTCTGTATTATTAAGAACGCTGCACTTTGGGCAGCATTCCGCAAACAGTCCCGTGACTTTAAGTGTCGTGAGGTAGCGTGGAAAGGATGGTCCCGTTGGTTTTGCATCTTAGGCTGCTGCTCCTCTGTCCATTTCATGTGTCGTTGCATTTCGCGAGTGCCTTGCCTTTCCGCCAATCGACAGCTGATGTCACAATCCTCCACGAGTGCGGTATCCACGGTGCAATGCTTCATGACAGCATTTAGTAAACTCCCTCTCCATGTGAGCAATAAGTCAGACTGCACGCGTATTAGGCTTTTTCTTTTCATTATCAGCAGTTGCAATCAAATAATCTTAAGCAAGATATTACTATATGATTCTTGTTTTCTTATTCGGTGCCGGGCAGGCCTTCAGGTATAACAACTAAGCTGATGATGGGCAAAAAATGTTTTTGGATTATCTGTTTCTTTTCATGGCTGCATTTTGCTGAAAAACATTCATATTTTTTTTTTCAGCTTGCTATACTAGTTTCCGAAATTATTCAAGAATATTCTATTTGTAAACAATTTACATTGCTCACCTTCACTTTGCACCCAAAAATTTGTTATTCGCATGCTTCTAATAAATTTTTTTCTTGCTATGGTTATCAGAAGATTTCATCTGTAATTTAACTTGGAGGAATTCAAAAAATATTTGAAAAATACTCTTCAATTTGTGCCGAGTCTTTAATATTCAAATTTGCATCAAATCCAAATTTCTGCTATTCACACAGCTCTAGTTTTCTTTTTTTGGTTTCAGATTTGTTATTTTTAAGCTGTGTTAAATTGTAATCACATCTCTGAGATGCAATTGCCTTTTTCACGGGTGAAGCTATACTTACCTGCTCATCAGTCAGGTAGTTGCTTTAGTATTTGTATGATCCATGTCTGAACTGAGGTCAGCACAATGAGCTATAAAAAGGAAAAGGAGACGGGGAGCATACAGAACGGGTCAGGGAACAAACGCAAGTTAATGACATTATAGTTGAAATCAAGAAGAAGAAAAACATATATGTGCAGGGCATGGAATAGGCAAGGTAAAGAAGTGTTAAGGCTAACTGACTGGATTCCGAGAGAAGGTTAGGTGGGCAGTTTTCGGCTTGCACAGGACCGGTTTAGTAGATTTATTTCACAAAGCCCCCGGGGCATGACCACGGTTCAGCGCTCCAAATTAGGACTAAATGGCTTTTAATTTATGAAGGGACTTTTCGACCACATTTTTTTTAAGGAACGATACAATTTTTTCTACCAGGGCAGCTCCCGTGCACCTGACTCACTATTTCCTCAGCATGAGTATGAATACGTTCGACTAGTGGATAAACTTAGTTGGCCATTTTTTTTTTTCACTGTGGGACATACTGAGTAAGATGTGCATTATATTCAGAGATAAATTTCATATTGCTCAAACAGCAGTATTATGTGTGATCATTGTCGATCAAAGAACCATGTGCAAAAAAGTAACAGGAATTCTACATTTCTCGGGTTCGAAGCCCCCCTTTCTCATTGCATGAAATAGAGAAGCACAATCGTTACTGTGGAAGAAATATGTATGGGTACCGAATATGCAAATCAAGCACGCACTCCTTCTAAGGACTCCTGAATATGACAATAAGGCTTCCTTTACTTGCAAATTTAGAATTGAGAACAAATCCCTGAGTAGACAGTTTAATGAAGTAGAACGAAAGTAGGACGATTGCCTGCTAGTTAGCCATATGAGTGCCTGCCTCAAGGATTACTGGTGCGTAAAAGGCATCTCAGATTCTTAGACCTTGGAAATTTACCGTTTTCCATTTGTACACTGAATAAAGGGTACAAAGCGGCTAAATGTGCTGAACAGAATTTTCTTAGCTTCCTCCTGTGACCAGGTGGCGCAGCATAGCTGCCAGTGAAATCGATTATATTGGAGAAAGATACGGGAGAGGCCCTTTTCCTACAATAGCTGTAGTCAGGCTGGTGCTGCCATTGACGATATTGATAGAGTCAGTCATCTTTTTGGGCTGGGTGGGTGCTCTCTGGCTGTGGAGGGATGCACCTTTTGCAACTACTTCGGGTCCCAGGAAGAAAGGCAAAGATTCTGAGGAGTTTATCTGTGCCAGTACATACATGAAATTTTCAGGGCTTGTCAGACTGATTCAAATGAGATGTGTGTCCGTAATATCTCTACAGAGTGAAAAGACCTTCTTGCATTGCGTTGCAGTCGAAGTGGAAATGGTGCTATCCGTAAGAGGAGGAGAGGGGCTGCAGAGGAAGAGGAACCAGGAGCTAAGGAAGGGGAAGGGGAAGCTGGCTTGTGTGTGGCTGGTCCCCTCCTGGTGCAGAGCGACCTGGTGTCATCCCTGGAGTGGCTCCAGGGCACACAAGCGCAAGCGGTGGGTGCACCCCGCATCCCGGCCGTTCACTGGGAAGATGTGGGGGGCCTGGCGGACGTCAAGCGCACCCTGACTGACACCCTGCAGTTGCCCCTGCGCCACCCGCAACTGCTCGAGGCAGGGCTCAAGCGATCCGGTGAGGGGACAAGGGGCTGCTATCTCTTCTTATCTCCTCAGCCTAATCCCATGAGATCTTAGTGGAACTGTCAAAGTTGCTGCAGAAGTCACATGCAAAAAGAAATTTTAAAAAATTGCAACCACATGCCACTGAATTGTGTTGCAGAGAAGGCGCTACCCATGTGACAGCGGGTTTTAGACATGAGGAAAAAAAGCCCAGAAAATAAAAAATGTTTGATTCTGTGAATTTTATTCTTTTTCTCCTCGCTTTGCATTTTTAGCCAAATCGCATGCTTAGGAAATAAGCTTTTGTTCTTGCACTGCGTAGCCAAAATCTGTTTTTTGGGTGATTTCTGGACCAAATTTTTGTGAGAAACAAGACCGTGCACTTATCCTGGTGAGTCCACTTTTTTTTCACATGCATATCCTACATGCACACTAAGACAATAGTTTTCCTAAATGGACGTGCTCACTTGCACAATGTGATGCAAGCATTCTTAATGCCGTAGTGTCACAAAGATACATTGCCCCAGAAAGATCTATCAGAATTTACTTAGCGATACATTATTTGTTACTCTTGCCTTGTACCCATCTTAAGGGCTGACTTTTGATTGTTCCACTTGATTATGCCACGTAACCATGATTACTAGACATAACTACAATCACATAGTGGGAGTCAGCCTAAAGGGTGCACTACAGGTCCTTCCTACCTTGACAGAGATCGAAGAGCCCAGAAGTTTGTTGCATTTCTTTACTCTTGTTGTTTCCTTTCATCTTGCTCATCAGTCAACAATAGCAACATTAGCAATATTTGAAGGCTGCTGCTCATGTCGGTGGTGGCCATGATGGGGTGCTCGCAGGTGTGTTGCTGTACGGTCCTCCCGGCACTGGCAAAACGTTGCTGGCCAAGGCAGTTGCCACAGAGTGCGCCCTCAGCTTTCTCAGGCAGGTTTCCCCCTCCTGAGACTTTGTTTATCGCTTGTTTATGCTGCTACCGTGGGTGGCCAGAGAGAGTGCAGGACTGACAGTGCAGGGCCTTGGAGGTAAAGGGAAGGCTTTCTTAAGGATGCAGAGTTTTTGAGACAGACAAACTTAATATTCAGAGCACTTAATAAAAAATTATGGAGGGATACCTAAGCTCGCACAAGAATGCTGAATTGGGTGAGTTGGTGCATTTGCATTTTAGGAAACGTAGCGCAGAAAAGACCAGGACAAAATGAGGGATACACACACGAGCGCTCGTGTGTGTATCCCTCATTTTGTCCTTGTCTTTTTTGTGCTACGTTTCCTAAAATACACCTAAACTTGGCCTGTAATGATATGATGCAGTAGCGGTAACAACCCTTGTCTGCAGCTTAACTTGCAAACTATTGATGGCATCACTACTAATGCCATAATTTGTGCATGTATTATCTCACACATACTCGTTAACATACATTGCAAGTTGCCGCATTATGCAAAACAGCACCTGTCATAGATGCAAAGTGCCTGCTTTAATCAGGAGAAAGAAATGGGATGTGCGAAAGGGACGATCACTTTAGAGGAGAACACAGAACAATTTGTACAAATGTGCCTACACGGTCTACTAATAGCTTGCCTGATTCGGAATTGAAGGGTCCTGATGGGTTTGACTTATCTCACCATCCCACACACAGCCCTTCCCTTCCACAGCCTGTCATTCGTGCTCGGCCATGTCATCGTGCCAGAGGTGGATTTTTATGAAAATGAGGCCTTTGCTAACATTGTTGCTTTAATACAAAAAGAAAGAAAATTTTCCACTAGAGAGTAGCACCACCTTGTCTTCCTCGCACACATCTGTGGCTTCGTTAAGATGACTTCACGCAGAGGAAGAGTGGTACTCTTATGGAGCGTTTTTATGATTGGTTGCTAAAGGAGAGAATACTCCTGGAAAGAACTAGAGGCAGAGACACAATCTCGACATGCACTATTCACCAAATTTGTAGAAACCTGATTAATCATTACAAGCTGGAAGAGCTCGAGCACATATTTCATCAGATCTATACGCTTGCATACTCCCCAGCCAAGTAGAGATAGGCAGCATCTCTTCAGAGTGAGAATAGGCAGCTGTGCTGCAACCACATGCCACATTGATGTGATTCTCTGCAAAAGGACATCACCTATAGTGCTCGGCAAAGGCAGCATCTTTTCAATGCCTGTGGACCGTAGATGCAGAAATCAGAAGTAACCACATTCACGAATACAAATCTGCCGGTCTGACGTTATTCCGCATGCGGCCTCTCATCTCATGATACACTAGGTTTAAATGCACTGTACTGATTGCGATGCATGGAAATAGGCCCAAAGGGTGAGAATTGGACTAGGCAGATACTAGTGACTCACATATGCTGCGTAAACAGCATGTCAGCAGAAATTTATCTTGCCGTTGTGATCTGTATTGTCAACATTCCACTTTCTGTGAACATCCGGATGTGGCAAACAATTGGAGCTTGATGGTCATGTTTGTTACAGGCTTAACCATAGTTTTCTGTGCTCCTATCTTGGAGTTCAAGATTTGAGCTTGAGTGAGCAATTTGCATTGAATGGAGCTGGATTGCTAAAGGAAAAAAAACTGGAAGATGCTTACAAAAGTGAATAAAACGGTAGGACAGAAGGTGCATTCACGGGTGAAGTTAACCAGTTGTGATGCTTCTCCTGTGCAGTCATCAGCATGACACTCTGAGTGATAGTCAGAGCATAGAAATTGGATCTACAGAAGGACAGGAGTGAGTGGGGGGCTGCAGATAGCTAGAGTGAACAAATAAAAAGACATTTGCAACATTGATTCACACCAATTATTGATAACTTAGCAGTTTCAGTTTTTTCTTTTTGTTTTGAGGCCGAGCTCAATATAAACATACACCTCGAGGAGATTTGAAGACTCGAGGATATCATTTATTAGCGGAGGTTTAATTTTTTTTTTCACTAGCGGCAATCAATATTTCAGCTCGCTCTCTTCTTACCATGCAGTGTGAAAGGGCCAGAGTTGATCAACATGTATGTGGGCCAGAGTGAGGAGAACGTCAGAGCTGGTAAGTCCCCACTGTCTGCTAGTAAACAAAGAAACAGAAAGCGAGCAGGTGTATTGAAGCACGAAATCACTACTGTTATAAGCGCTTGGGATTGTGGTGCCTGTCATAAAATAATCCTGGTGTAGTCACTACTAATGTGCTGTCATCTAGCTGCGATGGGCACATACCTTATCGAAAACAAACACTGTTCTTCACTTCAATGGACAGCACCACATGCAAATGAATAGAATTGTCAGTAGGTTGTTCATTGCACACAGTTTATAGGACATTCAAGTCTCTTTATTTAGTTTTTTGGCATAAAAAGGCACCTCTCCTTGTCTGCTCGTTTGTGTTTGACCTTGTCTGTGCTACCTTCACTTGCCATGCAGTGGGACTAGCAAGCCCAAACCGAAATTCTAATTACAGGCTACTTATCTACTGGTGTGGAATGGCATTGAAATGTATGGAAAAAATTTTTTGTATGGTCATTATTGGTCAGATGTTTTCCACATGGCATCTTTTGCAGCCATAGTGTGAGAATCCGTGTTGTGAGAACATTGAGGGGGTTCATAAGTTTTAAAAAGTGACAGGGGTCTTACCTCCTCCTTGTGCGCTAGCACCATGCCTGAATTCGTTCACCAACTAGCCCACTTAAGAGCATTGCATATACTCCTCCTATTGGTTGAATAAATTTTTCATCTTCGACTGCTGTTCTTGTTGCCGTTGTTGTTTAGTCGGTTACAAGTTAAGAATACAGTGGTGAAATTCTTCAAAGGCAGCCATCCAACCAACGGCATCGACAGAGAAGAACCTCCCTGCAATTGAGGCACAAAATAACTTCAGCATTGATGAATCATTTTTATGTTGTGTCTTGTGCCCACTATATTTATAGTTAATCACTGCCATTTCATTATGAATGAAGTGCTTGCTGTGTTGCCAGTGCATATTGTAAACTCACGGTGCACGGGTCTGTGTCATCATTTAGAAAACTGATGGTTTTTTAGCAGACATCCTGACCACTGTGGATTTCAGCAGTTGTAAGCCTTCAAATGAAATTTCGAGTCCTGTCCTATCCTGTAGATGAGACAGGCCTTGGAATATTTCAGGCAAGTTCAGTTATTGCGGCTCTGGGCAGCATCAGCCAAACTGCAGGAGTACTGTATAGTCTTGTTTTACAGGAAATCAAGTTCTGTGGGAATTGACTTTAGAGGGCTACTGTTATGTCATTATTATATTATCTTCTCATTTGAGCATTTTATTCCACTTGTTAATGATTCTGCTGTACTGTTTGAAGTTCCCTTTCATTGGTATGCAAATGAGATGTTTTCTTTTAAGTATACTTAATGAAACAATTCCAAAGTGGTCAGAAGCAGGCAACTGGGAGTCAGATTAGCTAGCATAGTAGGAGGCAGGGTTCTGTCTGCCTGATTTGCCCGTAACGGAAGCAGTGTCACATGCAGTGACTGCTGTGATGACAAGCAAGCTCTTTGCTGGCGAAATTCAAAAGAAGGCCGAACACAGGTGCATGCAGCATTTTGTTTTGTTGAGCTATCGTTCGGCAGCACTTGTATGTGATGGGTGACTAGGGCAATGTTGACACTGATCCAATTGATACAGTGATGCTGGTTCATATATATCGGACTTGGAAATTGATTTCCAGAGAGAAGAAATAAATGCCGTGCTTCTGTGCAATTTATCCAGACAGAGAGGAGAATGCTTTTCTCGTACACAAGCCTCTGAGCAGATGCAGCATAATTTTTTCTGCAAAGCATACCTTCGTTTGTAGCAATCTGCAAAACTGCACAGTGTTCCTCAAGAATGAGAGGTGAGGAAAGATAGTTGTCAGCGTTATACCAGCCATGGACATGAAACATTTTTTTCCCTCTACGCTGCACAGTCACAGTGCCTCATGTGCATACTTGTTTCCCTAGTGTTTGCCCGTGCCCGAAGTGCGGCTCCATGCGTCATATTCTTTGACGAGCTGGACTCCCTGGCGCCAAACCGTGGCCGGAGTGGTGACTCTGGGGGTGTCATGGACAGGTGAGTCAACGTGTGGCACTGTTTTTTGGCAATGTTGCTGTTATGGACCGCAGTAGAGTTGACGGGCTGATGGAAGAGTTGCTAGCTTACTTGATGTGCACAAATACAACTAGAGTGAGGAGCTTGAGGACTCGTAATGATATTTATTCGAAATTCCTCCCAACTATAATGCAATCTCCAACTTTTCAGCCAAGTGTCCGTCAAGGAGGCAGAAACGGCATGCTAGAATGTAGCATCTGTGGAATCATCAACTTTATTATTTGCTTCAGATGCGTCTTCATATTTGAGTGAAGCCATATCTACAGTACTTTGGTGCACGTAACCTACCATGCAGCCGCTGTCACCGCCAATTCACTACTGCTCAGTGTTTCTAGCTACCCAGTCCTGCCCCTATTTGCCCTTACTTGCTCTCCTTACTCTACTGTACTCATTGCGCGGTTGCCACCTTGTCTCTGTAGCCTCAGCCACCTTATCCCTTCCACATGTATGCCATTGAACACCTTTTGCACCGAGCATATCGAAAAGTTGGCTTCTCCTAATGACTCTCGAGCCTGGTGGTGAGGGTCCCTTAGCTACCTTGAAAAAGCTTGGAAAAAGAAATTTGCATTATTCCAAACATAACTCCAAAGCATTCCGAACCACTATTTAATGTCTCCCGTGGAATTTCACAGATTCTTTGTTCTGAATCTACTGTAAATTTGCTGCAGCAGAAAGCTGGGGCCCTTAGTTGTAAAGTTACAGTGTGCTATGAAGGTATTGTTTAAGCAGTTATTTACTATAGAACACATTGTCAAGCTAACGATGCTCCTGGTGTCAACTATTGTATCTGTTGCATTGTTCTAATCTCTATTTTTCTTAATCGGTTTGAGTGCGTCCATTTGCCAGCTTAGTTATAGATAGCAATTTCGTGCTTTCTTGTGGCCCTTTCTGCGGGGCCGTGCCACAGCATAGATCCACCTCTGTTGCAGAGTTGTGTCTCAGCTTCTGGCCGAAATGGATGGCCTCAACAAGTCTGCCGACGTGTTTGTTATTGGTGCCACTAACCGGCCTGACTTGCTGGACCCGGCCATTCTGCGACCTGGAAGGTGAGCATGTGGTGCTGCTCTTTTAATTTCGTAACATAAAAACCTAGTTCTCCAGAAAATGCGGTGTCGACATGGATATTGTCAACGTTGGTGTCAGCGTTGTTGGAGCCATGAGCAAAAGTCATGACCAAGCCTCTGGCAGGTTGTAGATGGCAGGTGACATAGCAGGGCACTTGTGATGTCATGACACCACTTGAAATGATGCAGTTGACAGGAGCTGCAAATTTTGCGGCGCCTTTCAGATGGGAGGATGAGATGGAAATCTAACCCTCTGAAACCCTTGGATCCTGTGTCGGACACGGTACTCCCAGCCCTTGTGGGAATGTTCATATGGTTTGGTTAAAATGGGACTTTGTACCTGTGTGGGTTGATCTTTCACATAATGTGGTAGATTATGACTTCATGCTAATGGGTACATGTGAGATAATAGAGCCACAAATTGAGGTATTGGTGATTAAAAGGTATGCGCACGCACACAAATGAGGATCCACAATGTGAGTCATAGATGAGTCATTAGTGTTGTTTGATTGTACACTTAAGGGAGGAGCTTAAGTAGGCCCAAAATTTTTTAGCGAGAGCTACAGTGGCCACAGTCTCGCCATTTCACTGTGCTTGTCTGGTGCCTGTACGAAGAGCGAAGAAAAAAGAAAAAGAAGAAGAAAGAGAGGAAAAAGAGAAAAAAGAAAGAGAAGATGAAAAAGAAGACAGATAATTCGCTAATTGGTAGAGGCGAATGACAACAGCAAGTTGCTGGGACAGAAGGTTCGTTCAGATGTTGTGACGGCGGTGTGCCCTGGAGTTCGACGTAGAGGCAATGTCATACCACTAGAAGTTGCCTACACCTAAATGAGAATGGTCAACGACAAGAGGCGAAGGGTGCTCATACGTGAAATGATTCCCTTATGGCATAAATAAAGCTGAAACCATAGAGTAAACTACTATGTGTCCTTACCTTCAAGCCGAACCTAAGCGTAGCCATGCAGGTTGCTCTTGCATAACTCCAGGTTTAACCACAAGCTAAACCACAGCTAATTTTTTGGTTACCGCTCTCACTAAAGGCATCTTTGCCATTCGGCCTTTCTTCGGAGCTCTCACTGCTCAGATAAAAGAACACTGGATAGCTAATTGTGTGACTCATTTGATGATTTAAAATTGTTGCTTGCTTGTTCCGCCATCTTTGAAAAAAAAAATGGCAGAGTCTACTGCACTTCAAGCTATCCAAAATCCTTCTCCCTCAAGTGAAAGTATCTGCTGTGGGATCGAGACACCCACTTTTGTGGCCTTGCTTTTTGTTGTTAGCCAGCGTCGATGTCACTCAAGAAATGCATGGCCAGTACATAGGGGCACATTCCTTGCACAGTTCTCGCTCACGTGTCTTTTCTCGAGTTGTTCAAGTGCCTGCCATGTGGCTGTAGTATTCACATGCCTGTCTGTTTCATTGCTCGGCTGTGTGGGCTGTCTGCAGGTTTGACCAGCTCCTTTACGTGGGCATTCCCTCCGACAAGGACTCACAGCTCAAGATTCTCAAGGCCCTGACCAGAAAGCAAGTTTTCTGTTTTCTCTTTAAGTTCTGTAAACGTCTATTTCTGATGTGCAGTACAGGCACATCAAAGAAAAACATGCAATGTATTTACATTGACCAAGCACCTGACTAGGCCGTGTTACTTCAAATATGTCAGGTGTAGTTGACACAAATTATAATGATCGTGCTCTTTAACCAAAGGCCTGTTCTCATACAGCCGTTATTATTACCCATTATGGCTGCATGCCATTTACTAGTAAGAATGCTGCTAGTAACTGAAATGGATGCAAACATCATGGCACCTTGTGGGGTTTACGATAGATGCTTTGTTGCCAAAATATTATTCCAGCAACAACCTAGAGTCCAGGAGAATGAGAAAGGGTTGATGCCACTGCCTAATATGCTGAGGCTATAGCCTGTTGTGAACGGGAGCTTTGTTCCTTCCCCAGTGTGGGATGTGAAAGATGACTGGCAGAATCCAGCTTCATCACATTTTGCTTTCAAGCCCATTGCTGCCTACTGTTAGCACACGGTGTGCTTTTGTTGTGATAGTACAAAGTGATAATTAAAACCAAAAACTGAAATCAGTGTTTCTCAGCATTTTTGATGATTTTAACAAAACATTTCACCCAGTGACAGCAGTACAAGGTTTCACTCGCTTTTCTTTGTAACAAATGAATTTTAGCGCATTGAAAAGAATACATACAGATTTGGCTAAAATGAATGCCTAGAATCTACAGCATTGAAATCTTTGTGCACAGCCTTGTCAAAATCATCTAAGTTCACTTTTTTGTGATATTTCTCAGTGCATACAGACCTTCTGTAAAGCATGAGGAAACTGATCCAAATTGAATTTTCTGCCACTACAAACCCACCTCCAAAATGGTTTTGTCCATTCCTATGACTGAATTTTCCAAGTGTTGTTGCAGCGTATGGTCCCTTGATGCACCCGTCTGACCAGTTATATAATTTGTGATGGGGCCATCACACTCTTTTTACCAGCTCAAGCAGTCTGAATACCTGCTGCATGGGATATTTGTAAAAATAAAATCATAAAAAAACAAAAACACTTCAAAGTAGCATTCACTCTCAGTTTACCTCAGCCAGTCTTCCTTGAGGCTGCCTTCATGACACATTCTTTCATTCTCATCTTTTAAACTTCTAGTTCTTCATTTTTGTCTTCTATTACTACTGTTGCTTGTTAACAATTTGTTACGTGAACTCTTAGGTTGACTCTACTCGAGCTGTTCCAATGGATTTCATTTGCGTCTGACTTATCAAGTCTTTATTGAAGTTTTCCATTACTGCACATGCCCTTTCTATGGGGGCATTCCAGTTGGTATTGGTTGTGTTTGCACTATAGTCTGGGTGTTTGTGGGTTAGAGCAGACCCAGGAAGAGATGGGATTCTGTCACAGACTCCTTGCATAGGGTGAAGACAATCTTGCAAGATATCACTGCAGTGAAGAAATCTTGCGTGTTGATTGCTTTCCCAGTTGCCTGATACTCAGCTTAATATCCAGAATATTGATTGATTTCGTTTAAGCAATGTCTATTTTGCACACTGTTACTGAGACTTGAATATGCAAACCGCGGATAAAAGAGCAGGTAAGCATAACCAGCAAGAACAAATGTCTTTTGTTCAAAACAGTTCTTCGTTCTAAGCGCGCAGGCAAGATTCTATGTCATATTTCGTGTGCCACCGTTATTTGATGGCTTTTGTGCTTGACTCCCGAGTATGCCTTTAAGCCTGGCATAGTCAAGGCATTTCACGAAAGCAAAATGCCACGTTGCAAGGTTTTGATGCCCCTTTTGAAAAATGTCAGATAAATGAATGTTATTTGGGGCCTTTCACTGCAATGTCTCTCATTGCTTTGGTGTTGAGTTTCATGTGCGAAACGGTGCCATTCATCAGGTTTCGAATGTCCGAGGGCTTGGATCTGGCCTCAGTGGTGGACGAGTGCCCGCCAAATTTGACCGGTGCCGACTTCTACTCACTCTGTTCAGCAGCCATGGTGCGTGCCACGCGCAGGCACATTGATCGGCTGGAACAAGGTGAGTCTCATTGGCTTGGTTGCCTGGCAGCTCCAGGATGCCAGTGGTAGTGGCAAAATGGATCGAGCAGTCATGTCCTGTCCTTTCGGTAACTGCATGATAGTGTGAAATTGGACTTTGTGGATGGAGTTGCCATCAAATGATAGGAAAGAATACAGAGGTGGGTCCTATCCAATTTGATTAAGTAATTGTGAAAAGCGTGGCAGGCGGGTGACATGCTAAGTCGCACATATGCATTATGGGGGCCACCACAGCCAAAACTATGGCAGCACACCTGTGGCAGAAATGTAGCACATGTTGCACTGGGCCTAGTACAATATAATCTTGCTAAAGTAAACTTGGCTATAGTAAGAACTTAGATATGGTGAAGGGAAACTGCAGTCCCTGTTCATCTTCCATAGACAACTGTGCATTTTCCCTGAGATCGTTACATTTTTGATAAAAACCGCTTATAGTAAAGGGAATCTGGCCGCGGCAACATACTTGCATTAAACAGCATCGCCGCACGAGCACTGCCCAGGATCATGAGATAAATTTTTCTTTTTGAAGAAAAATTAACACTGTGTTTTTTCATTTTTTTTGTAATGCCTTTACCACTGGGCTCACCACCTCTAAGGAGAAGCCAACTTTACATATGCCTTGCAGCCGTGAGGGAAAGCATGCGGCGCGTAGAAAAGTAATGCTGGCTGTGAACATGGAAAGGAGGCGGTGCAGTGACTTCACAAACTAAAAGAGCAGAAGTGCTGCGCGAAGTAGGGAAGGCAACAAACTGCCGAAATTCGCAGCTCTGTGCAGTGCGAAGCATGAGGCAGCGGTGGAAAGAGGGAAGAGCAAGAGAGAGAATAAACTCGTTGGGTGGTTTCCTTTAGTCCAAGATCCCAATGGCTTGGGCTGCCTCCCAGGCCCTAGTGAGCAACTTGCGTTTTTCAGAGAGATCTGTGTGGACTAGTTCCGCCTCCCACTTCATTTGGCTGAAGTTTTATATTTCTCTAATTGTTCTTTGCAATTCCATATCATGTGATCAATGTCACACGGATCTCCGCGTGCAGTGCATGTGCTGTTTTTGAATTTTTAGGACCAGATTTTGTGGTGCTTTGGCTAGATTTTCTAATCTCTATGTTCTTCCAGGCAACTGCCTCTTGTCTGCTGAGGTCTTTGTATGTGAGGCACGGCCACGGTGCAAGATATATAGGTGGGGACACACCGTACAGCGCCGGTTCCAGATAAGGTCCGCTAGTTACTCTAAGCCGTACGAGATGGCAGTTCACTCAGCGGCCTGTGATGTAGTGGGAGGCAATGCTTTTCTATGGTGAATACACGCTTTTTGAGAGCCATTTTCTTGTACATTGTGGCTGATGATGAGAGAAAAATATTTTTGCCGCTTTGTTTTTGTCTAGGACCATTAGTCAGCGCAGTTTTATCAATCTGTGGCTTCGTGAATGCTTAAATAAAAGCGCAGAAGGCGCATAATATTTCGCGCGGCATTTGAACCTGCTGCACGCATAAGCGACGGCACTTTGACAACAAAGCATTAACCTTCGGTCGTTTCATTTGTTCTTTGACTTTGCATCTTTTGTTCGCCCATCAGTGTGCCCGCTCATCCTTAGTTTGCTCCTTACTTTATTCCTTCCCTAAATTAGAGGTCCGCTAACTGGATTCTGCCAGCTTCCACTGAATCCCCCCCCCCCCCCCTCTCACTTCCTCTTTACCATTAATTCTCTTCGCTTCTTTTTTCCGTTCCCTTATTCTTTTATCCTCAGAGTATTGGGAACAGTACAGAGGGGAAGATAATTTCACAACAGGGAAAAAAAAACACCGAGTATCATTTATTCAATACAAAACAATAGAGGTAAAATTACGGTTAACAGCTTTTTTGAATCTACGTTAGAGATTGGCGAACAGTATAAATCAGTTGATGAACATAAATAGATAGATAGATCGTGCAGCCTTTCGTGCAGTCAGGATTCGTGCAAATATTGAAGACAGTTGAGCTTGCTTGAGGCAAAAAAAAGCCTTAAATCACGGCAGCGTTTCTTCCGGTTTTCGTACACATAACTCGACCGTACTTTTCTTCGCTTGCTTAATCCATTCTTTTACTCAGTTTCCACGTTAGTGATTTATTCGATACAGAAGCAGTACGGGGCGCTGTTGCATTTCCTTCATTAAGTGGTTAAGAATACCCTATGAATTTTTATATTTTTCTCCCATTCGCTCAACCGAACGCAGGATTCGCTTTTCCTGCTCTATAATTATGCTATCCAAAGTGAGAAAACTGTTACTCCGGCGCCTTCAATTCAATAACGATGACTTAATGATTGAGTAATGTAGTACTCACTCCCCAATATCTAAATATAAAGTGCTACTTCAACCTTTTCTTCACTTCGTTGTTAGAAATAAATTACGTCAATAGTATTGACAAGCCAATAAATTATTCTGGACTTCGCTTCTGCAGTGATGCAGTGGGCACAGCTTAAGAATAAAGTGCTACGGTGATGCTTCCGGCGACGACGGGGAAACAGTTCGGGCCATGCAAACGGCTCATGCAGGAGAAACACGCCGCGCGATATCAGCAGGTTGCTATCGCAACGGCGTCGTCGATGTATGTGTTTTTTCTTCCAGTGAAGATTCACCGCTACATCGACGCTGACGCTGCGATCAGCGGCCCGGTTCGGAGGACCGTGACTGGTACTTTATCTGGAAACTTGCGTCCAGTGCCTCGGCCGTGCTGTGTCCCCACCTAAATATTCTTACACCGTGGGCACGGCGTGTGCGGCTTTGCTGTACTTGACTGTCAAGCACAATTTTCATCTGTTGTTTCTAAAATTACAAACGATGGAAGATGACGCCTTGTTCATGCAAGGCTGTGGTTTTCACATCAAATCAGAAATCAAATTCTTGTATTCAGAGCCGTGTTGCATTCATGCTAGAAAGGTACTTCCACAAGATGCAAACGAAAAAAAGAAATAAAGAACATTGCACAAAGAGTTGATAAGAGAGGGGATGGAAGGTATTTTAGAGTGGTTTTTTTTTTTTTTCATATAGCAACAAAGCATATTTAGCAAGTAGCCATTTAATAGCTGGGCTGCATCTTCAGGACCATGTCGTCACCAACAGTTGCTATAGTAAGGACTTCGATATAACTAAAGATCTTTGCCAGTCCGACTGACTTCTGTAAAGGGGTTCTACTGTACACGTAAAATTTTTCATGAACTAGAGAAGTGTGCAGCATAATCGATACCTGTTTGCGAGGAAATTCAAAATGAGCCACAAGTGATTGGAAGGGATTAAATGTGAAAAAAAAAAAAGCAAAAAAAAAGCAAAAAAAAAGAAGCTCTGTGCATGTGACATGCCACCTCCTCCTAGCCTTTTGAATTGCTGGTGCAGAGAAGCAAGAGCAGGGAACGAAGCAGGATCAGCAAACTGCCATGAGCTGTTAGGAAAGCTGTCCTGTTACAAAGAACTATGTGAGTAGTGGTAATGCTTTGCTGAGAAAACAGTCAGGTACTTCACCATCGAGCATCTTTGTCAGTAACAGGCATGTCAATCCTATTTCGGGCAAAAGCATACTTGAAGCATTATTGGGGTGATGCCACGAAAATGCCTTTCACTAGAAATCTCAAGGGCGTTGAGAAGCCTACGGGGCCCATCTCCACTCACTGAGGCCAAAAAACATAACCATGAGGAGCCACTGGCAGTAGGCAGCTCCTGCCAACATGGCAGTGTCGTGTGATCTTGTGACGTTACACTATCTGACGACCAGCAGTGGCCAGCCATGTCACTTACCAACTACCACCTGCCAGAGGCATGACCGGACTTTTGGAAGACTGGGGCCTTGAACGTTGTTACGTTAAAAGTGGTCAAGTTATGTCATGCCTTGTAGATGGAGTAATTAAGGTTATGCTTCCCTTGTCTTGTTTCCTTTTGTCTTTCTTTGTGCAGGTGTTATACCAACGGACGACCACAATGTTCTGGTTACTCTGGAAGACTTTCAGGAGTCTCTGAAAGATCTTGTGCCTTCAGTCTCGCCATCAGAACTGGAACGCTACCAAGACATACAGCAAAAGCTGGCTTCACCAAAGCCTGTTTCCGTGACTGCATAAAAACAGAAGACGAGGATGTATTCATTGTGTCGAGCTTCCTGTGCAGTATAGATGGTTTGATTATTTTTTGGGTGAACAGTGTGTCAGTTTGCAGGCACCTACAAAACTAAATAAAAACATTTACACAGTTTTGATCTGTAGTCATATTAGACTTTATTGTATATTAAAGACCATGCCTGCTGTTCTGCGTTTTAAATTTTTGCAATCCAGAAGCTCAATAATGCATTTACAGGTAAACCTTGGTATGACGAAGTCACTAATGTCCACTGCTTACATAATAAAATTAAAATTTTTTCTTTGTGAAATTTTACTATGCAAGGCCCTCCGCTCCCTGTGCAAGAAATTGGTTACCTTGCAGTTTGCCATATAATGCAGCCTGTTGAATAAGCTGATCTGCTCACTACAATGAAAAGTTTCACTGCAGATGACTTCAATCCTTCGCCGATTCCAGAAAATTCAGGCAAGTTCTGACGTTAAATTACTTTAAAAAAAAACAGACCTTCGCAACTTACATTGCAGTCTCCATTTGAGACCGAAGAGTTCAGTAGTTCGTGCGGGAGAATTTTTCATGATTGGGATAGAAATACGGAACACCCTGTATGTTGCTGGCGAGATGTGCTAAGTGTCTGAAACGCTATGAAGCGTTAAGGTTGTAGCATGGCACTGCGTACCCCTCATTGCCCCATGGTGAGGTAAATGTTGTGATACTTCCGCGCTGGGGGAGGGTCTTGACCTCACCAAATACAAGTCACATCAAACATCAGCACCTTAGCAGTTCATCTTGCATCCCGTTACCACATTCCAATCCCAGGTTACCCTGTGCGTTGTCCACGGCAAAACATAGCAGCTAGTACCACTTGTCTGGACATCGCTAAGGCTGTGAAAAAAGTTCAAAGCATTAACCTCCATGGGATTGCTACTCACCAGCAGTTACATCGCCTCCACTAATGATTCCATCAAAGGCGTCTTCCACAAAGGGCAGAGGCTCCGGCCCCGAGACCCTCCTGCTCCACCTAACCGCCCGAGTTGTATGTCCACCTTATTGGTGCAAGGGACACTGCCCAAGTCACTTTCAAGACCGCGCCATGAGGGCGTCATGCAGCCCATTTTTTTGCTCACTTTGCTGACGCCGGATTTTCGGTGCAGGGGGCCTTTAACGCTGTTGCGTTAAAAAAAAGCGCATGCACTGATTAACCTCTGCGTTCCGAATCCGGCGGCGTTTGACGGGAAAGTGGCGCC
Source organism: Amblyomma maculatum (assembly GCF_055883805.1). Classification (NCBI taxonomy): domain Eukaryota; kingdom Metazoa; phylum Arthropoda; class Arachnida; order Ixodida; family Ixodidae; genus Amblyomma; species Amblyomma maculatum. Next base: position 8,617,205 of record NC_139353.1, on the reverse strand, counting down.
ATCTGTCGTCATCGGTGATCTGCGCATGCGTACTGTTGCCCGCGCAGTAGCATTTGACGGTGACTGCTACACTAACGGCGAATTTGAGTGGGAGAGCAGGTGCACTCAAGAGCACTTCAAAAGTACTCACAGGCATCTCACAGGCGCCCTCCAGTGGGAGAGCAGGAGTAGAATCGTCATCATCAGCCTGACTATACCCACTGCAGGGCGAAGGCCTCTCCCATATTTCTCCACTTAACCCGGTTCTGTGCTAGCTGCATCCACTTGACCCCTGCGAACTTCTTAATTTCATCCGCCCACCTAACATTCTGCCGCCCCCTGCTACGCTTTCCTTCCCTTGGAATCCAGTTTGTTACCCTAAGCGACCATCGGTTATCCTCTCTTCGCACTACATGTCCTGCCCATGTACATTTCTTCTTAATTTCCACTAGAATGTCGGTAACGAGTTATTTCTCTGACCCACTCTGCACGCTTCCTATCTCTTAATGTTACCCCTACCATTTTTCGTTCCATAGCCCTCTGGGTTGTCCTCAACTTAAGTAGAACTCTCTTGGTTAGCCTCCACGTTTCAGTGCCATAGGTGAGTACAGGTAATATGCAACTGTTGTATACTTTCCTCTTGAGCGATACCGGTAAGCTGCTAGTTATACCCTGCTAGTGCTTGCCAAATGCGCTCAGTTCCAATCTTATTCTTGTTATTTCCTTTTCATGGTCCGGATCTGCGGTTACTACCTATCCCAAGTAGACATATTCGCCTACTACTTCCAGTACTTCGCTACCTAATGTAAACTGCTGTTCCTTCCCGAGGCTGTTGAACATTACCTTAGTCTTCTGCATATTGATTTTCAAGCCTACCTTTCTACTTTTTCTGTCTAGGTCATCAATCATTATTTGTAGTTCATCTCCCGAGTTGCTTAGCAAGGCAATGTCATCAGCGAATCGCAGATTACTGAGGTATTCTCCAACTGCTCCCATTCCAGTCTCTGAATACTTCCTCTAAGCAAGCTGTGAATAGTACTGGGGAGATTGTGTCTCCTTGCCTAACACCTTTCTTTATGGGAATTTTGTTACTTTCTTTATGCAGAACTATGGTTGCTGTGCAGCCACTGTATATATCTTCCAGCACTTTCACGTACGGCTCGTCTACCCCCTGATTTCGCAATGCCTGCATCACCACCGTTGTTTCAACTGAGTCAAATGTTTTTTCGTTATCAATGAATGCTATGTATAAGGGCTGCTTATATTCCGAGCATTTTTCTATCACCTGATTGATGGTATGGATATGATCGATAGTAGAGTACCGTTTCCGAAACCCTGCTTGATCCTTTGCTTGATTGAAGTCTAAGGTTGTCCTGATTCGATTAGCGATTACCTTAGTAAATACCTTATACATGACAGACAGTAAGCTGATTGGTCTGTAATTTTTAAGGTCCTTAGAGTCCCCTTTTTTATGAATGAGGATAATGTTTGCATTCTTCCATGGTTCCGGTACCGTCGATGACACCAGGCACTGCGTATACAAGGTGGCCAGTTTTTCTAACACGATATCCCTCCTGTCCTTCAGCAAATCCGTAGTTATCTGATCCTCTCCAGCTGATTTCCCCCTTTTCATAGTTTCTAATGCTTTCTTGACCTCGTCCTTCGTCACTGGTGGAACGTCTGAATGTTTTTCCCTACCGCCGATCTCATTACGGTCCTGACTACTTTGGCTACTGTAGAGATTTGTATAGAACTCCTCGTCACTGGCTTCCAATGGTAGAGAAGGAGGGCTTCTGCGCTGAGAGCACCCGAGTGCACGCCCGGCTGCTCTGTCGTCGAAAGCGAGTGTAGAGGAAGTCACGTGGCATAAAGCGTCATATCCGTGCCATCTTTTCTTTTTCTCTTGAGTCGGCGACGCTCATAATGGCGGCTGCAAAGCGTACTCAGTGAGTTCGGAATCGAGCGAATTTGCGTTAGGAGCGGAAAGCATTGCTCAGCTGCTGTATGCATGTTTGAGAGTCGCTGCTGGCATCGAAAGGGCCAATGTAGGCAGATCGCCGCGCTGTGAGAACAAAGGCATGCAAAACAAGCGGTTCTTCACGGAGCGTTGGCCTCTACTCGGTTTGCAACTGCCGCCACTGCGGGCAGGCGGAGAATGCTGCGGAGAAAAGTGCGGTCACGTGGTCGTGGCGCGCTGCTCTCGACACGCAGAGAGCATTTCCGTGGGAGGGCAGTTACACCCTCGCTCGGCGTGCTCCTGTACTACTCTGCAATGCTTGGCGCCTCTGCTCTCGTACCCCCAACCGAATGCGCCATAATGTCACTATAGATAGGGTACCCTGTTTAGTAAAGTAGTCCTATCTCATCGCGGCGACGCGAAATAACCGCAGGAGCGCGCGCCGAAGCGCCCTCGGTGTCGTGGAAACAGGGAAGAAGGAAAAGCAACAGCAGCGTGACCAGGAACCGCTTCAATGTTAGAGTGTGGTGACGTAAGTTTGGTTAGAGCTTCTTGCTGATAATACGTGACCGTAATAGTGCCGGAATTTAACCGATATGTAACTCGATAGCGTAGAAGGAAGGCCCCATTCACCAGAAATCCGGCCTCGGCGCTTGCGTTGTAAGCAAAAAATCTGGAGCATGCGCTGGCAAACAGTAACTGGCAGATACATTGCGCGCACTGACTGGCAGCGGGGTTCCCTGACGTTGCGTTTAGCAGGAGCTGCCAACTCGGGTCTCTCCTTTTATATAGGAGCGTGATAGAATCAGCCTGCCAGGAGCTTTGCAGGCACGTATACGGCTTGGTTAAAGCGGAGCTTTATATGTGGGTTAGTAAATACGATATCGTGTCATACCCTTGAAGGCGGAGCTTGTGTCCCTCGTAATTTTTATTAGGACCAAGGCAACCGTGTTTCAACAGAGGCGATCGCGGGTAGGCGTCGTGCTCTTATGCAGAATTTTTTATTACTTTTGTAGCGAAAGCTACACGAAGCTAGTCAGCGGCGCATTTGGGGTAAGCGTAGTCATTACTGCGCGTGCGCCGTGGCCATGGTAACTATAGTTGCTCCTAGCCACAGAAGTAGGGAAGAAATAGAAATTAGAGGGAAGAGAAGAATCGCCAGTCAAACGCGCTGCAAGAAGAAGAGGGAAGACGGAGGAGAAGCCGGTGGAACGGAGCAAGATTTGGAAGACCAAGACGCGCCGAATCGCTGATCTTACCATACGGTTTGCAGCCAGTGCATCGGGAACGAGAACGTTCGTGTCGCACTTTGTGAACAATCCGTTTGGTAGCTTTCTCTACGCACATCCAACTGAATTGAGCCGCCATCATTTTCTTTTTTTTCTTTGCACACCCCCTACCTTGTCCTCTCCCTTTAAGTATATTCCAGACAGAGATGTGCTAACAAATAAATCTTCCGGTCGCAATATTATAGCTATGAAGTAACCCGCACACTGGCTTTAGGGCACGACCTGACGGTTGCACCGAAGAGGGAAGGAATTGTAAACGGCAGTCGGTATCGCTGCTATCATCTTTTATATCCTCTTATAGTGGTTAGTGTATATAGACGACAATACTAGACACCTTGTGTAGGTGATCGATCAACAATCGTGCGACAGCCATTTCAATGGTGCAGGAGGCTGAGTCTAGAACTGACATGGTGGATTGTGGAATGTGCAGATTGGTTTTTAACCTCTTGTGTGTGGATTGAACTGACGGCAATGTGTACGAAGTGTGCGTGTGTGCGAACTGGTTGAAGAGCCGAGCAGACATGTGTTTGCCGGTAGTTTTGTTGTTTTCGGACATTACGGCTGAACTTTAATGTCACACTGACAGCAAGTGTCGGTGTGCCGTTCTGGACTGGGAAGAGGGAAGTTCTGGCGTTAGATTTTTTGCCGCGTCTGTGCTCCCGGAAAAAGATAAAAAGCTATTCAGTGTTTTTCTTGCCCTCCGAATAAGTAGCGGAGAAGGGGGGCAGGGTAACAGTCTTTACCGAGGGGCGTCCGCGCAGCTTGAGAGCGGACGGGATCCCGAGAATACGGGAGGGGTCAAGGGATCGACCTCTTGTAGCGTAGACGGCGCGCGGAACCCCTTTCTTCCCAGATAAGCTGATCCGTGAGAGCGGCGACGGGGCATTGTAACCCGTGTCGCGTCGGTATTGTCCAGTATCGGCAGCCCCGCTTTAGAAAGCGCTCTCAATGAGAGTGTGGCCGCGGTGGCAGCGGGCATGTTTGTGTCCTATCTTCGTCCTCGTCCTTCGCGCTGTTATTCCAAAATGTATTACTAACTAGCTGGCACCTCAACGCATGAAGAATGACCCCATTTTCTTCCGTGTACAGATGTACCCGCCTGTTTGTGAGCTCGTGTACCCTGCCGGGGTGGCGCAGTGGTTACGGCGCTCGACTACTGTTCCCAAGGATGCGGGATCGAATCCCGGCCCCGGCGGCCGCTTTTCGATGGAGGCGAAAAGCAAGGCGCCCTTGTGCTGTGCGATGTCAGTGCACGTTAAAAGAATCCCATGTGGTCTAAATTTACGGAGTCCTCCACTACGGCGTCCCTCATATAGCCTGAGTCACTTTGGGACGTTAAACCCCACAAACCAACCAACCATGCAACCTGTTTGTGAGTGACTACGTCTCATTAGATGGGCCTCGAACATTGCCTTTCAGTGAAACGGTGGGTACGGATTAACTCTTTGAGGCTGGGAAAAGATGCACCCGTGGGAAAGCTATAGTGTTCGCCAAGTTTCTGGGAGAAAGGCAGAATCCTCTGATATTTCTTGTACAGTGTTATTTGAGATGTCTTACCTTCCTTCCCCTGTCCTTCAGCAGCGTTCTACTTTCCACAATTCGTGATTGGTTATGCTTCCCTTTCCCTAAGGATTTATTGGGTGACTGTTTGTGAACTTGCCCTATTGGTTGTTGTTCCCACGGAGTGCTGGGACATAGGGTTTAAAAGATGCTTTGGTGGAACCAAGGGCTGGTTTTTGTCAGCTCAAACTATGAGTCAGTCAATTGTAAATGTTTATCCTTGTTTATATCTTTCTGTTTGTTTTATTAATTGTTAATAAATAGTTAACCTTTCCGGAACATACTTCCCTCTATAAGATCCAGAAGGAACATCAACTCTTGCCTTTATCCCGCCACTGCCAACCAGACTGTTGCGAGGTACGGGCTGCAGACTCCGTGAAGGTGTTTAAAACGGGTCTGTAATTAGAAAATTGCGACCCAAAATAAAAGAAGAGAACCCGAGGCCCTTAGAGGTAGCGGGCTCCCCGAGCAGCCGTTCTCGTCCGCTGCCGGAGAAAGACCTTTTTCGTACTCGCTGCTAGCTGGCCGCGCTCCGCACGTCGTGGTCACGTGACCCAGCCACAGTTTCAGGAAGCGCGGTTCTAGGAGGCGATGTGATTCTGGGTTTACTTCTTCTCTCACCTTCCTTCTGTTATCCTTCTATTACAATGGTTATCGGCACACCGAAATACTTATCTTGCTAATACAAACATCAAAGCTAGTCAACCCTTTGGAAAAGGGAGGACAGAAGGTACGTCCGAACATTTTCTGTGCGTTGCAGTAATGCTGCGTCCTTCGTTTAGATATCGTTGGCTGCTTGGTTTATAATGCTTAGTACTCCTAAGCGACTTAGGCTATGAGAGACGCTGCAGTCCAGGGCTATGGAAATGTTGAATACCTGACCAGGGTTCTTCAACGCTGATGTCGCAAAGTACGCGGGCACCTTGTTTTTCGCCTCCATCGAAAAGCGGTCACCACGGCTATCCGCAGCCGGTATCGAATCCCTCATTCTTGGGTTCAGCAGTCGAGCGCCGTAACCATTGAGTTATCGCGAGAGGGTGGAGCGTGTAGATATTGGGTGTGACCAACTCGGCCCCCTGTTCACCTTGCTATAAGATGCACTTCACTGCCGCTAGGATACGTCTTGAAAAGTTTCAGAACTCTTCGCGCACCTCTGGCAATAAACGGTCAGTAAATGGCAAAGCGAATTAAGTGATCGCTATAGTGTCAACGCTACTCAGATCCCGACATCTGCCATGGTATTTGAGGTAGGTTGTTTGTAGTATACGTTCCTTTTTCTTTTTTTTTTTTTCAAGCACATTCGACTGATATGGCATCATCAGACAAGCTTGAAGCTGAGATCATTCTTATCTCGTGTATCCGAACATTCAGTTTTTGAAGCATCATTTCTACGGGCTGGCGGCTGAATATGAAATCTAACAAATATATTCAGTTTGCAATTGTGACCGGTTGTCACCACCTTCTCTTTTTATTTGCAGTTGGTTCGACTGTTTCATTTGTTGGGCACAGATAGAGTCACCGCTTTCACCTGCTTCGCGTTGCTAGTTGTCTGCGGGCTGCTCGTGGTGTTGTTGCGCACAAAAGAAGGCAGATGCGAGGATGAAGAACTGTCAAAACTTCGGCCTGCGCAGCACTCAGGAAATTCCTCAGCGACTCTCTGAACGCAAGTATGCACCCTTGCCACGACTTCGAGGTATACGTCTGTGCTTTCCGCGCGATTAATGACAAAAACGCTTTTGTTTTGGATGTCGTTCCGTCCACGATTTCGTCCGTGCGTCGACCAGGGTTATATGGGCTCCAGGAATTACTAAATAATGGAAACGGTCCATGTCCACACTAAGCGCTCTTCTCACGCCCGCTGCCACAGTCTTCTTTAGTGCAGTATAGCACGGTGGTTCCTACAGCGCAGGCAATTTGGCCACGTGACGCGTCTGCACCATTGAATTTCGCTTTGGAAATAGAATAATTAAACCACTAGAACCTATAATCAACGCCTAAGCATAGTTTTAGCTTAATTACGCGAAATCACTTGACTCAGCCGAAACCTCAGAAGCTGGAAGATATCTGCTCAGTAATTATAGTATTTTAAAAAGGAAGTAGTAAAATCCTCATAAATATGGGCGTTTTGCAGGGAGCCACGATCCCTCCAGTACTATATTCACAATTTTTTTCTCAATTCAGACATGAATTGAGAACGACTCGGAATACGGTTAATTCGTAATCTGTGATCGGCTGATGACATTGCTTTCTTATAAGTAACTCGGGGCACAAATTGTTAAGGATTATTGATGACATAGATACGAAAATCAGAACCGAGGTTTTGAAAATTTATATGAAGAAGACTAAAGTAATGTTCAACTGGCTCGGAAGAGAACAGCAGTTTACAATAGGTAGCGAGTTTCTGGAGGAATAAGGGAGTAAACACGCCTACTTAGGACCGGTGTAAGGTCCTCATTTGCAGTGTACTTACATGAGCAATCTGAATTCAGTGTAATGTTTACTCATGTAAGCTACTGCTTTCTTCATCAAGGAAACGATAACAACTATGCGAGCAGGTGTTTGCGAAAAGCCTAAACGCGTTCTCTCCCTGCAGTTTCATAAAAGACACTATTTTATCTCCTCAAAACAGAGGAGCTTCAGCGTACATCAGGCGTGGAGTCCTGCACAGGGGCAGCTAAGAGACACTTTGAAACAAACTAACGTATCTTGCTCGCTCCGTACAGCGTCATTTCAGTGAAATCCGACGTACCGTTTGAAAACGGATGGCCACTCTGCAAACTCAGTCTGGAGGCACTTTCAAGCGGGAGCAGGATACGGCTGAATGACTCGTCCTTCTCACTCACGTTGGCACAGACGCATTTCAGGCCTTCGCAACGCGAATAATTCAGTGCTAGTTGCATTTATATTCGTGTCTAGTTTGAGCTTGTTTGCTATGCCAAACACAAGGTGGCAGGCAATGTCTTCTAGCGTGCATTCTTCAAGTAATAAAATAAGAACCATCCGGCTGGCCAGCGTTTCGCTTCTTGCGGGCAATAAGATTGAGTGCTCACTAGCAAGGGCAGCGTTACACTCTGAAAAGCCATAACGGTGCTCCGCTGCAAAATCAGTCTTTTTTTTTCTTTTTAACGCTGCTCTGTAGACCGCATTAATTTGGCGATCCTTAAGAAATAAAACAAAGCAATTGGCGCAATTGGCGGCTTTCAAAACCTGAAACAGCCATCTGCGCACCCCCCCCCCCCCCTCCCCTCCTCTCCCCCACACACAAGAGAAAAAAAAACAAACTTAACAGCCCATGAGGAAGCATGCTGTAGTTACGTTTGTCGAAAGAAAGGGTTTCCCTAGAAACATGGCATATAAAACCCAAGGCGCAGAAGCCGTACTTGGATCGATTCTCGACTGAAGGGAGAACAGTTCGATTCACTTTATATTTGGCCTTATGATTGTCTTTTTTTTTTTTCTTTCGATTTGCGGTGGCTGTTATCCACTGCAGTGTGCACGTGAGCTGCTTGTGCGATTGGGAGCTCCTTGATTAATCCCCTATAATGCCTTGTTTCCAGCCCACCTGGCTCGTCATTTTCCCACAGTGACTTAATATCTTGTTTTCAAGCTTCTCCTTCAGCAGATTCCCACTTTGTCTCTCCGGAAATCTTTCGCGGTTGAAAGCGTTATCACTCATCCCGATCGGATGTGCGTATCTTCGGGAAACGAGCCAAGGGCTGTTCCTGGCGTAAGTGTACGCAGCGCTGCGCGCTGGGACTAATAAGAGAACACCACGGTCGATAAGTATTCAGCGAAAAAAAAAAAAAAAAAGGAATAGAGAGCTATGTGAGGTTAGTAAGAGAAATATAGAACAGAAAAGAAAAAAAGCATGCCCGCAACGGTGACTGAGAGCCCGCTGGTATTGTGTGTTTCCAAATAAAAAACGCTGACACTCACAGCAGTTCGTACTCTTTACATTTAATGAGAGCAGTGCCTTAATGGCCGGGGGCTTCATGTTGTGGTAATATTTTCTTATTATTTTCCTCGCTCTAGTTCCAGCAGTACAAGGCGCCGGAGAGACAAGATTTTGCTGTACTCGAGACGATGATATCGGTCCAGCACGTTCTGTCGAGCAAAGACGAAACAAAAGTATGCGTCTATATTTCTTCAGAGGAAACGTCATTCGTTGCTGGGAAGCTTTCCTCGGAGAGTTAGTCGACCGCAAGAGGCTCACTTCGCTTCACTCCTCTTAGCGTCTGAGATTACGCTCGTTTTAGCCAATAATTCCCTCGAAGTGGGTCTTCATTCTTCACTCCGTTGCCGCGCTGAGTACGTATAAAAGACGTGTCCCACTTGAGACGCAGTCACTCCCCGCCATCTTTTCTTTTTTTCTTTTTTTTTTTTTAAGGCGTGGTAGAGTAAGAAACGGCTCATTTTCAAAGCGCGGTTTCCCCTGAAAGAAAAGAAAAGAAGAAGAAGAAAAAAAGCCAACCTTGATGAAATACTCAGTTTTGTTCTTAGATATTTTTCTTGCATTAAGCGTGAGGAAACGTGTTTCTTCAAGGGCGTCTGTGAGCCATTGTATCGCCCACCCAATAATACGCTAAGCAGCAGACACAATACTGTTCAACAGCATTTTAAGGCCCGTTCACACTTGCGACTAGCAGCGGTCGCGCGACCGTTTTGGTCGAAAAGCGACTGTCGCAAATGGTCGCATCGGTCGAAAAGCGACTGCCGCGGGCCAATCGGGCACTGCTCGAATTTCTAGTCGCGCGACTACTAGTCGCAAACCATTTCACCAATCAGCGAGGTCCCGGAGTACTCGATCGAGCACCTTCTCAATGCAATTAAAGAATACCCCTACCTTTTCAACAAACGGCACCCGGAATTCAAAGGCAGGGAGAAGGATATGGCCTGGGAGGAGACTGGAAAGATATTCGGACTATCCGGTAAGTACTATGAACTTTTGAGAAATTGGTTTTTCACGCAGGCGCAACATTTTATATTGGCCGTCTATTCGTCGTCGGCGTTCTCGCCTGAAAAAGCAGAAGTGTCTGGCAAGCGGCTGCTACCGACGTTCGCTGTCATCGCCTTGCAGCTCTCCTACTCCCAACTCGTTTTTCGAGAAGGCGACAGTCGCAAGTGTGAACACGGTAGTGGCGAGCTCCTCTCCTCTGGTCGCGCGACTGGTAGTCGCGCGTCCTCATCTAGTCGCAAGTATGAATAGACCTTCAGTGTACAACAAAACGAATAATGTAGTGGCACCGTAGTTCAACTCATGTCCAACGGTTAGACAACTAAACAAAGCTTGAGCTCTTCAAATTCATGAACGGAGCGGATGCCGTGGACGCGCGCTCATTTTCGCGCCTTCAGCGTGCAATGATCTTGCGAGTGCGCGTCGGCTGCGTGTGTCCAAGACGGATGCGCCACGGACTTTCGCCGAGCGACGCGTGCGGTGATTGCGTTGCAGTGGAGACACGGCATGTCCCTGACAGCATCGAGACCCTCCTGTGGCCGCGAGGCAGTGCGCGCATCCGTGACAGGACAATGGTCAGCCTCTGTGTGTTAATCGAGCAGGCGGGCTTGAAGTCCCGCTTGCTTTTCGCTAGGTAGTGCGGGCCTGACACGAAAACTCCGTGCATGCTACGTGTGCTGCCGGGCGTCCCACCTCAGCAGCTTGTGCATTGTGTCAAGCGCGCGATCTGTTTTGCGCACGAGCGACGCCAACTCGTTATCCTGTTTTTTTTTTATATTTTGTAAATAATGCACAAAGCTCCCCTGTCCTTACTTGATATCACTCCCCCCTGTAGTTCCCTCGCTATCCTCTCCCTATCCCCTTATTTTCCCGCCGGCCGCTGCTCGGGTGCTTCAGATTTTAGATAGCAGTTGCCGCGGCCGGCAACACTCTCTTTCTTCCTTTTTGTTTGATTATCCAATAAACCACCACCACCAACGCCATGGCGGTTCTAGCGACACTGCAACACAATATCCAGGCCCCGGTACAACACACTACAACGCTAATGGCGCTGATACTCCAACACGCACGAACGTACATAAATTACGCGGCGGCACAAAACAACACAATGAAAGTGGAGTCAGATAAAACAATAGGAATTTATCCACTTCAGAAGCACCACGTGACGATATTAGAACCCCTGAATGCTAATGACTGGACTGTGATTATGGCAATCACTCGTTCCGGTTGCTGTTGCTCCGGCCGTAGACAGCCGATCGCGGAGCAGGGAAGGATGCAGCTCCCGCTGAACACCAACCTTTGAATGTCTCAGAGCCAAGTCCGCATTGCCGGAACCACAAAGTGCACGAGAAGTGCTCGTCGACCGTTGGGCCGTTCACCGTTGGGACGTTATCTAGCCACCGATAAGGTCCAACGCATGCTTCCCACGATGCCAGCGAATAACCCACCGGACATGGCAGTGACATTATAGCAGAAACGCATTCTTGGCCTCCACTGCATTGCCTCCACCTTTCACTTCCCGCGTCGGGTTCTGAGTTCGAACCTCGTCTGTTCGTTCGGCATTGTTTAGGGTGCCACGATGACAATGTGTTGCTTTGAAATTGTGATATGAAATAAATAATTCTTAATTCCTTATTTTATAAGAGTGTCGAGCGCAAACATTGCACAATACAAATCTTTATTCATGTCCACGTGGGAAGAGAGGCTGTGCTGTTATATTTCAAAAGCCGTCAAGAAGATATAGGGATTAACTTCTCGTGACAGAGTGAACTTATAAGCTTCCTTTTTTTCAGCTCGAAAAGCGTATCCAACACAGTGTCGCCATTTGTGCGTCCTTCTAGCTGTCACGAGGTCTTCCGTGTAAATAAGCTTGCACATGCCGAAAAACAATTTGATGCAGAAAAAGACGTGGTTTTATATTTTTGATTAGTAATATTCCCTGCCGTTTCAAAAGGTTGCATCTTATTTCAAAGTCAGCGTCTAAATTAACCTTGCGGAACAAAAACAACCTGTCTACCATTTAAGTGGCTGCCCAGGGATTTCATTTCAGGCAATTAAAAAGTCTTCTTTGGAGATATCTCGCATTAAAATACAAAAAAAACAAAAAACAAAAAAAGCGGCCGAGAAAACAAAGACAATAAGTCAACTTCACTTTCTGTGCATGACAATTGTTCGGTCGTTTTCAGGCACAGCCGTATCCAAAACCCGTCTTCCTTGGTTGTTGTCTTTTTTTAATTTCCATGTTCGTGCTTTCCTGGCTTTTACTTCCTGAATATCCCAGCATAACGTTGGTCGGTCCCTTTCCAACAGGTAGATTGACATGCTACCTTTCGTGGCCCGTCGGTTTCCGTCGCTGCTCACTTTCAGCTCTGAGCTGCCTGTGCTTAATTAAAACTCAGTAATTAAAACTTGAAGCTGGAACAAAGGCATCTTCCGCATAAGGGCGCGTGACAGCGTGTTCTTAAACAGACGCATGGCATATTGAATTCATTTCATAGCAGCTCCATTTTTAAATAACCAGCAAAGTAGCGAAGAAGCGGAGTGTTCAGACGCACGAAATAGCTGGAGGAAATTGATTCTGCCGCTATCATCAAGATCGGAGTAAAAAAAGAAAGAAAAAATACATTCGAAAAATGCATATTTCATTAGCTAAGGAATTTTGGTATCTCCTTACGGTGGTTGCTACCATTCGTTTTGATGCTTTTGCTTATTCAATTTTGCGCATGCGCCCTTCCGAACAGTTTGTCGCATGTCGCTGGCAGATGTCTCGGTTCGGATTCGGGTTATACCCGGGCCCTATAATTTCCCGCTGCAGAGCATACAACAATGCGTCGCGCATACTTATTCAGGGTAAAAGCAGAAAAAGAGGGACATACCACAGCCGTTGTAGCGACGTTTCAATAAATAAATATTAATAAAAATAGCGTTCTCAGAGCGTGAGGAGTCTTTTGAATGAGCTTCTGATTTATAGCTGAGACGAAAGCGCTATTGTGTGGGCTAACGCTAAAGAAGCGATGTATATACAGAGGTGGCAGACCGTGGCATATACTATAGCAAATGCTGACCCAAGGAGAGAAAAAGATCACCAGTAAAGCAAGCTGTGGCATGTCGCTGCAGTGGATGCGAGTTGTAATGCTACCTGCTGCACGCAGAAAGCAGGATTATATCCTTTTATTATCGACTGCAAATAATTTATTTTCGTATTTGCCCTGCCTACAGGTGTTTGTGGCTTGAAGAGTACATACTAGTGTTTAAAAAAAACCATTGTTCATATCGCTTGACATAGGCCAAAAAGAAATTTAAACATTTAAGGGTTCTGCATGCCTTATCAAAGTTATTGAAAGACAAAAGGAACCAAAAAGATGTTTTTGATTTATTGATTTGCCTTTCACTGTTTATTTTTCCACAATGCCCTTAAAAGCTCTCATTTATTTTCGGTAAAGCGCGGACAGGTTTTTGGCAATCCAGAAAGCTGCAGCAGAACCTCCCGAGTGGCTCTCAAAGCTATAGCCTTTGTTGTGTATGCGTGAATTTTAGTGCGTGATATGCAAATAGCGTTTGTGGGATTTTTGTCGATTTTGTTTTTGTGAAATGCAATGTGTAACATTGCATTTCACATTAAGAGATAGAAAGCGTGCAGAGTGGGTCAGAGAAATAACTCAAGTTACCGACATTCTAGTAGAAATTAAGAAGAAGAAATGGACATGGGCAGGACATGTAGTGCGAAAGAGGATAACCGATGGTCGCTGAGGGTAACAAACTGGATTCCAAGGGAAGGAAAGCGTAGCAGGGGGCGGCAGAAAGTTAGGTGGGCGGATGAGATTAAGAAGTTCGCAGGGGTCGAGTGGATGCAGCTAGCACAGAACCGGGTTAAGTGGAGAAATATGGGAGAGGCCTTCGCCCTGCAGTGGGTATAATCAGGCTGATGATGATGATGATGATGATGAATGTGTCAAGACCAGGCAATAAAGAAAAAAAAGCCCTCGTTTAAATGCTATTGTGTATTAGGAAGATAGACGCAAGAATGCAAAATAAATAAGCAAGCAGAGAGGTATGTAGTTCGTGAATACATTATAATAATTAAAAATACTGGAAGTAAGAAAAAGCAATCTGTGAAGTTTTTTTTAATTATTTTTTACTTTTTTATGCACCATACCCACCAGAACGCAAACTGAGAAATATGCGAAAGGTTATCAGCACAAACCACAGAGGTATGAAAGCTGTTTCCGTTTACGATTACTTCTTGTATTCCTTAAAGCAATACATTACATTTTAATAAAATATGGTGCTAATAACTGAGACAGCATCAGCAACTAAATTTCAGATTTGACGTTCGATTAGAATATCTACATCTGACTCCATTTTGTTAACAAAATTTTGCTTCGCCTCTGCTTCGAAGATCATGCCTGAAAATCATGATACTGTGACTACAGCGAAGAAAAACAAACAGGTGGAACATTTATTGCGTGCAGTCAGGACTATTGGACGTACTTTAACGCAAGCACGTAATAGCAGACTTCTGCTTCAAGCACTGATGTGACACTCTTCTTTCCTATCCTTAATACTTCAGCAGCCGAACAGTAAACCAGCTACAATGTCTGTAATCAAGAATTATACTACTGTACAATTCTCAATTCAAAAGATAGCCACGAAATGGTATACACATACAGAGCACAAATTAATAAGGCGACGGTATTTTCGCTTCTTGCCAGCCGCTCGACTGTTTCGTTTATATTATTGAATTGAGAATGCCACTGCCAACTTACCCAACCAAACGATTTATCGTTGTTTTGTATCAGAGACGCAGGCTAATGATATGATCGTCGTCTTCTCGGTCCAGTTATTCTGCCGGTCTCTTCACATCCTTCGCTGTCGATGGCAAATTAAGCAGCACTGGGGAAGTGCTAAATGAAATACCTAACGCTGGAAACAGTCCGATATATGAGGCTGAAGCTGCGAAAAAGGCTGTGACAAGTGGCTTTGGCTCATTTTGTTTATCCCTGCATCATCAGGGTCTGGCTCATGTTCGATTTGACACAGTATTTGCGCGCAGTATTTCTACCATTTATTGGACGTCTTTCGCCCTAAAAGCTTTAGCGAAACTTATAGCTGTAGATGACTTTTCCACTACGAAAAAGTTTGACTTACCTTTGGTTACAGTCCGATATATGAGGCTGAAGCTGCGAAAAAGGCTGTGACAAGTGGCTTTGGCTCATTTTGTTTATCCCTGCATCATCAGGGTCTGGCTCATGTTCGATTTGACACAGTATTTGCGCGCAGTATTTCTACCATTTATTGGACGTCTTTCGCCCTAAAAGCTTTAGCGAAACTTATAGCTGTAGATGACTTTTCCACTACGAAAAAGTTTGACTTACCTTTGGTTACTCGATTCGGTTCATTAGAAAAAATATACCCGCGTAAAAAAAAAAAAAGTGCATTTAAAGCGATGTCATAAAACAAAATAACCATGCAGTTGAAATAAACAAGTAGTATAGGCGATGTGTATTGCTAGACAGGCAATGGGGTTATGAAACTTGTCAGTGTTCCTCTATGTAGAGATGTGCGGTAGTAGGTTATTCTAGTCGACTGCACTACGTAGTAAGAATGATTTCGAGAAAGCAGATGCGTGCGGTATGACATGCGCTTGACTTTTAACGAATGATCGCGGCTTGGGAAAAATGATTCAGGTGACTGAAAGGGATCATCATGCAGAAAATGATGATGGCAAAATTTATAGAAGAGAGCTAGGGCATCTGGTTCGGGGCCCACCGTTAGCGCTGTGACACTAGTATGACGAGTAATATCCTAAAACATGAATCTAACAACATGATTTTGTAATTCCTCCAACTGATGAATAACGCATGCGTGAACCGAGCCCCGGATGGCGGACGTGTGATCTATTTTATACCGTATTATACAGTTTTGTGAGGCGAGAAAGGGCACGTACGTTTTAGGCGACGTTTTATGAAACTCAAAAGAGCGGTTATAGCTGCTACATGAATTTTGTTAATTCTGTGGTTGCATTTTAAATCCGACCACCGAAGGTGAAGCTCCAGCTACATTATAAGTAGAAGAAAGTTCAATGGGACTATTACGCAGACGTAAGCTGTGTGAAGGCGGTATGACTTGGAAGTGAATAGGACGAGCTTCGTTTAGTGGTATCAAGGATTAAAGAGGAAGATGAGTTGTTAATGAGGTAAGCTTCTAAAATACTGGCGGTCAGTATCCTCGGCGATGTTATGGCAAAACCGGATGATGCGCAAGCTGGCAAGTCATCGACGAAGATAAGGAAAAGCAAAGGTCTCTGAAATTTTCCCGGCAGAACACCGGACGAAACAGGCGAGAAAGGAGAAAAGGTATTAACAACGGAAAGGATATCGAGATCGGTATGCAAGAAAACCTTCAATCGAGCGATAAGGTCAGAGCGAATCCTCAGATGTTTGGTTTTATGGATTAACACCCCAATGTGAGTGAGGCTATGAGGGACGCCGACCACCTGGGGTGTGTACTGACGCAGCTAAATTCTAATCTGCATACGATGATCACCATCTGGGGCGAGAATTACAGTTGAAACTAAGAAATGAATGCCACTGAGTTTGCCGACAAAATAACTATCCTTTCTGCGCCTCGAAATCTCTATCGCATCCGCGAAACCACATATTCTAATCCGGATGAGCTTAGCAGTAGCCTTGAAAACAAGCATCGAACTAGCTGTTAGCAACGAGTTGTTGCGGTTAAAGCGCTATATTTTTTTTTAGGCGACTAGGAGAGGATTGTGGGACTGGTGTCACGATTGCTACCGCCAGGTCAAACATTAAAAACGGGTTTTCACTGTTGACTCCAGTCTCGAAAAAGAAAAACCAGCGGTTGTCTTTCGAGGCCATCAGCGGCGAGGGTTTACGCGCCGCGGCAACAATAAAATAAGTTCGCAACAGCCCAGCCGGAGCACAGACGTGTGCGTCACGCTGTGGAATTAATAATAATAATAATAACCTCGCTGTCCGTGCTGAAGGAAATCGGCGAAAAGGATTCACCTAGCGAAGCGTGTTCGCCCGTGAACTTGATGTGCTACACGAGTCCGAAACACAAACGTGCCGAGGACCCCCGGCGGTGCCGTGCGAAACAAGCGGATGGACAATGGGAGCTGCATCCCAGTGCAGCACGATCAGGGAAGCGCGCGCCGACCGTGGTGGGAGACGTGACGATACAACTTCATTGGTCTTGAGAAACATGCTCTCATTGGCACACCAAACACATACGCAAGAACTGCAATGCCCAGGCTTCGTGAACACCTGGTAAATGTTATTAACTTGCAGAATTTCATCGGTAAGTGTGCTTCCT